>NC_087293.1:8640006-9256673 GCF_015220805.1 Pogoniulus pusillus
AGGACCCACAGCCTTGGCTCGTGGTGATTGCAGCAGGAACAAGGCAGCATCTCAGACAAGGCACTGTAGGACCCATCGCAGAGTCCCTAAGGTTGGAAAAGCTCTCCAAGGTAAGTTCAGTTGTCACCCTATCGATCAACCGACACACAAGAGAGACCCAGCGACGTCCAGCAAAGCTAAGGTAGATCCTGGAGAACTGCCCTGGGGCTCAGCTGCCGGCGGCTCTAATGACATGCTGACGCTAGCGCAGGTGAGAACGCACAAAGCACTGCAGTACTGGTGCCAGTGCCAGCCTTAGTTTTGGTCTTGGCAGGAAAGTGTCTTGCCGAAGCTCTTCTCCTTAGTGCAGATCTGCCTGCTGCAGCCGGGGTTTGTCTGAGGGGGTCCCTGGCTGCCCAGGCGTGTATATAGCGGGGCTTTGGGGGGCTGCTCTGAGGGACAGCTGGTGTGCAGAGGGGGTCCCTGTCTGCCCCGGGGGGGCGGGGGGGTTAGCTGAGGTGCTGAGAGGGTCCCTGGCCGCTCGGGGCGGTGGGGTAGCTGGGGTGCAGGGGGGTTAAGTGCGCTGTAGCAGGGGTCCTGGGCAGCCCGGGGGAGTTAGCTGGAGCGCAACGGGAGCGCTGCAGCGCTGCGACGCTGCCGCCAGGGGGCGCTGTGGGGCCGCAGACGAGCGGGCCGAGCCCGGGCCGAGCTGAGGCGGTGAGGTTCGGTGCTGTCCGCGGTGTCCCCTCGTGTGCGTGTGAGGGGTGTCAGTGCTGTCCTCGGAAGCCTCCTGAGGCCACCCAGCTAGAGCAGGGCAGGGAACAAGTCCCACGCAGCACCCAGGCCCAGGGGAAGGTGTAACATGAAGATGATCAGGGCCTGGAGGCCTCCCTTGTGAGCTCAGAGACCTGATCTTGTGCAGCCGTGGGAGAAGAAGGCTCCGAGGAAACCTTATTGCAGCCTTTCAGTGCCTCAGGAGCTACAGGGCAGGTGAGGAGAGACCTTTAACAGGGCTATGAAGTGATGGGACAAGGGGTAGTGAGTTCAGAGGGAAGGTTAGCTGCAAGGAAGAAGTTCTCCTCTGTGAGGGTAGGGAGGCACTGAAGCGGCTGCCCAGAGAAGCTGCGGGTGCCACCTCTCCAGCAGTGATGGAGTGGGACAGGGCTCTGAGCAGCCTTGTCAGCGGCAGGTGCCCTTGCCTGTAGCAGGGGGATTGAAATTAGGCACTCTCTAAGGTCTCTTCCAACCCAACCCAGTCTGTGATTCTGTAGAATCCGTGCATTAACCTCAGGGCAGTTCACCAGCCCTGCTCTGCATGCTCCTGTGGAGATAAGGGAAGTGAGGTGGGAATGGAAAAGCCCCAGAACCCAGCCCACAGATGAGAGCCTGGATAAGCACAGAAGGCCCAGCAAGCTATCAGGCCATTTCCCATCCTCACTGTGTTCCACTTGCCTGACTGACACCACTGCCAAGCTGGGCTGATCAGCAGAGCTCCTCAGCATTCATCCCTCTCCCCATGTACTGGCTGTGGCCACAGGTGCTCAGCCACACTGCAATATGGTTATTCATCAGCTCACAGCACTCCAATTCTATTTCTCCTGTGCTTCAGTCACCTTGTTGGCTGCTTGTGAAGCTTCCAATTCATTTTGAAATGCTTCTCATAACCTCCAAGTCCTTTCCTGGCTCTGACTCATTCTTCCTTGCCAATTCCCTTTGCCTTTGGGCATAGTGTGCAGGGCTGTTACAGCTCAAATACCCAGCAAGACACAGACAGCCTCCCTAGGGCAACACCCTCCATCTCTGTAAAGGAGACCAGCACCACCCCTTCTCCCCCACACCAGCCAGGTTAAAGCCATTTATATTCTACCAAGGATTTTAATTGGTCTCCACAGGTTCAGTAATTACCACAACAACTCCATTTCAAAGCCTTGAGAGCCTTCTTTCACCTAGCCTGGTACAGCCATAGCGGATGAATGGGTCGTCTCCATCCACTCGATGCTTCCCTGATGAGAGAGCCTCTAGTCGACTTGTGGTCTGGACAGCAGCACAGGTTAGTGGGATCTGAAGGGATGGCAGGGGTGGGGGTGGTGGCAGCTTTCAGGGTTTGATGCCTTTTTTATTTCCCCCCACTGCATGACAGAGCTTCTCTGGAAGACAGGACAGGGACAACATAGTCCTTCCCATTTGCACTGGGGGGCAGGAGGCTTTTAAAGACGTGGTGTAAATGCAGCACAGGAGCGGCTGCCATTCCCTCTCTCCAACCCTATCCTACCTTGCCTGAGGTACCTGCAGCCATCCTCTGGGGCTGCAGATCTGGGGAATGGGCTCAGACACAGCTCAGACCCTCCTGCAGTGGGAGCAGCATCTACTTTTTCCCCTTCACCTGTGTGCCAGTGCTCCCAGGTGCCCATCACTGTTTGTGCTGGATTGGAACCCCAGCAGGCAAAGGAGGCTCTGATTTGAGACCCAGCAAGCTTTTGTTCTGCTCATTCTCACGTGTGCAGAACTTGGGTCATGAAACCAACTGCAGGTGAGCTGAGGGCTCAGACTGGACTGTCCTCTCTAGGGCGTTCATGGGAATATGCCCTGGTTTAGGCCCTTTCTCAGTCTGACACAGAGCAGAAAGTGTTCTTCCACTCTGCAGTGCTGGCATGAGCAGTGCCCAGCAGCCATGGCCCTCAGCTGCCCTCTGTGCTTGGCCAGTACAGAGCTCTGCACAGCCTTCTGCTGCCTTGGCTGCCAACTAGCCTGCCCAAGAGGTGCTCCATGCCCCTTCATCCCTTCTCTTTCACTGTGGTGGAGGGGCAGTGGTGGTTGACCCTGGGATTGCCCCAGCCTGAGCTGTGCTGTGGGTACATGCTTTACACATGCAAATGTCTTGAGACCCATGTTGAGTGCTAGTGTGGCAGAAAGCAAATAAGGGCTGCTGGGCTTTGATAGTGAAGTCTCTGCTCCCAGATGTGTGTTGGATGTTGGCGCTCAACTTTGTGGTGCTTAATGCCTCGTTTAATGAGTGTGACTAAATGACCTTCTTCATCCTGCTCATGAGAACACAGGAGCTTCACTCTACTGCCTCTCTAGACACCAGAATCAGGGCTGGATCATTTCTGGGAAAAAAAATCTGTGCATGCTCGAGCTCCTCCACCCAGGGCTGCCCTTCAAAAAGGGAAGCAAGTAACATCATGTGTTCCCTGTTTTGAGCAGCTACTTTTACTGAGGTGCTGCTGTGTCCTGGCAGTGACAGCCACAGCCATAGGCCATTGCACAGAGCATCTGGGATGCTCCATCCTTGCTGTGGTGGGCATGGGGTTCCCCGGGTTACCCTGCCATCACCATCACCTTTCTGTGGCAGCTCATGTGCAGGACCTCAGCTGTGTTGGGGCAAATAGGATGGACCATGGCCCCCTGCTGAGTCCCTGTTTCACTGTGTGTGTGTGGTGATACCTGGTGGGGAGGTCCCACTGCAATCCAGATCCATGGGGCTTGGAGCAGTGACGTGCAGCCAGCACAAAGCCAGGGCTGCTTGTGCTTGGTAGCTCCCTGCGAGGTCTCATTTTCTGGAGCAAGAGAAACAATTCCTAAAAAGGAGCAGTCAGATGGAAAATTGACACCAAATGGTCATATCAGTCCCTTGAGGAATAAGGTTTGATCTCTCAGCTCATGGTTCCTGGGGGTTAGGACATAGACATTGAATGCTATTTTAGAGGATTTGTTGTTGTTAAGTTTATTATTTTCCCCTTTTGTAAGTTCATGATTTTCCCAGACAAGAGCTGGCCTCAGATTTTATACTACTGGCACAGGCTGCCACTCTGGATGCACACAATGTTGGCAGGATGAGGAAGTTCTGCGTGTGTCTGACCTGCTCTGGCTGCTTTCTGGGCTCTGCAGGACCAGGGATCATCCTCAGTGGCTGACACCAGATTGGGGGCTTTGCCAGCCCTACGTGGTTGATGTCCTCAGTAGAGGCGACTGTCAGCTGGCAATAGGCACCATGAGGGTGCCTGCCTGGTTCCCAGGCTGGCACCCTTCCCATCTTTGCTCTCTGCCCTTGTGGTTGCAGATGTTGCTGCTGAGCATGGTTTCCAGGGATGTCCAGATGAATTTCTGGGCTTAATAACATTGCTTGTGTCTGCACTGCTCTGTTAAAACCCACACCGCCCTACACACCCCAGCTGCTTTCTGCCTTGTCCTTCTGAACCAGTTTCTGTACCATTTTTTTGCAGGCAATTGTTTGCCAAGTCACTGGTGCATTGGACAGGAGGCTTTGCCTTGTGCCCACAGACTGTGGGGCTGTGGGTCGTGGTGTCCTGCTGTACACAGGGCGGAGCAGGAGGCATCACAGAGGCTTGGCAGCCATCGGCGTGGGGAGGGAGCTGAGTTTTATGACTGAGCTTCTAGGGAAGGAATTTCCAGCAACTGCAGATCCCATCCCCAAAGACAGCATTTCAAGGAATTACCCTCTTCCCCCTTGCTGCAGACTTCCTCTGCTTTTCCAAGTAAGTCTCTGGCATGGAGCCATGGATGTAGAAACCAGAGCAGATCCATGGGAACGTTAGCGGCTGGAGGCGGGTGCTGGCCAGGTTCAGCGTGCATGGCTCTTATCTGCTTCCAGTGCCCCTAATTGAAAGGCTGAGCTGCTCCCTCTCAGCTAGCTGCCCTGTGCGCAGCATGGTTCCAGTATGCTGAATGCCACGAGGAGCAGTGAAACTACCTTCAGTGACAACAAAAAGAAGTGGTGATTAGGATTTTTTCTGAGCACTCTTTTAGCAAATAGCAGTTCCTGGTGTTGGTATCTCAGTCCCTCACTTGTGGGACTCTGGCAGGGCTGCTTTGGGTCCAGATATGCTGAGCATCCCGGAGTGGTGTAGAGTAGATTCCTTGTGGGATCCACCTTCCTTTCACCTCTGATAACAAGCTAGCTTGTCTGATCCTGAGGGAAGACAGAGGCCAAGGGGCAGTCCCTGACTGCCCAGCAGCCCCATATTTGTTTGCTTTCCCCACTTCTCTAGAAGATGTGTGCACAGCATTAATTTCCATGCCTCCAGTGGGGATGGCTGGTGGGCTGTGGCTGGGCTCTTGGGGAGGTGACCCCTCTCCCTGGCAGCCAGGGCTGAAGGTAGGGACTGCATTCCGTCCCTGCTTGGTGCTCTGGCGAGCGCATCCTCAGGGACATACCTTGTGGATTTCCTTTGGCTCATAAATATTCCCCTGCCCTCCCTAGTGCACTTAGCAAATAAATTATCTGAAGCTACATTTCCCCATTTCAAAGCCTTGTGAAAGAAACCAGAGGGTTTAGCTGCCCCGGCTGGCTGGAGTAGTTCACATACCATCCGCCCGTTTGCATTTGATCTACTTCATCCTGTGTTAAGTAATCCTTGAAAGCCGCAGTGGGTTGCAGGCTCTCTGCATGCCTGTAAATCACTGGGGCATGTCACATGCTGTAAATGAGTGAGTACATGAGCGTGTCCCACCCACCCCTTTATCTAGGCTGGAACATCCCACTGCCCTAGAAAGAAATCATCCTTGTTAAATCAGAAATGCAGCTTGCTGGGATCCTTACAGACGATGGGGTGGGAGGATGCCTGCCCTGGGAAGTGCACTTCCACGTGGGAGTTAAGCAGGGGGCTCAACAAAAGGGGCAGCTCTCCGGAGATGCATTTTCAGGGTGGTTTAGGTGTCCTCCAGGTGCCTGGACATGACTTGGTCTGCGTATCCCTGGCTCACCCCTGCTTGCATCCCTCAGGACCTCCTTCAGCTGCCGGTTTGCTTTGCGGCCAGAGAAGGAGCTCTGCCCCATGCAGCAGCCCTACGTTACCCCCAGCCCCTGTAGGGCAGTAGGGTTTTAAGCCACTGATCTCGGTGTGACTCCACAAGTCCAATCTGCAGCTGGGCTCTGGGCTCTCTCTCTCTTGTAATAAATCAAAGATCGTTCCCTTCTTCCCCATCACCTCCCCCCTGAAGGTCGCTGTTGCTCAGCTGTGGCCTGACTTTAATTAGGAAGCAAGAGCAGCCAGAGCGGGCACTAGGTGCTGTTAATTGGCTTTCCAGGAAAGGTTTCAGCAGAGCAAGTTTAACGCACCAGCGATCGATTCGCTTGGTGCCTCGCCTGCATTAGCTCAGCCTGACACAAGCCCTTCACCAGGTCCTAAATTCAGCGTACTGGGTGGCATTTGCCCAAGGGCCATGGCCAGCCTTGAGGCTCCGAGGTGCTTTTCCCCAGTTAATTGAAGCTCCGAGACTTCAGAGCTCCCCTGCCTTCACCAGGATGGGTTTTAGCTCCAAGGTGGGGATGCTGAAATAAAGCAGATGGGATGATTCTGGAGGTCAGAGCAAAGGAGAGGATGCCCTGCCAGGCATCATGTGATGAAAACGTAGTTACTGCTCCAGCAGCTGTCAAAAGCCTGAACAGATGAGGCAAGGTGCCCAAGGAGTGTGCAGGGATCTCATTTACCTGGTAATTAATGGAAATCGTGAAACAAATCAACACATGCTCCCTATGGAGAGCTTCACACTCTGTTTCCAAACGGCTGGTGGAGAGCAGGGCATGGCTCGAATACAAGAGCATTAAGTGCTACCATGAAGCTGTCAGGGCTTGGTCCCCAACAGCTAGCAGTGATGGAGCTCCTAGTTATCTGAGGGATGTCCTCACCTGCCAGTGTGCCTCCCATAACGTGTGGCTGTGGGATGCTGACCCTGCCCATGCTGATGGGGCTCCGCTAATTGCTCTGCCCTGCAGTGCCCGGAGGATTTGCACTGCTGCCTGTCACCAACAAAGGTGCCTTGACTTAAGGCTGTGGAGTAGGAATGAAGATGTTGTGATGAGCCCTATCATCTCCTTCTGATCCTGCTTGGCTGAGCATGTCACAGCTCATTTTTTTCCCCCAGGCCAGCCCTCTTGCCACGCTACACAGGCACCTACAACCCACGCACCAACCCTGCTGGGAGGGAGGTGGTGATGGGAGCCTGAGCTGGCGACCAGACAGGGCCTTTTGTTTTCTGCTGGAGGGAAAGCTCATCCCAGCACAGAGTGCCGTGCCATTTTCACTTGCAAGTTAATTAAGTTGGCTCAGTTTAAATACAACCCCGGCTGTCCTCTGACACTCTCCTTCCAGAGCAGCCATGTGCAGTGCCTTCGGATGGGAGCAGGCACGCTTGCTCTGATCAGGGATTTAAGAATGAGAGAGCACTTTGGTTCCCCCGACTTGTTTATTCACTGTGTGCAGAATGGCTTTGGAACACAAGATCTTGCACACGATTAATGCCAATCAGCCTTGCTTGACAGCCCAGCCCTGGCTGCTGAGAGCATGGGCTGAGCTGTGTACAGCAGCACCCGGGTTCTGCCTGCTCTGAGGCGCAGCCAGGGAGGGGAACTAACCCCAGATTAGGAAAGGTGAGGGTGTAACTCACCTCCTCAGTCTCATGCTAGCGGTTAGTAACTGGCATGATTCCTGAAGCATAAGGTTTATGATCCCTTCCAGGAACTTGATCTGAATGTTAACTATATTCTGAGGTACAGTAAATGCCAAATCCCTTTTGAATCGTGCTAAAAATCTCATTTTAAGAGATGCAAATGTCCTCTCTGTCTTTCTAAAGAGTTACCTGCTTCTGAGTAGTAAAAAAAACAACTCAACCAAAACAACAAAGCCAAAATGCTTGCCAGTGGATAAAACTGTATAGCCTTTGAGCCTAGCTGATGTGGTGCAGCCCCCCCAGCTGCAATGGAGGTGGCTCTGGAAAGGATTCTACCCCTCCTTGACAGGCACTTTATAGGCCGGACTTGAGCAGATCAGTGAACTGCTGTGGTAAAATCTATCTCAGATACCCTGACAGGAGAAACTGCAGAAACTCTGCCTGAGGAATTGGTGGGCTCTCGCTCTCTTTGATATCACTCACATTATAATTAAGAGATAATGTCAATAGAATAAAACATTGTCTCAGGATAATGGTCTCCTGCTGCTACAGGAGTGTCAAGGCAAAGTCAAATCATTTATCAGAAATGAGCGTTGAGGCAAGGCTGGGACGTTTGTTTTCACAGCAAGAGGCATTAATCCTGGGACAACAATATTCCAGTGCTTTTATTTCTGCAGCGCCCGGTGATTGATGCTGATGCATCGCTGCGCCCGCGAGCCGCGCCTGCGGCTGAGCGATGGCCTCTCAGAGCAGCCTTTTTGACCAGGTGAATTCTGAGTTGTGGACATGCATCACAGTAAATCGAGGAGGGCTGGATCTTGTGGTGGTGTGCCAGCAGGTGGGATTTTTATTTCTCAAGGTGAGCAGTGCTGTGTGCCTGCTGCCTCTGGCTGGCTGGGGTCTGTTTCTGGGCTCTGCCTGCCTTGATGCTGCAGCTGTTGAGGGGTTGTTTGTTCATTAAACATTCAGGGCTAATCACAGAGCCTGCTCCTATCCCCAGCCTGATTTCCCATTGCTTTGGAGAGGTTGTGGGGCCCTTCTCTGAATGCCAGGTCCAGCCATATCCTCTGGGGCTTGTATGGGGTCTTGGCATGAGGCTCAGCACCTTGGTACCTTTGTGTGTTTTTGAAATGCTGTTGTGTATAAATACCCACAGCCCAGCTAGGGTGAGTGTCCATGGATCCAGGTCCTTCAGTAGAGGCTGGAGCAGCCTTAGCCCTATTTCTGCCACTGTGAGGGCCAGGAGGTTGAGCAGGGTACTGCTGTTTGACACAGCAGGGGCTAGTCAAGAGATAGTCTCTGCAATCCAGCCTTGGAGTGCATTAGGAGACGTTGCAAACTCAACACTTGAAATTAAAGACATAAGAGTGGCAATTAGAGTTTGTTTCAAGTTCCAGGAGGGCATACAAAAGCCCTTCCAGAATTATTACTTCCCCCCCCTTCCTGGATACTTTACTTGGGAGAATTGCACATCCAGCAAACATTTGAGCTGCAGAGGAACACAAGTGCTTTGTACCACCTCCGAAAGCCAAATCTGTAGTTCTGAAGCAGCTGCCAGCACCCCGTGCACAGAAGCTGCCCGTTGGCACAAGCATGTTTGGTTCTTGCAAGCCCCAGCCAAGCTGGGGGATGGTCCCCTCTGCCAATATGCTCTCCACAGCTCTGAGTCTTTTGTGGGAGAGGCAGGGTGAATAGGCTGGAGCATAAAAGAATTTATTTCACACACAAGGTGGTTGTGGAAGAGCTAATTGCAGCTGACTTTGACTTCTTTACATAGGGTTGCTCCTAAATTGTCCTCTAGTCTGAGGAACTCAAACCCAACCAAAGCAGCATGGTGGCAGGTGGTGTCCAGATGAGCCATCTGCTTGGTTAGCTTGTCCTCATCTCTCCCTGGGCTGCCAGTCCTCTGTTGCATGATATTGCACTGAGATGCAGCTTGGACACAGGATGAGGATCGGGCTGCACATGGAGCTCTGGGATCAGACTCTGCCTTCTGAAGCTCTGGATGGCCCTGGTCTCCTTGCAGCTCCCAGCTGTGGGTCTGATCACCTGAGCTGAGTTTGGCAGAAACTGCCTGTTGGGGGGAGGTCTGCAGAGCTGGCCGTGCAGGCAGGAGAAATGAGTGCTCTTGACATCTGAGCAGCAGCAGAGATCTGCAGGGGTCAGGTAGTGGCTGTGCTGACACAGTGGTGGTCGGTGCTGCAAGTCTGAAACTGCCTGCAAGTGGTTTTTGCATGCTCTCTATCCCTGGAGAAATAAAGTTAATAAGGAAATAAGATTCCTAGATCTAGACATCCCAGTCCATGCACTTTGGTACCTTTCCATAACAACAGCAGAGATGGAGAACTGGTTCTCTGTCTGGATTGAAGACACTGAGTTAGGAACTTTTAAATATAATTATGCTTCCATGTAGCATGGGGCAGAGAAACCAAAAAAGGGAAGGGAAGGAGGCATCTTCTGTGGGCGTGTTAAACTCTGAGAGTAGAGAGCTCCAACTTGTTTGAAAACAACAATTTGCACTGTCACCTGCTCAGCCTCAGAGAGCAGACATTCAGGCCAAGCTCAAGTTGATCTGTCTCTTCTCCCTAGTAACAAGTGGTAGGATAAGAGGAAAGTGCCTTACATTGCACCAGAGGAGATTGAGATTGGATATTAGAAGAAACTTCTTCCTTGAAAGGGTTCTCAAACACAGGGACAAGCTCCCCTGGGAAATGGTTGAACCCTCATCCCTGGAGGTGTTTAAAAGACACAGAAATGTGGTGCCTGTGAGACATGGTTTAGCAGCAGCTAGATAATGGTTGGACTTGGTGATCTTAGGTCTTCTCCAACCAGAATGATTCTGTGATTCTATAAAATAAGCATTCTAGAAAACCCAGAAGCAAGCCTTGCCCTGTAGCTGCCAAGCCCAGGCCGAGGCACGGCGAGCTCCTGCACATGCTGCTATCCTGGCAGACACAGCCATGCGGCCATTTAGCCAGGAAATGATTCACTCCAAACCAGGGAAGCTCAAGGCCATTCCAAGACCCTGGAGGACCCTGTGCTGGGCATTGGAGAAACACAATTGCATGTCAGGATCTGTATGTGCAGTCCCTCTCCCGCGCCGAGATCTGTTCCTGCTGCAAACACCAATAAAGTTGTCAAGCTGATGCGTGCAGGGAAATAAATCACAGCAATTTTTTTCCTGCCCAGAGCATTGAGTCTTCTGGTGTGGTGTAAGGGAAAGCAGAGAAGAGATGAGCTGTGATTGCAGATCTGTGCTGGGAGCAAGGGCTCATGTGTGCAGCACCCTCCCATCAGGACTGACCTCTGTGGTAGTGCGTGGCCATCCTGGGCATTTGGGATGTCACCACCAGGTCACCGCAGAGGGGCCATGTAGTTCTGGGCTGCCTGTCACCATGGCCTTGCCATGAATATGAGTAGCTGCTCACACCTGAGAGACTCTGTGTCCCCTCACCTTCACTGTGTGCTGCAGGAGGGTCTGACTCTAAGACACTGCTATCACCTGATGATGGGCAAAGAAAAAAATTAATAGGTGGAAAACTTAAGGTGATGAAGTACCTTGAGCCGGACCTCTGCTGTCAGTGTGAAACAGCAAGCCCTGATTTAAACAGCCCCTTCAGTAACTGACCTACACCGAACAAATCCATTTAGAGTGTCTTGTTTCTCCTCGCTGTTTAACTAGCAGAGTTCAGAGACGATTCCTTAAATGTTAATGGTGCAGGAATTTGGAAACTTTCCCAGAGTTGCTAGGGGAGCCGTGCAGGAATATGTCTGCCCTGCTTGTGCAGTTCAATTTCCTGCTGAACATCAGGCAGGCTGTTCTCGCCTACTGCTTTGTAATTAAAGTGCTGAGAGACCATCACTCTTTGAGCTTGATCATGCTCAGATTCACCCCCTGGATGAGGTCAGGCTTTGTGCCCAGCTGCAAGCAGGGCAGGTGGAAAAATAGATAAAGCTATGGTCCCATCCTGCTCTTGCTGCCCCATGGCACGATGAGAACTGGGGGTTAGGCTCTCTGCTCCAGACAGGCTGATAGAATACTCAGTGCAAAGCTGCATCTCTGCTGTATGCCTCGTGCTGCCATCCGTGGTGCCGCTCATGGTATCCATCACCTGGGGACCGGGGTGAAGGTTTTCCCCCATCCTTCCAGCAGTTTGTTCACAGGGCTCAGCACCAGGAATCTGGCATGTGGAAGTCTCCCAGAATCTGTGTGGAGTAAGGTTGAGCTGTTCCTGAGAGTGTCATGTTTCCCAGGGAGGTTGTGGATGCTCCCTCCCTAGAGGTGTTCAAGCCAAGGTTAGATGAGATCTTGAGTGTCCTGTTCTAGTGGAAGGTGTCCCTGCCTATGGTGGAGGGTTGGAAGTGGATGAGCTTTGTGGTCCCTTCCAACCTAAACCGTTCTGTGATTCTCAACAGCTTTTTTCCAGAGGAGCTCAGGACCTTTGTGCAAACTGAAGTGTGAGATTTCATCAAAGCTGAGCTCAGGATGCTCAGCCTTGGGTGTGCATCAGCCTGAAAGATCACTGTTTCTCTTCTTCCTGCCATGGATTGAATGCCAACATAAATGCATCCAGTGCCTGGGACTGGAGGACAAAGAACAGAGTCCCACACCTGGACATGCAAAGCCTCTTCATCAGACTCTGGCTCTGTGCTCACAAAGGATTGGCCATGCCTGGGGCACCATCTTGCCCATGAGCAGTCTGGGGATGCGGATGTCAGTGCTGAAGTCAGCTGCATCTCCTGGCTGTGGTGGGATGGGTACAGGCCCTGCTTTGGGAGCACAAAGATCCAGCCATCAATGTTGGGGGAATGCACTCCTCATGGATATTGCTGCAGAAGGACTGTTTACAAGGGCCTGTAGCAACAGGGTGAGGGGCAGTGGCTTGAAACTGGAGCAGGGTGGATTTAGGTTGGACATAAGGAGGAAGTTCCTCACAGTGAGAGTGGTGAAATAGTGGAACAGGTTGCTCAGAGATGTGGTGAAGACTCCACCCCCAGAGACATTCAAGGTGAAACTTGGAGGAGCCCTGAGCAACCTGACCGAGTTGGAGGTGTCCCTGCTCACAGCAGGGGGGTTGGACAAGATGACTTTTGAGGGTTCCTTCCAACCCAGTTCCTTCTGTGATCTTCTGGAAACAGGGGCTTTAAAAGGAGGCACCAACAGTGAGCTGGCATGTCCTCCTTGGCTCCTTTGACTCTAAAATTGGATCCAACTCTTTCCACCAACTCGTTAAGAACAAGTGCTTGGCCCAAGCTGGATGGCAAATGTTGACATTTGAAAAATGAATGCCTTTTTCTGCTCATAACTTCAGCTGTCTGGTTTATCAGAGACATATGGAAAGTTTATTACATTCTTATTACAGATCCAGCCAAGTGAGCTGACTAATGAATGCAATTTTATTTATTTTAGTTTCATTTGGGTTTATGTATTCTTTTTTTTTTTTTTTTTTAGTTAGGACTTGGCATGGGAGACCTCCTCCAAAAAGGAGATTGAGAAATGTATCACCAGAAGCGGGTTTTTCCCTCGTGTCCTAAGAGATCAGCTTGGCAAAAGCTGCAGCATGCTCGGTTGGAGGGTGAAAAGTGAAATGCAGGCAGAACTCAAGGGCTGACAGGAGATTTAATGTGTTGCTCCATGACAATCCCAGCATGTCTGGCATCGTGGCACCCTTGGTGCTGCCAGCTCCCTGACACCATCCTGCTCCTGTTGTGAGCAGGGGGCATGAACAGGCTGCCAGGACAAATCACATGAGTCCGTGGGAAAACATTGTGTTGTTGCTTAGCATGAACTCAAGGTTATTAGTAAGGAGCAGAGGTACAACTGTCCTGGGTGGGTCTTGGGTGGCCTCCAACAACTGGAGCTGTGAGGGTGCAAACCTGCTGTGTTTTGGTATCTGGAGGATGTGTTAAAGTCTTTGCAAGCTGCTCTGGGCGAGCTGAGCTGGGTGCCAGGTATGAGAGAGTGGAAACACAGGCTCACACTGGCCACCCTCCAAACCCCACTGCTGGTGCCTCACAGTGGACACCGAGCTCCCAGACCCACCATCCCGGTGTGGTGCAGCAGCCACCACCCCAAGCAGCCCTTTCCCCACCTGCATGTGGCTCTGCTAGAGTTTTTAGGTTGAACGCTGCATGTTTCTGATCTGTTGCTGTGTTTGGAGCTGGGAGGTTGTGCTTGGAGAGGCTGGTTCCTGTGCCTTTCTCCTCCTGCTGTGCATCAGAGGACCGTCGGGCTGGCCCTCTCCTCCTGTGCAGCCCCAGGTGTCAGAGGGTGCAAGCTGACATTTTCAGAGCTGATGTCACAGTTTCATGCTTTCCAGCACAAACTGTTTCTTGCACTTAAAAGATGTTCCAGCCCTTCCAGTGATGCTCTGGTAAACCCTAGTGCAGATCTCTCTGGAACCCAGCAGCTCTGGGTGTGAATTTTGATTTTTTCCTTTGTAGGAACCACTCACTTCAAATTTGGGCTCATCTGATTCGTGAATTCAGTTGGTCATAACTAATATTAGCTCTAATTTTCCACTACTCAAAGTATCTGGCTGTATCATCCCTCTGCTGTTCTGCAGTTTATGGTGCCTGCTGGGACAATGACAGCAGCACTGCAGAATGCAACTTCCTTGGCCGGGCTGAGGTTTTACTCTCTTGCCTTGCATAATGTGGAGGTTTGGGCCAGCTCCCATGCTTGTCCCATTTGTACAGCTGGCATTTGGTGGCTTGTTGCGTCTCTTGGTGTGTCACCTCATCTGGCAGCTGTTTTCACCCCCCGCTTGCCCCTTTGCATCTCGCACGCTCTGTGTCACATTTATACCATCTATAGGCAAAATCTCTTCCTCTGACTCACTGCTTGGTGCTGCCCCCCCCCCGCATTGCTCTGCTAACGGTGGCGAAATGTCCTCGTGCTTGAAGCATGGTACAGGGGGTGCACAGGCAGGGCACTTCTCCAGGAGAGGTTTTTCTCTGTAGCATACTAGGGATCGGACTTTGATGTTTTCTTTCTCTCCTCTGCAGTTTACTTCTCCTGCATCTGTATTCGGCTTTTATGCAACGTAAGAGGTGTATTTCCCTGCGGAGCCTGGTAAATCATCTCCCCCCAGGCTCTGCTTCTTCCCTGAGTCCCTTTGTAGACCATGTTCACCGACTTTGAACACATTTGTAGGTCTTGGCAGAGGAGGAGCTTCCCTGCAAGGGTACTCAGAGAGCCAGGGATGAATTTTATGCCGTGTTATCCTCTGCAGCCCTTTCTCCTCATGGCTCCATACCCCCGGAACTGAGCTGGAGCTTGCTCTGCTCCTCACCCCTGCTCCTCTAGAACTGCTTAACACATCTCTTAAACTTGGATCTCACAACATCAGCCATCTGGTGGGGTTTAGCAATACAAAGAGCTATTGTTTGCTCCGGAATCCGTGTTCTGGCAAGGTAGCTCTGCTTCTGGAGCACTCTGTGGGATTGCCAAGGGTCCTTCTGCTCTGCTGGCAAGTGCAGGTGTGTCTGCAGCAGCCTTTGTCCCTTGACAGGGGCACTGATCGGATTTTCTTTTTTGTTCTCTCTTGTCTAATCACAGTCCTCAAGCTTTTCACAGTGAGCCCTTGCCAGGGACACGACCTGAGGGTTCCCTTGGCTATTTTTCTCACGGGAGCAATTTCCCAGGCCTCAGGCTTGAAATCTTAATGCCTTTTCTAGCTTTAAATCTCTTAGTGTCCTTCAGCTTCAAACCCTTCCTCAAAGTCAGGGTCTCAGTAAAACTGCAATGCTGAAAGCGTGCCCCTTGAGGAGCTACCTGGAGAGGAAAGCAAAGGGTTAAAAGCAAAGCTCTGCTGCCAGCTGGGGACACCGGTGCATGACAAATGTGGCTTTTTGCATTCCCCCCTGCAAACGAGCCCGTAGTCAGCCTAATTTGGGAGAGAGCCGCCTCTGAACCGGCGTGAGTCAGAGGGAGCTGCGCCGCGCAGGGTGGCGGTGTCTGGCGGGGCTGCGGCAGGCTCGCAGGTTTCATTTGTAAATGCTGACACATGGCATTTCCTCAGCGTCTCGTTGGGAAGGGCGCTGTGTCTGCCGGCACTGCCCATTCGTCACTGTCAGGACCGGCCCCATCTCCTGCTCGTCTCTGAAATGCCTTCTGACCGATGCCGGGGAAGTTATTGGCACATAATTCATCATTTAATATTACCAGAAGGGGTTCTTCTGCAAACATTCCCCAAATGATTATCCAGATTATCTTGGGTAGCAATTCGCTTCACCTGCGAAGATCTCTCTCTAGCTGTTTGGTCTCTGTTGTAGAGCTGGGGACAAAAACTGCCCTTGATGTGATGTCTCCTCAAGCTTTATTAAGCACTAGCCAAGTCTGCTCCTGCGTGGCACCTTTCCACACCGATGCTTGTGCAGAAAGTGTGGCCTTAGAGGCTTTCAGGGCTGCGCCTTGCCACCGGCACCTCTCATCAGCCAGCTGGAGGAAACATTTCCTTAGCCCTTACTAATCTCCGCGGAGAAAGGATTTGAGAGCGAATAACAGCCACCATGGTACCTGCACACCTCAGGAGGGTGCAAGGGGGCTGGCACAGGGATCTTGTGTCCCTGGAAACAGAGGTCTTCTGCATTGCTTGTCATGGTGGTGACAACTTGCTCTTGCAGCTGAGTGCCGCAATGTTGCGTGGCACCCGGAGGGCAGCAAACCTGACACAAGGATGGGGCAGAAGGCACCTGTCCTTCTGCTCTGATTCAGACTCCTCCAGTGCAGAGGATGGGGATGATCTTGATGTTCCCCAGCTCCTGCTGGCATATGCTGGGACTTGGATGTTGCAGGAGCACTGTGTAGGCTGTCATATGGGCACAGGAGACAGTTGACTGATTTATGGCTTTCCCCACCTCGCAGCCAAAGGTGCAATGTGGCAGCTGCTTTTGGAGCTAAGACAGTGTTTGTCAGGAGAGACGTCACTAAAAGGCCTTTGCATCTGCTCCTGGAATGACCAAAGCAAACCTGCTGGGTGAGACCTGCAATGCAGTGAGCTAGGAGCCCCAGTCTCAGCCCCAGTGCAAGAGTGGCAGAGCTGGCAGGGGGAGCTGGCTGCTGTGCTGGGAGGCACCAGCCTGCGCAGGATGCTCTGGGGTATGCTGACAACACCCAGAGAAACCATCCTGAGCACTCTTTTCAAACTGTGACTTTCACCACTGACTTTCAAAGCCCCATCTTCTTCCAAGGTGTCCAGTACCTCAGGGCAGTTAATGCTTCCCTCTGCTCACTGACTTGGCCAAGACACAGCACCCAGTGTAAACAACCTCAGCTGCAGTAGACCAAGTCCCAGGTCTGTGCTGCATCCCTTGTGGGTATGGGCCATGCTCCTCTGGCACAGACCCTCTGCTCATGTCTGGCCCAGCTTTCTCCAGCTGCTCCTAGGCTCTCCAGAAGAGCCAATGCTGGCTGGTGCCTTGACTTGCACAGGACAGCTTTTCTTGCAAGCTGGCTCATGGTTTTATAGTTCTGCTTTATGAGAGACATGAAAGTGATGTTTGTTGTTGTTGCTGTTTTATGAGCTAGACTTCAAAGGACAGAATTATGCAGACTGGGCAAAGACCTGCTGGTATCTCGTGGAAAACCCCTTCTCTTCAGAGCCTATTCTACAGCTAGGCTGTACTTCTGTTCTTCTGATTGATATTTTGGAGTTCTGGGGAAGACTGCAATCATTCAATGTCTCTGCTGTCTGTGGTCATCATTGCCTTCCTTGGCTGGACATTCTGATCCTCCATGAAGTGGTAGGAGCAGCTGTAGAAATCACTGTAGTTTTGCCAGTGTTGGATGATGGTTTCAGGATCAAAAAGGGTGAATTTATGGGAGACAAAGGAACCGTTGCTTAAGAATTCTCAGGCAATGCAGCGTGGCTGGAAAGGGGACTGTCTTTCCCATAAGAGCTGGGCACTGCTCCTGCTGTGGACAGAGCCACGGACTGCTGAATCTCAGCTCCGTCTTGCCACATGTCCTCTCTCCAGATGGTTTTTGGCTCTCTGATGAGGTCCTTGAGGTGTGAGTTTGCATTCCATAGGAACCTTGCACCCAAGCCCTGGTACCAGCTCAGGGAAAGGGAAGTGCAGGGTAGGTACTTGCCAGCTGAGCATCCCCGGAGTGGTGATGTGTCTCCTCCAGCAGACATCCATGATAGGCTGGTCTTTTGCGTGTCCTCCCAAATCTGGGGTTGTTTCTGCATCTGCCTGCCTCTCTGTATGGCCAGGGAAAGGAACCTGCTCCTTGTCCTGCCCACTGCAGCTGAATGCACCGTGGCACCCTGCCTGAAATGCAGGCAATACTCTTGGTGGACATGGAGTTGGTCCCCATCAGTAGGCATGCAGGGTTGATGATGTTTTGGGTTGGGATTGCAGAAGGATCGTGCTGATGATTTTGGCTCAAATGACAGTTTTCCCTTTGTTTCCTGACCTTCCCCATGCAGATACTCCTTGAGAAATCCCTGCCAGATGCCTTATTTCCAAAAGCAAACAGTGGGCACAGGGTGGCTTCCTGAGAGGTGAGGGGTCTCTCCTCCCTGGCATCATTCCGCTGCTCTTCCCCAAGCCTGTGGGTGTGGAGAGCCAAGTCCTTTATCAGCTCCTGTACACCAGGAAATTTTATAAGTGTCTGAGAAGACCCCGAGGCTATATAAAAGTTCAACTTGTGATTCATTTCCTTCCTATTCAGGGATAGGCTAATTTGAGAGTATGTGCTGAACATTAATTACCTTCCTTGCCACGGCTTCCTATTCAGGCATCCTTTCCCAGATGACTTTCTGCTCACTCAGGTCCAAGGCCATAAAAGCTCCCCTATTAGGAAAGGAAATATTTTACATCAGGTTTATACTGTATGCCTGAGGTCATCAGAAGTACAGCTCGAGTGGCAGAAATACACACTGTGCTCTCTCCTTCCAGTGTGAAAGATGAATCAATAACTCATCGATTTAAATTAAAATGTCTGCCTTGCAAAATGCCTCTGAGCCTTCATATTTGCAGCTGCCCTGTTTGGTGAGGGCGAGTGGAAATCTGCTGCCCCTGTGAGGAGAGCAGGGATCCATCTCTGCTAACAGCCTGCAATTGCTGACATCCAGGAAAAAACCTGCTTCCCCTTCCCTGGGAAGGATCCAACAAGGTGAACTTTTGGAAATTGCCTTTCCTGGCACATGAATTATGGATCAAACAGGTGGCACTCAATAGATCTGACTTCTCCAGGAGGTAATTAAGGATAAATGTGGGAATTCAGGCAGAGCTGTCAGCCTGCATGGGAGAGCATCGCTGTGTGGAGTTGGCTCTGAAGCAAACCCTTTTGTGGTGGGGATGCTGCAGGGGGATGTATGGCTCAGGGAAACCTCACAGGTCCCTTTACCTTTCACTGTGTCCTGCTGGTGCCCAAGCACTGTGCTGGACCAAGCTGCATTCCCACCTCCCTCCCCATAGTGGTAACATCCCACATTTTCCATAATCATGGAACCATAGAATTGTTTCAGTTGGAAAAGTCCTCTAAGGTCATTGAGTCCAACCACTAACCCAACGCCGCCTCAGTGTTAAACCATGTCCCAGAGTGCTGTGTCCATGCATTTCTTGAGCACTTCTAGGGATAGGGATTCCACTGCCTCCCTGGGCAGCCAGTTCCAATGCCTGTCCACTCTTGCAGGAAAGGCTTTTTTTTCCTAATCTTCAGCCTAACCCTCCCCTGGCACAGTTTCAGTCCATTTCCTCTCATTCTACCACCTGATATTAGGGAGAAAAGACTGACCCCCACCTCACAGCAACCTCTTTTCAGGTAATTGTAGAGAGCAATGAAGTTTCCTCTCAGCCTCCTCTTTTCCAGACCTAACAACCCCAGTTCCCTAATTCACTGGGTTGTTGGCTGCTCTGTTGTGCCCGTGTGTGCTGCCAGCCTTGGATGGTGAAACAAACCTGGATCCAACTATTCAGGCCTGGATGAGGCTGTTACCCCCAAACCACTGGGCTTGGGGGGGGGAAAGGAGGCTGCATGCTCTAACTTGTACTGTCTTGGGTATCTTGGGATAGTATTGACTTCCTCTAAAGAATCTGATGTTCCCTTTCCAATCAAATCTCTTCTTGTGAGCTAATTAAAAAGTAGCTGTATTAAGGAATGTGTTTACGGTCGTTAGCAAGCAGTCAGCTAACTAATTTTAAAGATTTATGGCATTTGCAGCAGGTAAATTATAGTCTTCAGAGAGTTTTCTTGCAAATGATCTGAAAGTAAGGTTTGTTCTAGCCTCAGGGAAACATAAAGGAAATGCATTTAATGACCACAAATTGTGTGTGCTGATAGTCTCAATAAGATATTTAATGTGTACTTGCAATTTTAGCTGTTGGAAAAGTACAAAAGCCTCAACAGCAGTGTGATGGCTCTGTGGCCTCTCTGCCCCTCAGCTGGTTTGCCCTGGGAATCTGTCATCTCCAAGCAGCTCACGAGGCCCTGGGAGAAGAATTTCCTCCTCTTACCTGGTTAGGGAAAAGCTGGGAGGTATTAAAAATAAGTGTGTGACTGTTGTTCTCCAGATTTGGTTATAAAAAGCTGCTAGGCTCCAGCCATGACATGTATTATGGTCTCAGTTCCACAGTTAGAATAATGTTTAGGTTGGCAATGAAAGCCCTGAGTACACTTGCAGAGGAAAAGACACTTGCTGCACTCACTGGAAATTGCTTTCAGCCTCTCTGGTCTTTATGTCTCCTCTGGGCAAACCTCTTCACCTGCACTGACAGGTCACTGAGAGTGCTTCCCCAGTGTGGCTGGCGTCTGGGGCTGTATTGCAAGCTTGGATGAGATTCATTAGATGGGAAGATGAGGGATGACATCTGCTCCAGATCTGCTCTATCCAGGCATCGTGGCAGGGGGATGCTGAGAGCAACCCAGAGCTGTCAGGCTGGCTGTGAGTCACGTGTGGGCTATTAAATCCCCACTTCTTATTTTCTTCCCCAAAACCCATGTGTGAGCAAGAGCACAAAGGCTGATAATGAACAGCTCTGGGTCCAGAGTAGCTGTAGATGGTCCTAAATGATTGAGGAAGGCAATTTCCCTAACGGAGCCGCAGGCCCTTGGCAGTGATTAGTGCTGGAGCGGGAATGCATCACTTAGCTCGTATTATTTAAACAGAAGATACTTGAGTAAGCACACAAAATTTTGTTTGCTGTATATTCCTTCTCTCTTTGGAAGGAGCTATTATTTACACATGCAAGTGCCTGTGGGGTGTGTGTGTGAGCTTCCTCGCCTGCTCCTGGACCCACACGGAATATGAATGACCATGTTTCTCCCTGGCAGCAGTGACTCTATCTGAGGGCTCTCTTCCCTGCATGTTAACTGTTAATTATAGGATACATTTAGATCATTAAGAGCTATCTGTGGTCCTTTCCTTCCCCCTGTTAACTCGCTAATGCATCTTGCACAGATTAATTCCCTAGACTTCCCTTTCCTTTCTGCCAAGAGAGAGGGATGCCCATGAGCATTTGGAGCAGGGCTGTGCCGAGCTGGAGCATGACCCAGTGTAACCAAATGGCTGCTGGGACACAGCACTGATGCTCTTGGTTTATCTCTTGCAAAAAAACTGTAGTGGAGTGATGAAAAACATGCTTCCTGGCATGGGAGAGGGGCTTAGGTGTGAGCCCCAGTGCTGCTCGGGAGCTGGAAAAGCTGTTGCTTTCCCTTCCCTTAATGAAGAGGCATTTCATGGGCCTGGGGACCTGCCTGGCTTCAGCAGATTATTAAATAACCAACGTGCTCACCAGGGAGGATGCCTCCAGGGATGCAGAGCTTCACTGCCAGCAGGAAGGGCTCCTCTCTGCCCCTAGCTGCAATTAAGCTCTTGTCAGCCTGAAGCTGATGGGATGTGGGGGGAGATGGACACCAGTCCCATCAGTCCCCCAGCACCTCCAGCTGCTGGTTAAGCAATTTGTATTTCAACTAACCCATTAATTGGCATAAGCCCTGGCAGGGGCTTCTTCTCCATCTCCTGGGATGTGGGAAGCTGCTATGGAGACTCATCCTTGCTGCCTGGAGGCTGAATCTTCCTTTTCTATGGCAATCAAAAGACTTTGCATGCCTTTATTTTGGGATGTCCAATGTTTGGTATATCATGAGAGGGTTTGAGATGTCAGTGCTAGTCCTGAGTGTGCCCTTACAGCAGGGCAGGTCCTAAAGCTGTGGGAAGCCAGGGATTCACAGTCTGACTCTGTGTTCATATGGTGCCTGTTTATCTTGTATTG
This sequence comes from Pogoniulus pusillus, assembly GCF_015220805.1. NCBI lineage: Eukaryota > Metazoa > Chordata > Aves > Piciformes > Lybiidae > Pogoniulus > Pogoniulus pusillus. The sequence goes on from NC_087293.1 coordinate 8,661,622, forward strand.
CAAAAGAAGTTCTCCTGCGTTTGCAGAACCTGTCTCTTTGTCTCCTCCTCCTTTCCTTTCTCTGGCTGCTGGTGGTGGATTTCTGCCATACCTGAAAACCTGTTCAGATAAAAACATTAAAGTGAGTAAGTTATTTAAGAGCTGGGAGCATGGATGGGAGAGGAGGCAGAAGGCCAGAGCTGTGTTTTTTGGCCATTATGCAGCATATCATGCTTAGTATAGAAGGTGATATCCTCAACCTCCCCACAAGAAAAGAGCCAAGAAACAGAGAAACTGGTTCTTGTCAAAACCAACTCACTTCTACTACATGCTGTCTTTAAATGTATTCCTTTAACTATGTGGCCTGAGCTCTGTAGGCGTTTGCTGGAGGAATTGTTCTCATTGCAGAAGATGTGTCCATGGGAGATGGCAGTTGCCAGGCAGATACTGCTTCACTTCTGCTTTCCCACAGCACAGACAGGAAGAATGACACGATGCTTGGTTCCACACCTGGCTATGTGGAAGGAGCTCTAGGGAATCCTGAATGCTCTTTCATGGTCCACCCATGGGCTGCAAGCCATGTTTGAGTCTTGGAAACATCAAGCCTGAGTGTTTTCCCAGCCCCAGAGTCTGTATCACAGGGCCAAGCTTTGGAAAATGTCTTTAGCTCTTTGGAGGTTTAAAACCCAACCATCTCCTCCAAACTTTGCATCCTCATGTATGCCCTTAACTCCCCTGGGCTTTGGGGCTGGGCTGAGTCAGAGGGACTCAACAGGTCAGTGTCCCAGGGCAGCCACCTCCTAAGAAGCCAAAGGCAGATACCCTTGGACTTTGGACATCTGCAGGTTTTCCAGCAAGTTTCAAATGCATTTGAGTGCACAAAGCCCACTGAGTGCCCCTGTTGGCAGGGAGCTGTGTGAGTCCACAGTGGTGTGGGTACAGGTGGCATGAAGCCATGGCACGCAGCAACAGCTAGACCCTGCAGCCACTTTGTGAGGCAGACAGTTAAACCCTGCATATCTTCAGGCCCTGTTTGCATTTTTGCTGCTAAAGGGATCGTAAAAACATCAGCACAAAAATGTTTATATGGGTTAATAAATGGAGACAGGCTTGTTACGTGGCTGCTCTTCCAAACAGGGCTGAGTGCCTGGGGAACAGGCTGACCCGGGAGGGGACTGCCTGGCTGTCCATGAGTGTGGTCTGCCAGATCCCTGCCTGTCCTTCAGAGGATAACTCTGGCACTATGCAAAGCCTGTTCCTACAGCCAGTTTATAACTCTGTCAGATGTTTTGGCACCAGGCTCTGCCGAGTGCTCCACACGTCATCATTCCTACACGTTCCCTCAGTCCATAACTCTGTGTATGATTGCACCTGGGTGCTGAGGTTGCTTAAAATATTCCTGCTTGGCATGTTTGTGTGTGTGTGACAGCCTGAGAGATGTAAATGCTCCAGAGATGATGGCGATATGGCAGAAGGCACATGAAGCAGGGAGAGGAAACCCAGTGCATCAACCTCCAGACTTCCCATCCAGAGCTGTGCTTGGGGCTTTTCCAGGCCTCACTAATTGGAGGGAGGGGATGTTTCCTTAACCACCCCCAAGGCCTGGATTCAGCCCCTGTCTTCCTCCCTCATCCTCAGCTGATGACTTCATTTGGGGAAAGCACGAGGTCAGAGGTATCCTCTTAGATCCAGCACCATGGCTCTTCTCACTGCATTTTCCCCCTCTGTTTGGACAAGGCAGGAGGGGAGGATGAAGGACTTTGTGCCACACTGCATGTTTGCTGTATCTGTGCTTAAAACCCAAGTCCTTTTCTCTGTCATAAGCTTGTCCCTTATTCAGTGCAAGCTTTTCACCCTGGCTGTACCTGGTGCTCCCAGTTAAAGGCTGTCTACATATGGTTGCCATTTTTGGCCACTGTGCTCAAGGACTTGGAGGGCTTTCCCTGGGACAAGAGCTCTGTGGCTGTTCCTCTGCTGCTCCACAGTCCCATACTTGCAGCCTTTAAGTAAGTTTATTTTCAGCATTAATAGATCTGGGGGAATGATGTTTTTTGCTGCTCTCTGGGATTCATGAAATTTGGTGATTGGAGCAGCTGAACAAGGAGCTGGGGGGAGTGAGAGTTAAAAATGATTAAGAGGTGTAGTGGTGGTGGGAGCAACTCCATCGCTGATGCATGGATGAGGCAAAGCCCCTGAGAGATGGACAGGAATTTCCTCTGTGCAGCTGGGAGCAGGAGCTGGCCTCTCTGCTTTTTAAATCATTTTATTGTGGAAATAACCTCAAGACTCACAATCCCACAAAGTACAGTGTAGGGGAGGAAGAGAGGGAGGCTATTGGTGCCAAGAGGCCATGGTGAGGGACACAGGCCATGGGGAAGGGGAGTGAGGAGCAGCCTAGACTCGCAGCTCGGATGATCCCTTGTGGGGCAGGATCTGGCCTGGTGCGCTCTGTGCAGTGGTCCTGAATGAGCATCTCCCATTTCCAGGTTGCTTTTCTCCTTTCCACAGAACCTCTGCCCACCCTTGCCACCATCAGTCATTTAGGCCAGGGATGGGAACTTTATCTTCATTTTTGCCCTTGAGGAAGATGTCATCACTCCAGCACTACCGCAGGAAGTCTGCCTACTGCTCGCCAGCGCTCGCCCTTCCCACAGAGCCTACTGGGTGGCAGCCCCTGCTGCAGCAGGCTCTTTACTTTTGTTGTTCTGAATTTCCTGACACGTTCTGAGCCTGAGCTAGGAGTCCAGGAGCTGCTTTGAGGCACAGGCAACCTCACCAAATGAAGCCTTGAGTTTGGGGTAGTGTAGTTGATAGTATTGAGGTCTGGTTATTACCTCTGATGGGGCCCAACCCCACATGGATTTGTTGCTGAGGGTGTTGAGCAGGTATTTGGTGTTTCATGTCCCAATTTTCTGTAACAGCTTAACCCCTAAGAGAAATATCCCTCTTGCCCAAAATGATGCTCCTGAATGGATTCTCCCATCCATTCTATCCTTCATGGGTGCTGCAAGTCTTACTGCCTGGGCTGAGGGCAGGGAGAAGCTATGGGCAGATGCTGAGCACCTCCATGAACCAACCCACTGCTCCGGCGTCGCATCTGCTTTTCAGTCATTTTAATTCTTTAGCAAGAACCTTCCCATCTATTAGCTTAACATGTTGCTGGAGTAATATCTGTGATGCTGATTAAATTAAAGAAAGCTTTCTGCTAGAACTGGGATTTGATTACATGTGTTAATCCCCTTTTCACCCCCAGAGGAGATGTTCCAGAGAGCGTGGTAGGTGCTCCCCTGCTGCGCAAGGCTTTCAATGTGTGGTGTGAGTGAGTGGGGAATTAAGGCATTGGGAGGAGATGCTGCACATTTTGGCTAGTCAAGAGAAAGGAGACAGGAAAACCCCACTTTATACTTGTCTCTAGTCTTCAACTTAACAAGACTTTGCTCATCGGTCTCTAATAGAACTGGAAATATTTGTTGAGCCATCTCCCCAGCAGTGCTGAGAGTAGAGATGGAGGCAAATGGCAGTCCTTCTATTCATTTATTGTTCTTTGCATCCTAGGAAGCCATGGGGGTGTCTTCATCCATGTCTGGGTAAATGCTGGCCTGGGACACTGATGTTTTAGGGCATGGAGTGAGCTCCTGCTCTGCACCGATGAGTCTTTCATGGCACTGGGCTGTATTTGGGCTGCGTTGAGCAGGGGGAGAGCAAAAGCAGGAAGCTTGGCTTGGTCTTCTCCATGAAGGGGAATTTCCCTTCCTGGCCCAAGCCTGGGAAGCAGCACTAAAGGGTTTTCAAGCACTTTAAGAGCTCCTGTTACAAGGTGCTATCAAAGTGAAAAATGTGATTTTCTGTGCACAGCCCCACCTGTGACTCATCCATCTCTATTAGGGCAGAGTCACAGTGACTTATGGCAAAGCACTAACCTCAAGAGGATTTGCCCCCCCCCCCCCCCCTAATTTTAGGGGTGTTTTTGCTTGCTGTGATCTAGCACAGGATTCTCATGGAAAGAAAAAATAATTTAATGCTAATATAACCCAGTGATTATTAAAAGGAAATATTTTACACTTCAGAGAGTCTACCAAAAGCATGAATTTAGAAATAAAAACAAGGCTTTATCTGACCATAAAATCTTCCCAGTAAATTATCTGTTTGTGATGGGTAGCCAGATTTGAAACTAGGTTTTCACTAGGGTGGTTATCCCCATCCTTGGCCAGGGAATGAGATAACTAGCTTTAAAAAAAATAAGCCTAAGCTAACAAAAAGCCAGCATTTAGTTTGGGCTAAAAAGTGGAAAGCTCTCTCTTCTGCAAGACTACTTGCTCCCTGAGATGCTGCTGACCTCAGGAAGGGTGTTTTCGGACAACTTCTGCTTTAGGCTTCTTCCTGCAAGAGTGGGATAGGGCAGAAAGCAGGACCTGTTCCCAAGGCATCACTGAATTGCTTGAGGAGTTTGTTGGTGTTGGGCTGGAACTCATCCTGACCCACTGTTATGGGGGCAGGAGGAGAAGCAGATCTGTAATAGCAGTGTTGGTAAGTCGAGAGGGGCAGCGCACTGGGCAGCTTCTCTTTGGGACTTTCTGCTCTGGCTTTTAAGTTATTTAGCTGATGGGTTTGGTGTGTTTAATTTAATTTATGAAGTTTGTGTGAAAGGGTATTGAATCAGAGCGGTGCTTTGCCAAATCAAAGCACTTTCCTGAAACCTTGAAATGAGCTCCTGCCTTTTCCCCTGCCTATTAGAAAGAAATATTATTATGTTCTTCAGAGGAGCAGAAAAAAAATCTATAAATTCCTGGGTTTAATCTGAAACTGTAAAATAAAATATTTCTCCTTGCTGCTGGTTGTTGTGAAAAGTCTCATTTGGGAAGAGGGAAGCATCGCTGCCCTGTGCTGCTGGTGCAGGTTACCCTGTGGGGAGGCTCATGCCATTTTCCACATTGAGAGGGTGGAAATCCTGGCCAAGAACTTCTCCCTATGTCCCCCCGAGACTCTGGCATGCTGTTACACCCTATATTTAACTTCAGAGCCTGCTTAGGCTAAATAAGAGTCCTTTTATAGGGAATGGGAAAAGTTAAACATATTGCTTGGGTTTATAAGTAGTCATTAAATATTTGTTGCTGGGCTGTGATGGGTTCCCATTCTGTCTCTAGCTCGCTGTCAAGTCTGTTTAAAGGGATATAAATAAGCCTGGAGGGGCTCTGTGGCCAAGGTGGCCCAGCCCTGCCAGGAACAAACCCCCAACTTTGAATTTTTGGAGGGATTTTGGCTCCTCAGGTTTCTGCTTGTCCCCCACCCCCACCATACAAGCCCGCCTGATAAAGCAATAACTCAGCTTTATTGATTATGTCAAAGGCAGTAATTCAAGAAAGCTATTTAAATTCACAAGAGGAAGCTATGGCAATTATAAGTGTCTGCAGCAGATTATTAATCATTTTTGTTATGGCTATCAAGCCATAAGACAGACATTTTCTGTAAGGCTTTACGTGAGCGCCTGCTTGTCCGTAATGACTTGGGTTTCTCTTGCTTATTGGTTCATAATGCAGAGTAAAAAATAAGCAAACTCTCCTTTATCTAAATCAATATGCATGAAGCTTTATAGGATATTGCTGCAGGAGCTTACCAACTTCCCAGAGTTTAAATTCATATTCTGTTTAATCCAGCCAAATCCCACTGCTGGCTTTGTGCTCCCTTTCCCTTTATTTCTCTGGCATTATTCTCTTTGTGATTTGGGGCAAAGCAAGTTGAGTACTTGCAGTGTTTGCCTGCATGTAAGAATTAGTGAAGGGCTAAATCCAGGCACTCTGCTGTGGTCAGTGCTCTTGGAGGAGGTTTGCCATGTCTTACTAGCTGGGAGAGCTCCTCAGGGTCTCACCAGCAGGTTGCAACTGGCCGTGACCATATCGTGGGGTTTTGGGTCTGAGCCTGTGTGTCTGGTGCTTGCGTCAACCACTGCTGCTCAAATTCCTGTTCCGTCCTCTTCCCCACCTGCTTTACTGATGCCTCACTTCCTGTCCAGGCTGCCACAATGTGCCACTGCTTATAGGTGAGGAAACCACCATTCCTTCATGCCAGGAGAATCCAACAAAATAGAGGAAATTTAGGCAGGGGGAATGAAAAACAATGAAGTGATGAAGAGTGTGAGTGAGAGGGAACATCAATAACTGGCTGAGGAGTGGTGTGGGAAGAGGGACATTGTGTCACCTGAGAATTGTGATGGTTTGCTGGGTGGAGCTGGGGTACTAGGGAAGGGAAGAGGCAGAGCTGGGTCTCCTGTCCCCATGGTCCATTGATGATTTGGGTGCAGAGGAGCCTGGTCCGGGTGATGTCCAGCTCCCCTCACCTGGAGCTGATCTGAGGCCATTCTTCCCCATCTGCTTGCCCAGGGTTTGCTGCAGATGGATGTTTTTGGGGCTGGTTATTGCCGTTCATCTCTCCTGTGAGTATCTAGCTCTTCCAGGCAGGGAAAATGGGCTTTTACATCACTCCTTTAAATTACTACTTACCTTTGGTACCAGCGAGACCCCAGAGCTGGTAACACCAGCAGGTTAAAGCTGGGCAGCCGTGGCCGATGGCCAGCCCCCATTTATATCATGAACAGGTTTTCTTTTTCTCCAGAAAGGCAGTTAAGCAGAACATTTCTCTATAAAAAGCTGCAGAAGAGATCAGAGCAGCTCTCCCTCTCCTCTTCCATCTCCTCTGCTTAGTGACCTAGAACTAAATGTTTTATTATTAGAAGGAAAAAAAATAATAATGTGGGTTTTTATATATATATGTATTTTCAAGGCAGGTCTTTGAATCCAGAGTTTTGGGAAAGTTTTTTCTACAGCAGGATGATAAAGTTTCCACCTATTAAAGTGGAAAAGAGGCCTGAAGCATCCTCTCCAGCGGATAAAGGAATGTGGGTTCCCCATTTTTTTGCTCCCTTCTGAACTGGGACTTTGAAGCAACAGTTTTGGTTTGGGAAGGTGAGAATCTGGTGGGGCTCAACAGCCTTGTGGAGTGGGGTTCTCTGTGGGACCAGCCTTGGGTCCCCCAAAAGCAAACAGCTCTTCTGAGGGGAGCCCAGGGTCTGGTCACTTGTCTTGTAAAATCAGGATGTTGGGATAGGAGGTGCAGGGCAGTGAAGGGGACACTGCCTCAATGGACAAAACAGTCTTGTCTTGTGTGTTGTCTTGTGTGTCCTGGGCCAGGGGGCCTCGTGTCCTCCAAAATACAGCACCATGCCATCTCTGCACATTCCCTTTGCCTTTCTCAAAGCTGTGCTGGTTTTGATTGAATTCCTCATCAAACGTTTATTTTGCCTGAAAGGAAGCTTTTGTTCTTGTTCTGGGGCCTTTCAGTTATAAAACCTTCACCTGCAAACACTTAATTAAAATGTCTTTTCCCTCTGTCCATTGGGAGGGTATTTGAAGGCACATCAGTACCAAGGTGTCCACAGGCATAGCAAAGCCTGGATGTGCAAGCTAGGAGGCAGGGCAGTGATGTCTTCTCTGGACCCCAAAACTAATTCCAGCAGCATCAACTCTCACAGAATCACAGACTAGCTTGGGTTGGAAGGGACCCATGAGGATCATCAAGTCCAGCTCTGCAGTGAGCAAGATGGGACAGGTGACAGCCACCTTCTTGGAAAAGGACAGCACTGTTTTCCTTTAGGGTCTCATTTATACTTAGAGGAAAAAAGTAATTCATAAAGTGGTCACATCAGCTCAGGTTGCCAAAGGATGTGTGACTGTGAGTGAGCAGGAAATGGAGTTTAAATGAAATGTTTCTTCCTAGAAGCTCTCTGCTGCTAATCACAGCTCTGGCACAGCATCCCCTCAGCCAGGTAAGGCTTTGGCTTTCTCTCCTCTCTCGGTGTTGGTTATTCCATGGCCAGGAAGTGGACCCTTCCCCAGGCTCTGCCTCTGAATGCTTGTGTGCATTCAGATAGCTAAAAACAGCAGCGCAGAGGCGAGATGTTCCTCGCCTTGCTGGGTGCGGGGGGGTTCTTTTCACTTCATCACATCAGCTGTCAACGGCTATTGGAGATGCTCCTGACAAACTGCTTTGGGCTGTCCCAGTTACCGAGTGGCAGGCTAAAGAGTTAATGCTGCAGGAGCAAATGTCAGGCAAAGAGGTGTTTCCAGGGAAAATGCCCTCAACATTTATTTTCTGTGGCCTCATCTTCCTGGGTGCAGAGCCTACAGTGCTTGCAAGGTGCTGATGACTTGCATGCTAAAGACATTTCCACCCATGTTATGCATGCCATGGTAGCTAACAGGCTTGATCGCAGTGCTGGGTGGTGTCTCTGCCAGGCATTGTGGTTCTTCAGTTAAGAACCACATGCAGCTAAAAGCTCCAGGCAGCCCTGTGTTGAACATGGCCCTGCCCAGGAGCAAATGCATCCAGGCCATGGTGTCCTGTCAGTGATGGCCAGCAGTTGAGTTTCCTCTTGGTGCTGCCCTGCTCCAGAGCATGGAGACAGGTGTCTCAAAGCCATACTTTGGCCACCCCTGCTTAGTTTTGCAGTACATTTCCCTCTTGAGACACCATCTCCATGATGGAGCTGCTGCTGGTACATCCTAATGGGTTTTGTTGTGGTGAATCTGAAGGTCTGCTCCTCAGCACTGCAGTTCCTGTGTGGGCAGGAACGTGAGGCATTGCCTTGCTGGCTTTTCCATCCTCCCTATTTTAATTTTCCCAGACGTCTTTGTCTGTCTGTCTATTTATTTATTATGGCAAACACTGGGCCATAGATCAATAGAGCTTCACTGGAGGTTTCCAAGAGATGCTGCCTGACATGTATTTGGGTGTCACAAGGGCCCAGGAGGGGATGTGCTGGGCTGCAACAGGGATGGGGAGAGGAGTAGCAGCTAAAACCTGCTCTTCTTTTGGGTATGGATTTAATTTCCTTTCCTAAACGTAAATGTCTGTTAAATAAATGGCCTTGGCTTACATTTCAGTTGCCTGGTTCATCTCCCTTTGTCCTCTTGCACCTTTTTGTGCAGAAAGGCACAGATGGGAGCAAAGCCAGGCTGCAAAAGTGCAGTTGTTTCCCCTCTTACTTTTGTAATGGTCATGAAACTAACAGCCAGTGCCCCTGCTTTGCAAGCAAATGCCTCAGAGCTGATGGATGCTGCCATTTTACTGTGCATCACTGGGATTGTGTTTTCATTTGTGCTGTACAACCTCTGCCTTCCATTAGCACCAATGTTTTTAGGTCTTGTTTTCACATAAATTTAGCTCTGCTGGCTCCCAAGGGCAGTGATGCTTTTGGCTTCTTGTCATGACTGCTGTCGGCATGTCTCAGAGGAGCAGTCATCCTGCTGGGATGCACAGATGGATGGATGGCATTGCCAGCCCTGGCATGAAAGGTGAGATGGGAAGAGCCAAGGTGAGAGTTTGCAGTGGGCAAGAGGAGGATCTGGAGTCAGGCAGGAGATGCTCTAGATGGACAGGGCCCCAACTTTATCTTTCTCTTGTTTCATGTGAGATGAGGACTCAATGCTGTGTTTGGTCTCTGCTGTGCCAGTTCTCAGGATGTGGAAAAAAAATTAAATGAAAGAACAAACATGAGTGCAAACAGCCCCCGAACAGTCTGTTCGAGCTGGAAATCTCACCACTTACTTGATGTGACCTTTTGGGCTGTGGGGAGGGGAAAGCAGGTTGGTGTTTCTCTTAAACAGTGAACCCGTGTGGCAGCAGGAGATGCAAAGGGAAGTGTCTTCCAGAGTAGCCCAAGGGTAACCCTGGGTGCAGCTGGGCAGGCTCCTGCCTGCTGATGCTGGCACGCCTGCTGCAGCACCTCCTCTTCCTGGGCTTGAAATTCAGCAAGTGGTGGCTGTTCAGGGGGTCCTCATAGCAGAAGTGTTCCAGAACCTTGACCATCTTCCTGACTCTGTCTCAATCGCTCAGAAGAGCTGTGGGAGTCCTGATGCAAAGAGCTGCCTCCTCCCTCTTCCCTTCCTTTCTGCCTCTGACAAAAGAGGGGAAAGGTGAAAAAATGAGCAGATAATACTTTAAACTGAAAAGGGTTAGAAATGCCCTGCACTTTGCAGGATTTAATGGGGAGGAGGTGGGAAGAAAGTTTCCATCTCTGCCCTTTTCTTCTACTATCAGCTTGCTCTTGAATAAGCCTTCCCTGTATGCCCAGGCTGTCAAGCCTTCAGCAAGCAGGTTTCTCTGATCTGTAGATGAGCTCTGTGGGTCACCATAAGGAACAAACCCATAGGGATTTACCCCAACATGAACGTGTCTGGGCTCCATGGCCCAACTTGGTATCTTTATTGCTGTCCTGGAGCTCTTATACTATCATAGGGCTGGGGAGGGAGCAGGACAGACCCCCCCAGGCACAGCCAGATGGTCAAAGGGATTTAAAGAGAGATGTGTGTCCAAAAAAACCCTGGTCTGGCAGCAAGGGTTTGCCTCCATCCAGGAGCTGGTGGTGGCTCTGGGCACCTTCAATGGGTCCAGCCACGCTGTGGGATGTCCCCAGGGCTGTCCCACAGGTCTGTGTGCCTGCCGGTGTGTGCATCCGCAGTGACACAAGGTCCTTTCTCTCTGGTAAAGCGATGGGGTAATTAATTTCAGGGCCATTGTGCTGCAGTGGCAGGCTCTGATTTATAGCCCAGGGAACAGCTTCTGGTTCAAAGTGCACATCCGTTGTGTTAATGCTCCATGATCTTTACCCCCTTGAGGAAACGGCAGAGAATGAGGAGATTATTGCCACCAGACTGGGCTCCCAATATTACCATGATAAAGCCAGCACAGAAGATGAGGGCTGAGCTGTGCATACAGAGCAGCTTCCCCTCCCTGCAGTGAAGAGCCCACAGTGGCTTCCCCAAGGACAGGGCTGATGAGGGAGTGCTGGTCACACAGTTCCTGTACCCAGCTGCTGTTTGGGGCCCTATTTCTTCTGCTTCCCCCCCCCCCCCCCCCCCCATCACTTTCTGTCTATTGACTGTGCTGTGAAAACACTCTTTAGGAAAGGAGTGTGATGGGACAGGCCAGGGATGCCTGGCTCCTCTCAGCCTTGGGGTTGCTTGGCCCCTCTCAGCCTTGGGGTTTCCAGATTCTCTCTTTTCCTAAGAGAACAGGCTCTGAAGCTCAGAGGGGCAGATGGATAGAGAGCTGCTGTGCTATCCTATCCCCAAATGCTTCTATCCAGCCCCATTGTTGCCAGCAGCCCTCCCATGCCTCAGCTCTTCAGTTCAGCAGCTTTTGGAAGCTGCTTTTTGATGTACAGAGTCTCTGAGCCCATTCACCTGGTAGAAACCTACCTCTATTTACTGGATATTTTTACTGGCCTACTTTGCTGATGGTTTTTGCAGGTGTGGTCTTGACAGCCAGTGAGGCAGGTGGGCAGTGCTGGGGTTTCCCCAGAGTGGCTGTAGGTCTGAGATGAGTCTGTCTCACCTTCCTTGACAGTGATTTTGGCCCCACTGGAGGTTTGGCTTTCCATCCCTGATGAGGATGCTTTCAGTTTTTGAAAAGCAAGGGCTAAACTTCTGGTCCCTATCATGTTCAAAGTAAGCCCAGTAGTGACTTAGGGCAGGTCATGAGATAGCTGCAAGGAGCTGAGTGTCATCCTCATGGCTGAGCTGGTACCTGAGATAAAACAAACCCTGTGTCAGAAACGTGCCCTGGACACCCCAAGCCACCTGGGCTGAGCATCACTTTCCATAGTCACAAGGGTCCCTTCAAAATGGTTCCTTGGTGGGAAGAAATGCTGCATCCAGCTCTCAGGGCTGAGGACGCAGAGCTGTTGTGTTAGGCAAAGTATGACATTGGGTTTGGAGGCATGATCTGTTTCTGGAAACACTTCATCAATCCCTGCCTGATACTTCATTTGGGAAAGACTTGTGACTTCACTCAGGTAATCTGGGGTAATGTTGTGATTATCTGGCTGTTCCTTCTTCTTGTGCCTGGTTTGGGGTTGCCCTGATCTGCAGCAATAGTAGCAAGGAGTCCCTGGGAACCTTATCAGCACCTTCCCTGGGTCCAGCCATCACCCTCCAGGGGCCTTATCCTGACTCCAGGGCTCAGATCCCGGGTCACTTCAGCAGGATTTGGATCAAACCTGAAGTATTCAGTGCCTTGAACAAGAGGGCTCTGCATGCTGTGAGGGGTTCCTAGATGTTATTCTAATACTAATAATTAATACAGCGATATGATAATCCCATGCAAGGAGAGCTGAAGCATTCTCCAAAGCTTCTTTGCATCATAAAACTCCTAATCAAACAGTGAATAGATCCCTGCCCTCTCCATAGCTTTAATCCTACTTCTTTTCCAGAACTAAACAGCTTTAAATTCCTCAGCCCCTGGTGTATTCAGCTGCAGAGGCAAAAACTTTGCCATTTTAAAATCCTCCCCTAGTGCCAGACCAAAATCTCCGCAAACACAGACTCCATAATCCTCACTAATTTATCAGAGAGGCTCCCGAATGCTAATTTTCCCATGCTGCTCTCCTGGATCAGAATTACAATTGATTGACTATAAAATGATAATTATACACTGGGAGCTTTGCATTGTGTAAACACCTTAAATTGATTCTTCTGCCCTGCCAATTGTGCAGTTCTTTCTGTCCCATGCTGGCTCTCTCTGAGATCGAAATGATGCTGCCTTTGAAAAGCTTTCCGGCCATGTATGGCCTCTCTTGTCTGAGGCAGGCAGTGAGCATGCCCTCTCCTCTGCATGGGGGTGCTGCTGGAGCTCCAGAAACTCTCCCTGGAAACAGGACAGGCTTTTCCAAGGGATGTGGGTGCAAAATGAGGTCCCTATGAGGCCTGGAGCACCTCTGTTAGGAGGGTAGGCTGAGAGTTAGGGTGCCTCAGTCTTGTGGCCTTTCAGGGCTTAAAAGGTGAAAGATGAGAAATGGGGACAATCTTTCTGGCAGGTCTTGTTGTGACAGGACAAGGTCAGGGGGTGGTTTTAAAGTAAAAGAGGGAAATTTAGACCAGATCTAAGGAAGATACTTTTTCACATCGAGGCTGATGAGATACTGCCCCAGGTTGCCCAGAGAGGTGGCTGATGCTCCAATTCCAGGTCAGGTTGGATGAGGCTGTGAGCAACTTGATGTAGCTGAAGATGTCTGTCAGGAGGTTGGACTAGTTGGCCTTTAGAGGTCCCTTCCAACACAAACCATTCTATGATTCTGTGATGACTCCCAGCTCCAGGGGTGACAGATCAAACACTGCAGTGGCTTGAGTGCTTCCTCACGTGCTCAGCAGGAGCTGCTGGAGATGCTGTGCCTGTAGTGAGCCCATCCCATGCTTATCAGGCACAGCACAGGCATCTGGAGATGCTTCCTGCTACTTTAGAGGCTGTTGCCAGCACAAGTGTATCATCTAGTCCACATACAGTATTATACATCCCTTCAGTGTCTGCGGCTCATCCAGGGATGCCCTCCTCAGGAATCACCTGGTTTTGCTCCAGCCTCCTGTTCCTGCACATGCAGGTCTGCTCTGCACTGGATGAACAATTTCCTCTGCAGAAACAGGCTCTTAAGTTTAGACATTTTAGGAAAGGCTCATTTTACATGAGAATGTGGGCTACAAAAGGAATCCCAGGACCATGGTGATGGAGGGGGAAAGCTGTCCTTCCATTGCATGAGACATCTGCATTTTCAGTCTCCTGCTTTCAACAGAAAAGATTCCTGTAATATGTCTTTGGGCTTTAATGTTAGTTCACATTTCCCATATTCCAGGGAGGGCTCATTCTGTGAAAGGTATCAAGAGACATCCCCAGACAGCCAAACCATCTGGAAAACCCAGAAACCTGGAGTGAGCTGACTTGACAACTAATTTTCCTCCCAATCCTCCCAAGTGCTGTGGTCAGCCCTGCCAAGGGGAGCAGCCACGATGGCTGTTGGGCTGCTCTACAGCAATTCTGTTCCAGCTGGGGGTGAGGAGAGCTTTTTTCCTCCCTGCACTAACAGGACACTAATGTGGCATTCAGAGGACCAGGCAGCTGAATCGATGTTGCAGCAGCAGCAGTAATTTAAATGAATGTGAACAATGGTCTTTAATGTCTGATTGGTGGGGGCATGTGTGGCAGGAGGATGCTGCAGTGCAGGGGCACTGAGAATGGCACCAGAATGACTGAGTCAGGACTGGTGCAGAGTTGATGCCCCAAACGCCCAGCATGACCCTGCTGCCAGGCAACTAAAAGTGAGGGCAGGATCCTTCCTCTTGTCCCTCTCCTGTTTGCTCAGACCTCGCCAGCTGGTGGCCGTCCATCTCTGTCAGTTCTCTGGGAGGTGGGCAGGCAAAAAATGAACCTTGGGGGTGGATGTTGATGTTTTGAAGCCCCCCATGTGCTCCCCAGACAGAGCATCCCGTACATGGGGCCACCGGGGAGGACACCACTGCATCCTGCTGCCACAGAGGATGAGGAGTGGCCGTGGTCTAGAAACAGAAGGCCAGTAGGAAGGAAAATTGGAAGATAAGCAGGTAATTAAGGCTGGCTTATCCACAGTTTCAAGGGACTCACACTCACTGGGAGGCTGTGCTGTGGTCTGCCCTGCAGAAACCATTTTGTGGTAGTTTGCTCAAGGGCAGGACAGGGCAGTGAAGGACCTCAAACATCTTCCAACATGAAGGAACTGGTTTTGCCTTCTTTCCATTCTTTCTTTTTAAAGCTGCTAAGTATGCCCCAGAGTTGTTTCTGTGGTTTCTGTTGATGAGTAATCACTGGGCATACTCAGAAATATAGGCAGCCTTAATGGGCACTGGAGGCTGTTGGGGCAGGCAGGGGTGTCCCAGCACAGGGCTGAAACAGCAGCTCCTGGGAACACTCAGGACTGGCTTTCCCCAAAGAGAAACCCTTTATGCTTCTGGATATTTGGAAATCTTTCCTTTGGTTGTTCCCCTAAGTATTTGTTGGATGTCTTCCTCTTTTTTAATAGCTTTTTCATCCAAATTCTTCACTCTGTTATTCCCCTAAGGATCATGTTTGCATTTGGCGGAGAGGGAGCTGCCTTGATAAACACAGACCTTGGTGAAGTGAAGCCAGAGGGATTGCAGAGAGCTTTTTGAACCTCTGTCTGCAGCTTGAAATCTTCTTCCTTTCTGTCTTACCCACGTAAGAGCTGGGTAGGCACAAACCCTGGCGTCCTGCTGCCTGGCGATAGCTCTTCCCGGGAGCTTGCCTTGCAGGAGGCAGGCGAGGGCTGGAGGGCAGTGTCTGGTTGTTCCCTGGGTGTGCAAACGCAGCCTTGCCTCGAGTGCCTGCCTTGGCTCCCTGGGCTGGGAGGAGCAGATTGCTCTGATTTAGCAACTTGGCTGCCTGGAGAAAGGATAGTGTTAGCAAGGGCATGTTTGCTCACACCACTTAGCATCCCTCAGTCACCATCCTGTCCTCTGCTTTCTCTGATGCCAAAGCTCCTTCAGCAATGCTGGAGAGAGCAGGGGAGGAAAAAAAGTTTGTCTGAGATGCCTGGTGGGTAACCCGGAGGTTAGGGGAGGAATGTGAAGAATTTGGTGTCAGAGTGCAGTACTGGGGTGCTGGCTGGCACGGCCAGGCTTCCCTTGGCCAGCTGTGATCCCCACGGCCCTGTGCCAGCAGAGTGCCAAGCAGGGCACGGGGCACCCAAGGGCTCCCTTTCTCTGGAACTGTAGAGGAGCCCTGGTCTGTGAATGTGCTCAGTACTCCAAGAAATCCCATAAAATCCCACTTTTTCTTCATTAAATGCATGGCCAGGCTCTTTTGCAGCATCTCTCTTCCCTCTGGGGTGACGTTGAGCCCCTCTAATCGCAGCGTAACCGGGCCGTAATCTAAATCCATGTCACAAAGTAAACTGACTTTAATCCTGCAATCACAGCTTCTGCCTTCCCCTTGCTGGGCAGATTTGGCTTCAGCAGCAGCAACCCATGCTGCCAATGGACTCTTTCTCTTTGACTGGGTTTTTGGTGGGTGCCCCCAAGCCCAAGGACCTGGTTTTGCAGAAGCACCTGGGCTCCCACGTATGGTGTCAGTGTAACCTAGACATGCCAGCACTGCACTGAGGGATCCATTTCACCCTCGAGTTACATTTAAATTAATCTTTAAGATAAACTCATTGCCTAAGTGTCTGGGTTGTGTTAACATGTGCCAAATGCACATGGAGATGTTTCATGTCCATTTTAAATGAGCAGAATCCATCCTGGCAGCACCGCAGCATGATGTGGTGACCATTCTGAGACCACATGGGGTCCTTGCCTCCCAGCACCTCATCTCAGCTCCATGCTAAGTGACATTTGGTGGCCTTTGAGGCACTGCCCTTGGCTGGGGAGTGGGATCATGTCTGGACTTGGTGTTTCCTCCACGAGTCGGCGTGTTCTTGGCAAAGTATGATCGCCGTAGTCCAAACACAGCCATTTATGCACTCCTTGTATTGTTGCAGAGCTTTCGTATGTGGCTGGTTCTGGTTTTCCTTTCACCTCCTTCAGTGACTCATCCTTGCTTGCATCTGGTGTCCTTATTTCAGACTAATGATTCATAACGACAGTAAGGCATGGAGAGCAAAGGGAGAGGTGCAGGATTGGTGCCTCCACAGGGGGACTCGCTGGGTGAGTCACAGCAAGATACTGGGCAGGATGCAGCATGCTGAGCACTTTGGCTTCCTAGGGAAAAACCAGTGACTCCAAGGCAGCAGGAGGCTTAGCCACCTCCAGCAGCAGTGGCATCACCTGGGGAGCTCCAGATCCTGCCTTCACTCCTTCCCCAGCCAGTTATTCATTAGTGTACCAGCTGAAAACAAATCTCTTGTGGTATCAGAGGGAAATTTAATCCCCTTTTATGACATATCCTGGTTTTCAATCCCTTCATGCAATCGGTTGCTTAATCCCACCCTGGGTGTGGTTGGTGTGAGATGGGCTGTGGAAGCCCAGCTGTCCTTCATGGATTTGGCCACCCTGGGACATTGAAGGAAGTGAGTTCAGGCCAGTGCTGCCTGGGTCCCACCGCAGCCATGTGCCACTGGCAGGCAGGTGCTGGCTGGGTCTGGTGTGGGTGTTGAGAGGGTTTTCAGGCGCTGCTGGAGGATTATTCAATGCCTGAGCTATGCAGCAAATTGAGCATGAAAACAGATTTTTCTGTTAATTTATTCTGGCCAAAACGTTGAAGAAAAGCCACAAGCTGCAGGTGGAGGTGTCCAGCGGGCACAGAGGTGGATGGGCAGCTGCTGAGGATGTGGGGGCATGGATGTGGACACCCTTAAACCAGGGACACCAGCCCAAGAAGGAAGGAGAGCCCATAGAGTAACCATGAAGTGCATTGTTTATCCTGGAGAAGAGGAGGCTCAGGGGTGACCTCATTGCTGTCTACAACTACCTGAATTGAGGTTGTAGCCAGGTGGGGTTCAGTCTCTTCTTGCAGGCAACCAGCAACAGAACAAGGGGACACAGTCTCAAGTTGTGCCAGGGGAGGTCTAGGCTGGATATTAGGAGGAAGTTCTTCACAGAGAGAGTGATTGGCATTGGAATGGGCTGCCCAGGGAGGTGGTGGAGTCACCGTCCCTGGAAGTGTTCAAAAAAAGCCTGGATGAGGCACTTAGTGCCATGGTCTAGTCGACTGGCTAGGGCTGGGTGACAGGTTGGACTGGATGAGCTTGGAGGTTTCTTCCAACCTGGTTGATTCTATTCTATACTATTCTAAATTGACCTGCTTCCAGCCCAGTAATGGAAGTGCTGAGGGTTCTCCACCTACTCCTGCACCTCTGGGAGTAGGGATAGAGCTGCGCAAGAGCTGGAGGAACAACTGCAGCAACAAGATTCCCAGCTAGCTATCATGAAATGACTTCTACAAGTAGATAACTCACATACTGCAGGAGTCAAATGCCAGGAGCTAAGTGAAACTGTAGCGTAAGCCTCTCAGGCTTGGTGTGGTTGTGGTGGGGATGAATTTGGCCCAGAGATTTCTGTTCAGCTGCCTTGAGTTGCTGGCCATCTGGCTCCGCACTGTGATCCGTAGCTTCTCCCAGCCCATATGGGGAAGCAATCTTCTTTCCACTCTGTATGTTATGCTTCCCAGAACGTATGGCCCAGACGTTTGAAATGTTGGAGAACTGCCTCCTCTGCTAGCAGATAACCCAGAGCAGTGGCACTGGAGATGTGTTTGGTGGAGAATTTATTTCCCTGTGGTTTAGGTGGCTTTAAAACAGGGATCCTGTGAAATGCAGAGCTGGGAAGGGGGTGCTTGGCTTTGCACCCTGTGCCCAAGCTGGGCAGCTTGCAAATGTGTGGGGCCACAAAGGGGTTGGCAGCATGGGCGCTGCCTACACCTGCTCTCTAATGCCAGTGCTCTGATAATAATACCCATTTTGTCCTCTCCTTTCTCTGTTTGTAGCCATTTGGAGACCTACATTCTTGCCTGTATAAAACCCACCTGCCCTTGGAAGCAGGGAGGTAGCACCAGGCATGGGAAAGCATGTCTGAGCTCAGGGTGCAGCCCAACATGGAGAGAGGATTGAGAGGACGCTGGGCAAAAGGGGTTCTTTCTCCACCCAATAGAAAAGCTGTGGGTTTGTGGCACTCTCCAGCCCCACAGAATGCTGGAACAGGCTGCCCAGGGGAGTTGTGGAGTCTCCCTCTCTGGAGATATTCAAAACCCGCCTGGACGTGTTCCTGTGTGATCTGGTATAGGTGATCCTGCTCTGGCAGGGGGGTTGTACTGGATGATCTTTTGAGGCCACTTCTAGTCTTTGACATTCCGTGGTTCTATATGCACATTCCCTGAAGCCAAATCATCCCCTGCCAGGATTTGGTGCCCACCCCTTGTGCTAACAAGGAGGGTTGGGGTGTTTCAGTCAGCTGCAGAGATGGCAGAGCATTGTGAGCATCATTCTTGGAAAGGGAACAACTCAAGACAGAGCTCTGATAAAGCCTGAGTGTTTAAAAATATGTTTATGGCATTATTTTACATCCAAAATAGGTGGTGGTGCACTGTGCAGCTTGAGTGTGAGTGAATGATTCCACATCACTCAGCTGAGCTTATGAAATGTATAACTCATCCGGTGTATGGCAAACCCATACATCTTCCATATGGGCAACAGCTCCGAGATCATTATCCTTGGAGGAAAAAAAATGGCCATGCTCTGTGGAGTATTTTCACTTGGAGTGGATGCAAGTTTTCATTCCTGCTTCATGACTAAATTTCCTTAAGCCAAACAGTCAAATAAAATGATCTCACTCCCTCTCTGTGCTATGGCCCAGGTTTGCTGAGAGCTTTCTGCTCTTCACAAGAGCTGGAGCAGGCTGGATTCCAGCCAGGGAGGGCAATGGGAGCGTTGCCATCAGACCCTGGTTTGTGTGTGTTTTCAAAGGCAAAGGGTTGTTAGTGGCTCAGAACTGGATTTGTAGCTCTGGCATGATGGACAGTGCTGGTGCCTGCCAAATGAGCCAGCTCTTAGGGCCACTGTTTGGTGCTGGTGACAAGTGAGAGCCAAACTCCTCCCCCAAAAAAAAACACAAGGAAGGCACTAATCTGCTGAAGCAGGTTGAGAGGAAGACACAAAAATGATCCAAGGCTGCATGATCTCTGCTAGAAAGACAGGCCAAGAGAGTTGGGGTTGTTCAGCCTGAAGGAGAGAAGGCTCCAGGGACACCTCATTGTGGCCTTTCACTTAAAGGGGACCTGTTAGAAAGGTGGAGACAATCTTTTTATCAGAGCCTTCTCCAACAGGACAAGAAGTGATGGCTTTAAACTAAGAGGGAGATTCAGGCTGGACAGAATGAAGACATGTTTTACACTAAGGTTAATGAGACGCTGGTCCAGGTTGCCCAGAGAGGTGGTAGATGCCTCATCCCTGGAAACATTCCAGGGTGGGCTGGATAGGGCTCTAAGCAACCTGATCTAGTTGAAGATGTCCCTGCTCCCTGTCAGGGATGAGATGACCTTTAAAGGTTCCTTCCAACTCAAACCATTCTATGAAAAGAGCCGAGACCTTGGCCAAGGATGCCCATCCCCAAAGAGTGGGAGAAGCTGAGAAGGTGCAGGCAGTGCCCTGCTCACCTCCTCTGGTTCTGCCACCTGAGGACCATGGCTGCTTGGACATGGTTTCTCCTCCTGGTACCGGCTTGTAAATATGTCAAGCTCAGAAGATGATCTTGTTATGGGAAGATTATGCTAATGAAATGTTTCCTGAGATCAAACTCATTTTGTGTTCAAAAGCATTAAAATAAATGGCTTCTAATTGAATCTTATAAACGGTCCCCTCCTGATAATGAGCTGCTATTAATTATAATTGAAGGAAGGCAGAACGTAAACACAGTGGCGGCGCGGGGGGAGGACATGGCATGTCGTGGCTCTGTCCTGCCCATCTGTGAGGGGTCCTGACTTTTCTCCCCACACCCCTCCCACACCACTGGGAATCTGAACCCTTGGTTGATGCACTGGGCTTTGGCCAGGTATGTGCTCAACTGCCTGGGGGCATCCCAGGGGACTTTGTTTGGGTCTTTGGAGAAGAGAGGAAGCAGATATAGAATCATAGAATGCATCAAGTTGGAAGTGACCCTTGAAGGTCATCTTGTCCACCCCCTCTGCTGTGCTCAGGGATGTCTCCAACTATATCAGGTTACTCAGGGCACCATCAAGTTTGATCTTGAATGTCTCCAGAAATGTGGCCTCAATCACAATTCTGGGCAACCTGTTCCAGTATTTTGCCACCCTCATTGTGAAGAACTTCCTCCTAAATTCCAACATAAATCTACCCTGCTCTAGATTAAAACCATTGCTCCTTGGCCTGTCTCTACAAGCCCTTCTGAACAATCTCTCCCCAGCCTTCCTGTAGGTTCTGTTCAGATACTGAAATGCTGCTAGGAGGGCTTCCTGGAGCCTTACCTTCTCCAGGATGAACAACCACAGCTCCCTCAGCCTGTCTTCGTAAGAGAGGTGCTCCACATCTTTGTGACCCTTCTCTGGACCCACTTTGGCAGGTCCATGTCCTTCCTGTGTGGGGAGCTGAACATGGCCAAGTGTGCTGATCTCCTGCATATGCTGTCCTGCAGCCTTTAAAACCTGTCCTTATGACTGCTATTATTGTTATTAGCTTTCTTTTTTTCACCCTTCCATAGACCCAAATCCCTGCCAGGCACAGTGTGTGCTGTCCAGCCAGGGTGACCTCATCTGCTTCAGAGCAGAAAACGGGCATCTGAGCTCAACCAAAGAAAACTTACAGGAATTCATCTGTCAACAGGGACGTTTCCATTTAATAAGTGCTCAGTTTGAGATTACATTAGCCTTTCAATTATTTATAAGCTGAAATTGTACAACTCTGCTCAGGTCTAAAAAAAGAAGCGAATGTCTTTTGCTTTCCCTCCACCTGATCCCATTAGCTGCAACTTAGGGGGCCCACAGCAGGTGTCCTCGAGGGGTGATGGAGGTGACAGCCACATAGGACTGTCCTTGGTGCAGGACTGAAGGATTTGGGTGCTGTCAGTACAGGCTCATCAGAAAAATGAACCAAGGATGCTCAGCCTGCGCTGTTGTCTGCGGGCTGGGGTGCCTCTGAGGGGGTGCTGGGGCACCCTTGGCACCTTCCTCCTTGTTTTCCCCCCCTTTGACATCTCTATTTAAAGCACTGCTCCCTCTGGCATGCTCCCTCCCACATGGCTGTCCAGTGTGGAGATGAGAGGTGGGCGGCATGAGCCGGTTTGGGATTTGCTCTGCCTGCCAGGCTAATGCCCCTGCCACATCGCTCCCGAGCCGCTAATGGCCTTTGCTTTTATGTCTCATCTGCTTGAAGGGATTAAAAGAGAATAATTAAATAGGCAGCACTAGAGCCATCGATAAAATTGCACTGGTAATGATGGGGGAAAAAGTAGCACCAGTAGAATATCAAGCTGTCCTGACTCGTGCAGTGAGGGAGTGCTCTGCAGCCGTGGCATGCTGGCAGAGGTCATTAAGCTGGGGCAGGCTGTGCCAGAGGAGCTGCATGTCCCCTGGGCACTCCTGGTATCCGTGCATTTAGCTGCTGTGAAATCAATGAGAGCAACTCAGATTTCTGAGTCAGAGCAAGCCAGCTATTAGACAGCTCCAGGGCTATATTTAAAAACGTGCTCATCTTGTGCAGCCACGGGGGTGGGAGGAAAATTCCTCAGGAAGAGGGATTGCTGCCTCCCCACCTGTGCTGCTGGCAGCATCTTGTTCCCAGGGGCCTGCGCTGCAGGAGGGGAAAGGGGCTCACCTCTCCCCTTTCAGCAGCAAGGGCTAGAGAGGGGAAGATGTTGATTCAGCACAGGGGATGCATGCCCAGGTGTATGGTGTGGAGTGAAAAGTACCTGACAGAGGTCCCAGCAGAACATGGAGAGGTGGGTACAATTCTGGAGATGTTGCTGTAAATGTTTGCAACACTCAGAGGAAGCCCTTTGGGCTCCTCATTGCTCATTGGTTTCCTGTTGGTTTTGTGGGGATTACAGAATGGGAAAGAGAGGAGGACTTAGGGCAGCTGCCCCAGGATGTGCTGTTTCTCTGTCAGGATGCTCAAAACCCTTTTTGTGAAGAGATCGTTGTGGTTCAAGGTAAAAGTTTTGTACTGGTGAGGTCACACCTCCAATGCTGGGTTTGGCTTAGGGCCTCTCACTACAGGAAAGGCATTGAGATGCTGGAGAGTGTCCAGAGAAGAGCAACAAAGCTGATGAAGGGTCTGGAGAAGAGGTTTGATGAGGAGCAGCTGAAGGAACTGGGGTTGTTTAGCCTGGATAAAAGGAGGCTGAGGGGAGACCTCACTGTTCTCAACAACTCCCAGTAAGGAGGCTGGAGTGAGGTGAGTGTTGGTCTCTTCTCCCTAGTATCAGGTGATAGAATGAGAGGAAATGGCCTGGAATTGTGCCAGGGAATGTTTAGGTTGGAGATTAGTTAAAATTTCTTCACTGTAAGAGTGTTCAGGCATTGGAACAGGCTGCCCAGGAGTCACCATCCCTGGAGGTATGTACATGGAACTTTGGGACATGATTTAACGGCCATGGTGGTCATAGGTAGATGGTTGGACATGATAACCTTAGAGGTCTTCTCCAAGAGAAATCAAAACAATTCTGTGATTCTGCCCTCCTGGGTTGAGTTTTGCTCTGTCCCAGCAATGATTCACTGTGAACTTAAGCCCAAGGTCTGTGCACAAACCCAAATCAGCTCTGCTTACCCCATGGTTCTTTCTGGGTACTTTCCCACTTGACACAACAGCTCATGTTTACTTCCCTGGCTGTGGCAGGTTGAGCCTGAGGTTCCTTTGTCCCGTGTGCTCCAGTTTGAGGTGAAAGGAGGCTTTCCGGGTGGGGGAATGTGGGGAAGCCCTGAAGTGATGCATGCCTTTGTCTCCAGCGGTTGGCGGGGATTCCCCTGCTGTTTTACGGCTGGGAAAGCCAGCACTAAGGTGGTAATTAGATTTAACACCCCCGCTAAGGACATGGCAAATTAGGCAAAGCCTCCCAGTGTCAACCCTCTGACAGAGCTGGGTTTCTGCATCCCTGCCCAGAGCGACCTGGGAGGCAGGAGCACAGCATGGATCACTGGCACAGCTAGCCAAGGGGGGAATCTCAAGGTGGTGAGGTGTGGGGTGTGTGTGTGTTTGTGTTAAGCCTCCTGCTCTGCTCTTGATGCCTCCTAATGCAACTGAATTTGTTGGGATCACAGAATGGTTTGGGTTGGGAGGGACCTTTCAATGTCACCTAGTCTAACCTTCCTGCAGTGAGCAGGGACATCTTCAACTAAGTAAGGTTGCTCAGAGCCCCATCCAACCTGACCCAGAATCTTTCCAGGGATGGGGCAGGTACCACCTCTCTGGACAACCTGGGCCAGTGTTTCACTATGCTCAGTCTAGAAGTTTTTTTTCCTTAATCTAGTCTAAATCTCCCTCTTTTAGTTTAAAATCATCACTCCTGTCCTGTCACAACAGGTACTACTAAAAAAATTGTCTCTGCCTTTTCATAGGCCCCTTTTAAGTACTGAAAGCCACAGTAAGCTCTCCCTGGAGCCTTCTCCAGGCTGAACAAACCCAACTTTCTCTACCTTTAAGCTCTCTTTCCTGTATCCATTCCCATCTCTCTTCGTGAATGAAGGTGTGTGAGTGGCGAGATGGAGAGAGGAGGGCAGGAGCTAGTGCTGCTCACATGGGTGCCCATCACCAATATCCCACGGGGGATCATTAGCCGCTGAGGTTTCTCCCAAGGTCTCGAGGCTGTCCCAGCTGCTGGATGGAAAGCACAGAGACCTTCCCTCAGCAGCACTCCCCAACCCCTGCACCACAAGGAAGAGACATGGGGGACTTTGTAAGCAGCCCATAAAATCTCATCGTGCTCTGAATCAGCTGCTCGTTTCAACAAGATGTGGCAGGGATGGTAATTGTATGTTGAGAGCTCTCTGGTTGATTAAGAACATATTTATTGAAGTTTATCTACTGTAATATGTATGAGTCTCTTATTAGATAATTGCTAAACCTCAAACACCTGTTTAACAGATCATATATATAACCCATTACATAGTTGTTAAACCACACTGGGTTTAATTCATCAAACGAGACTCCGTTCTAAATTGAATTCATTTTGATGTACTTTAAGGGAAGCTCTTCCCTCTCCTTCCCTTCTGCAAACAGGATCTCAGTGCTCTGTTTCCCAGTGGTGGTGATGTCTCTGGACAGCTTTAGCCTCTATGTTCTTGGTTTGTTAAGCAGCCAAAATAGCTAAGATGCACACAAAAAGCAGTCAGGTAATTTAAAACCCTCAGTGTTAAACCCAGGGATGCCTGGTCTTGCCTGCAGGTAACTGGAACAGGACAAGGGCAGGGCAGGGGAAGGGTGGGTGGGCTGTGGGCAGGCTGTGTGAGGATGAGGGTCACTAAGGCAAACACAAAACTGAGATGGTTTGCATGGCTCTGGTGCTTTTAGCTCTAAATCAGCAAATTCCCATTTAAATAGCATCATGGAATGGTTTGGGTTGGAAAGGACCTTTCAAGATTGTCTAGTGCCACCCTCCTGCAATAAACAGGGGCATCTTCAAGTAGAGGAGGTTACTCAGAGCCCTTTCTAGCCTGGTCTGGGATGGGACATCTACCGCTTCTCTGGAGAGCCTGGGCCAGTGTCTCATTACCCTTCGTGCAAAAAAAATCTTCTTTATATCTAATCTCCTTCCTTTTAATCTAAGCCCTTCACCCCTTGTCCTGCCAGAAGAGGCTCTGCTAGAAAGATTGCCCTCATCTTTTTTTAAAGTCCTGTTTAAACACTGAAGCCTCCAAGTGCTGTTGACTTCCCTCTCTGTAAGCACAGCAGTGCCAGGCACCCCTGTGCTGCTGCTGGAGCCCCCCATCCATGCTACCTGGAGGCTTAGTCCTCAGCTTTTGTTTCATGAGTTTAATTCCCCCATCCAGCTCTGCTGCCCTCCAAGCCAGGCAGCACAGCTCTCACTCAACATGCCCAGTTCAGGTGGGGTAAATGTTGCTCCTCCTGGCCCAGCAGTGCTGCCTGCGATGAGAGGTCTTTGCTTGTGCAGAACTGATCTTTTGTTTTCTTCTCTCTTTATTTAACTGTCCCGTGGGGTAATCACTGAGTGCCCTTCATTTTGCAAGGCAGAACTGGTGTTGACACGCTGCTTTATTAAATGAGTAAGGGGAAGGCCCTTGGAGACACTATTTAAATAAGGGAGAAATCTTGCTGCTGGTCTAGGAATGAATAAATACACGCCAGGCTCTGGTAACTCCTTTATTTCCATCCTGGTCCTGGGAGGAATTTCGCCAGTGTGCATATTTGTGCAGCTCCTTAGCAAACTGGGCTGTGAAGTTACAAAGCCTTCATGTCCTACCTTTGACCTGTCCCTGTGGAGAGGCATCCCTCCACTCGGCCATGGATGTGTGGTCTCCATCTCCATCTTTGGAGGGTTTTGCAGCAAGACATTGAACAGCTCAGCGATATTTATTAATCACAGAATAGTTTGGGCTGGAAAGGATGTTTAAAGGTCATCTAGTCCAACCTCCCTGCAGCCAGCATCTACTAAGGAAGGTTGCTCAGAGCCTTGTCTGACCTGACCTGGAATGTTTCCAGGGATGTAGGGCTTGGCATCTCAAGCAGAGGTAGGTATGAGTTCAGGAAGAGACCCTGAGGCTGCGACAGCCTGATGCAAGATCAACATTGCTGAGCTTCTGGATGGGGTCTGCACAAAACCAGCAGAGCTGTGATGTTTCTGCCTTCAATCCCATGGTCAGAGGGCAGACTGGCTTTGCTACAGCCCCCACTCTTAGTCATCCAGGGCTTTGGATGCTTTACCAAGGGTTTGAGCTCTAAAGTCAACATAAATCACAAAGTTGGCAGGCTCACCCTTTCTGTTTCTCTCTGGTTATTTTCTGTTCGTGATAAAACAATGTGGAAAGGAAGCATGCAAGCCAAGGGGAGGGTGAGAAGAAACAAGATCCCTTATCTAATGCATGCCTGAGCTGCTCAAATGTTTCTGTATCAGCAATTATTTTGCCTGGCTTAGGGTTTTCACGAAGCTCTTGAGTCTTGCAAATGCGGTCTGAGATCACGCTGGCAAAGCACAGACCCACATTCTTCCCTTCTCTCTGAATCTTTCAGTAGCCTTCAGATGAGACCTGCGAAGCATCTCACGTGCACACCAACACCAGGGAAATGAAGTGGAGAAAAGAATTTGCCAGGCTCTGGGGACATGCTGAGCATCTCCAGCTCTCTGCCTTGATGCCCTCATCTCTGGCTGTCCCCATCCTTCACTTGCTGGATTAATTAAAAGCTGGGCAGGATCAGGCAGCTTGAGGTTCCTGCCTGCTGCAAGAGAAGATATATTCCATGCAAAGCACTGCATATGCAGTAGAGGTTAAGGCATTGCACTTGGTCTAGGCTTGCAGGGTGAATATGCTCTACAGGGATGTTTTCTGTACACGTAGCCATGTCTGATGGCCCAATCATTTAGAGTGTGAGCTTACAAACCTCTTGCTAAGTAGGAAGAAAAGAGGGAAAAATGCCTTGCCAGTAATAGGAAAGGAGTAATATCTCTTCATCTATGTCTGGAAGCACCTTTAAAGTCATACATATAGGCTCTATTTCAACTGAAGCAATACACAGCGCTCAGAAAAGCAATATCCCCAAGCTCTGCTCCAGCTCTCATGTTGATTTTGATATTCTTAATATCGCATCCAAACAACAGAGCCTGTCAAGTGCCATGCGAAGCGTTCGTTTAACTAAGCCAATTTAGAAGGTGTAACAATTATAAAGAGATGGGCTCAGATGAGTCAATTTGTCTCGAGTGTTTTTCAGCTGGGCTTTATAATATTGGAGAAGTGAGAGAAAGTGGAAAAAAATTCACCCTCTCTGTTCAGTTCTTTTGAGAAGCCGAAATACCTAATTCACTCTGGCAAATGATAAATCTTCCCTCCCCTCTTCTAATTACATCTTGCCTTAGTCACAGCAGTGTCTAGTAAATTCTCCTTCTGAGACTATGCACATCACACTGTGTCCTTGTTTAAACAAGATAAAAAAGGAAAAGTTCTTGATTAGATTTTTTTTTTAAAGAACAATTCATTCTGCTAACCCAGGATCTGGAATTGACTTTACAGGTTGCTAACCCCCTCTTTGTTGCTACTTTTTTAACCTGCTGCATCTTAAAAATGTTCAGCCTGGAGAAGAAAAGAGAGAACTTAGAGTGCTTACAAACATGGTTTAGTGGTAGACTTGGCAGTGCTGGGCTAATATTTGGACTTGATGATCCTAAAGGTCTTTTCCAACCTAAAGGATTCTATGACTCTATGGACAGTGTGTGGGCCCCATGTTCCACCTGCCCTGTGCACTGAGGTTGTGATCCTCTAGTGCAGGGTGATGCTGATATTAGGCTAGAGCTCCTCAGCAGCACAGCTCCCAGCTAGTCTCTTTCACTCCTACTCTATATGTAACAACCTTCCTACCTATGTGTGACCCTGCTAAATGCATATGTTCTTGTGGGTTGTGTACTGAGAGGACCTGTTGCACTGCAGCAGGCACTCTGCCACCTGTGTGTGGCTCAGTCACTGAATCACTTCCCATCATCTTCCCACCCTCTTCTTTCAAGCCCTGGCACTAGGAATAACTGGTGTTCCTCCAAGAAGGAGGAAAAAAAAGGAATAACAGCCCTTTGGTGCTTCAGTGGAAGCTTGGCACTCCTGTCCTCATGCCCTGACATCCCATGCTGTAGCAGGGCAAGCCACAGCCATACGTGAAAGGGGGCCTGTGTCACCCCAACCCGCTTTGACTCGGTGACCTCCACTCTGCAGCTGGTGACAGAAAAGAGGTTTAGAAATCTGCTTAGAAGTCTGGCTCATTAATACCCTGCCCAAAGCTTTTATCAAATAATTAGCTTTTGTATTGCACTTCCCAGTCAGCAATAAATAAATAAAGAGGCAGATAAAATGAGCATTATGCTTAAGCCGTGCTTTTGGAAACAGCTCCTGTGACCCTGCCTGAGGCCGTGTCCCAGAGCTCAGCCACTGGCCTCTCAGTGTGGAGCTGGTAAAAGGCACAAGAACCTGAGTGTGCCCTCTGGAATTCAGCAGGTGGGGTGAGGTCTGCATGCCTTGATGTGAGTTTTGGTCCAGGTTTGCATGCTGTGCTGTGCTTTCCCTGTGGAGAGGTGGCATGGTGAAGAGACATGCGTCATGGTGGTGCTGGTGGATGTATCCTCCGTGCATCCCTGCTGGTGATTGGATTTTGTCCCTGGGGAAATGCTGGATCATGGCATAGCTCTGCTTGATGTGAGACACGGGGACATCCCTGCTGACATGCAATGCCTCCACGCTGGGCTCAGCGTGAGCTTGAATGGGCACCGTGGAGTCGGTCAGCAATGATCCATGATCCCCCTGCCCTGGGGACATCGCTTCTCACATTGCTCCCCACTACCATCCTGCAGACACTCAGTGTGTTGAGCTGGGAGTGCAAATGTGCCAAAGCTGCAGTTGCTGTTTGGACTGTTTATCTTGTTTGGTCTAATTATGCCAAGAAAGTCATTATAATTTTATGCTCTTTGGATTAACGTTCTTGCCGAGGGCACCATAATTAGTGTATGGTTTGTAGCTTAATGATTCCGAGCACAGCCAATGCAAACTTTCTAACTGTAAATCAGGGGACTTGGAAGGTGGGGACTGACACAGTGGTGGATCTTCTCAAGAAATAAGCATTTATTGGCCTGTTTTTAAAATGGGCATCATGCTTCACAGCACCCTTGAGCTCTCACTTCATCCTAATGCAGCCAAGATACTGCTAAGGAATTGCAACAAGCTACAATCCTCTTCTGAGCCAAGAAATTCTCTCCCAGAGTGTCTCCTGCTTTTTGCATCTTATGGGGTGTTACTTTGTGAGTGTACTCAGTCCTTCATCCCATCCTCCTGGTGCCAACATGGAGCTGTTCTGTTTAGGGGAGCACAGAGCATCCCCCTGGGTGCTCAGGGAAATGGGACCCACCACATGGAAGCTTGCCCAGCTCCCTCCAAGGAGCAGGCAATTTGAGTAATGCTAACCTCTCCTCTAGCTCCATCTGTGTTAGTCACTTGAAGCATCTTTTCTTTCTTCATGTTATTGTTGATTGTGGCTAGTGTTGTCCTTTCTAAAGTGGAGCCTCTCACCACGTGGGGCTGGGTTTGAAGGTGCTCCAGTCCAGGTTTTGAAGGACAGTGACACCTTCACCCCAGCCATGGGTTTATTGGTATTTTAAAGAACATTGGTAGTGAGATCCTTGGTGTTTTAAAGAAACCCATCATCCAACACTGAGCTCTTGCAAGCCTGCATTCCTGCCCACCTTGGGTCTTCTTGCTGAGGGGTATTAATGGAGCCAGAGACCCCACTCCCAGCTCATCCTTGCTGCCCACCACCAACTTGGTTTCTTCTTTATTGCTCATCAGGCTGGTGATGAGTTCAGAGTCCATGCAAGATGCTGAGTGACCAGACTGCAGTCAGCTTGACTTGAAAAATTGTTTGGGTTGAATCAGAAGCTCCCAGGAGAATTTCAGTTTCTTTCCCACTGGAAAATGTCATTAATTTGTAACCAAATTACTACCAGGGTCAGGGGCTCTTGTTTTAACCCAAGGATATTTATGTGATAAATGTCACAGCTTTCCTTGAGCACAGATCCAAGGGAAGGTTAAAGAGCCAAAGCCCATCACCTGCAGCAGTGGACGTCTCACCACAGATGTTCTGTTTCCACAGAGGGCTTTTCCTTGGCAGGCTGGGAGCAATCTGTGGGACTCTAGCTGGAAAATGCCACCATCCTGAGATGGTCCAGGCCCACCCCAAGGTGCTTCACTCTCTACCAGGCCCCGGCTGTGCTCACAGCAACACTCACAGAGGTGCAAAAAGCTCTTTGCACCTAAAGACCCCTTCACCTCACCTGGCATTGGAGTTGCTCAGTCACCTTTTCTCTGCAGTGCTGACCAGTGCTGCAGCCCCTGGAAGGGCTGGGGTGGTGCCAGTGCTGCCTTTCTCTGGTGTTGGCAATGCTGCCATAAACAAGTAGTGAGCTTGTAGCCTTTAACAGAAGAATAACTGGTGGTGAAGTGCATGTGAGGAGCAGCTCTTCCATTTTGCGCTGAGGAGATTAAATTTTCATGCTGCTTCTGCAAGGCTGTCTTAAAAACAAAGTGTTGCCATAACCCAGGGAAGAGAGAAGCATCTCACTTTGCTGCTAAGTCTTGACCTCAGGGTTTTCCCTTTCATCTGCTGGGGAAGTCGGACTTCCCGATGCCTGGAGCCGAGTGCTGGACTGGGGTTAATTTGTGCTGGTGGCACTGTGGCTCTGCCAGCTCCCGGCGCTGGGGCCACCACACAGTGGTTTGGAAGTGAGCTGGAGAATGAGCTCACTGGATGGAGAGGTGCCAGCCTGCACAAGTGGTGGGAAGCGTTTTACACCACCAAACAAGCTGCCTTTTTGCACTTCTTTCCCTCCCGGCCCAACGCTGGTCTGCAGCCTGGTTGCTGGCAGGTTCCTGGAGACAAGGTGTCTGGCAAGCCAGGCTCTCCCCACTTCTGCCACTCGCAGTCCCACGGCACTTCTGCAGCAGTTGGCTCGTTTTTCTGCTCTGCTTTTTGCTGCGGGTTAGCACTGTGCCGAGCTCTGCTGCCTCTCAGTCCAGCGGGGGCTGCCTTTCAGGAAAGCAGCGAAGTGCTGATTTTCCTTCGTTGGCCTCTCAAAGTTGCTGATCACTCCGAGGCAATTAGGTCAAACACAAATTGCTGGCCCTTGTTATGGGGCTCTCCTGGCCAGGGCAGGCATGGAGGAAGGTTTTGATGTAGGAGCTGAGGTTTTTTGTGCTCTCACAGACCAGATGCCACTGTGGTCCCCAGTCTGGGTAAACCCATTGGAGTGTCTGGGAAGTGGAAACCCAACCCTGGGATGTGATGCCAGTGCCACACTGCTGGACAGGGAAGCTGTAGTCATGGTCATCAGCCTATGAGCCAGAGCAGAGGCATCAGAGCAAGGGTGCACTGGAGAGCTCAGAAGGGATGGATTGGGCTTGAAAACACACCAGCTAAAACCCCTTCACGCCAGCAAGGAGCTGCCTCTGCACTCACCCTCATGATGCATCTGGAGACATGTCCTGACATGGAGCCCTGGGGGAAGATGGTGCTTGTGTTCCAGGGATGACATTGGGTGTAGGAACTTGGCAAGCTCCTGACTGACCAAGCTGTATGAGCACTCACTTCACATTAATGAGAGGTGACGGGGAAGGGGCACTGTGGCATGCTCCCTGCAGGCCCCTGCCACCACAGCTGCTTGGCCGTGGCATAGCGTCTGGGGCACGTGTGCTGCCACCGGCCTGCCTGGGAGCCTGCCAGCAGGAGAAGGGTATTAATAACCTTCCCCCAGGTGAAGAGCTGGTGGGGACCTCAGTCTGGGAGGCTGGGGCAGGATGGCAGCCCCTCACCACCAAGCTGAGTAATGTGATGAGAAAAGCAGTTAGTGTTTCAGGCTGCATTGTCGCTGTGGTGTCAGAGGAAGGAGAGAGTCTTGGGGCATGACCCTGCTCTCACCCACTAAGTGTTGTCCCCTGTCTGTCACCCTGCCCTGGGCTATGTCTTGTCTCAGGGGCACATAGAATCATGGAATTGTTTGGGTTGGAAAAGACCTCTAAGACCATTGAGTCCAACTGTCACCCTACCACTACCATGTCCTGAAGTGCCATCTCCATGCATTTCTTGAACTCCTCTGGGAATGTGACTCCACTGCCTCCCTGGGCAGCTTGTTCCAGTGCCTGACCACTCTTGCAGTGAAGAAATTGTTCCTAATCTCCAGCTTAATCCCTCCCTGGCACAATTTGGGGCGAACACAGAGCCTTGTGTTGCGAGGGGTTAAGTTTGGGTACATGGGTGTGCTATGGCAGTAACAATAATTACTTTGCAGGAGAGGCAATGTCAGAGCCGTGGCCAAGGGCTTGGCGTGGGCTGTGCAAGGCTTCTCCCTGCCTGGTGGTGTGGGGCTGGGTGGGAGGGGAAAAACATGCTCAACCAGCAGAGAGGAGGAAGCTGTTCCTCTCCAGAGTTTGCATCTTGTTTGGCTCGTTTGGGTAACAGCAGCTTTGGGGAAGGGCAGTGGCCAGGACTGTTGCCTTCCAGTTGTGAGCTCAACACAATCCACGTTCGTGCCACTGCCGCAGGGCGGCCCAGCTGGCCGAGGAAAGACATCCAAATCCCACATTTCATTCACACTAAGTGCCAGTCCTGGGAAGAGGATTTTGGGAGGAATACGGTGCTTGTGTGAGCCCTGCTGTGGCCAAGCAGCTGGAGCCCAGCCCAAGGCACAGCTGCAGGGAGTTAAGTTACTGAGCTTCCAAAAGGACATTTTTCTGTGGTTCCCTCATTTGAATGTGGAATAGTGGAGATATTGTGAGGAGAGCCTGCCCGGGAGGCACACAGACAATCAAAGCCATAGTGGGTGCACTTGTGCTGCTGGTGGCATTTGGGTGGGTGGCAGTGGCAGCAGGAACAGCAGGCAGGTGTGTCCCTCCCTGTGAGGCTTCAGGTGGAAGCAGGTGGTCAGCCACTCACTTTTCAGGGAATGAGAAAGCTGGATGCCAACTTTACCTGTGGGGCTAAAACTGGAGTGACCCCCAGAATCTCCCCTGTGGATGTCTGAGCTGGTTTGGCAGGGAAGAATGGGGAAATGTGCATTGTTAGGGATGGTGCAGAAAACAGCCTGCACCCAACAAAGGGACACAAGCTATGATGTCCCTTTTTGCAACGCAGGCAGAACATGAGCAACAACATCCCCACCAGCCTCCTGCTGGCTCTGCTCACTGAATGAAAGCCCTGGTGCACAGTGGCAACAAAAGCTGCAACATAAGCTCCTTAGGTCTGTGTTTCATAGAATCATGGAATATTTTGGGCTGGGAGGGAAATTTCAGTGTAATCTAGTCCAGCCTCCCTGCCATGGACAGGGACATCTTCAGCTAGGTCAGGTTGCTCAGAGACCCATACAACCTGACCTGGAATCTTTCCAGGGCTGGGGCATTTACCACCTCTCTGGGTAACCTGGTCCAGGATCTCACCAGCCTCACTGTAAAAAATTGTCTTCCTTAGATCTAGTCTGAATCTTCCCTCCTTTGGTTTGAGCTCATGCACCATCAGAGATGTGCATTTGCTGTCCCAGTGCATCTGTCTGGCTGTCCCATGTGAGATGTTTGCTGGAGGAGCAGCTGGGTAACAGAGGGTCCTCTGTGCATGCATCATCCCCAAAGGAGATGCTTTCACAGTGCCAGGGCAGGGATGCTGGCTCAGACAAAACGATTTTGAAGGTGGATTTGCACAGCTTAATCTCTGAACGCTCACGTTATACATCCAGCAGCCCAGCTTCACATCTGTCAGGCTGCCAACCCTCCCGGGCAGATCTGGGACAGGTTCCTCCACACAAACAAGCTGGGCTGTGCTGTGCTGAGGATGCAAAACCCCTTACAGGACCTTCAGCATTTCTGTCATTCCAGAGATGCTTGCAAGGTTTCAGTGCAGCCCAAAGGCAACCCTGTCAGAGAAACCAGCAGACAGAAATGCTTCTCATTCCAGGTTGTAACCCAACGGTCTTCTTAACCACTCAGTGCCCATTTTTATCCTCCAGCCAGCACAGAGCCCACAGCAGGATTCTGGCTTGCACTAGGTGGTGTTGAGCTGGGTAGGCATCCCCATCCCACTGCTGCTGGTCACCCTCATGGATTACTTCTACCTTTTGAATGGAGAGGAGATCCACAAAGTGCCTTCCCCATCACTGTGGGCTGTGTTTGGTGGCCCAGAGATGTGCCCTATCACTCTGAGATCACCACTCAGGATGTCAGGGCAAAAGCCCTCCACCCAGCACTGGTGATCATTTGGAGCTAGACATTGGGCCAGGCTGAGTTTCCAGACAGAGCAATTCCTCCTGCCACTTCCTACATTCCCCAGCATGTTGACCATCCTGCTTGATGGTTGAACTCAATGACCACAGAGGTCTCTTTCAGCTGAAACAACTGATTCAGTGAAAGCCCAGCACACCCCATGGTGTACTGTGTGTGTCTGTATTGTGCTCCCAAAATCTCCATCCTACTGTGTGTGTTTCCCAAATATTTGTGCTTTACCCTGTGCTGTAGCCAGTCAAGATCCTTGGTGTTAATCTATCCACAAGATGATAGATAGACCAACCTGCTGGCTGTGCCCAGGCTGGCATTGAGAAGGCAAGGCAGGGGCACCAAGGCTTTTGGAGACACACACAAAGGCATAAATGCCCACCACGGGCACAGAGCTGTGGGGTGGGAGGAGGCTCCAGTCCCCATGCAGAGCGAGTTCTGCCACTTCAAAATTAAATGCAGTTGCCATAGAAATATTAATTGGGAACAAAATCTGAAGATGACACTTAAGCAGAAGATGGAGCATTATGGAGAGATAAGGACAATGATGAAAATAGAACAGTTAAAAGGAAAATTCTTCAAAAGAAGTCTCATGTAGGTGAATATTTAATGCACGATCAGCAGGTTGCCACGTCAGCAGAGCTTTTAATATTTTAGGGCAAAGGATGGAAAAGTGCTTGCTGGGGGATGGAGCACTCTTCTTCTCTCCAGCCAAGGTCACCAGGAAGGAGAACTTGAGGATGGACCTTGCAATGGCAGCAAGTTTCTGCTCTTATTTGCAGCAGGGGCATGATGCAGAATCTGGCTGGGTGCTGCCACTGCTAATGAGCACCCACGACCCAGAAGTCAGACAGTGGACATCCTTTTCTCAGGCTGGATTCTCTGCCTCTGGGCAGAGACTGGCAAGAGGTTCCCAGCACATGGCAAGGTTTGCGACTCCTCCTCCTGGGCACATTTGCATGGAGGGCAGAGGAAAGCTCCCAGCCCTGCCAGACAGCGCTGGGGAACCAGCTCTTTCAGCTCCATCTTGCCCTCGAACCGCTGCTTGCCCTGGCTTTTTGGAAGTGTGGCAGAAAGATCCACCAGTGGAGAGGTTTTTCAGGTGAAGCAGAACTGATGCAAGGCTAAGTGGTTCCAAAGTGCCTCACTGAGCAAAGTCCCGCTGGGACTCTGCTCTAAGGGGTGTCCAGAGCTCTCTAGGGAAGGACATGATGCTGGGCCACTGCTTCTCAGGGTGGTGCTGTCATTGGTGGGGAAGAAGCAAAGAACATTGCTGCAGAAAAATCTTGCCTGGAAAAAGCAAGAGCAGCTCCATCATGCTGCCCAGTTGTGCACTTGCTCTGCCAGCTCCAACCCATGAGTGCCAGCTCCTATTTTACCCAGAGGAGATGGCTGTGCTTCCAGTCTGGTACCAGCCTTTTGCCCCTTTCCTCCTTTAGCACTGGGATGGTATTTCCTGAGGTCTGCAGTGTGGGATCTATGTGGGGATAGGGATGGAGTTGTGCGTGATGGCAGGGATGAGGATGGAGACAGGGATGGTATTTGGGATGGGACTGGGGATGATGACAGGGCTAAGGTTGGAGATGGGGACAGGGATGGTGTCGAGGATGAGGACAAGGATGAAGACAAGGATGCAACATCTCGTGCAGGACCACAGTGTCCCACAGTGGAGGTGATGACCACAGGCAGAGACAACCCTGCCACCATCCCTCACCTTGCCAAGGCAGCACTTCAGGGATGCAGCTTGGGGCTGGCAGCTCTTGTTATCTCCACCTCCTCCAGGAGGGAGCAGGTGGCTGTGGCCTGGCAGGGAGCAGCAGCTGCCTGGGCACATCTATCTCCACCGATCTTTCCACTTAAAAGGAGGGAGGATTACAATGAAGTCTACTTTTCCCATGAACCACCTCCCACTGTGTTATGCTCTGAAGTTAATTGCAAATGAGGAGATGGAAATAGCTTATTTTGACTTTCCTTAAACAGTGCTTCACTGATTTTTTTCCTTGTTTTTTTTTCCCTTCCTCAAGAGGCAGGCCTATATCTATTGGAAAACAGCAATTATTTCTCTAATTCCCTAGAATTAGTGGAATTAGTTGAATGGGTAAAACTTCAAGTGAAATGCTGATTAGAAATATACTTGAGTTGGAAGCACCACACATGTCATGGTGGAGCATTGGCTGCTCCTCCTCAATCTCAGGGCACAGCAAAACTCAAGGTTTCTTGGGAAGTAGTGAAGTGTCTTTCAGTTACAGCCACCAAAATGATCTGAGGGCTGGAGCACCTCTGCTGTGAGCATAGGCTGAGAGAGCTGGGTCATTTATCCTGGAGAAGGGAAAGCTTCAGGGAGACCTTATTGTGGCCTTTCAGTGCTTAAAAGGGGGCTGCAGGATAGATGGGCAGGGACTTTCGATGAGGGATTGCAGTGATAGGACAAGAGGTAAAGGTTTTAAACTGAGAGAGGGTAGATTTGACTAGATACAAAGCGGAAGTTCTTCACTGTGAAGTAGTGATGCACTGGCACAGGTTGTCCAGAGACATGGTAGATGACCCATCCCTGGAAACATTCCAGATCAGGCTGGAGAGGGCACTGAGCAACCTAATCTAGTTTCAGATATCCCTGCTCACTGCAGGGTGATTGGACTAGATAATCTTTAAAGGTCCCTTCCAACCCAAGCCATGCATAGAATAGAATCACAGAATCGACCAGGTTGGAAGAGACCTGCAAGATCACTCAGTCCAACCTAGCACCCAGCCCTGGCCAATAAACCAGACCATGGCACCAAGTGCCCCAGACAGTCTTTTTTTTGAACACTTCCAGGGATGGCAACTCCACCACCTCCCTGGCCAGCCCATTCCAATGCCAATCACTCTCTCTGCCAACAACTTCCTCCTAACATCCAGCCTAGACCTCCCCTGGCACAACTTGAGACTGTGTCCCCTTGTTCTGTTGCTGGTTGCCTGGCAGAAGAGACTAACCCCACCTGGCTACAGCCTCCCTTCAGGTGGTTGCAGACAGCAATGACGTCACCCCTGAGCCTCTTCTTCTCCAGGCTGCACACCCCCAGCTCCTTTAGCCTCTCCTCACAGGGCTGTGCTCCAGGCCCCTCACCAGCTTCATCACCCTTCTCTGGACATGTTCCAGTATTTCAATATCTCTTTTGAATTGAGGAGCCCAGAACTGGACGTAGTACTCAAGGTGTGGCCTGACCAGTGCTGAGTACAGGGGCAGAATAACCTCCCTTGTCCTACTGGCCACACTGTTCCTGATCCAGGCCAGGATGTCATTGGCAATCCTGGCCACCTGGGCACACTGCTGGCTCATCTTCAGCTACTATCTACCAGTACTCTCTGGTCCTTTTCTTCCTGCCTGCTCTCAGCCACTCTGTCCCCAGTCTGTAGTGCTGCTTGGGGTTGTTGTGGCCAAAGTGTAGGACCCTGCACTTGGCCTTGTTAAATCTCGTCCTATTGGCCTCTGCCCACCCTTCCAGCCTGTCAAGGTCCCTCTGTAGGACTCTCCTACCCTCCAACAGATTCCATTCTATGGTGGGAACCTGTACACCCAGGCCTGTTTTTCCAGAGCTGGAGAGGACATTGCTTCCTCCAGCAAGTCACCATCAAGCTGTATGCATGCCAAGTGGCTCTGCAGCTCTGGTGGAGCTGAGGACAGACTTGTCCTCCTGCTTCAGGGAAAAAGTAGGAAAACCCCACTCCAGCCACTTTTTAAACTCAAACAAGGTCAGATTGGTCCTTCTGGGGCATCTCCTGTAGCATGCAGGACACAATGCAGGTTTGGGGGTCCCTAGTCCTGCCAAAGATGTGGCGCTCAGGGTACTTTATAAAAACAGCTAAGAATGATCCTGTGGTATTTTTAATAACCTCCTGGTTTAACTCAATTATGAGAACATAATTAACTTGCTGAGATGAAACAGCAGATAAACCTTTCATTTCACACACACACCCCCCCCCCCCCTTTTCTTTATTTTTTACTTGGAAGATGCTGCAGATAGATTTCGAACTTTGTATTCAATTACTTAAAAGAGAGGGAGGGGGAAAAATTAACAGGTTTGTGATGAGGAAAGCACACTGCCTCCTTCATAAAGAGAGATTTATTAGGGAGAGCAGAGGAGCGGACCTCAGGGCTCAATCATCTACTGTTTTCCCTTTTTTTTCAAGGGGCGATTCAATTACTTTAAGATGTGTTGCCTAAAAGAACAAACCAGGCTCTGTTACTTGGCAAATTAATCAAGCTCCTTTAGTGGTTTCTCTGGGTTAATAATTTCATTTAGGCAGCCTTCTGTTTGGTGGTTTCATCTCTGCCATGAAAACTCTCCAATGAGAGGGAGGAAGGAACAACAACAGCAGCAGCAGCAGCACAGTGCTCCTCGTGTGAGAGGAGTTCTGATCAATGTGTACAAATATCTGAGGGGTGAGTGTCAAGTGGATGTGGCCAATCTCTTTTCACTGGTCAGCAGCAATAAGACAAGGAGCAAAGGCTACAAACTGGAACACAGAAGGTTTCACCTCAACATAAGGAGAAACTTCTTTACAGTGAGGGTGACAGAGCCCTGGAATGGGCTACTCAGAGAGGTTGTGGAGCCTCCTTCTCTAGAGACTTTCCAAACCCTCCTGGATGCATTCCTGTGCAGACTGCCCTGGGCATCCTGCCTTGGCAGGGGGCTTGGACTCGATGATCTCTGGAGGTCCCTTCCAACCTCTAAAGTTCTGTGTACTCAGCACTGGTTAGGCCACACCTTGAGTGCTGTGTCCAGTTCTGGGGCCCTCAATTTAAGAAAGATGTTGAGGTACTTGAAGGTGTCTAGAGAAGGGCATCAAGGCTGGTGAGGGGGCTGGAGCACAGCCCTGTGAGGAGAGGCTGAGGGAGCTGGGGGTGTGCAGCCTGGAGAAGAAGAGGCTCAGGGCAGACCTCATTTCTCTCTACAACTACCTGCAAGGAGGTTGTAGCCAGGCAGGGGTTGGCCAGGCACCCAGTGACAGAACAAAAGGACACAGCCTTAAGCTGTGTCAAGGCAGGTCTAGCCTGGACATTAGGATGAAGTTCTTCACTGAAGGAGTGATTGGCATTGGGATGGGCTGCCCCAGGACGTGGTTGAGTCACCTGGAGGTCTTTAAAAGGAGGCTGGGTGAGACACTTAGTGCCATGATTTAGTTAATTAGAAGGGTTAGGTGATAGGTTGGACTCGATGATCCTAGAGGTCTTTTCCAACCTGGTTAATTCCATGAGATTCTGTGACTCTCTGTACCAGGCAGTGGGAGAAGCTTTCCGCACGTCGGCTCGTTCGGAGGTGCCTGTGAAAGCAGCAAGTGGTTGGAAGATACTTAGAAAAAGACCAAAAAAACCCAAAAAACCAACCCCGAGGTGTGAAGGCTAATATTTTCACTGTGTAAGGAGGCCATTTGGGTTTGTTGTCATCTCTGAAGGGGCTGTGGATTTCACTCGTAATGACTGCGAATGATGTGCTCTGGCTAGCGCCAGCCAATCCTGGAAATGTCACCAGTCTTCAACACGTTCTGCTCTTGAATATTCATAGCTCTGCTATTTGATACAGATGGAGACAGTGCAACAGGGAAAGAGAGGGGGAAAAAAAAAGGAGTTTGCAAAACAGAGCTGTCCATACCTACATAATTAGGATGTTTTTCCCAAAGCCCTGCCCTGGCTTGAGAGGCTGCTGCTGGTCTCTTCTCACAGGCAAATAGTGATAGAACAAGAGGGGATGGCCTCAAGCTGCAACTGGGTGGATTTAGACTGGACATGAGGAAACATTTCTTCACAGACAGAGTGGTCAGGTATTGGAATGGGCTGCCGGGGAAGGTGGTTGAGTCACTGCCTCTGGAGGTGCTTGAAAGTCGTTTGGATGTGGTGCTTGGGGATATGGTTTAGGAGTGAACTTTGTAGAGTAAGGGTAACAGTTGGACTTAATGATCCTTGGGTCTTTTCCAAATGGAATGTTTCTGTGATTCTGGGCATGGGGCAGCCTAAGTGCATCATCCTGGTACCAACAGCCTGTGGTCGTGCCAAAACCCATCACAAGCTCATATTTTGGGAGCTATTCCCAACACCATTTCTTGGTAGCAGAGCTTTCTCAGTGGAAAACTAACTGCTCCCGCTGCCATTGCCTGGAGGGCAGAGGATGGGGATGCTCAGTGGATACGGGTTCCCCAGCACAGCCAGACTATCCCTGGCTGGCTGCTCCCAAATCCCATCAGGGAGATTTTTGGGAAAAGCTTCAGAGCTATTTTCATGCATCAGAAGACATCTGTAAGAAGTGTGTGTGCAGTCTGGTTTTATTCTCCCATCGGCTAGCTACAAACACAAAAAGTCCTGAAATGTGGTCAGCTGCACCCACTTCACATGAAAGATGGGTGTGGAAATGCCAGTCTCTGCAGCCAGCCACATTTTGGTGGGGGGCAGAGATGCTCAGTGTGACCTTTCCACATAAAACCACAGCTCCTGCAGGCGCTCAAGGCTGCACAAAGGGCTTAAACTTCAGCCTGAACCATAAGAGCAAGTACTGACCCTACAAACACGCTGCGGGGACACAGGCAGCCACACTGGTCGGTGATTAGACCTAATGAGGGGCTGGGTGGGCAATGCCTCCACCCCTCCCATAGCTGGGACAGGGGTGCTCGTGTCATGGCTTATTGCTTTTCATTTGGGCAGGGTTCAGTGGGTGATGCAGTTAAAGGGAGGGACTGTGACTGTTCCCAGAACAAGGGTCATCTGTTTTCTTTCAGGGGATTTGGCTCCAATTTCAGCATTTTGAAGAACAGTGAGGCCCTTTTATCTGCTGGGGAAGGGCTTTTGGGGAGAGGAGCAGGGCAGGCTTGTTTCTCCCTTGTGTGATAACTCATTTTAGACCCTCACATAAAACCTGGCATCTGCTTTACGACTTGGGGAAGTGCCCTTATGGTGGGGACACTGAGGAGCCATTGCAATCCCTGTCTCCAGGACCAGGCAGGTTGGTGAGTAGTGACTAACTAACTAACCCCACTGCTTGCAGCATGCTGCAGAAATGGCCAAACTGGCCTTTTCCCTCTTTGTTTTCCCTGCAGTGCCTGTGGTAGTGCTTTTCAAGACCACAACACATGGTGCTAGTCTCAGCCTCCACCTCCCAAGCACAAACTGTGATGAAGCAGGCATGCTGATGTGCTGAGGTGGGGGGGGGGGGTACTTTTTAAGCAGCTGGCAGACATCAGTGGGCAATTATGCTCCAGGTTGCCAAGCAGCCCTGAGCTTGGGCACCATCTGAAAACACCACTTTGGTCTGCTTATCTTTGGGGAGCTTCGCAGGCAGCCCTAACTTGTGATTAGGCACAGCTGGAGCTCAAGGGAGGCCAGAGAAGTCCCCCACATGAAAGGGAATGGCTCCCAGATGTTGTGCAAAGCCCACCTCTGGAAGTAAATCTATCTCTGATCTTATTCTTGAGACTCCAGGAATTAACTTTCCCCTCTTTCCACCCTTCATGCCAACAGCAGAGTCTTGGTGCTGCTAGTTGAGCATCTTTGGATGGGGAAGTTCTGTTGTGTCTGGATAAAGATGGCTTTTTATGCAAACAATTCCTCTTTTTTTCATCCTTTCCCACTTAAATTTAATGTGCTCAGCCTGTTTTGCCAGCAGCTGCTTTTACACTAATACACCAAGGAAAAAATGGTTAGTTTTTAAGACATTAGATGCTCTGCTGCTGGGGATGCTCTGAGGTTCTTGAATGCAGGCTTGTGGGTGCTGGAGCAACTTCTGTTTTTTAGGGGCAGTAATTTCCCTTTGCTGTCCCAGGATGGAGGTCTGAGGAGAGGATCTTTCCAAGGAAGTTTTGTTGGCCCTTTCTGGCAGCCTTCCAGAAGTATCACTGCAAGTTGAGAGCTGCAATGCCTGGCAGACAGCCCAGATCCTGGCAGTGCCCAGGAGAATTTTTTAATCTTGCATTGGAGGATATTTTGGGAACAAAGTGTTTGCAGGGGACCAAGGGCAGACAGGGACACGGTGAACCCCACAGCATTCATCCCTGGCTGCATTTTTCCTCTCTCCTCCAGTTTACTGCAAGAGTTGCTTTTCCCATGCGAGCAAGGGAAATGATGATTTGCTTTAATTATCACTGCCCTTCTCTGAGCAGGGGGCCATGGAATTGGAGCTGGCACTGCACAGACACTCAGCTCCATCTATTCCCCTCTTTAATCCCTCTTTTTCTCCCCCCGCCCCTGCTGTACACACCCCAAGTACTAGGTTCAGTTGTGGGTCCCTCACTGCAAAAAGGACACTGAGGTGCTGGAGCCTGTCCAAAGAAGGGCAAGAAAGCTGGTGAAGGGTCTAGACTCTTGTGAGGAGCAGCTGAGAGAACTGAGATTGTTCAGCCTGAAGAAAAGGAGGCTGAAGGAAGACCTCATTGCTCTCTACAATGGCGTGAAAGGAGGTTAGAATGAGTGGGGGGGGTCAGTCTCTTCTCCCAAGTAACAATCAGTAGAACAAGAGGAAATGGTCTCAAGATGCACCAGGGGAGGCTGAGACTGAGAATGAATAACAAATGTCTTCCCAAAAAGGGTCGTCAAGCCCTGGAACTGGCTGCCCAGGGAAGCAGTGGAGTCCCCATTCCTGGAGTTATTTAAAAGGCACAGAGATGTGGCACGAAGGGGCATGGTTCAGCACTGGGTTAATGGCTGGGTGATGATCTTAGAGGTCTCTTCCAACCAAAACGATTCTGTGATTTTTTGCATCTCTGGCTGCTCCTGACCCCAGGTTTCTCCAGCTGCCCATCACTACCCTCTCCCTGGCTGGCTGTTGCAAGCATAAAATGTGGCACAGCCCTTAGAGTTCTTTTGCTCTAAGGCTTTCAAGACATCCCAGAGGGCTGAGTGTCCTGCCACCATCCTGTCCCCTTGGTTCTGCTCTGCCTGCCAGGCTGTGGCTCCTGCAGTCTGCATGAAGATTTACTGCTGGAGAAATGCAGTGCTGCAACTTATAGAAGTAGGACATTTGCTTGGCAGCTCGAGAAATAATGGGAGCCTGGTTTAATTATCCCACAGAAATGCTCAGATTGTGCAGATGCCTAACTTAGGTTTAATATAATTAAGATAACTCATGTCTATAAACATGTCTGGGACTGAATCTGATGTTTGAGCTGTGGATCCAAGCCTGTGATTTTCCTCCCCGATCTCAACTGGAGCTTTATTTACCCAGTGACAGCAGGATGTGCCCAGACTCAGCCTGTCACCACCAGAGCCTTTGGTTTGTGTCTGTGATGCTGAGGAAGGTGTTTTTCTCTGGTTCTACGCTGTTTATTCCACATGGATGCTGGGGGAAAGCTGAGCAGTCATGTCCCACACTGGGGCATGCTGCCAGCCTTGGTGTTGGCATTGGTTGTGCTTAATTGAACAGAATAGGGAAAGCAAAACCCTCTTTTGCTGACAGTATCAGTGCTCTGGGGTTAAACTGAGCTTTTCTTCTTCTTGTGTAGAAAACTGCCTACCCTTCCCAGCATTTGGGGCCAGCCAGATGCCCTGTTGGGAGCTGTTTTGCAGCCCAGCTTAGCCCGAATACTTCTCCTGGGGTGAATGCTCAGGATCTGCTTCCTAAGGTGAGCATCTCTTTGGCATGTCACATCCAGGGACTTGTTAGCACTACATAGCTGAAATATGGCCTTGTTTTTCTCTGCTGCCACTTGCCTCTGGCCTCTTTTCTCCCCCAGCTTGGCTTGTTCATCTCTCCCTTGCTATGCACTGCTCTTCACACCTTCAAAACACCTCCTCACACCCTTTAATGGTTTGTCAGCCCAAAATATCGAAACTGGGGTGTAACTCACCAATGGGCATCTGGACTGGAGAGTCTGAGAGGCTGATGCTGGG
The DNA here is from genome assembly GCF_015220805.1 of Pogoniulus pusillus. Classification (NCBI taxonomy): domain Eukaryota; kingdom Metazoa; phylum Chordata; class Aves; order Piciformes; family Lybiidae; genus Pogoniulus; species Pogoniulus pusillus. The sequence continues at coordinate 8,705,726 of NC_087293.1, forward strand.
GAACTCCAGGGGAGCTGATGCTGGGGAGCAGCGGGCAAACCTCAGCCCCTTGCCTTGCTGGAGGCGCAGCCTCCTTCCCTCCGGCACCGGCTGCTGCCCATCCCCACCAATCCAGGCTGCGATTAACCTTCTCCTTTTTAACTGTGACTTGAAAATCCCAGGCAGCAGCGAGGTGAATGTGGGACTGACACACATCACTGCGAAGTAATTAGACCAGCACGCACACACACACACACACACACACAGAGGCACAGCAGTACTGATTTCTGCATTAGCATGATAATGAATGTTCTCACTAGAAGCTTGTAATTATGTTTCCTCTTTCTTTCCCCTCCCCCTGAAAGTATAATTAATTATGAATAGAGCCAGAGTTTGACGCTAACATTTTTTTTTGTTGTTTTTCCTTTTTTTCCCCCCTCCAGTCCTTTTGGTTCTATTTCTGCCCTATTAAAATTTATGAAGAAACCAGAGGTAAACTCATGTTTCCAGACAGTTTCTCCTATAAATTCAGTAGAAATAATGTTAAAAATAATGGGATCATAGAAGCACAAAGGTTGGAAAATACTTCTAAGATCACCAGGTCCAAGCATCAACCCAGCACCATGTCCACTAAACCATGTCACAAAGTGCCATGCCTACAGTTTTTGAACAGCTGCAGGGATGGTGACTCACAGGATCACAGATTGCTAGAGGCTGGAAGAGACCCTGAAAGGTCATCCAGCCCAAACCCCTCTGCCAGAGCAGGATCACCTAGAGTAGGTCACACAGGAACACATCTGTAGAAGGAGACTCCACAACCTCTGTGGGCAGCCTGTTCCAGGGCTCTGTCACCTTCACAGTAAAGAAGTTTTTCCTTATGTTGAGGAAGAACCTCCAATGTTCCAGCTTGCACCCAGTGCCCCTTGTCGTGTCATTGGACATCACTGAGAAGAGCCTGGCTCTGTTCTCCTGACACTTGCACCCGAAGCTTGTGAAACTCCACCATCATAATAACAGAAGAAGGTAGGAAGGGACTTTGCAGAGGGTTTTCTTCCCTCTTCTTTTGGCCATGGTCCATTTAAGATGCTGCATCTGCCACCTGAAAGCCACAGTCCACCCATGTGGTGGTAGTTGGAGGGGTGCTTTGCAAGTGGCCATGGCCGTGTCTGTGGGTACCACAAGGTGAGAATCAGCCCCTGTTGGTGCCATCCCTGCAGGATCACTTCTCAAGGCCTCTTCCACCACACAGGTTAGAGGTCTGAGCAGGGTGGTGACATGCTCTTGGGGACAAAAATCTTTATTTCTTAAAAATAGAAAAAAAACCCATACTACTACTTCCAGTATCTTAGGAAAGTTGGAAACACAAGATGTAAAATGAAGCTCTTCTAAGGAGTTGCTTTACTTTCTCGGCTGGCTCACAAAGAAAAGAAAGATGTGGCTCTTGCTGAGGGGATGCAGGTGATGCCTGTGCACCTGCAGAGCACCAATATGCTCCTATGATGTCCATGCTAGTGGTGTCCTGGCCGCACAGAAGCAGGACAAACCCTCTGGTTTGGTCCCAAAGACTGTCATGGTGGAGAAAGCTGCTTCCTCTCCACCTCCAGTGTGCCTCTTCCTTTCCCTGGAAAGCCTGTGTTTAATTGAACCATGGATGTGCTGGAGCATGTCCAAAGAGAAACAGTGAAGCTGATACACCTTGTGGAAGTTTCCAAAGCATGCTGTGAAGGGTCTAGAGCATGAGTCTTATGAGGAGGGCCTGAGAGAACTGCTGGTGTTTAGTCTGGAGAAAAGGAGGCTGAGGGGATACCTCCTCACTTTCTACAGTACAATCTTAGTGCAGGTAACAAGTGATAGGACAAAAGGAAATGGCCTCAAATTGTGCCAGGGGAGGTTTAGCTTGGACACAAGGAACAACTTCTTCCCCAGAAGGGTTGTCAAGCCCTGGAGCAGGCTCCCCAGGGCAGTGGTGGAGTCTTTATCACTGGAGGCATTTAAAGGGTGCGTGGATGTGGTGCTGGGGGGGGGTGTGTGTTTTAGTGGTGGATTTGGCAGTGCTGGGTTAACAGCTGGACTTGATGAGCTTAAAGCTCTTGATTCTGTGTTTCTGTGATCCCTTGGAGACAGAAAGGGTAACTGGTGTAAAGATCTAATGCATGGGGACAGGGACTGGGGATGAACCATTCATAGTATCTCCATCCTTCCAGCTACCCCAGAGAAGCCCCTTGCAGCGCTGCAGGTTCTGTCCTCCGCCATCAAAACTTGTTTTGTTTTGCCCTCCTCCTCTGCTGGTTGCCATTCATACCAGCAGCCTTCCCTTGCCATAGGTGTGAACTGTTTTTCTTTCTAAATTGCATTTATTCTAACAAATGTCTCATGCAAACACAATTGCAGGCTTGCTAGAGGGAGATGCTATTTGCAGGCAGCCTTGCACAAAGGCAGATTTATTCTCCTTCCATTCATTTGAAGCTAAAGTAATAGCTCTAACTACATCTGACTTATAATAAGCGTGTTCCTGGGAACAAACCTGTACTCTGCATGTATTTCCCTCTTTGTCAGCTTCATCCAGGCATTTTTTTCTCCCTCTCTCCTTTTTTTTAATATATTTTTTTCTACAATAACAAAATCAGAGCCTTGTCAGTTGAAAGTTTATGTGCCCTATTTATAGCTTTCCACTGTCTCCCAGCTTTTATGTTCCAGCATAAGTAGCTCTTTACCCTCAGCTCACAAGGAGCCTAGCCTGAGACTGAGCAGAGCCTGCACCTCCACAGCAGCTCTTTTATCCTTCCCTGCAGAGAGAATCATGCCCTGCATGCCATGGACTTGCCTGCTCTGGCTCCAGCCTGGCTGGAGGTAAGCATCCATCCCTGCGGGCCAGAGGACCCTGCCCTGGGTGTTTTGCTATCTCCTTTAGACTCATAGAAGGACCACAGATTCGTTTCAGTTGGAAAAGACCTTTAAGATCATCAAGCTCAACCTATATCTAGCTGTCAAGTCTGGTGCTAAACCATGTCCCTCACCACCACATCTCTGCTTATTCAAATACCTCCTGGGATGGGGATTCAAGCACCTCCCTGAGGAGCCTGTTCCAATGTTTGAGAACACTTTTAGGGAGGAAATTTCTTCTAATATCCAAACTAAACCTCCTCTGGTGTCCTGTCTCTTGTTACCAGGGGAATTGCTCAATTCCCACCTTACTCTAACCTCTTTTCAGGTACTTGTAGAGACCAAAAAGGTCCCTTCTTAGCCTCCTTTTCTCCAGACTACACAACCCCAGTTCCTTCTGCTGCTCCCCCTAAGACCTGTTCTCTGTTCTAGTCAGAAAGTTCTTGACCTTGGAGGGTTGCTTTAGGGAACGGGGAGTGTTTGCTAGGCACTAGTGTGGTTTGCTCCTTGCAGCTACTGAGCTTGCTGGTCACCTTCAGTCCCATGTCCCTGTGTGGCTCTTGGACAGGCACTATCTGACACATAAATTTCCTTACACCTGCTTGATGACTTTCATTCCTAAGGAGAATATGAGTGTTCTTCCAGGGAGCTTCCACGGTTACTTCAGTGACTTCTGTAGCTCAGCTGGCATCTCAGTGCACTTTGTGTGCTCAGGAGGTGTTCATAGCCAGACAGGCTCAGATTCAGCAACATCTGTGCCATGGCCCCTCTATGGGTTGTGCCTGGTTCCTGAACTTCTCTATTCCTTGTCTCCAGATATCATTCAGGACTAGGACTAGGCCCAGGCCAGGGGCTGGCAGAGATCCTGAGGGAGGGCTCCCTCCCTCCCTGCAGGCAGCAGCTCCCAGCACAGCGGTGGCTGAGATGGAAAGATGAGAACAAGGCAGAGTTACTGTAACCCACAGCAGCCCTGGAACACCTCCATCCCAGAACACCAGCTCTCCTGGGTGCTTCTCAGTCCTCTGGGTCCCTAGTGTCAGTTCTGGCTGGTGGGATGAGTAGAGCTGGGTGCTGGAGCTCCCATCCCATTCGGTGCTCCCGTGCCAGCACACACTGACGCTCCTTTCCCCTCTCGGCAGGAGCAGTGTCTCCTCTGCTGCCATGGCACACTGTGGGGGCTCAGCTAGGGATCTGCCATATGTTCCAGGTAGGCATATTAGGATAAAAGGGGCTACTGTGCTCTTCTCCCTCCAACTTACTCCAAATTCAATGAGGGGAAAACTCAAAACGCTGAAAAGACCTGGACAAAAGGGTCCTGTTCAGATGAGCTAACAGGGTAAACAACAGTTACAAACTAAAATGGCAAAATAATCCATATTTCAGGCAGTACCAGAACTGGCTCTTGCCTGGTCTGGAAAGCCAGGGCTGGAGGAGCACAGCTCTGTCACAGCCCAGCTCCTCTGCATGAGGAATTGGCCCGTCTGTTAAATTTAGCTGATGAGCTGTTCTTGAATTGCACCTAATTATGTCTCCTCTCCAGCACACAGGCACTTCCCAGCTCTTTTGGGCTGCAAGAAGCTGGATGATTGCAGCTTGAACTCCTCAGGTGGAGCGAGATACTCATTTGTTATCCCCTGTTTGGCTGTCTGGGAGTTGAGAGGAGGGAGATAAAAAGTTACGTTCGCTGAAAAGTGAGGAGAAAAAAACCCAACCCAACCCAAACCAACCAACCAAAACCCACCAAAAAAAACACCAACAAAACCCAACAAGACAACAAAACAAAAGCCACACAAAAAACTAAATCAAACTAAAAACCAACACCCCCCCAAAAAAAAAAGAAAAAAATCTGGTGAGATTCCTTTTGAAGTCTGTGCTCATTAAGATGTCAAAAGGTTGGGTGCCCTGGAAACTGCTTCTGCTCCCTAAGCAGGGCTTGAAATTGCTGCAGCCACCATGCAGGGAACTCATAGGCACTAGCCCAGCTCAGTGTTCATGGGAAGGTGCCCATAGGTTGGTGCCTGGCAGCTATGGCATTCCTCCTGAGAGACTTCTCTGATTCAAGCAAGAGCAGCTCTTCCAGCTAGGAACAGCTATCCCTTGGGGACCTGAGTGCCAGATCCCTGTCCTGTGTCACCCACCACTCCGTGTGCCTCTTTGGCACCTCTCCAGGCACGTGAAAATAAAACCTTAATCCAGGACCCTGTGGATCATTCCTATGAACTCCACCTGGAAAAACTAATCACCTCAAAGATACTTGGGTTAGGGGTTTTCCTAGAGATTGACTCCCAAGCATGGGTTTGGTTTTATTGAGTTTGCTTCCAAGATTTTGCCAAATTTCAGCTGCCCCCTTGCCAGCTGCCCCCTCCATCTCCCATCTGCAGGGCTTGGAAAATTCCTGCCCTCTTATTTCTGGATCCTTCTTGACCTGCACTTTTTTTTCTGTTTTTTTTTAATCTTAAAAGATGCTTCTCCATCTCAAAGCAGGGCTCTTGCTGGTGCTTATAGAGGAGGGAAATATGGTTTTCCCAGTCTCAAAGAATACCAAATACCTTAAAATGAAAACCCTCCACAAGCAGAATATCCCAGTTCATGCACAGAGCAGCACATCCAAACTGGGGAGGCCCTCGTTTTGTAGGGACAGCATTGGAGGGGAGAGAAGGGTCTCTGGATCTGCTCAGATTTTGGCTCAGCTTTCTAGGGAAGAAAACCAAACCCTGATATTGCTGTGTGGCTGAAGGCTGGAAGCACAGGGAGGCTTCCTTTGGCACCCTGTGGAAGTGGCTTATTCTCTCCAGTGGGAGTTACCACCCCAGGGCCATGCCAGGTCCCAGAAGGCCTCCCCAAAGGGGAAGAGGGAAAAGGTGCAAACTGATGCCATAAGTTGAAATGCTGGTGAAGGAGTACTCCAGCCCCCAGCAATGGATGCATGATGGAGCATCACCACCAAACCATGGAGCAAGGCTGAACAAGGCTGGGTCCCCTCCTCACTGTTGTCAGAGAAGGTTTCTGTGCTGCTGGCTGGGCTCGTTACAAATCCAGACAGAGCTGTCCTTACAAACACACTTCAGATCTCTTCCATGGAGGAGGAAATGTGCCAGCACAACCAAAAAATATGCAAAAGATCAACTGTCTGGTTAGAAGTGGCCCAGCTACCAGTTTCAGTCCCAGGCATTTGGCTTTGCTGTGGGAAGCCCTCATCATTTTCTACTGTTTTATTCATACCAAAAATGTGATGAAACCAGAGCTGAATGTGAGTTTTTTTCTGTCGTATTACAGTAAGCATCATAAATTATTCACCCGTGAGACTCAATCACACTTCTTACTCAAAAGGAGCTTCCTTTTGCCTTCAGAGGCTCAGACCTCAGAGCCTCCTTGGGCTGTCAGCAGTGCTGAAGTGGCCTGGAGGGGACCGGCATATCCAGCTGTCCAAGGTCCCCTCCATGGGAAGCCTGGGGCCTTCCCAATCACCACAGCCCAAACGCACCAGGATATCACCACCAGCTTCTACTCAGTGTCTCACAGTGTCCTGGACCCAGCTTCTCCTGTGGTGGAAGAAAACCTTATTAGATGGTGCAGGTGGAGGGGCAGAGTGAGTTCTGAGGTACTTATGGGCAGGCAGTGCGGATGCCCCTCACAACACCCATGCCTTAGTACCAGATCCTTCTAGAAATGAGTGTCCTAGGACAATGTCAGTCTAATCAACATCCTCTTCATTAGCAGGGACCTATAATTAGAAGCAGCAGCCAGCCATCTGCTTTTATCTCATCACATCACGGTGTCTCTCTGCTGTCCTTTATTACTGGCCATCGTTTTAGATCAGCCTGTCCTTCCACCCCCAGCTGGCTCTGATCTCACTTTCATTATTGCTAATGACTGGCACTGCTGAGGAGCAAGAGCAGGCAGTGCTGGGAGCGCTGCAGGAAGCGAGCTTGTGTTTGCTGTCTGCCTGCTCCTTATTCCCTCCCATATAACATTTTGGGGGTTCACAGCCTTGCCAGTGGATCTTCCCAAAGCCCCCTCTGCTTTTACTAGACACTGGGGCTGAGAATGAGAAATTATTGGGGAAAACACATCTGCTCTCAAATATTTTTCAGCCTGTAAAATGTTTTCCTAAGTTTCCTGTTGTATCCTGCTCCCAGCAACGATGGCATCTGCCAGGACATTGAGAGGACACCCTTGTCCACATCAAGCAGCCATGGACTGCCAGGTAGTAAGACTTTGGAGGAAAGAAGGGAGAAAACCTCCTTTTATGTATCTTTAAATTTGATGCCTAGACAAAAGAGTAAGACATATAAATGGATTAACAGCCATGGTTTATTAGGGCTCTTTAATTCACTTCATGAGGCTGAAGGAAAAGTTATTAGCAGATGTATGGCCAGTAATAAGCTAATTATAACCCTGTCAGATCAGAGATTTGAAGAGGTGGGTAGTATTGTGTGTGAGATAACTATAATTGTCTGCTAAAGATTATGAATTAATATCGATTTAATAAAGCTGTGGCCATTTATTTCTCCCGTAAAGACTAGTTAGTTATTCTGTGAGCTGCCCTGGCACCAGGAGGTGTAGCAACCTGCCTGCTGGGAGGTCAAAATGCACATGGAATTGATGGCTGAGTCTGTGGCCTGCTCATCCGTGTCCCCATTGCTGGCTTTGATGGGGACAGTTACAGCACCTGGCTCCAAATTTGCAACTCCACACCCTGCTGTGCCACAGCAGCTTAGCCCCACGATTGCAGTGCATCCTGTAGGTGAGAGCATCCCCCTGCAGCCTGCTAGATGAACATCCCCTTGTATCCCTCTGGATGGGTGTCCCATTGCTGTGCACCCCTCTGGCCCCCAGGGACAGCACCCAAGGGGGTGAGCTGTGCCATGCTACACTGTATGCCGTGGGGCCACATGGCTTCTGTTGTGGGTAGGAAGCAGAGAGTGAACCAGGGTTCTTCGAAGCCTGTTAATCACTGCTCTGATCTTACTCTCGTTTTAACCATTTCTCTGCCTGTACAGATGTAAAAGGCATCTTTATTTGGCACCAAAGGAGAGCACATTGCTGCCTGGCAAGGGGCGATTGCTTTTTCTCTCTTGCTGGAGGAGAATATTTGCTGTCGCTGCTGTTACACACAAGCCTGCTGTAGGATGCCATGCTGGACTGGGGTACATAGGCATGGCCAGCTGCCCTCTGTGTGGTGCAGGATGCGCTCCTAAACCCGATGCCCTCATTGCTGGGGCACTGCCCAAGATATTCTGCTTCAAGGCTCTTCCCCAGTGAGATCCACTGGGTGATTTCGAGTGTTTTGTAATTTTTGTAAGTGATTGCTTCTCCACACTGACTTGGAGCTGAATGCATTCGCTCCAACCACTCATTATTCCTGTGCTGTTTACTGAAATAACATGGTCAGTGTCTGTCGCTGCTACCTCTGCATCTGACAGTAGCTGGCAGTGCCAAGAGCTCACAGATCCTTCTGAAAGAGCAAGAGGCATGACCCTTTCGGGTTCAGTCTGCCCCCTGATGCATTAATATCTGAAAGACATTCTCAGCCTAGCTTGCAAGGAACCAATATGAGCATGTAGGTGATCTTTAAGGTCCTTTTCGACCCAACCTACCCTAGGATCCTATAAACTTCAGGATGCTGCGTTGCTGAGGGATGTCCCAGCCCCATGGTGGGGCTGATGGACAATGGTGGGGTTGTCTTCACAGCTCAGGGATGAAGGTGGCCCTGATGCTGCTTAGATCATTTTCCAGTTTGCAGCCACCCAGAATCCCTTTGGTATTTCCCCTCTTGGCAAGTAGCTGAGTGCCACCCTCTCTAAGATATTCACGTTGCATCATTTGTTTCCATAAACCATTGCCAGCTTGAAAGCAAGCATGGAAAATACAGGAGAAGTCATCTACAGGCAGAGCGTGGCCTTGAGGAGCTGCTGCAAGCCCCCTGCACCACCAACCAGCTCCCCAGGCTTTTCCTTTCCTTCTCCTCCAGGGCTGCAAGCAGAGATCTTTCTTTTTTCCTGAAACGGATCCATTTCCCGAGGGTGAGCTCCAGCCCTTCGCACTGCCTGAGTCCCACCGAATTCCTCTCATGCCCGGAGCAAGTAAAGGCAGGTCACTGGGGTGGTGGGAAGGAGGGAGCCCCACTGCATCATGCAGGGCAAGGTTGCAAACCCCTTGCCACCCCCACCCCTCACCAAACACCTCCTCTGGTCCCTCTGTGGTGCTGGGGGGTCCAAGCCCCTTCGCCCCTGTGCCAGCACCGTGGGTCACATGTGGTTGTGGAGGGTAAAACTCCCACCACGGTTTTCCTGGTGGGCTGATGCTGTGATAAAGTAAATTACAGGCTGATTTAGACTAAAGGCTGCAGATTGCTTTAAAGGTAATTACTTTCCCCTGAAGCTTTCCATGGGAGGGTGTTTTCAAAGCGAGGGTGGCTCCTGTTTTGAGTCTCACTTCTTTTCCCGGAGGAGTTTAGGTGAACCCAAGTGAGAAAATACCCTTGTTTCCTGCATTCGCGCTAGGCGTGGGGCAAGCTTCACGTAAACCAGCTGGAGATGAGAATCCGAGGCAGGAATCCAGTTTTCCGCTGAGCTCTGAAGTCCCCGTCTTTGATGCCGCCACGCTGCAGAGGCGCCTCACATTACCCTCTTATCTGATGGAATTGCTATCAACGGCAGCTTCGAAGTGAAACGCCACGGAAAATCTGTGTAAGCTACCTGCAGCCTGGCAGCGCAGACACGCTGCGATTGCAGCCGCAGCCCCTTCGGCGCCGGGTCCGCGTCCCGCTGCGGCACGGCCGTCCGCACCAGCTCTCGCTCTGCTCCTTGGTGCTCAAGGCAGGCTCACTGTAGTCTTGGTGAAGTCACAGTACCCAGAGCCTTGGGATGCTGCCACAATCTCACCTGGAATTTCACCAGAAAAAAGAAGCTTCCAGCTTCTACGGTCACCGAAGTGCTAGAGAACGTCAAGCTTCAAGGCTTAGGACAAGGAGCAAGAGGTGTAAGCTGCAGCACAGGAGGTTCCGCCTCAACACATGGGGAACTTCTTTGCTGTAAGGGTCCCAGAGCACTGGAACAGGCTCCCCAGAGAGACTGTGGGGGTCTCCGGAGACTTTCAAGGCCTGTCTGGATGTGTTCCTGTGTGATCTGTGTTACATAGTGTTGTCCTGCTCTGGCAGGGGGGTTGGACTCGATGATCTCCTTGGGTCCCTTCCAACCCCTAACATCCTGGGATCCTGTGAAGGCTCTGAAAGCCAGAGCCCATTGCAAAGAGCACACCAGGGCTGCTTGGTCTTTGCAGGGCCATTGCTTAAAGCCAAGCTCATTGTTCTTGCTTTAAGATAGGGAAGAGATTTGCTTTCCCAGGATCAGCAATGCCATACAAACATGTCCAGTCTCTTCCATTAGGAGAGTCACACACTCCTCTTCAGGAGGTTGTTAAGATGAGGATGATGAAGACAGAATCTTGGCCAGAGGGGTTCACTGCTTGGTCTTGACCTACAATTGAAGTCACTTAGTCCCACAACATTTGGGCAGCCACTATTTTTGGGTATTACTGGGTAACAGCAGTATTATTTTGGGTACTTTGGGATTACTGCATGCAGTGGTTTTGCATAATGGTTTTATAAACACCACTGGGATCTGGTAGCTGCTGGTTACATGCTGTCAGGCTGCCAGAAGATGTAGAAATCCAAAAGGAAATAATCCCTACTATTCTAAGAGCAATACCACAGTAAAAAGCCTGTATTCACACTGTGATATCAGCCCAGTGATTCCAGTTGGGACTACAGCCTTCTGGACAGTAGGAACATGGACAAAAAAAATCCATCTGTGCTCTGGCAGGACAGTCAGCATTGCTGGAAAGTGTGTTCAACCCTAAGGGGTTTTTTTAATACATTTGATTATAATGTTGTTCTAAGGTCACTGGAATCTAAAAGCCTGACTCTTGGCTCCTGTAACATGAACCACTACAGACTGGGGGATAATGAGATTGAGGGCAGCCCTGCAGAAAAGGACTTTGGGGTGCTGGACATGAACTAGGGCACTTGTAGCCCAGGAGGCCAGTCGTATCCTGGGCTGCATCAAAGGAAGCATGGCCAGCAGGTTGAGAGAGGCTATTCTGCTACTCTCCTCTGGTGAAACCTCACCTGGAGCACTGTAGTGATAGGACAAGGGGCAATGGTTTGAAACTAGGGCAGGGTAGATTTTTAGGCTGGACATTAAGAAGAAATTCTTTACAATGAAGGCAGTGAAATACTGGAACAGGTTGCCCAGAGATGTGGTGGAGGCAAACTTGCTAAGGCCCTGAACAACTTGATCTAGTTAAAGGCATCCCTGCTTACAGCAGGGCAGTTGGACAAAACAACCTTCGAGAGTCCCTTCCAGCCTGATGCATTTTGTGATTCTATGAATGTCTGGAGCCTTTTTGCTGTGTTATGAGACTTGCCTTCCATTCAGTGAGGGAAACGTCACAGCTAAGAAAAAGAAAGCTCATAAAATGCTAAGTGGCTGGAGCAGAGACACCCCACAGTGCAACACGGATAAATTCGGTCCTTTATCTTCCAAGATAACCGCACTTTTGAGAGGAAGATTTGATCTGCTGCTTCGCTTCACAAGACATTTGGCCTGCAAGACAAACGCTTCCAAACAAGGCCATGGAAAACCCATATGAAAGGTGCTGCCACAGGCACAGAGAGCAACTTTTCCTGCTTTTCCTGGTGCACCAGGCTCCTTCGAGGTGATTCGACTCGTGCTCCTGATGTTTATGCTCACGTTTACACTTGCGCCCAGGCGTGTGCCTCTGCTTACAGATCAAGTCGGGTGACTTAAGGAGACTGAATCCAGGCCTGGGAAAGTCCCTCTGCCCCGCGGCAGTGCAGCCGTATTGGGGCAAGGAATGCCGAGAGCCACCCACCTCATTATCCTGCTTCCCAGGAAAATGCTACTCGTGGAGAGGTGGGAAAAGCAAAATGAACTGTGGGGAGGTAGAGTGGTGGGGGTACCTCTGCGAGCCCGCCTCTGCCCATGCTGCCTGCTGGAGTGGAGAAGCTGGAAGTGGAGGCAGAGCCAGCAGCACAGGTGTAGCTGGTGACACCAGTACACAAGTGACACCAGCTATAACTGGCAGCACCTTTACAATCAGAATCACTGAGATCGCCAGTGGCACCAGTGCAGCCAGGGCCGCCAATGCAGCCGTGGCACCAGTAAGGCCAGTGGCACTGGTACAGCTGGCAGCACCAGTACAAACAGCGGCACCGAAATGGCCAATGGCACCGGTACAGCTGGTGACAAGGGTACAGCTGGTGGCCGCGACACCTTGCAGGGGACAGCGGGAAGCCGCTGCGCTTCCCCCGCCCCCCGCTGCCATCCCGTCGGGTGCTCGGCGGTGCCGTTGCGCGTCCCTCGCGGCTCCTTTAAGAGGCGCGGGCGGCCCCGTCCCGCCCCGCTCCGCCCCGCCTCGCCCGGCCGCTGTGGGGCGGCTCGAGGGACCGCCGCCGCCTCCCGCCGTGCTCGGCAGGGCAGGGCAGGGCGCTGCTGGGCCAGCGCTGCGGCGGAGGGGCGGCCCGGCCCGGCCCCACGGGCGGGCGGATAGACAGACAGACAGACGATAGACGCGCACGCACAGCCTGACGAACGGAGCAACCGCCGGACAGCCCCATGGCTCTGGATTTATAAACACGGCGCAGATGGCGGGGCCGGGCCCCCGCGCCCAGCGCTGCCCCGCCGGCCGCTGAAGCGGGAGGCAAGGAGGGGACGGCGGCGGCGGTCGGCGGCGATGGGGGGCGGCAGCTGCCGGCGGGATTAGGTAAGGCGAGGAGAGGAGGGAAGCGGGGCTTCGGAGAGGGCTGCCCCGGGCGTGGCGCTGGCCGGAGCGGGCCCGAGAGCGGCGGGGACCCCCCCCCCCCCCCCTCCGCTCTTAGGCTGCAGTCTTCCCTCGGGTGGGGGCCGGGCTGGAGCGGGGGCCTCTCCCCGCCAGGTAGGGGTGCGGGCGGCCGCCGTTACGTAAAGATGAAAATGTGCTGTTGGAGCCTCTGTCTGGGGAGAAACTTTCTGCTTTCTGTTGTTTTTCTTCTTTTTGTTGTTTGCTCGTTTTTCCTTCAAGTGCAAGTGCTACCCGGGGAGCCGCAGGGGCCGGGGGTGCTGGGGAGGACGCCACACGTTTTGCAAACTGGCCGGGACAGGCCTGTCTGCAAGGTGGGGGTCACCCCAAGGGCCTCTTCTTACTGTCCTCACCCTTGTTATTTTTTCTTCTCTCAATTCTGCACAATTTTTCGGCTCCTGCCCCACGGATCCTTGTGGAACCGGTGCTGAGACGGGGAAATTGGTGGTCAGGCAGGGGGTCGTTCGGCGCTGGGCGAGGACCCCAGCCCTATCGCCCCAGGAAGGTGTCAGCTGCGTGTTGGGGATAGGGCTGGGGGTCCTGGGCATGGCCAGCGCGGGCTGAGTGCGCAGCTCACTTTTGTGGCGTGTAAATATTTACGGTGGGGAAGCGGGGCCGGTGTCTGCCGGCAACAAGTGTACGTTTCTCTAAAGCCCAGCTGCAGTCTCTGGAGTGATTGCCTTTCTTTTTTGCCTGTCGACTCTGATAATTTCCTGTTCCCTCTTCTCCCTCGGCCCTTCCTTCTGCTCCCTTGCCCTGACAATGCACAAAGAGCAGGCTGCAGTGGGTGCAGGCAGCTGCCTGCCATGTGGGCTGCTGCCAAAGCCACTGAAGCAGCAAAACCTACGCGGTTGTGGCCCTCCTGGGGCTTTCACTGCCCGGGGCGAGGGACTCCGTTGACCCAAGGAACCCGTCACTTCTTCCACCACTTTGAACTCTGTGGATGTCCTTGTCTGTGAAGCCTGTGGGTGCTTCTGCTTGCGCTGGAGGCCGTCTTCTCCCTGAACTTTGTGTTTTGGGTCAGCTCAAGAATTCGGTTGAGGAGGGTGCTGCTGGAGGTGATCCGGGCAGGGGGCATTTCCTAACGCCGCCCTTTCGGCTCACAGGCGTTTATGACTTGAACTCTTTCTGTGACCTCTCCTTCAGTATGCACACGAAGCAAAGGCTCTTGCTCTGAATCCTTGAAAAGTCAGGATTTTGCTGACTGGATCTGGCATTTTTAATGTGGCTCTGGTGGATGCGAATGTCTGCCGGTGCTCTGTGGCTGTGCAGGGTGAGAGGTTTCCCATTTAGCGTAGGGTTTTTATCAGCAGGGTTGGTTTTAGTTTGCCCTGTAGTTTACAGATGAGGGTTTGGTACTACTGCTAATTCGTAAGGGGGAGGAATGTGAGTTGGGACAGCTGGGTGAGTATTTCCATCTCTTCTGAAAGTGGTGACAAAATACTGGAGGGCTTTAGCGAAACTCTGCTTTCTGGCATGGCTTTAGGGAAGTTGTACTTAAGTACCTGGATTTCACTGTAGACTTGTGGGGTGACTTTGGAACCTGGCTCAGCTTCCTGTGTGCCTGGGTCTGCTGGCTCTGTGCAGAAGCCATGCCTCAGGTAGGGAATACATTGAGAAAGTTTTGCAAAGTTCTTGGGGCTGAGTCCCAGGACACCATGAGAGGAAAACTCTGTGTGACAATATTTTATAACGTCAGTTGAGTAAGTTTCAGTATGAGAGACTCTTGCAAAATGTGTTTAGTTTATTGAAAGCAAATGCACTCAAACTTCAGTCTGTTGTTGCCAAAAGGGAAAAAGTAGAAGCTATTTTTGGTGTGAGAGAGGAGATGGGGCACGCACATGTCTGGGGCAGGAAAACACTGGTATTTTGTTCTTCTGGCTTCATGTGGGTGGTGGTTTCAGTTATTTAGTTGTGTGTTTCTGCCAAGTTGCAAAACATACCTGGTTCTGAAAACCCTGTGGAGGTCAGGGGCAGCTCTGTGGAGCTGGTACCATGCTCGTATGGGAATGCCTCCCACGCTGGCATCTCCAGCACTGGAGAGGTGGGCGGATGCTTCTGCCTTCACACCTTGGAGCAGCAGGGAGGTGACTGGCATTTTTTCACAACGGGATCTGGACTGAAACCGTAAACTTGTTTCATGTAAGCCACTGAACAGCTGCTGCTTGGCAATACCTTTCACTTGCTAATGGCTGTGGTTGGATTGGAACCAAGTTGCCTCCAGTGGAGGTTGTATCACTCCCTGGAGCCATCCTGCACTAAATCCAAAGAGGGTTTGGTTCATGCTGTTTTCACATCTTGTAATTAGGAGACCCAGTCTGGTTAATGCACTTTAGTTATGATTGGCACTGAAGGTGTGCATGCAGCTGTGCTGATAGCTACCCATGTTAAGTGAGCTGCCTGCCTCATCTCCACAGCAGCTCTGGGCTCTGCTGGCTGGAATTGTGTCATAGGAGATGTCTTCATCTTTTGTGACAGAGCTGGAAATTATTTGTCCTCTTGGTGTTCCCCTTGCTGCTGGTTCTGGTTGTTAGTGGCCTCTGAAATAGTCTTGTTTGCAGTCAGGTCATTCTGGGAGAAAACTTCTTGAAGCCAACCGTAATTTATATGTGTGACATACTGTCTTTTTCATAGCCCCTTGTGGAAGAGTAAAGTTATGCTCTCCCCAGTGACTAGATGGGTAAATAGGAAAGAAGGATTAAATTGGTCAAGTGGGTTTTGGACAGCTGATTTGAGCAGTCACGAGGGGACATAAGTTTGAGAATGCCCTTGTTTGGTGTGCAGTACTTACCATCCCTAACCTGATGTCTCATTCTGACCAGATCACTTGACATGTCTGAAAATTGAGGCCAGGAGGGTTATGTGCAGTTCAGTGTGTCAGAGCAAGTCTGCAGGAGAGCTGGTGAAGAGGAGACTCTTTCCCTGTGAGTGCTTTGCCTGCTCAGTGTGAGGGCTCATTACTCTAGTGGCAAAGCCCTGCTTCCCTTTCTGGTTTTGTGCCAGCAAGCAGTGATCCCCTTCAGTGCAGACTAGGGGCTAGGTGCTGGGAACTGGAGAATGGAAATCCAGGGCAATATGTTCTTAAAAGGACTCTTATCTTTGTGCAGCTGCAAATTGTGGCTTGCTTTAGTCTTTGCTAAGAGATTCGGTGGAGAGCAGGGTCAGCTTTAATGGAGCTAGAAATGAGATACAGCAGCACCCAGTCGCCTCTGTGATTAGTGACTGAGGCTTTTTCAGCTGCTTAAGGAGCTAGGCATCTTGAGGTCATGGATACTCATCTGGGATGCTGTGGCACAGGCTCTTGAAGCACCTTTGCTGTCTACTGACATAGGGAAGTGTTGGAGAGCTTACCCTGACACCTGTGCGGTGCCTTTGAGTTGCTGTGTAATGTTAAAGGGACAGATTGCTCTAGCTGTGCTCATTAATGAGAGGCAGATATGCTTGCTTAAAAAAGATTGAAGAGGGGAATTGGAGCTCTAGAACAAAAGGCATCAAAAATGCCTGCAAGAGTCTGGTCAGAGTGAGGGAGTAATCTGGTAGGAAGGGGAGGAGGGACAGATGAGCAGGAGGAAATGAGTGATTTGGCAGTTTTGGGAAGTGAACCCTGACTTGTATATGAGGCAGCAGGGGGACTGCACAGCTTCAACTGGGAATTGAGAAATTGGGATTGCACCCTCAGTCCTGCTGCCTGCTCCACTTGTCACTTCCCCTCTCAAGGCTCTCCCTCTCTGCAAACCTGCCTCTGGCAACTGGACTTTCTGGGATGTGGGCTGTCCCTTCCATAAGGGTGAGGAGAGAGTGTTTCTGGTGAGTAGACACTCCCTTCATGGTGCTGCTACTCCTGCCACCTGCATAATGGGAAGCTCAGATGGGACACACTTGTGGCTGGGCAGGCAGCAGAAGGCACCAGTTGCTGTGGACCTCACTGCTGACATCGTGTGCTTGCACACTGGTCCAAATGTGGCCCGGAGTGCTCTGGCACAGAGAGGAGCTCTGTGTGCGGAGGACAGCTGACTGCTGCTGAGGAAAATGGCTGAAGATGGAGCTGGATGGCTGTGGCCATGATTGCTACCACAGTGCTAGGACTGGAGGAGAGCTGGGGCAGGGGGTTGGATGATGACAAAGGGAGAGGAAAGCAATTGGCAAGGTTATGTGCCTGCTGGGTGGCATGGAGAAGGCTGATAATAGTTAGCGCTCTCAAGCGCTTTATAGCTGCGGAGCACTGAACAAACATTAACGAATGTAAAGGATAGCAGCTTTGTCTAGTTAGAGAAGGAAGTTAGCTCCAAATTAACTTTATGATCCGTGAAACTGAAGGTTATTTAAAAAAATAATAACATAAATGGAAATGCTGAAGTTTTCCAGAGTCGCTGAGTACGCTGCTTGTTGTTTAATGCCTTCCATTTTTTCACTCCTAGCCTGTGTTTTTGGCTCAGGAACAAATTACAAGCAATATCAGCTTATGCTTGGATTTGAACCCGCATTACTCTTAGTCAGCTGAAATAGTTCCCCTTATCAGGGCTCACATAATGTTTATTTTAGACTGGATAGCATCATGGCTTTTCTGCTAGCTAGCTGTAGGGAAGAACCCAGCCTTTGAAACAGCCCAGCACCTTGGAAAGAAATGATCTCAAAGCTGGTTTGGTTTCCAAAATGAGGTACAGCTTCGTATTTCCTCCAAGAGCTTTATGCAAGGCTGTATCCCAGAACGGTTCATGGCATTAGAAACCCAGGAGACAGCAGAGGGATGGATTGCTGACAGACTGAAAATGGTGTGATGAACATCAAGCATTCAGACATGAGGCCAAGGTGGGAGGAAGGTTGCAAGGGGAGGTGGATGCAGAAAAGTTGAGTGAGTTGTTCTGGACAGGAGATGGGCAGTCAAAGGTAGGCTCCAGTAAGTGCAGCCTACAAAGGGAAGAGAAGGTGTTCAAGAGGAGGATGTAGTGAGGAACGTGTTCCCATCAAAGGGCAGAGAGCCTTCTGTGTCCTGGGCCGTTGTTAGGAGGAAGGCAGCTGATAAGGATGAAGAGGCCCAAGTCCAGCCTCAGCAGCAGCAGTGAAGGTAGGAGGAGA
The DNA here is from genome assembly GCF_015220805.1 of Pogoniulus pusillus. Lineage (NCBI taxonomy): Eukaryota > Metazoa > Chordata > Aves > Piciformes > Lybiidae > Pogoniulus > Pogoniulus pusillus. Next base: position 8,723,528 of record NC_087293.1, read on the forward strand.
GGGGCTGCCCTGGGAAGAGGCAATATGGTGTAGCCCAAATTATTTCCTCCTGTGGAAAGTGGTCTGAGGGAGAGTGTCAGCGCCCAGGGAGGCAGGGGACAGTGTGAGTGTCTCTGGAAGCTGCCGTCCTGGCCGAGGCTCTCCCGGTGCTGCCTGTGCGGAGGGAGGGAGAGCCGGCAGGATTTCCTCTCCGCTGCGCTGGCTCCTGGCTTAATAACTAACCAAGCAGTCGAGGTTTATCCTTCCATTGTGGACGAGAATTATTTACATAATACCACGCGGTGTAATCTTTATTTAGCATTGTTTCCCTGGTGGAACACTGGACGAAGTGGCCGTGCCCAGAAATGCCTTTTTGGCCCAAATCTGTGGGAAGTTAACCCTTGCCGTCTGGGTCTGCTTCTCCCTGCCCGTGCAGGGAGCTGGCTGGAATCCGACTGCAGCGGCATGGCTGTCTGTGGGACACTTACCTCTTCTAAACCCTGCTTTCTACAGGCTCTGGGCTGGTGCTGCTTGCTGGTATTAGAGTGCTTTTCACCAGCTTCCCAAGCAACACAGTCTCAAGGTTTGTCCTGTGCGTGTTCGGGCAAGAGAGTGGTTTGTATGGCGCTCTTCTGTGTCTCTACAGTGGAGAAGGCAGAGGGGAAGAAATGTGTCAGTCTGTGGGTGGAGGATGACAGGATCTGGGAAGGTTCCTGGTGCGGATCATCCTGTTGTCTGTGATCAGTCCCTGAGGACTCTGTCTTCCAGGCAGGCAGGTTTTGTCCTCGGGGAGCATGTAATTGCAAGGTCTGGAAGCTGAGGTGGTTGTGTAAAGAGCTGGGACCTGATGGTTGCAGCACACTATGGGTGAAGGACTGAAGTGGGGTGCTGGGGGAGGACGGCAGTGAAAGTCAGGCTTCCTGAGATGCGCCTCTATCTCCAGCTGCACAGTGCCGGCTAGAGAGGGTGGAGGGCGTCTCTCCCTGTGCTGTGGCATCTGTGGGCTTCTAGCAAGCTGTGGCAAACACGGGAAAGTTGGGTTTCTTCTGAAAATATTTAAAACCTTACGAAATTACTCCAACAGCTACGTTTTTATAGGCCCAGGTCTCAGCTGCGTGGTACTTGATCACTTCGTAAATAGCTCAGTCCTTGGCCTCTGTAGGCTCCTCAAAGGCACACCTCCCAGCGCTGCAGAAGCCCCGGTTAGCACATGGTTTATGGGTGGCAGCACCTGGCTCGTATAGCAGAAGCACTTTGCAGCTCTGTGTGAGTGTTTACTGCTGAGCCCTCGTGATCTCCTTGGCTTGATGCTGCAAGGAGATGATTTTGTGAAGGCTGCGAGTCCCTGGTGATTTACACCAGATTACCCAGGAGTACAGGCACAGGCTAGGCTGGATGTTGGCATGTGATGGCATCTCCTGTCAGTCTTGCCAGAGGGTGTTGTAGATCCTGCGTCAGGTTTATGCTGGTGTTGTGAACCTTACCTGATCAAGATTGAAACTTGCTGGAACAAAGGTAACTTGTTAACACCGTCCTTGAACCAGTTACACCTGGCAGGGTAAGTTTGCTTTGGATCAGTGCTAAGACGTGTGGCTGCAGCGTTCCCGACCCACTGCCCAAGCTCTGTCTACTGACTCGTCAAGCCCTTGCTGTTACCACCATGCAATTCATGGTATCATCTGTTATGTAAATCTTGGGTGTGTAACACAGCAGCGGTGGCTGGTGTCAGAGCTGGGAGGTTTCTTCAGTCGTTTGCCCGGGGGTGTTTTTCTTGCATTGAGACCTTAACTAATTGTGTCTCGCTCTTCTCTGCCACAGGAGTTTCTTCCCTTTGGTGAAGGGGATGACTCTTTCCTGTTGAAAATACTTCCTTGCCGAAGCTCTTGTTTTTTCTGTGGGTACCTTGTCATATAATTCCATTAACAAACTTTCCATCTTGAAAGCAGTTACAGCTTTTCTTTATTTTTCCCCACAGTGTTTCAAGTGCACACCAAAGGCTCAGCCTCGTTTCTAGGTCACTGGTCTGCCCTTTCATTTCCCCCTCACGTCGAAGTTGGTCTGCTTGTTTTGATTTGGTAGTACGTGAGGTGGTGTCCACAGACAAAACCAGGCAGGCTGGTGGAATTCATGTTTCCCTGCAGCCTTGTTCCTGTTGTGTGAGGGTGTGTGACTAACAATTTCCAAATGTTAGACCAGAGGTGATTAAAAGCTGTGAAAGAAATACAATGCAGCGAAGTCTGCGTTGCAGGAACCTTGTGCATCCACTGTTCTGGGAAAACTCCCTGAACTGGCAGTGGAAGAAGTCATCAGTATTCTTATTCAAGGCTTTGTAGTCTTAAATAAATGTCACTTCTTGGAGACGGGCAGATGAAGCAGCCTGAGTGTACGCAGCCTCCTGAGTGCAGGAGGCTGGTTGCCGCTGGCCGTGTGTGGGGGCCTGGGGCTCTAGTGCTGCCTTTCTGCATTTGCTTGGCTGAGTTGTCTGGGATACTGTGCTGCTGTTGAGATGGTTTTGCACAATGTGGCACGGGCACCTGGGCAGCTAGCTAGCCGTGGGCTTGTGACTGGCAAAGGACAGGGGGGTGAAAGGCCTCTCTGCAGCCTAAGTGGATGTGAAGAGCTGAAAATCCTACTGGGGAGTGGCACATGGTGTTGCTTGCTGTGAGCAAGTCCAAGTGCTTGTGTTTTACTGAGCTGCAAGGCGATGGACGTTCAGAGGTTTGTATGCAACTCTGGTGTTGGGCTTGTGAAGCAGTTGCCATGTTGTCAGATGTACCAAGCATCTTTATTTTTGGAGCGAGTGATCCTGCTGACAGCATGTACAGAGGATGTCAGCCAGCCCTTTTTTCTTCTTCCTCTCTAGGTTGTGGGTTTTTTTTCCTTCATCTGTAGGTCTTAGTCTTGGCTTTACTTTGCTCTCTTGACGGGGTAACTGCTAAATTTTTGTGGTGTTTATCTCATTTTTGATGTCTGTGTGTCTTCAGATGGCATGATTAGAGATGCACGTAAAATGCTGCTGTGGTTTTGGTTCAGAACCTAGCCAGCTGTCAGCAGAGTTCCTGAGGGTTGTGTGGTGATGGACTGAGAAATGCTGCAGGATTTTGGGTTTCCTCCAGCATTATGAAACAGAAGTAGAGAGAGAAGTCAGTGTGTACCTCAAGGGTTGTGGTGTTCTCTGCGACTGGGGAAATCTGTTTGCATCTTCTAAACTGAGACTGGTGCTCGTGAAATCTCAAGCACTTCAGTGGATGTCCTTAAAATCTGCAGGTGAAAGCTGGAAAATGGGGAATTTGATTTGCTCAGAGGTGGAGTCATGCTGCAGAGGCAGAAGTGAGCACCCTGGTTGCTCCTGCTTCTCCTGCCAAAGACAGCATGAGCTTTGCTGTTGCAACGAGACAAGAACTTTAAGCTCCGTCTGTGGCTTGGTTGTGTGTGGGTTTTTATTTTATCTATTTTTTTCCCTCTTGTGTGTTTTGTTCAGTTGTGCTTTTTAAACGTCTGTGAAATTCTTCTCGGCAGGAGACTTTATTCCCCACACAATGTATTATTGTGTTTGCCTTGCTCTAGTTCCTGGTTTGATGCGGAAACACCTTGAACCTTTGGCTGAGCTGGAAGATGGGTGCAGAGGCAGAGGGCTGGCTGCAGGCGTGGGGCTGTTCCAGGAAGAACAAGTCTGTGCACGACCCTTCAGCCTTGAGTTACCCGGCTGCTGCTCCAGGCGTTAGACGTGTTTGGCTAACACAGGCGCTCCCCTGTGTTTTAATCAGGCAGTCTACACATACTTATTTGTGTTTTATGGAGGCTGATCCCTAGGGTAAAGAAGGCTGTAGCCAGGAAGGAGTGAGTGTTCACACTTGGCTTTTTGAACTTCTGGAGTATTTTTCCAATTAATTGTTAGGTAACTGTGTTACTGAGTACAGCAAGAAAAACCCCAAGCCCAGTGAGGCGTTAGGAAGCAGCGTTTCTTTACTTCAGGCCTGGACACATAGGGAATGGCTCTGCCTGAGTGTACCAAAGCCAGCAGAATTCAGGGAATATCTGCTTGCATCCCATAAGGATCACTTTTCTAAGAAGTGATTAGCATATTCATATTAGTTTATGGAATTTGTTACATACGTAAATCTGCTGCACACATGCTTGTTATGTATGTGGGGGTCTCCTGGTGGCCATTTGGGGTGTCCATCCTCTTCCTCTGTATAGCCTTTAGCTGAACTTCTTTGTACATGGTCTGATATGGTTGAGGAGGTGGACTGGTCACAGAGTCTGTCTAAACTCTTTAATGTTTATAAATACATAAAGGGAGAGTGCCAGGAGGATGGAGCCAGGCTCTTCCTGGTGATACCCAACGACAGGACAAGGGGCAATGGGTGGAAGTTGAGGCATAGGAAGTGCCATGTAAGCGTCAGCAAAAATTTCTTCATAGAGGGTGACAGAACACTGGAACAGGCTGCCCAAGGGGGTTGTGGAGTCTCCCTCTCTAGAGATATTCAAGACCCATCTGGATGTGTTCCAGTGTGATCTGCTATAGGTGATCCTGCTCTGGCAGGGGGCTTGGACTGGATGAGCTTTTGAGGTCCCTTCCAGCCCCTAACATTCTCTGATTCTGTAAACCAGTTTGCTTATCTTAACTGTGGGCTTAAAGAAGTCAAATTTCTTGGTGTTTACACAGTTAATAATTTTTAGTTTACAGGATAGACATGTTCTATGAGGATTACATATTCCTGAATGTTCTTAAGTTGGTATGGTATCAAGTGAGGCTATGACACCAATTGTAAAGGGCATGGCCAGCAGTGCTGCTGACCTGGGCCCTGCTGCTCACTCATTCCCTTTTTGCATTGATTTGATAAAGGTGCCTGTGCTGTCCTGGCCATTTGCTGTTTGCTTTGCAGAGCCTCTAAGCCAGCAGAAGAAATGTCTAAATAAATGCATCAGCTTTGCCTGGCAGTCTTGCCAAGTCAATTTGGGGTGTGTGTTGAGGAGGCAGAACAATTAGTTACAGAGACAAATGGGTCTTCTCTGTCTTCTGCACTCCCGTCACATGGCCACCTCCTGGCGTTGAGATAAGCATAACAGCGAGATCTGTATTAAGCAACCAATTAAGGCATCTGAGGAAGAAGGGCGGGGGAGGGGGGGAGAGGGGGAGGGTAAAGTAGCAACTTAACATTAACCTGCTAAGAAAGGTGGAGCTGAGTTGTGTCTCTTAATGGGTTTGGGGCTATCAAATAAGGGTGATTCCTTCTGCCTTTTTCACAGCACCTTGCTGACTTCTAGGCTACCTTCCTGAGATGTGAGGGGTTTGGTTGTACCGACTAAAGGAGTTTTCTACCTTGCTGCCCCTCACCATGTTTGTACTGCAGTGCTTCTCACTCGTTATTTTTGACCTGAGGAGTTGAAGGGTTGTGTAAACCAAATGGCTACTTCTGAGCGAGTTGACACTGCTCTGGGAGTTGTGTTGGTGCTGCAGTGAGGGGTGGGGAGCCAAGGCATCGACAGCCTGAGATCAGGGAATCTGGTATTTATACAGCTGGGTGCATTTCAAGCCTATGTCTCACAGAAATAAAATCACAGTCTCAAAATTCTCTGAATAGCAGATTTTTTTTCTTCTGTGTAGACCTGTGCTTATCTCTGTGTCTCCCTTTAGCAGGAGATAAGCCAGTTCTGATGCAGGTGCTACAGACCATCATGTAGGATTGTGTTTGTGTTCTTGCTGTGATTCCAGCCTGGAGTCACGCTCAGGCAGTTCTGGTAGAGGTTAGGTGCTTTCCTGCCATGGTCAGGGCAGCTAGGCAGGTCTGTGGTGTTTGCTGCTTCTCTGTGGCTTGGACATGGTTCAGAACATGGCTGGGAATGTTCCTCCATAGCAGGGGTTGGGCTTTTCACATTGCCTCTCTGTGCCCGTTACTGCTTTGTGTTGGCTGCTGGCTGCATTGCCTTTGTTCCTTGAACCTTGCTTGTGCTCCCAGGGAGACTCGAGTAGTCTGTGTTTTTGTGCCTTCAGCCCTGCAGATCCAGGGGAGAGCTGATGAAGAGGAAAGTTGGTCGGCTGCCATCCTCTGTGCTCTCTGGCAGCTTCTGCAAGCGTCAGTCGCGGCTCAGGCACTTGATGAACAGAGAGGGGAGGGTCCTGTTCTCAGGAGAATTTAAACCCCCTCTCCTCCCAGAGCTTTGCTGGACTCCAAATTGCTATTTCTCTCCTGCTTTTCCAAATCTGCTGCTGTTCTAGAGGTGGCAGCTTGCACTCCTGTGCAATGTGCATTGCAGCGTAGAGTTTGTAACTGATGCAATGTTGATTATAATGAGGCTAATGACATTTAAAATGCTTGTTTGGGGAAATGCAACACACAGTGGTCAGTTCCCAGGCAGTGGAACAGATAACACAAGGTTCAGCCGTATGTGATGCAGTGTTTGGAGAGATGGACACCTTTCTGTCACTTCTTTGACAGCTGACTTTTGAATTTTTAGGGGAAAACTGCATCTTTTTGTTTCTTCCCCATCTCAGAAGCCAGGTGGAGGGCGGATCTCACATGCATTCTGTTTGTTTCCCTGTGCAAATGCATCTTCTTGATGTGTCATTAACCTGGTTGCTCTCTGGTGCTATTTTTAGCAGCCTTATGATCTGTGGACAAGGAGCTCTTCCAGTAAGCATTTATAAGCAGCCCAGCCTGGGGTGTTGGGGGGGTGTTTGTGCAGAGGCCAGGGCATCCTGGGGCAGTGAGGTCCCCGTCCCTGCCCTGCTAGGGGCCCAGAGAAGCAGGACAGAGCTCCCCCATCCCCAGTCCCACATAGGGAAATCTGTGTAAAGCATTACTCTTTGGTTCCTGTGACCATGGTAACTGACTTGGATACATCAAACTTGACTAATTAACCTAATGGAGAGCCGTTTCCAGGCTGAGTTTCTCCCCTCGGGTTTCAGAGCAGAACTTGTGTTGTCTGATCCACCAACAGCGCTGCAGCCAGCACTGACTTTCTCAAGGTGGTTTCTTTTGCAGGTTTCTTTCCTAGGTCCATCTGAGCTGGGGAGGATGGTTCTGAACTGGACTGATGTCTCGAGCACTTCTTTTGCTTTGCGTTCCCTCTCGGTTTATAATCTCTCAGATTCCCACGGGAGGAAGATCCCAAATTTGGATGGCAAACACTTGCTCTGATTTCCTTTTTGGGCTGGGTGAGTGAAAGTTGGTACTTCTCTGCACCTCTTCTGTTCCTGTACTGCACTTCAGGGTCTTTGCCACCTCAGCTTTTGTTTAAAATCTGGTCAGATCCTCAGGCTTGAAACAAACCAGCACATCCTGGAGATGTCTGTGCGTGTCTTTGGTTTTCCTCATCTCAATATGCTAGTTAAAGGCATTGCTACTTTGCACTCTTTCTCCTGGGTTTAATTACTATTTCAGTGATTGCAGCTGCAGACTGCAGCAGGGACTTAAGAGTTCAACCTCAATTAAAAACCATCCTGTGCCAGGCAGATAGCAGCAGGCAGTGCTGCTATTCTCAAGTGTCTCCAGCAGTCCTTTGAAACACCATGTGATCAGTTCAGTTGAGAAATCTGAGTAGGCAGAAAGCAGTTTCTGGGATAAACTTTGTGAGTGCTTCTCAAAATAGCCTGAAAGCAAGGTTTTGCTTTCCACAGCCACTCTTGGTTCTTGAGGCTGGTCAGAATTTTAGGTGGATTACTAAATCATCCTAACCTCTGAGCTTTAAAAATCATGAGATCTGTGGGTTGTTTTTTGGTTTGTTTTTGTTTCTTTTTGGTGCTGCCTCTGCTGTGTTTTAAACTGGAAGGATTTGCATTTTTGTGACTTCTTTTAGCCTTTAAGTACTAGGACCTTTCTCGCTTGCAGTTTCAGCTTCTTACATTTCTCAGCGAAGCTGAAATCACTGTGCAGTTGATGACCTCATGTTTGACCCTTCAAAACCTCTTGGGCAGCTTGGCAAACAAATGTGCTGTGAAGGAGCACAGGAGAGGAGCCTGAGCCGTTGCACTGATCAGTCATTGACTAGGACTCTTGTTTTTCTTCCTTTGAAGATCTGCTTAATCATTGGCATCACAACCCCCACCGTGCTGGGCACCTGGAGGGGTTCATCACCCGCTCCCCATGACGTCTTGGGTGACGTGGGAGATGGCAGGGGGCTTTAGAGAGTCCACTGCTGTAATCAGGTTTTACTGGGCAAGAGACTGTCATCGATATCCCTGGGATTTGGCGTCTATATAAATACACGAGCCAAGCTCTCTTTAAGTGTGCAGGTTCACGTCAGTTCATTTGTCTAGTAATAGTGTAGGGAGTATCCCACGACTGTGGTCCTTCTATGTAGTTTTTATTCCCAATATAAAACATAGATGCTGATGAGGGTGAAAATCCCTGTTAATGCTGGTGCAGCTCTGGCAAAGTGGCTGCTCCAGACGTGGCTCATTTCAAGCCTGGTGGAGATAAAAACCGCATGTCTAAAAGTGGTACTGTCACACTGATGGAGACTGCTGCTTGTGGGCCTGGGTGTGCCATGTGGGTGACTGAAAGTCTGCGAAGCAGCTCAGAGTTCTCATGGGTTTGAGTTGGTTTTCCACTCTTAGTACCTCAGGGTAACACCGAATGTCCAGGAGATGCTGCAGAACTGAATTCTGTAGCTGAGAGTTCACACAGGAGAAATGGGAATGGCTTCTTTTTGTTGGGGGAGGGAGGAATAAGTCTGCTTCTATCAAATGCTCAGAATTCCTTCTAGCTTGTGGCTTGGAAGATGGGAGAAAATTGATGGTGTGGGCTGACTGGCACGTGGAGAGCGGTGAGGTCCTGGCTTTCTGTGAGCCTTATTTAATGAACTTTCTTGTCCTTCATGTGTTGCTGATGTCTCTGTGGGACTGGATTTTATTGGCAAAAATACGATTTGGGGGGATGTTTGAGATTCAGTCTCAATTGCTTGCCTGAGGGCGATTTTTAATTTTTTTTATTTTTTTTTAAGTTAGGTTTCCAGAATATCTTTACTCTCACGGTGGCTGTGGCTGTCCCCTTCCAAGCTGGCCCTCTGCATCCGAGGCATCTCTGCAGAGAGCAGCCTCTGTTTCACGCTCACCAGGAACTGAGCAGAAGCCATGAAAAATGTTGTTCGGGTGACAGCAGTTTGGGGTTGCTCTAGAAAATAATTTTCTGCTGGTGGATAGTACCAAACTATTTCCCTCCCCCTCCCCCACTTCCCCAAAACAAAAGAAGAGATGAAAGGATTCATTAGGAATTATTCACTCAGCTCTGCCGCCTGTCTGAGATCTGGCTGTCTGCGTTCATCCCCCAGCTCAGGGAAGGTCAGAGGGCATCTCCCTGGGGAGGATTTGCTGTTGACTGAATTGCACTCTGTCATTATCCTCCTGGATAACGAATGCAGTGGCCTCATTGGCACTGGCTTCAGAAAAAGCACGGTCATCTGCATGTGGCCTTGAGGTGAGAGGCGAAAAACCCAAGGAGAGCTGTGTGGAAAACCTCATCTTGTGGGAAAGATACAGGATGGCCCCGGGTGGCTTGGCACAGTGGTTCGCATGCTGCGTGGTGTTGAACAGGTCTGTAGCCTCTCTGGACCTCTGTTACCTCACTCTTCCTTGGGAGGTGGAGGGACACGGCAAGAGGGTTTAAAGGACTGTCTCCCCCCACCCCCCTTTCTAATAAGGTGAAATGAGTTAATTTGCTCCTGTTTTCCTCAGTGGAGAGCATGGTTTGCTTTTGACACAGTTCGAGATATTTTAATGAGCTTTAAAGCGTTGGCTTTGTTTTTTCTGTTTGTGGTGTTTTGTTTTCAGAAAGGTTTCCTGAAAGAGAAACATACAAATCCTCCTGAGCTAATTGGTGTGTGATTTGAATTCAGCTGCTACCTTGGAAGAGCTTTTCTGGCAGCTGATCTAAATACAACCTTTGCCACAATATTATGGGTTGTCAGTCAGTGTTAAAGGATCTTGAAGTTACTGCTGGGGAAGAGAGGTGCGTTTTGTTTGATACGCTGCATCTTCTAGTTTTAGTGTCATAAATACTCAAGATGTGTGCAAGACCCTAACGAAGAGAGGCTGTCAGAGGGATGAAAGTCTTGGTAGCGGAAAATGAGTTGAGTGCTGCAGCCCAATGGGCTGTCTGAGGAAGCAGACATGAAGAAAGTTTACTTTTTAAACACCAGTTTCAGACGATAGCCACCGTCTTGTGCCTTGATCTTCTGACAGCCGCAGGCTTGGAAGGGCTTGGGGCTGTGCCCTTGCAACGTGTGATTGCTTGTTGCTGAACTGCATGGGGGTGGCCGGATGCAGCCATGTGAAGTAAAGTATTAAGCTTCAAATGTTGGTCTTCACTGCCTTTGGGCTACGTTGGTTCCCTAGAAGATGCTGCGATAAAATCGCTAGCCCAAATGATTTGCGTCCTGATGCTGAGCAGCAGAGAGGAGGGCAGGAGTTTGTGCGTCTGCTTATTGCTGTCATCCGTCTTGCAACCAGAAATGTATGAAATGGCCTTTTGTGTTACAGCACAGAGTGTGAGAGTGCATGTTTAAGTGGTTAGCAAATATATCCAGTTGCTGGATGGGATCACATTGCTGTCGTAATAAATACAGACAGAGATGGCTCACATCCGGATGCCCTGACAGTGCAAGTACAGGAGGAGGTGGTCTTTGAGTTTTAAATCTTATACCCAAAGCAGGGTCGTAATTGTTTGAAATCACTGTAATTCTGCCACCAGCAGTAAAGGATGCAAAATTATCTTGTGCTGTAATAAAACAAACAAAAAAAAATACAGCTGCCTGAAAAATTGTAGTTGCTGTAATTCAGCCTGAAGTGTGTGGAGCTGGTTGTGAATCAGTTTAATTGCTTTTGGGGGTCTGATCCTCCAGATCCTTATTGCTGCAAGAAATTCTCCTCAGAAGGGTGGTTGTCTTGGGGCTGGTGTTCAGCTCCGTGATGCATGACCAAGTAGTAGCTTGTGGCGTTTATGAACTAGGGCAGAAGTAGATCCCTTTATTCAGACAGAGCTGTATAAGCCTTCAGTACTCTGTAAGGCCCCAAATTTGCCTATGCTATAAATAAGTCTGTGGCTGCGTGCTGGTGTGTGTTTCTTTTTTTAAGCTGAAGGCAACCCCTTAAGCTCTTTTCTGCAGGTCTGTTCAAGCTGCGGCATGGGGAATTCCTGAGAGGATTATCATGGTTTACTTGATACAGAACTTGAACTTGAGCAATGGCTTATCTTATCAGTGATAAAAGACATGGAAATGAAGTTTACGTAACCAAAGAGGCCTTGAACGTGGCTTTTTTTCCCTTTTTTTTTTCTCAGCTAGAACAACTCTCCCTGAGATCTGTCCCAAGTTCTTCCCTGCTCACAGTTGCAGTGTTTCTGTTCTCTGGTGCATACTGCTCGGGTACACTGTTTAATTACTGCTTGGGTTCATCATTGCCACAGCAATTATTTATTTCCAGTGCTGTGTTTGGAGTGGTTCTCCAAGAAAAGAAAAAGGGGTGGAGCAGGAGGGCTGCAGAGGCTTAGCAAGGAAAGGTTTTGCTGGAAAGCTTGGTATCTGGGCTGGAGAGGCTGTTGCTGATCACAGCTTGTTTGCAAGCTTCTGTATTATACTGAGCTTGGCAGGTCATCTGAGCAGCAAACCACTTCACTAGTGGGCTGGGACCATAGGGCTGGAAAGTCTCTAAGAGTTGTGAGTAAATGACACCAAGAGCCAGAACAGGCCTAGGAACAGGTAAGGGTGCTCAGTCTGTTCCCAGTGAATCAGAAGAAGTGAAGGACTGGGATAATCTGGTACTAAAAACTATCAGCTAGTGAATCAGTCAAATGTCTGCTGCCATGCCCTGCTCACCAACTGCTGTGACACAGGACTGGGGACAGTGTTCAAGCCTCTGCCTCTATGGTCTGACGTTGTTCAGCCCTCTCTGCCCAATGGCCAAGCAGCTGTGTGTGCAAGGGCTGCTGAGCTGCACAGGCTGCAGCTGTTCTGCAAACCTGCCTCACACCACCCCTGTCCTGGACTTTGGAAGGGGGAGATACGTGAAGCTCAGCGAGCACGTATGCAACCAGGGGAAGAGAGGAGCCCTTCCACCCTGGCAGTCTTCGGGGGGAGTGTGTGCGGGGTGTGTTTGCCCTAGTGTCCTACCCTTGCCTTGTCTGTGCTGTGTAGGAGGATTTTTATTTTCTGTTAAGCTCTCACTGTCACAGCCTATGACAGTGCCACAGGGGTCCAGGCAGCGCTGTGCTTCCCGCAGAAGGTCTCAGCAGACAGTCGAAGGCTGGCAGGCTGACAGCACTTATTAGAGGTAACCTTCAGGAAATGCCACACACAGCCCGCGCTGAGCTTTCTGGCTCCGGGCACATACAGTATTTACACCACGCTTCTTGAGTTTCCCTGAAGGCTTTCAGCCTGCAGCTGCCTTTCTGTGCTCTGCCACCTGCCCTGTGTCCTCATGCTCCAGTGCCTGGGGTTGGGACTGGCTGCTGGACTCCTCTGGCAGCAGCCTGTGCACTGGAGGGAGGAGCTGTTGGCACCAGCTCTTCCTTTGTGCATGGCACAAAGGTCATCTCCCTTTTGGCCTCCCAAAACAGGTGCTTGTGGTAATGTGCTTTTCAATCTTTAGATAAAGCCAGTACCAAGTTTCCACACTTGCATATACAGGGAATGAGCTGTAAAGGAGTGCAGCACCTGCACAGCAGCTCCATCTTGAAGTGCAAGGGAATTACGTGGGTTGAACTCTTGTGTCTAATGAGATGACTTTCTTGTGTGGCTGTGTGCAGAGTTAGCCAAAACCTAAGATGTAGGATTTGAAAGTTTTCTTCGGGTTGTCTAGATGTTTCCCCATCCCAGGTGGGGTGTGAGAAAGGTAATGTCATCATATCTTGTTCTGGTAAGTGATGATGCTGAACAGCAGCACCTGAGATGCTTTGTGGTGATAGAGCCTGAACTGTGTAGGTGTGGGAGGCTGTGTTGCACCCTCCATTGGGACCTTCACCCCAAAGGCAATTTTCTGTGCTTCCTGGGGGAGAGGTTGGAGAATGTGTATCTGAAGGGTAAGATGATGGGATGTGCTCAGGTCTAGCCTTGCTCTGCTGTCCCCAGAGTTGGTGGCTTGTGTTCTTTACAAACTGAAGAGTGCTTTGGCAACAGAAGCCAACTGGCGTTTAGTTCAGTTGCCTGAGTTGGTTCTGCTGCTTGATCCACCCACTCTCATCCTGCTGCTTATAGTGTGCAGAAGTTGTGTGTTGGCTTGTTGCTGTGTTCCTTTCAGTGAAGGATCAATTGTGATTGCTGCTTGGTAGATCTGCCATATGAAGAGCAGAAAACTTCTGTCCTCCTGGATATGACTCTGCTTTGGGAAGGAGGGAGCTTGCTAGTGGTTAGCCCCAGTGGATTTATGCTTCAGGACCCTCCAAAGCCTGTTTTGGCACATGCATTTGCAGAATGGGAAGCCTTCCCTCCTTTCTGCCTTGTGAGCTGTTATTGTCAGAGGGAACCCCAGCAGGGGCATTAAAATCCCACTTTATTCATTTCCAGTCATTCCATGTGAGGCTTGCAGTGGCTTGGCGCTTGGACTTCACACTCTGTGAGGAGGAGCAGGACAGACTGCCTCAAGCTGAAGTGCCTTGGCCGTGTCAGCTCTGAATCTCCTGCTCCTCTAGTGTGGATTTAATTTCCACGGTGCTTCAAATGCTTCCCCAGTGCCCAGCTATCAATTGAAAAGCAGTGGGGAGGTCTGCGGAGGGGGGGTGGTGATGGTGGGGAATGACTTGTGGTCTCCATGACAACCTGCAGACGATAAATGGATCAATGTGCTGTTCTGCACCATCTGAAACTCAAGCAGCGCTGGCTAAATCTGGGGGCTGCCTTTGCCTGCCAGCTCCTGCTGTGGGGCCATTAGTTTGAGACGGCTGTCACGAAGAGCCTTCCCCCAGTGTGCCTCCAACAGCGGGCACTTGCCGCCTTCGCTGCCTGCTCCCGGGGCTTGTGCTGGAAACCCACGCTTGGCTCCACAGTCCTGCAGGAGTTTGGGTGTCTTGAGTGCTGCAACACTGCCTTGGGGTTAAGTGCTGTTATGGGCAACTTGCCAGACATCCCAAGTCCCTGGGATTTGAGAAGGGTAAAGATAAATGGCTTGTTTCCCCTCCACCACTTCTTAAAACCTCCAGCTCTTTCTGCACAATCACAGGGAGATTTATGCTCCCTTTCCTGGGAGTTAAAGGCTTGGGATCTTAGATGAGGTTTGTGTCAGGGTGGTGGGCAAGGACAGCTGCCTTTGTTCTTGCTTCTGCTTCTGGTGGTGTGCATAAACATTAAAGTCTGTCTTCTAAGCTGCTGCTCTGGTGTTTTCAGTGGCCGGATTTACTTAACCAAAGAAAGTATTGAGCTTCCTCCGCTAGATTATGCAAAAATTTATCTTGGTATGAAGTTTCCAATCTGCTGCTTTTTAAGCATGAGTTTTTCCAGTGCTGAGGTCTTGTCTGTGCTCAGGAATCACACTTGGCTTAGGGGTTCAACCAGGGGCTCCCCAGGTCTTGGCTGGGACCAGCCACTGGCGTTGCTGGAGCCGGTGGAAGGCAGGGTCTGGCTCAGCCCAGCCGGCCGCGCCCAGCAGCAGTTCTTTGCTCTGTGCTTTGGGATAGTCCCAGGTGTCCCTGGTGCTTTGAGTTCTGCAGGTCCGAGGGGCTGCTCTCTTTGAGTGCTGGAGGTTGGCCGTGGTGTGCGGATGCGTGCAGATGAGCTGGTGATCAGAGGCGCTGCCTGGGCTCTGCTGCTCTTGCATCTGCATGTGTCAGTGTTTCCTTCACACGGGCAGGGAAACTCGCTTTCCATTTCACGCAAGGCCTGGAGAGATGAGTTGCCAGAGGCTGCACCTGAAGTCTCTGTTGAAACTAGGAGGACTTTGCAGAGCTCTGAAGTTCAGGTTTTCTGCCCGGACTTACATCTGAGATGAAAACTGGTATCTGTAGGGCTCTTCTCACCTTGATTTCCAAATGCCTTTCAGGATGATTGGAGGGGTTTGGATTCCTCAGCCAAGTGTGTTTGGGCAGGGATGGGAGTGCAGTTCATTTCTCATTTGTGATGTTATGCTTGTAATGTTGTCAATGCGGAGAGGGAGCCCTGCTGTCTGCAGTGGGGTGGAAAATCCCCGCAGCGTGCTCTCAAACCGTGTGTTTGTTGTGGCTCTGTCCTGCTCTGCCTGTAACCCCTGGCGTGCCCCGCAGAGCTGCCCCGGGTGGTGGCCTGTGACACCTTCAGGCGTTGGTTTCAGCGATCACTGGTGCTGTTTATAAAGGCTCGATTGTGGGACAGTCTGGCCAAGTGATCTGAGCTCGTAATTATGTGTAGTGTGGTGCTGAAGTGTCCAAGAAATCTGCCATCTCTGTTGCCTGGTGAATAATTTATGTGTCTCTTGACTCCGAGCTCCTAAAAATCGATAGCTTTTCTAGGTTCTCTTTTATTTTTATTTATTTCCCCCCTCCCCCCCCCCCAGCAGCAGCTTGGTTAAAGTCTCCTGTTCTGTGGAGCTGCTGGTGTTGAAAGGCCACGGCTTGTTCGCTTACCTGAACCCCCTTTTCTTTTTGCAGCAGAGTTGATTCGGGCTTTGGCACGGAGCTGCCCTGTCACTGCTTCTCACCAGGATGCTGGGCTCAGGTTACTGCTGGAGAGAACTGTCCTCCTCCCTTCCACCTCTGCCAGGAGTCTTTGTTGTTAAAGCCCCTGCTTGGGCACAGCTGTGGAGTGTGGAGAAGTCAAATGGGTTTGGTGGGTTTTTTTCCCTCTTGTTGTTTTCCCTGCTCGAGCACTGTGGCAGCAGCCAACAAGAGGTTAAAGCAGCTGCTGGGAGCGACTGGCAGTGGCAGGAGGCCAGTTCCTGCCAGCAGAACTGCAGCCCTCTTTGCCCAATAATTTGGATATGGATATGATAATTTATTCCTGCAATTTCTGGGCCTGTCGGTGAACACTGAAGCGTTCTGATGATCTTTGCTCCCTGTCAGGCTTGGAAACCAAGGCTGAAGTGTACCAGTAGCAGCTGTGCCCTCTGCGTTGGGTTATTATCCTTTCAGAATTTAATAACGTGACACCCCTTTTTACTGGATAGCTTGTCCTTCCCTCGAGGAACAGATCGATAACAGACCTTGTCTTTGCTACTCGCATGTAATTGCTGGTGTCAGCTGATGTCTGGTGCTGTTTCTCCAAACAGCCCTGGGAAGCTTGGTGGGCGGTGGGGATGAGGGTTTCCTTTGCAGGCTGGTGCCACGCCACGTCCCTGAGCCTGAATGAAGAGATGGCTGTGGAGGGAAGTTTCACCGCTCCCTTCTCTTCCCTCCTTGTGTTTTGCGATAGGTGCGCTGTGTGTTGGGGAGAGGGAGGGAAGAAGCGAAGCCTCCAGAGGCGGTGGGAGATAACTGCTGTGAGCCACAATGCTGCCTTTGGAGGACTCCAAGGAAATTAAAGCTGACTGCGTAGTGATGGCTGTGGTCTGCAGAGCATACGGATTTTGGCAGGTTAGCTGTAGATGGAGGAAGGGCTGGGCTTTGCGTGGGGAGCAGGCGAGAGGGCTCTCCATTGCAAACAGTTTATTCTTCCCGAGTCTTTAGGGTAATTGAAGAGGGTAATTGCTGTACTTTAATGCCTCTAATCCACGGGTTGCCTGGGGAGAAAGGAGGAAATGATTCAAGTGCAGTGCAGGGGGTGTAGAGAAAAAGGGAGGTTTACTCTAGGGCCGCTTGTCCCCTGCTCCATCATCCTCCTCCTTTGCTGTGATTTCCTTCCTCCTGGTTGTGAGGAGCCTTTGCTGGGATAACTGGTGTGATGCGTAGCTGTTTTGAACGAGAGAGGCTGAGTTCTGGGCAATCTAAAAGCTCTTTTTCAAGGGAGCAGTACTTTTTTTTAATGAATGGGTTTGAGGTGAGGATTATGTGTGTGGAAATATAGCACTCGGGAAATACAGGAATATAGTAACTATAAAAAGTCTGCAGTATCCAGAACGAAAAGAATGCTTTATAAATACTTCCTAGCAGTGGAGTTGGCCTGTGTAATCCTGCAGGGAAAGAGGAGCAGAGTGATTGATGGTTGGCTCCATCCTGCTTTATCCCTAGATACAGAGTGCTGTATTAAATATGCCTGTCTCTTGGTATCACATCCTTAGCAGGAGGCATAATATAAGGTTACAGTCTGTGAGGCTGTCTTGGGGGAGGTCTGTGGAATGGCATTTCTGCTCATTTCAGTCTGTGGCAAAACTCCTGTGGATGGAGTGAAGGCTGAGCTCTTGCTCTGTGTATTTGTTGAATTGCCCTGTCTGCAGAGAGCACAGAACTACCAGGAAGTGCAAACCCATTTCATTAAGAATACTTGATGCCAGTTTTCTTAGCTGAAGGCTACCTGTTACTGTGGCATGTTTGAGTGTGTTTGTAATACCTCCACTTAGAGCTGCACACATCAACTGGAGTGTGGGATAAGAACCTAAAGCCCAGGGAGGGCAGTGGGGGAAGTATTTGGAAATATAAACCCTGCCCTGTGCAGCTGTGTGTGCTTCCACTGTCCAGAGCTGTGACCTGCAGCTGGCCTGTGCTATGTGCACTTCCCTCTTCTTTCCATTTTTATGTATCCATTATTATCTCTATTTTTGTTGCAAATTAAACCGGGAGGTGGAGGGATGGGAGAGTGGAACCAGACAGACAGATATAGTGGGGCTAAATCCTGCCCAGCTGTTTTCTCAGCAGCCATCTTCCTTACAATCCCAAGGAAATAAATGCTCCTCTTGAGGGTCCTGATGGTTAATGATGATTTGAGGAGCGCACACAAACATCTCTGCAGATGCAGCCCGCCTGCGAGATTCCGGTCATGCAGCGAGCCCTGGGACCTCGCTTCTCTTGCATTCAGTGTGATGATAAATCATTCATAGACTTGGCAAATGCAATTCTCTTCCTCACTCTGCACATAAACTGGTCAGGACCCTGAAGAAAGCCTGCATTTGTAGTCCTCAGAGGATGAGGCAAGCTGTGTGACAGCTGGGAGGATCTGGAGTTAAAGTTACAGGAAGGGCTCTGAGTGCATGGGTGTAAAATCAATTCTGTGGGGCTGGGGTGTTTTGTTTTGTGGCTGTCCCAGGGTGATGAAGGGGCTAGAATAGGGATGAACTCCTCTCCCGGCCTCACAAATAGTAACTACTGCTCTGCTTTGCTTTTGTTTTGAAGTGATCTGGATGCAAATGTTGATTGTGATACTTTACACATGATTCTTGTGTTAAGGTATAAGGGAAGAGCTAACGAGGTTCTGAGGTGGATAAATGAAGTGACCTGGACTCTGGACTGTAGTTGTGCAGAGTGGAAGTTCACAAAAGCCTCCTGAATTTTTGGTTTGTTCCAGGCTGAAATGTGCATCAGGCCTGCTGGGTGCAGGGTGAGCTCTGGAGCCGACCTCAGCTTGGATGAGCAACCTTGCCCAGTGTTGTTCCCAAAGCAGGGATGAGTGTCAGCCATGGCCAGACAAGTTCTTTTTGCTGAAGCTGGTGTGGAAATGGAGCGTGTGAGGGGAGGATGGGACTCTGTGTAAACACAAACTCAATGCACACTGCTTCAGCTGTGGTTTGAATCTCTCTGCTCTCTTAGAGAGCTGAGCTCTCAGCAGTGCTGCGCTGGCCCTGTTCGCATCCCCACTGGCTCCCCGCTGTGCAGGCTGTGTTGGCCGGTTGGTATTCCAGCCTTAATCCCTTGGAAACCCCAAGCAGGAGGAATGCCCTCGGCCATTAACAGCTGCCAGATCCGGGCAGTGTGTTGAGAGAAGGGTCACAGGCTGGAATAACTCCATCTTTTGCTGTTTCACACAGACACCCAGCCCTTGCCCTGTGCTCGTGTCTAGGAACTAGTTTGGGTTTCTGGTTATGAGTGTTGCTCAGGAGCTACTACAGGGCAAGGGAGAAACACACAGGCATCTACAGGCACTCTAGAAATATGTCAGAGCCAAGCTTGCTGGGAAACTCAAGCCCAAGCATGACCTACTTTGAGACTGTCATAATCTGCAGGGGAATGCCCTCTGGATTAGATCAGTGTGATCCTATCTGGAGGAAGCACTGACTGAGTTGCTTATTTTCCCTTTTTGTGCCTGAACTGAGGGAAGGTTTTCTACTTTTTTTTTCTCTCCTTGCACTCAGATTTGAGACCAGTGGAGATGTGCTTGGCAAGTTCAGCAGCCTGAGTTCTGCTTTTCCAATATTGGGCTGTGCTGAGCACCTTGCTGGGAGGCATCTGTGCCATGAAACAGCAAAGTCAGTGCTTGTTTGTATCTGCTTGATAAATTTGACTGGCAGGGGTTCTGGTCCTGAGCATGCAAAGATGCTTCAGCCAGTCTCCCCAGTACCTTCTTGATCTTCATCTGTTTCAGCCACTTCGGGCTGGTTCTTTTTGTCTTAGGTACTTTAGTAAAATGTCTTTCCTCTCCTGTCACCAGCCACAACTGATGCAGGAGCCAGAAATCTTTCTTTTTCCTAACCTACAAATCGCTTCCAGAGCTCAGCAAGGATGTTGCATATCCACAGCAAGAAGGGAAATAAACAGGGAGGCTGCATTTAATTTCACCATCTGCCAGAGAGGGGGAACCCAGCACTTGCCAAGGAAAGATTTTTTTTTTTTTTTTGGAGTAGAGGTGCACCACACTTCATTTTCCAGGAGACTTTCTGAAAAATAAAGAAGCTGGAATGGAAAGAAAGCTCGCTGTGATGAAGAGAAATCGCTACCCCTTGGCGAGGAGTGGAGCCTTTGATTGCAGAGGCAGCTTTGCCTCGGGTCATTCTGGGGGGCTTTCAAAGAGCCTTTTCTGCTATCTGCAGTACCTGGCACAGCAAGAGGCATGAGGAGCAAGGGCTGTTTGGTCCACTGGTGTGAATCGTTGTGCCAGACTTCAAAGAGACGTGGAAACACCTAATCTGTCGCTTTCAAAGGGAGGAATAAAATATTCTGATAGATTCTAAATGGAATCGCATCGGTGGTGCCTCTTCCACCGATGCCTTTGAGCTGCTCACTGATCTTTCTGATTGGGGTAATGCAGTGAGGAAGATACAGTATTCCCTGGAGGGGAGCAGCTTGTGAACATTACTGCTCAGTCAGCCTGAAAAGCTCTATTACAGACAGATTTAGACCCGGCTTTGTGCGCTGAGAGGCACAGCCTGGCTTCCGGGAGCAGGCTTTGTCTGGAGGACAGGTGCACGTTGGGGCTGAATCATATTCACCCTTTTTAGCTCTGGTGTGCACCACTTTCACCTGCTGTCTGGAGAAGGGGGTTGGTGAAAGGTTTAGAGCAGGCTGTGGCCGGGCTTGTTATCCAGTGTGTGGGTCCTGGCAGCCAGGCAGCTCTCCAGCAGGACTGCAGCATCGCCTCCTCAAGCCCATCCGTTTCTGGCAGCAATCCAGGCACCTAATGAGCTGTCCTCGGTGAGACTGGGAAGGTGAGGGGGGAAATAGATTTGCAAACAATCCGACTGGTATTGATTTTCTTCGTTTCTCACACAGCCAGCTGGGTTTCTGTGTGCTAGCCCAGCAGCTGTGGCTTGTGCTTGCTGCTGGTGAGAGTGGAGCAAGCTGGCAGTGTCTCCATGGGCTGAGTTGGGGGGCTGCCCTGCTGCAGCCCTGGGGTTTCCCCTCGTGGTCAGGCTCAGTGGGTTTTTGCGGCACAATTACTTCAAGTGCAGCTGTTTGGTACAGAAATCCTGGAATCATAGAATGGTCTGAGTTGGAAGGGACCTTAAAAGATCATCTAGTTCCAACCCCACTGCCATAGGCAGGGACACCTTCCACTAGACCAAAGTGCCCAAGGTCATCTCCAGCCTTGTCTTGAACACCTCCAAGGAGGGAGCAGCCTGTTTTAGTGTCTTAGCACTCTCACTGTAAAGAAATTTCTTCCTAATGTGTAGTCTAAATCTACCCTCTTCCAGCTTAAAACCAGGGTAGGGCCTGATGTTGGCTGCTTCTTCTGCTATTTCGTGTGTTTCCATGCCCTAACACTTCAGTTTCATTCCTGAGACCTTGATCTTGCAGTGACAGTGGGTATTGCATGTGGAAGAAGTCCCTGGAGGTCTCTGTGCATTATTAGGAGCTACAAAAGACAAGCTGATGAGAATAAAAATTCAGGTGGATAAACCATCAGCCTTGTTGAATGTGCTGTGAGAGTGTCTTCGAGGTTCTGTCTGCATTTCCCAAGTTCTGTAATAGCTTGCACTTATCTAGAGGGGATGTCATGTAGGAGTTTTTGGAACAGTATGAATATGGAAAAGAGAGGATTTCCTGAAAGCACAGTACAGATTGTTCTCAGTGTCTCAGCTGCACTAGAGTGTCTGAGAATATATCTTTCATCTCCATCGTGCTCTTCATGTCTGTCCCTCCAGGAATTTCAGCAGGACTTATTCACCCTTCACACTGATCCAGCTCTTCTGTGCTTCCCTGTAGTGGTCATGTCTTGGGTGCTCTTGGAGTATCCTACCTGCCACATGTCTTGGAAAGACCATAGGCTCCCCTGTCTTGTTCTGCAGAAGCACCACAGCTGCAAACAGCAGAGTACACAGCACAGAGTAAGCCTGCAGGTCGCAGACACTGTGGGATTGGGCTGCATCAAGCAGTTTGAAGAGGATCAGGTTGTAAATGTCTTGTAACCATGGCATGAGGGAGAGACCTTCCTTGGACCTAAATGCAGGTATTCGTGGCAGGATGGTTTTGGTGCTCCAGCCACTGTAGGGTGAGCATGATTGATTACTTTCATGCCTTGAAGCTGTGCTATGTATCTCTTCTAAGTGGGCTGGGGTATTTCTGAGGTCCCTGCCTCCCCTGGGGGTGGTTGAGCTGCTGCAGAGGGAGGGCAAGGATATTTCATAGAATAGCAGGTTGAAAGTGACCTCAGGGGTCGTCTGGTCCAACCTCACCTGTCAAAAGCATGTTCTGCACAAGGTGGCCCAGTGCTCTGTCCAACCACGTTTTAAAAAGTGTTCAATGTTGGGGAATCCACCACTTCCCTGGGGACTTGATTCCAAAGGCTGATTGTTCCCATGGTGACAACCTTTCCTCATGTCCAGTTGGAATCTCCCCAGGAGTAACTTGTAGGCAGTGCCCCTTGTCTTTTCCATGTGACTCCTTGTACAAAGAAGTCTCCATCGTCTTTCTAGCTACCCTTCAAATATTGGAAGGTGACAAAGGGCTCTCTTAAGCCTTCTTTCTCCAGGCTGAACAAACACAATTCTCTCAGCCTTTCCTTTTATGGCCATACTTCTGGATCTGGGCCATTGGAGTGGGAGACTGTCTTCGAGGCAGCTTCCCATCTGCAACAGAAAAGCACTGGTCACACCAGCAAAAACAGCTCTTGGAGGGGTCCTGGCTCTGGCAAGTCTCAAAGCGCAGCCCAGTCGGCCCCGCAGAGCAGGCTGCCAGATCCGGCTTAGCGTGGTCGCAGCTGTCGGCTCGGCTGCCAGAGGAGACGGTGCAGGAGGGGAGGGAGGAAGGAAAAGTTCCCTTTGAAAAATAGCAGCGCCAGCAGGAGAGCAGCCAGGGTGAGGCCTATTGATTACATGCTTATCTCAGTTTCTTCTGTGCCTCTTTTTGGAGGCACAGCACAAAGAAACCCTGCGCAGGTCTGAGGAGAACGGTGCTGGAGCAGGATCTAGTGTAGCCTTTGGGAGGTGAAGCTTCAAAGTCTGGTCTGCTTGGGCTTAACCAAACTTGACCAGAAATCCTGGCTTCTTGGAGACAGCAGAACATCTGCAGTGAGACAAGGTTCCTAGGAGAAAGTTCAAGCCCCATACTAAGAGCATACTCTATCTGGTGAAGGCAACTAGCACATGGTCTCAATGGGCAGCTCTGAAATGTTGAGGATGTCTTTGTGCATTGCCGTAGGATTCCATGAAAGTCCCATTCATGCAGCTGGCATTAAAACAATTTAAAGGAGCATTTATGTAGGGAACTGGTCTTGCCCCTAGAAAGAGATAGCTGGCTCAGCAGCTGCATGCAGCTCAGTTGTGTCGCCACATGGTCTAGGATTTATCCTGCTTGTAAAATGCTGTGTTTAAAGAATCTCTCAAGCTCTGAAACGCTGCCCCCAACGCCACTTGTGCCACATTCTTATTATCTGACTACATTCTCTTATCTTTCAGCTCTGTGCTTGCCAAGTACAATACAGATTAGCAATGGAGAATTTCCAGTCTGGTTGGAGAAGATGGGGAGTGGTGACTGTGAGCCATCTTCTGAACTGGGAAGCTGAGAATAATCAGTGTCAAGGTGGTTTACCTGCTTGGAAACTGGGAGCCCTGTGGTGGTCTCTTGTTCAGGCTGTCTTGCATGATTGTCTTGGTCAGTGTGTTTGGACACCTTTCCCTACATCAAAGGTTGACAGGTTGGACTCAGTGAGCTCAAAGGTCTTTCCCAACCGAGTTAATTCTGTGCAAGGTTGTTTGCAACAGACTCTTCAGTGAAATGGTGGGTTTGTTCCTCTGTATGTCTGGCTGGGAGTGCTGTATCCTCTTGTAACTGAGCCAGAAGGTGAGCTCTGCAGGGCTTGGCATTCAGAGGGCATTTCTGTTGTCTTAGAGCTGTGCAGAAGATGGATTTCTTGCAGCACTTCCTCCTCATGTTACTCTGTGGCTGTTCATGTGAATATGAGAGCTGGGGGCAGCCTGGCCCTGGGAAATGTCCTCTTTTACTTTTCAGGAAGGAGTGAAGAGCCAGCATGAACCAGAGAAACAAGCTGGTGTCACAGAGAGGGTTGGCAGCCATTCTTATGTGGGCACTTGCACTGGAAAAGCCTTTGTGTCCCTGGGCATAGGCCGTGCTGGTGGAGGATGGTTCTGAGTGAGTGCAATCAGTGTGACCAGCTGATGGAGGCAGATTGTCTTTCACACAGTGCATCTCATGCTAAAAATACCAGGGTGTCTTGGGAAGGGTATGATGTAGGTTGGAAAGCATGTGTGGGTAGAGCTATGGTAGCAGCCTGTTCCTTGGGGACATGCTGGGGGGACTCGGCGCTGTTGGGGCAATGACCCAGCGTGCCCCGAATCAGGGGCTGCAGCCTCTCAAAAGGGCCACGGTCTCCTTTGAAAGGATCGATGTTCCTGGTGGTGTTTAGGGGTGTGAAATGTGTTGGGTGATGCAGCAGGCTTCCCAGGTTTCGTACAGAGCTGAGCTATGTCCTCTCTATGTCACTGACCAAGTAACACACTTGTTTTGTTGACTGGGAGTGCAGTGCTGGAGTGGGAGTGCACATGGCAGATGCCTGTTTTCTTTCAGAGAGCCTGGGGGTAGTAAAGACCTAATTAGCATTCTTGTGAAGGCAAGTCATAGGGAGACTCCAGGATTTAGCTTTGCAGGGAGGGAGTTGGCATTGGTGAAAACAACAGATTGCTGGAAATGTGCAAGCAAATTACTTGATGCTCTGTTGGAGGAGAGAAGGCAGCGTGGCAGGGATGGTGAGAACAGTCAGGTGTGTGGGACAAGGGCACGGGCTCCCCTCAGTGCTGACTGAATGGTGAGTAGTCAGTGCCCTATGTTAGTGCCTTGTGCTTTCCATTGTGAGCCCCACTCCGATGGTGATGAGGTGGGGAGACCTGTTTCAGGGCTTCCGCTTGAGGAAAGGTAAGCTCACTGGTGCCTGAGGGTCACCAGTTTGCTCAAGTACCAGGCTGTTGGTCCTCAGGACAGGAGTTAAGCAGCAGGTTGCTTCATCTCTGCAGTCCCATTTAATTGGCTGTTTTGGAAGACTTTCTTTGGAGGTGATCCAGGGATAAAATCCTTGTGTGAGGTCAGCGATTTCCAAAAGTTGACGATTGTTTTTCCTTGTCCCCTTTTGTCTCTGAAGGAGGCTCTCCATGTGCTTATGTTGGCTGGGAGAGCGCTCTTGGAGAAAACAAATTAACGTTGGAGACACTGAACCTCCGGTGTACAGCTAATCACCCTACTGCTGCATGTGCAGCGTGTGCAGTGGGTTCCATTTATCATGATGAAGTTTAGTTGAGCACAGCTCTCTTGCTGGCTTTCCAGTCCTCTGCCTGAGGCACATATGCTTTCATTAATTTTCTGCTATTATCCACTCAGGTGTCCTGTGTGATCCAACATGCTTAATTTCATTCTACTGAGCACCAGCTCTTCCGAGCTGAAGTTAGCAGTGTGATTTGCAAGCATCATAAGGAAATGAATCTTTCTTTTCTGGAGATAACTGCTTCCTGAATTTCTGTTCCATTTGTAATGCACTAATAACCTCCAGCCTCCAAATCCTGCTCAGCTGTTTGTGTCCCTTGAGTTTCTCTTGAACTGTAGCACTCCTTGTATTATCGTTGCATCCAGAGCCTGCTGAGGACCAGTTGTACTTGGTGCTGCTCCAAGTCAGTGCTGGTCAGTGTGTTAGATGTGCTACAGGCTCTGGGGCTCAGTGGGATGCAGAGCTGCAGTGAAGACTTGGAAAACATAGGAGTCAGAGGCCTTGCAAAAGGGAAAAGGACTGTGCTTCCACAGACTGAGCACGTAAATCCAGGGAACGTGGTGATGGATGTGGTGTAAAGCTCTCACATAGAATAAAGAAGATTATATAAAAGCTGACTTGAAAGGGGCTGAGTTTCAGAGCTGGCCTGCCTACAAAGCATGACCAGGGGCAGAGTCTCTGGTGGTGGGTAGGCAGCCAGGAGAGCTTTGAGAAGGCTGTGCCGTGGCTTTGCAGCCGCTTGATACTTTGAATGCACGGCTTCAAAGACGTGGTGCTTTTGTTCCTGGGTGAAGGGGTTGGGCTCCCCCTTGGCTCCAACACCCCAGAGTCCCCTGCAGCATCCTCTGATCCTCAGATAATGGGGTGTAGAAGTGTCTCTGCTTCCAGTGCCTGGTGGTGTATCATTTCTGTGCTGGGCTGGAGCTGTTTTTCATAGCCTGGATCTCTGAGCTGGAAATGCCTGACTATCAGTCCCTAGAGCTGGACAGAAATGCAGGAAACTTGTGGACTGAGCAAATACCTCTCATTGCAGACTGTTTGCACAAAGAAGTGAAGTTTAGAAGCAAAAGCAAACATGCACTGGCTCAGGGAGAGGGCGAGGCAGGGGAAAAAGGCTGAGGCACGTTTGTCTGTCTGCAGTTCCAGTCCTTACTTGGCTGCTCTCAGAAGTTAATGCTGCTGATCCAGAACTTGACAAGGCAGCTTGTTGGTACATACTTGTTAGACCTCTCAGCCAGCACAAGGTATTTTAAACCCATTTATGATACCTGCTGCTTCCCTGGGGGGTAAGACGGTGGCTGAGCTCTTGCCCTTCGGGCTCAGACAGTTGTGCTGTGCGGGTTCGTGTATCAAAGGAATCTGATGAAGGTACTACCCTGGTTGTGTTTCCTTGTGAATGTTCCCCTGCTAAGTGTGAGTGGGCATGGCTGGCCTTAGAGGAAAGAAGAGCAGTGAAGTTTTCTTTATGCAACTCCCTTTCGTAGTCCCCACATCTGGCCTTTGAATGCTCGTGTGGAGTCAAAGAGTGGGGATCTGCAAGGAAGGAGGAGGTTTATGTCATGATAAACCTGAATGTTTCATGAACTGATGGCCTGTAACTTATAAGTATTTTGGAACATCTAGGCGACTTTGCCTCCTCTCAAGCCTGCTGATAAGTGCAGGAATGTGTTGGCATTTGTTCTGGAAAGACATGTTTCTATCAGGTTTTCAGGAAGGTCTGTTTCCTTTAAAATGAAATAAAGATAAGGCAAGACACTTGAGTCCTCTGTGGGTAGAGCCTGTAATCCTCCACATGTGGGAAGTGCTGTTTGAGGCTTTGTCTGGCCTGTCAGTGGTACAGTGTGTTGCTGACTATTCTTAGCCTGCTTTGCATAGGTAATTAATTTGTCCCCTGCAGTACACTCTCTGTAGTGATCATGCAGTAAATGCCAAACTTACATGGTTATGTGCAAGTAAATGTAAAAGAAGTAGGCATGGTAGAAATGAGTGAGATGATGAGATGGGTGTGTAGAAAACATTGTGCACTGAGTGCTCACAGCAGGCTGTACTGTTTGCAACGTAGAACACAAACAGATCAAGCTCTGAACACTTGGTCGTCTGAGCCTTGAGAACAGTGAGTACAGAGTGTGCAGGTCACGCTTGGAAAGCCTTTCCGACAGGTGTCCTCCCTTCAGCTCCTCCAGTGGCAAAGTTTTGTTCGCTCTGTTTTTTCTTTCTACAGATGGAGAAATTGATGTTTGGAGACCTTAGGTGACATGTTCCAGGAAGATGTTATCAGAGCCGAGATAAGCCCTGGGGCGTTCGGTGGCTTTCCATCTTGTGCTGGCGCTGCTGAACACCCTTGCAGAGAGCGTAGCTTAGTCACCCTGAGAGCTGCCAGCTCTGCGCTCCTTCAGGCTGGGGGGCAGAGTGCACGGACGCCAGCCGTGCCTTCTGCCTTCAAGGGGCAGGAGGGACTGACTGCCAGCACAGAGAGCAGAGCTGAAGATGAGAGCTTGCTTGCAGTGAGGAGGAGGCCCCTTATGGAAAGGGCAGTGTATGTAACTAGGCTGAGCAGGGTGTCAGCTGTTTCCTGCCGTATGGCATTTGATCTGCAGCAGAGATCAAGTCCTGATGACGTCGTCCATTGAAGCTTTTGCTGCTGTTGTTTCAAGGGAGGCCTGCATTACTTATTCATGTGGTTTTCTGCAGTTGTCCCACAAGAACGTGTTGAGGGTCATCCTGGTTTTGTTTTTGCTTCCCCAAAAGCTTTTGATCTGTTAGACCTCCTCTTTGTCTGTTGTTTTGTCAGAAACAGATAGTTCTGGCATTCTTGGTGGTTTAAAGTTGGAAAAGTTGAAAATCAACAAAAAGGCTGCTGTTGTCCATACATTTCTTGATTTGTGTGCAGGGTCTTTCACTGCTCAATTCTAAACAGTTGAATTACTAAACTTGAAAAGCATCTGCTCGTTAGAAAGCATCCATGTGACTGTAAACACGATGGATAACCAGGCAGCATCTAATCTAGCTGACACAGCCCTGTTGGTGTTTGGAATATGGGTTTGTGTGAACTCTTACTTTAAAACCTTGGGGGCTTCACGATTTACTGCCCAGGTGGCAGGTCTTCTGCAGACAGCTTCCTTCTGTGAGGACTCGGCATGCTGCATGGAGCTGGCTTTCTTCCCTGACCACAGGTGGAGGTGAAAGGCTGGTCCAGGGTCACCCTTGCAGAAATCCAAGTTCCCCAGCCCAGGAATATATGCAGTTGCCTTTTTGGGTGTCTTGCTTTTCCTGAACAACTGCAGCTCCTTCAGAGAGGCTTCAGTTTGCATGGGCTAGAAGTGAACCAGTGCTGACCCATGCCTGCCCACTGGCCACCTTTCAGAGGCTTTCCTTTGGCAAGACAGCTGGCAGTTAGGGCTGTGGTTTGTACCTAGCTGTCTGTCTTCAGAGCTATGCCATGTGGCACCTGTGACACAGAGGAGTGTGATGCCTGTAGCAGTTTGCTGTGGACCGGGGCTTGGTAGTTATCATTCCTGCCGTGGGGGAGGTTCTGCCTGTGGCAGACATGTCCTTGCCCTGCAGCAGCCCACCTATAACCTGTCCTGTGGTATACTTCTGCCTAGGGATGAGCTTGGAGGCTGAGATGCTGCAATGTTCCTGGTGTGTGCTGGAGGGCAGGGAGATTTGCACTTGCTGATCTACTTGGGGGGACTAGCAATTTGGTGCATGGGATTTGGCCACATTGTCTTCATCTCTACTGATTTCTGGAACCTTTTCTGGTAGGGAGATGGGGAGGGACTGATTTTCACCAGCACAGGGCTGGCTTTCCTGTATGCTTCCTCCTCAGTCAGTGCCTTTGAGCCTCATCTTTTTTCAGGTTATGGATGTGCAAAATAAGCAGATCTGTCAGCAGCTGGGCAGAACAGAAGACCTGTGCAGTCCTACCTGTACTATCTGAACCTCTGCTTTGAGATGCAGTTCCTCCCCTCCTTCCACTGCAGATAACTAACCAGTGCAGAAACAGTGATGGTTGGGAGGCCAGACTGGGCTTGAAAACTTTCCCACACTAAACACTCTGGCAGTGCCAGCAGAGATGAGGGTGAGAGGAGACAGCTCTGCTATGCCAAAGCACTCTTTCATCTCTTTTCAGCTCTCCCTGTGAGGGGTCCTGGCTCACAGCACATAGATGCCTTGTGCAGATGTCTTGGCTGGGAAAGAAGTGGCCTCTTTTCTCTCCCAAACAGAGTGGAGAGATATAAGAAAGCCATTGACTTTCTTGTAGCCAGAGTGAGCTGAGCCAGACTCCACAGTGCTTTATTGAGCCTGGATTAAGGCTTTGTTAGTCACTGAAATTAAAAATAAAAAGGAAGTGAAGAAAAAGTTGAAAGTTTTTTTTCCTATGTTGGTAAGCAAATTGCTGGCTGGGTGTTGTTTACCTGCTGATCATTTCCCAAGCAAATGAGGGGCAGGGACAGCCACTGGGTAAAGGCCTTGCTTATAGGGGAAGCAGTGAAGCCCTGGGAGCTGCCAGGCTGGGGTCTGGGCTGTCGAGCCCTGGGGTGGGCTGTCAGCAGGCAGCCAGAGCTTGTGCCCTCGTGTGGGGTGGCGCATGTTCAGCGAGTCGGTGGCAGGAGCCCAGCTGATAGTGAGCAGGTGCTTCTCCTGCTGGTGGGAATGGTGGTGAGGATGCCAGAGAGCAGCTGTGTGGGAAGCTGAACTTTATTGCAGCCCTTCATGTCAGTTGTCTGTCCTTTGGAAGACAGAAGATCTTCCTAGCCAGGCTTCGCTGCTCTGTTTCACTTCTGCTGGAGGAGAAACAGAGCAAGTGGGTGTTTCACTGGACACTGAATTCACAGCCTCACAGAATGGCAGGGGTTGGAAATGGCCTCTGGAAAATTCAGCCCCAGAGGCTTTTCCCTCCTGGCAAGCAGGTCTTTTTGATGGGAAAAAAAGTCAGCAGCAGTGCCATTTCCTTGGTGCTCTCCTAGGAAAGCTGTTGATCTGCTTTGCATTCCCTTTGCTGCTGCTGCAAAATGGTGCTTCAGTGCCACACTCCTGGCATGGCCTGCATCAGCCTGGGCAGGTTGGCTACCCTGCATGGAGTGATGGCTGTGATGGATGCCAGCATAGGTGAGGAGCACTCTGGATCACGTTCAGCCTGGGGAGGTTGGGCAGAGGACTGCAGCAGCCAGCTCTGCAAATAGGGTGGACTGGGACTGAGAGCTTGTTGTCTGAATGTGGTAAGTTTTAGCTTGAATTGTGTGCTGGAGTGTTAGTTTTGCCTTGTACCGAATGCTGCTGCTGTTCCTGAATACCAGGGTTATCTGTGGGACCCTTGGTAGAAGAAGGCCATTGAGATGGCCATGGAGCGCATCTAGAGAAGGACAAGGGAGCTGGGGAAGGGTCTGGAGAACAACAGACCTGATGAGGAGAAGGGTCTGGAGAAGAGCAGGTCTTGTGAGCAGTGGCTGAGAGAGCTGCAGTTGTTTAGTCTGTAGAAAAGATCTTGCTCTTCACAACTGCCTGAAAGGAAGTTGGAGTGAGATGAGGGTTGGTCTCCTCTCCCTGGTATCAAGTAATGGAATGAGGAAATGGCCTCAAGCTGTGCCAGGGAAGGTTTAGATTGGAGATTAGGAGAAATATCTTCCTTGAAAGAGTGGTCAGGCATTGGAACAGGCTGCTCAGGGGAGGTGGAGTCACCATCCCTAAATGTGATGAAAAGCAGAGTAGACGTTGCAATTTGGGACATAGCCATGCGATGCTAGATCAGCCATGGACTCAGTGTTCTTGTTTAGTGTCCATGTCCACATTTCATGTCCATGGTAGTGTTATGTCAGTGGTTGGACTTGGTGGTCTTAGAGGCCTTTTCCAACAGAAACAATTCTGTGATCTTAAAGACAAGAAGCTCTGCTTGACCATCATGGTGCACTCATGCTTAACTTGATGGAGCAAAGAGGTTTACCAGAATGAATACTCACTGCTTCTCTGAATTTATGTTGTCTTGCTTCATTTTAATGAAACAGGTTTGCTTAGTGGTACCACATGAACTTCAGCTGAGGTATTCTCTGCTTGGCACCTGTGCCATGGCTGGTGACACCTCATCCTCACATTGCTAGCATGCATGATGGAAGAAATGCTCCTTGGGCTTGGGAGGAGAGAGGAACCCTTCTGGGTGTGTTCAGCTGCTAGAGGGCCATAAGCGATCTTTAAGCTGAAGTGCAAATTGTCATTGCAGCGTTTTTCTGGGGAAAAGCAGCCTTGAGAGGAAATGGAGCTATAAGTGAGCCTGGCTGGGCTGCTGGCTGAGCGTTTTGAGTGAGTGTGTGCTCTCCCTTTTGGCTCCAGGCCAGACTTCCCAAGGCAGCTTGGCAGAGCCGTGCTGCATGCCCAGGTAGGCGCTGCACTGCCGGTGTGCCACAGAGCCAGCGCTCGCTCTCCGTGCCGAGGCCGTGCTGCCAAGCAGCCTGCTCTTGGGGCCGGAGGGGTCCGCTGGCATTGTGTGCTTCACCCACCTGGTAGTTGTAGCAGCTGGCTCAGCACTGGCTCTGAGCAGACAGGCTGGTTAAACTAACTAAGAGCACAGGCCTGTTTCCTGTGTGTGTCAATACTGGAATCACTTTAAATGGTGTGTTTTCCCCTGGTCACTGACCTAGACTTTATTCCATTATCGACTGCTGGGTTACTGGCGCTTCGGATTCTCTGCTTAAGTGAACTGTAAGGCTGAAATCATTTGGCAGGGATGGTGTTGCTGGGCAGGAACTCATCTCTGGCTGACTCAGGCTGGGGTGAAGGTGTGCTCTCTGGCAACTCGAATAGTCTTCTTTTTTTTCCCTACCTCCTGCCTTAATAAGGTAAGCAACACAGTGGAGTATCGATCCTGCTCTCATCTGGCAGCCCCAGGCTGCAGCAGTTACCTTTGTGCCACATTCCTGCTGCTTTCCTGCCAATGCCCTACATTTTCTCCAGAGCGCTCTGTCTCTCTTTGACCTTTTCTGGCTTTGACTGTGATGGGCTTTGCAGCTGGAATGCTGTGAGGAGCACACAGCACCCGTGTGGGACACAGTTTGGCTGCATCTGTAGGTAAAAGTTTGCTCAGTTGTCTTGATGCTGTGGATGTTGTAAAGTCGAATTCTGTGTCTTGGTAGCATGCTGTTGTTCCTTAGGTTCTGTTCTAGGAGCTATTGACCTTAGGTGGGCAAATGGCCTTAAAATAACCATGCCCTGTTCTATCCAGCCTTCAGTCTACCTTTAGTGGTTCCAATTGAATATCATGCAAACCACCTTTTGTCTTCTTCACACCTGTTGGAATTAGTGCTGCAGTTACTGGCAGATGTTCAGTTGTTGCCACCTCATGTTCTTCATGGAATACTGTGTTCAATTTTGGTCCATGATACACAAAACCGATGTGGACAGGTTGGAGAGGGCCCAGAGAAAGGCCACAAAGATGATCAAAGGACTGGAAGCCTGCCAGATGAGAACAAGCTGACATAATGGTTTTGTTGAGCCTTGAGCAAAGAAGGCTGAAGAAAGACTTTATCATCATGTTCCAATATTTCAGTAGTGGCTACAAAGATGATGGATATGAAGCTAGTGAGAGGCCAGGAACATGAGCCCTGTGAGAGGCTGAGGGAGCTGGGATTGTTTGGCCTGGAGAAGAGGAGGCTCAGGGGTGACCTTGTTGCTGTCTACAACTACCTGAAGGGAGGATGTGGGAAGCCAGGTGGGGTTAGTCTCTTCTGCCAGGCAATCAGCAGCAGAACAAGGGGACACAGTCTCAAGTTGTGTCAGGGGAGGTCTAGGCTGGATATTAGGAGGAAGTTCTTGCCAGAGAGAGTGACTGGTGTTGGAAAGGGCTGCTCAGGGATGAGGTGGAGTCACCATCCCTAGAGGTGTTCAAGAAAAGCCTGGATGAGGCACTTAGTGCCACGGTCTGGTTGATTGGATGGGGCTGGGTGCTAGGTTGGACTGGATGATCTTGGAGGTCTCTTCCAACCTAGTTGACTCTATGATTATTTTTACAAGGAGTCACATGGAAAAGCAAGGGGTGTTGGCTACAACTTAGTCCTGGGGAGATCCTTATTGGACATGAGGAAAAATTTTGACCGTGGTAACAACCAGCCATTGGGGTCATCTCCCCAGGGAAGTGGTGGATTCCCAGACAGTGGAGACTTTGAAGAGTCAGATGGGCATGGTCCCAGGCCATCTTACCTAGACCATGTTTTGACAAGAAAGGCTGTACCAGATGATCCTTGAATCACAGAATATCAGGGGCTGGAAGGGACCTTGAAAGCTCATCCAGTCCGACCTCCCTGCCAGAGCAGGATAAGCTCTACCCCAGGAAGGTGTCCAGGCAGGTTTGAATATCTCGAGAGGGGGACTCCACAACACCGCTGGGCAGCCTGTTCCAGGGTTCTGTCACTCTCACAGGGAAAAATCTCCTCCTCGTGTTTACATAAAACTTCCTGTGCCTCAGCTTCCACCCATTGCCCCTTGTGCTGTCAGCAGGCATCACCCCGCAGAGCCTGGCTGCATCCTCCTGGCACTCACCCTTTTAAATATTTATAAACATTGGTGAGGTCACCTCTCAGTCTCCTCTTCTCCAAGCTAAAGAGCCCCCCAGCTCCCTCGTAAAAGCTCTCCTTGTAAAAGAGATGTTCCATTCCCTTAATCATTTTTGTGGCTCTGTGCTGGACTCTCATGTAGTTCTATGTCTCTCTTGAACTGGGGGCCCAGAACTGGATGCAGTACTCCAGATGCAGCCTCAGCAGGGCACAGCAGAGGGGCAGGAGAACGTCTCTCGATTTACTAACCTTGAGGTTCCTTCCAACCTGGTATTCTGTGATTTGTGGTCTTGTGGCAGTGGTGGATCTCAACTGATCCCATGACTTGTTTAAAACTGATGAAGACTCCTGGAGTGGCCAGAATGGCTGCTTTTCCTGAGAAGTACCTGGAGCTTCAGATTATTGCTAGCATCCAAGTTGCTGATGGTGATTTGAGTACAGCCTGATCCAAGACTGCAGACTGTCCTTGCTGTGCTGCCTGCTTAGCATAAAGGCGCTGCAACCACAGAGAAACAGTACACCCTGAGGTCAGGCTATTAAGCTGTGCTCACGCCCAGTAAACAATCATCTCTCTTCATACCAACAGCCTGGGGCGCTCTGTGCAGTGCTGAGGGTCTCCAGCCTGTGCAGAGGCTCTGTGCTGAGCTGCATGCTGAGCAGCGTCTCTTATTTATGGGGTTCTCTCTTTCTTTGAGCATGAACACTTGTGTTGAGCGTGCACGTCCTGCCTGGGACTGCCTCAGGCTCTTTGGGTTCTTTTACTGCCCTGGAAAAGTAGCTCTACTACAGAAATGCTCAAAAATGCTGTTCTGTATGATCTGTTCATATTTCAGGTCTAATGAGGACTTGATCTTTGTTAGTGACTGATTTGTGTGCCTTGGTTGTAGGCTATGAGGGTGTTGAAAAAGCCTTTTTGTGTGCCGCTGCTGCTCAGCTTCCCAACCAGATGCATCCATCATCTTCAAAAGAAGCAGGGGAAAAGGATGGCTCGTACTACTGCTGTTTTTTTGAGCCACTGGCATTTGGCATCCAAATAAACAGGTGTTCTGGCATGGGAGCAGAGAGTCCACATCTCAGAGCTCCTCTCTTCTGGCATATGAGGATCTTCAGAGCACTTCTATCAAAGAGCTGGCTTTAGTAGCGATATAATTTAGGTTTTTTCTGGTAGAGCACTGATGAATAAGTGGGTTGCTGGTGTCTGTGGCAGGGGGAGACTGGTGGAAGAGGTAAATGTCTCTGGAGTACAGCCCAAAAGTTGCCTTGGATAGAAATAAACTCTGAAAGTAAATAACACAGCCGTTCTGCGAACCTCTGGCCTTACGAGGCAAGTATTTGGTCTCTCTCAGCCCCAGCGTTTGTGCCACGTTCAAACGAGGTCACCTCTGCTGATACCGGTGGGGAGATGCTGGGAGTAATCCTTCACCCTCTCGGGAAGCCAGGGCTAAAAGGTTTTCCAGTCCAGGAATTTTGACACTTGGGCACACGAGATGAAATTCTCGCCAGCATGGGTCGACACTTCTCTGCCTGGTGTGATGCTTTACCTCCAGGGTTTGATCTCTGGGTCCAGCTGTATTTGTTGTTTGGTGTGAGAAAATCTAATATGGATGGTATGGAAAAAACTTTCTAGTATCAGTCCCCTCTTGACTAAGCCCTGTTAGGGGTGTGTGCAGAAGACAAGCTGGTTCTTGAGAACACCAAGACAAATCTCTGGTCAGTCTTAATTTTGTTTCTTGGCTTCTAGACTGTGCTGATTCCAAGAACAAGGCAAACACTGCAGTGGCCTTATCCAGGGACCTCACTGACGTCAACAGGTGCCTGTCCATTAACCTTGCTGGACTTTGGGTCAGGTTTCTTTGAAGGGTAGGCATTGAAAGCAAAGAGCTGCAAGGCTAGCTGAGGTCACTCTGCTCTTCGCTGGGGTAACTCGAGCAAAGACAAGGGGCAGGCTGTGTGAGCTGAGCCTGTCGGGAAGGTCAGCCCAGATGTGATTGAAGGCTGAGCTGTCTCCAGCTTCTTGTGTCAAGCGACTCTAATAGAGCTGCTGATGGGCTCTCGACATGCATCTCCCTTTAAATGTTTATCTGCCTGTCCCCCAGGGTGCTGTAAAAAATCTGTGGGATGCTTAAAAGGACTGAGGCACCCAAGTGCCTGTGTGCAGGGTCAGTGCAGCACACTTGGGTTTATTTTGTCCTTAAATAAAACCAGCTCCTGAGTGAGATGGAAACATTAGCATGAGACCTGTGTGCCTCTGTGTTTTGATGCTGTCTCCCTGAGCAGCTGGAGAGGCACGTTCTGAAGTTCTTACTTTAAAAGGACCTTGATGGAAGCCTTGCTGGGGCAGCGCTGGAGAGGGCTCGAATGCCACTCTTTGGCGCTTTGTGTTGTGGAGTGCTGCATGCTTCAGGGGCTGCCTGTGATGTTCTTTGCAGCTCTTGTGACCTCAAAACTTCCAGATGCAAGCCTAGATTTTTTTTTTCTTTAATTGTGAGTGAGTATCATTAGCTAACCAGGAAACGTGGCTGTTTGGCTTTGGAACTTGACAGAGCAAACAAACAGTGATAGCAGGCAGTGGGTTTACTTGGAGGTAACATGAATTCACACAGCCACAGGAAAACAGCAACTTTCACCTTGTGTGACCTCTGAAAAACCACACATCTCCCTCATTTGCTGCCTACAGTGCGCACCAGAGGATGTCTGCTCCTCAAGTTGTCTACTGTGTTCATCATATTGATATCTGAAGTGTCTGGGTACCCCACTGACTGTTCTCCTGCTCCTTTATTCCCCCATGCACATGCTGCTTCCTCAAGGCATTCTGGCACCGAGGAGAAGGCAGAAAGTAGCATTTAAAGACTAAAGGATTCCAGATGTGAGCATGCCTCAGACAGTGCTGCTGGAGGAGAAAGCCATAATCCATGCAGGTGTTTACATTATGGTGTGGCCCCATGGTATGTGTGGATAAATACATCCCAGATAAAGCTGGCTGTTCTCGTGGGTTGGTTTCCTCTCTTCTTTTTAAACTGTAACTTGAAATCCACACTCTGGGGAGCGTGGAACTGTATACCTGTCAGCTGCATTCCCTGCTGCAGTGTCAGCTTGGTGGCTGGAGCTTCACATTCTTAAATGTCAGCGATTAGGTGTTGGAAGTTCCTCTCTTCCTGCCGGAGAAGGTTGGAAGAGGCCCCTGAGAACTGTTTACTGCAGGAAATGAGAACTGCCAAAATCCTGTTTCTATGGAGCCTGTGATCCATTCACCTTATGAGGGCTGGAATAATCCTGGCACTGCCATTTCTGCCCCATCCTGGCCAGACAGCGAAGCCTGGTCCTTCTCCTGATGGAGTGATTAGCCTCTGCTGCTGTTCTCTATGAAAAGAGGCCAGAGAGGTAGCTCTGCTGTGAGTCTCAAGTCTCCTTCCCTCTTGATGGGAACTCTAGCACTTAACATTTCCTCTAACACTGTGCAAATCATTTTGCAACTTAGATTCAGGGAAATGGTTTATGCTGCACTTGGGGGGAGGCTGCATGCTAATGAAACCCAAAATGAGATTTTTCTTTTCTGTGGCTTGAGGTTTAATTTTGACCATATTTTACATAAGATCCATGTGAGGGTGGGAGCTAGACAAAGTTTGTAGCTGAAGAACTCACCACTTCTGCTCATGTTGGTTCTCCTTGAAGATCCTGTAACTACCTGAAGGGTGGTTGTGGCCAGGAGGAGGTTGCTCTCTTCTCTCAGGTGGCCAGCACCAGAACAAGAGGACACAGCCTCAGGCTGCGCCAGGGGAAATTTCGGCTCGAGGTGAGGAGAAAGTTCTTCCCTGAGAGAGTCATTGGGCACTGGAATGGGCTGCCTGGGGAGGTGGTGGAGTCGTCGTCCCTGGGGCAGTTCAAGGCAAGGTTGGATGTGGCACTTGGTGCCATGGTCTAGCCTTGGGCACTGTGGTAAAGGGTTGGACTTGATGATCTGTGAGGTCTCTTCCAACCTTGGTGATACTGTGTGTGTGTGATACTGTGTGTGACTGCTGTTGACTGTGTTGGCTTTGTGATGGAATTGCTTACCTTTGTAGCAATGATCTTAGCCCTTTTATTAACCAAGTAACTTCAGAAATAAGACTCTACCAGTGGATCTCAGGAATTTGCTATGTTACTGGAAAAGACAAAGTCCTGACTGAGGAGTAATCTGTTTATAAGAACGCTTCTTAAAACTCCTGATGCTTCAGGAAAGCCCAAATGAGCAAGTTACATCCAGGTCTTAATTTATGTTGGGGTCAGGAATTAATGTGGAGTGTGAAAAATGGATGTCACAACACTGTCTCCAGGACACTGCAGGATGTGCTGTTCATTGCAGGGCGTGCAAGCAGCTTGCCTGCGCGGTGTGAGCAGCACCTCTGCGCTGGCAGGGCTGTTGCCAAGGGTTGGAAGGGCACCTTGGGCTGTCCCTGCTTTTGGACTGCTGTCCATAGTTTTTTTAATGTATATATTTTTAAATGAAAACTCAGAGCACTCAGCACTGATTTAAAGAAGAAATATTGCAGGAATTAAGGGAAAAAAAAAAAACCAAACCAAAATACAGTAGAGAGTTACCTAATTTCAGGCTAGTGTCTGTACCATTTCGCACACTCTTACTCCTGTCAGTCAGGGATCTTTATATATATGGATTTTCTAGACAGACCTTGCTATATAAGGCTGAGATCTTCCTACCTACTGCAGGCTATTTCAGGGATGTGTGAGAGGTGCTGTTTCCTCTTCTCCATTTCTCAACTGTGGTGCTGCATCCCTTCTGATCAGGGAATTGAACCTTCCGACTCAGTCCTCCGAGGAGCCTAC
Source organism: Pogoniulus pusillus (assembly GCF_015220805.1). Classification (NCBI taxonomy): domain Eukaryota; kingdom Metazoa; phylum Chordata; class Aves; order Piciformes; family Lybiidae; genus Pogoniulus; species Pogoniulus pusillus. The sequence continues at coordinate 8,761,789 of NC_087293.1, forward strand.
TGAAGCTGACTGGGTAAATGTTGCTGTGTCTGAGCTGCTGGAGAGGACAGGCAGGACTGGCAGACAAGGAGGGATGTGGCTGTCTGAAGTAGCAGGAAGGAGGATACATACATTGGCCAGTGAGGCTTTGAGGAGCTGGATCCTCCATTTCTGGGTTTGATTTGGTGTGAAAGGTTCACCTTCAGGCTGTTGACCTCCCTGGCCCTGAAAGTGTTGCAGGAGCAGATGCTTGCGTGAGACCTTTTATGATTTCTGTCCTGACCTGATGTGTCATGCTCTGGAGATGACGGCTTTGTAAGAATGCTCTTGGGTGATGAGTGAAGTGTTCTGATATATGTCCCCTGGGCCCACAGAGTAGTATTTTTGGATATTTCCTAAGTGAAAAAGAAGTACCAGGCAGCTGTGTAGGGGACTGCTGCTGTGAGTGGTGTGCACGAGCACTGGCAATGATACATCTGCAGTTTCATTTTCCTTTTCCTTTGTTTGGGTTTTTTGTTAGACCTTTTTTCCTTTTTGAGCTTCTCTGCATGCAGGCAGAAAAAGAGAGGCATAAAACCTAAGACATGGTAAATGCCTCCATCCCAGGAGAGGTGCTGAGTGTCGGGGGAGGTGTGGGCTTGAGGCTGCAGCATTCCCAAATGTGTCCTCTGGTGCATTTCCCATCGAGGTGGGCCCAGAGCAGTTATCTGCAACAGTAGGGATGGAAATTGAATGAGTGGTCGGGTTAAATAACTAATGAAGTTAGCAGGCTGCCTAATTAAATTAAATTCAAAATTATGTATGGATGATGCCTTTCTAATAACTGCTGTAGGTTTGTCATTGAGGTACTCCTCAGTGCCCTCTCAGGAGGAGGTTTTGCCTTTCTCAGATGAGCCTGTTGGTACCAGGGGGATGCATTTTGCACTTCAGCGTGTGTTGGCTGATTCCTGCTGCTCTTGTGACCCCTGCAGTGTTGCTGTTCTCTCCTTCTTCTGGCATCTATGGAGGGAGTTGGGCTGATTTCAGTCTCTGCTGTTTACATGACATTTTCGTTTCCCTTCCTATAGAGGGTTTCTGATTTGCTCCTGCTCTCCTGGATGCGCTTCTTCAGTCTCGTGCCACAGTCTTGTAGGGACTGTTCCCTGTCCTTCCCATCGCCTTGAATGCCTGAGGAGTTGCTCCTGCCTTTCTAAAGCTTTAGGGGCCTGGTGGTAATTCTGGATGCAGTAGCTTAACCCATCACTTCAGCTGAAAATAATCTTTTAATTTCTGCCTTTCAAACAGCAGCACTTTGAAGGTGTGTGTCAGCTCAGGGACGAGTGCTAAGCTGAGGCTGAAGAACAATTTTGAGGTGAGAGAAGGCTACTGAAATTAAAGACACTTGAAGACACAGCCATTGTTGCCACCAAAGGCCATTCTTCTCTCTCCAGACAGCACGTTGAGGACTGTCTCTGTGCTGTCCTGGCATGGTCAGCCTTTTAGTGCATTTTGAAGATGGGTTGTCAAGGCAGAGCTGGCTCTGGCTGGCAATTACTGACCTTTGAGGTAATGTGTCCTTAATAGAAGGATGTGAGTACATCAGAGAAGAATTATCATTGTCGTAACTGTCTTTTCACATCTTCTGAGGAGGACAGGCCTGTTAAAAGACCTGTGCTGCAGTGAAAGTGGCCCTGCTGCTCCAGTAGATGAATGTTGGCTTTTCTGGAGGCGATAGCAGATGTGATGGGGAGAGGGAGCCAAATGAACACAGCTCTGCTGCTGGCTTATTGATTATAATTCTTTTTTCCCTCTTTCCCTCTCTGCTGTTAATTTTAAAGCAGGACTTATGTATTAAATCCCAGACAGTGTCTCTGATGCTGTATTCCAGCTTGTCTGATAGAGGGACAGGGCTCTGGGGCACCCAGAGGTGGCAGTGCATTTTGGGCAGGGAGGCTGCTCTGTGTGAATCGAGGCAGGTATTGTGGAGACGCCTGGGACAGCAGCTACGGTGACAGATTACAGAAGATCTTTGTCACGTTTGAGCAAGAGCCTGATTGTTCTTTTGAGGGTCTCCCTGGGAAAACCTCGGGGGGTGAACAGGAGGCTCTTGCACCCAGATTGTTTTCTCCAGGGTTGACATGTGCTTTGCAATAGTATTCCCTGTCCCTTTCAGAGACTCTGAAAGTCCTGTGCAAACCTTGACTTACCATGGCACCTTCACGCCCTTGTGATTGAGTAGTAGGACTGGTGAGCCTTGTTACCTGCAATCTGCCCTATACCTGCCACCTCTTAAAATGGAAATGTGGAGATAGAAGGGTATTGCCCAGAGGCCTTACAAAGCCAGAAGAGTTTAGAAAACCACAGTTTCTTAGTCACTGATAGAGCCAAGTGACTTGCCCGCATGCAGTGACCTGAGCAGGGCTCTGCACGTTTCATGCACAGTTGATTTTAAGGGATGCTGATCATTTTCAGCATGACCTGCTAATTATCAGAGCAGATGAAAGCCTTTCTCCCCCCCCTTTCTTTCTTTTTAAATCCTCTTCTCCCTGCATGTTCTCTTATTCTCCCTGCTCTTTCCCCCAAGTCCTTATCTAAGCTAATCAACATGACACAAACAGCCAAAGAAAGCAGTATTCTTACAGCAGCTATTAGCCAGAAAGGAGACAGCAGGCATCTGGAGCCCCTCAGGAGGGACTCGCCTGGTATAACCCATTGCTTTTAACAGCCAAAGCAAGAGCTGCAGAGCCACAACAGAAAAGGTTTAAGCTCCTTTCTTTTGAGGCCCTGATCTGCAGTGACCTGTATTTTATGGTGTAGATTTTTAAGAAGACGCAAGTGTGGAATTTCAGTAGTGGTGAGAAGCTTCCAGGATGTCTGATACACCTCTGAGTAAAGAAAAAGAATATCTACTTATGTGTCAGGAAGAGACATGTAGATGTCTTTTGCTAGTAAGCTTTCAAAAGTTCAAAATGTGTGGCTAGATCCTTCAAGGAAGAGTCTTTCCAGTTCTAAGGGCTGTCCAACGATGCTGCGGTGTCCCTCGGCAGCACAAACCACAGCTAGGGGAGGATAGTGTTAATTTAGTTGCAGAAGTAGTTTCTGGACACATGGGTTTGTTTTCTCTCACATTTTAAGGTTTTTCTAACCTAGGGCCATGGGAGGGATTTTCCAGCATCCTCTGTTCTGGTTTAGATGAATACTTCAAAGTTGTGTTCATGGTGATAACAGAGGAGGCTGAGACAGAGGACAAAGTTGTCTTAGGAATTTCAGCTGTGGTGGTGTGTTGGAAGGAAGCTGAGCAAATGGACACGATGTTTAAATCGTGTGTCCTGAATTGCTTTCATTTGGTTCTCATTTTGTAAGCCCTTGGCTGGGGTTTCTGTCCTTTCAGAAATCAGCAGCTTCTTATGAAATATGGAGCTGTTTAAAAACAGACAGCAGCTGCTCCATCCTTGCGTCAGCAAGGACTCGGCAGAAGGAAGGGGAATGGTAGACGGTTGTTTAGCTGTGATACTCTTCCCTTCATTGCCGTTGTCATATTGTGTTAACAGAAGGTCTGATCAAATATACACCAGGAAAGTAAGACTTAATGTTTCTTTGTTCTCCTGGAATGGTGCTGGGAGGTGTGTGTGGGGGGAATGTTTGAATGAGACTTTTATTTATGCTGTTCAGATAGCTTAGAGGTGCCTGTGTCGGTAGATAGCTTGTTCTGCTCTTATTTCTTTGGCTGGTGGCTGTGTTTTTAGCTAAGGGAAGGCTTTACTTGGTTGTTTGTACAAAACCTTTGCTATGTGATAGAGAAACCTTGGTGGGGTGTGTGTGTGTCTCTAAATATTTAGTGGGGAGAGTATGCTGTGTTCACAACGACTTCCTAACTTCTAAACTCCTTTATTAAAAGAAAAATGGCATCTCAGAGATGATTTAAAAATTGAAATGAAAAATGAGGGACGTTGTTGCACAAGAACTGGAAGGAACCCAAATAGTTTGCTTACTGTTAAAATTGCGACATGACTGGAAACATTTGGTAAAGAAAAATTAATTGCCTGGTGTATTTGTGGTTTCCTGTTGAATCTCAATTTCTAGAGGAGGTTGAAAAGCCCGTGGATGTTTCCTCAGATTACTAGATAGCATTATACCTTGTGTGCATGATGAAAGAGCTTCAGCAAAGCCTGCCAGATAGCCAGGGCTTACTATAAAAAGTCTTTCCCATCTGGAGCATGACTGTTTTCTCCTTTTTAGTAGAATGGTTTCTGCAGAGATAAACATGCAATGAAATGTAGCTTGGTCCAGGCTTACTGCACTAAAAAGTCTAGAAGCATCCTACCCGTCCTTAAGTTAGTGATGGGGACAGGGTTTCTGAGCAGTTCTTCATGCCTTCATCTTTTTAGTAATGATCTGCCAGCATGGGCTTCCTTCCATTTTGAGAGCTGCCTGAAGAAGGATGCTCCTGTGGTTGTTAGCCGCCGGGCAGACCTTTTAATGAGCTCTGAAGCGATGGGCAGGGCTGGCTTGTAAGGGAGGAGGAAAGGGTCAAGGGCCTGAATGTGGTTAAAGATCTGCTCTGGCCTGTCTTGCATCACTCTTAAATAATGATCCTGTACCTGCTGAATTGCAAAGTCAGAGCTTCAGAGAATTGGATAGAAGTACCAAGGCTGCTTGGAGGCCCTTTTAGGTGTTTGAGAGGATGAAGGACCTGACCTGGTATCATCATGGGAGCCGCAGGAGCCATGATTCAAGAGTGAATTTGTCACAGTTCCTGCAGAGACCCCAGTGTGGCCACTTTGTGTTTCATGCTGTACGTGGGAGGAACCTGGCTGGTAGATGTTGCTCTTTGAGAGGCACCAGCATGGCCAGGTGCAAAGCCACTTGTATACGAGCTGGAGCTCCTTCTGAGGAGCACCTGGCCACATACAGGGTCACAGGTAGAGGAGGCTGGGTGGACGGGTAGGGTGATGAATGCTGCAGCAGATTGCTGAGAAACATGCTCGTTCTCGTGCCTGCAGGCTTGGGGAGTGTCTGAGAGCTGCTGGGCGAAGCCTGGGCTGGAACATCTGGTCAGAGGTCAGATGAGAGGATTGTAGCTCTCCTTTGGCCCGCAGCCCCTGCGTCTGAGTCCTTGTTTGATCATGCAGAATGTTTGCACACGCAGAAGTAGAACTCGTGATGACACAGGGCTTAAGGTTGTGAAATCTTTGAGGCTCCTCTGGGTATTCCTGTGGGAAGGGAAGAGTTATCCCTCAGATGACTTCCATGGGGAAATAGTTAATCTCATTAAACACCCGAGGTTGTTTCGTAAAGCGAAGGCAAGGCTGGGGGGGGGAGCGTGGTTAGCCGTGTAGACTGGAGACTGGCTGAAACTCATAAAGGAAAAATGTCTGTAGGAGTTTATAGCTGTGTATGAGAGGATGAAAGCTTTAATTGGAGATCACTGGCTGAGATCAAAATGAGCTGCTGCGAAGCTAGGCTGCTTTCAGGGAGCTGAAAGCAACTTTTGGAGATGGATGTTGGCCCCACAACGGCAGGCGGTTGATGGCTGAGAACACAAAAATGCTTCAAATCTCCTTCTGGTTGCCCTGGAAAATAGGAAAACGTTGGGGTTTTGGTGTAATTTGGAATAATGAAAAACTTAGTTAAAAGTCCTTGAGCTTTCTGAAGAAAGTGCCTCATCCAGTATTGAGTATGTTTGCTCTCGGGCTGGTGGGAGTTAAATTTTCCTCTGAGCTGTGAAAACAGTCTCCATTTATCGTGTCCTGGTTTGGCTCCTGTATTAAAATTATAACAAGGCTGGGGTTTATTTTTGTCTTGTGTACATTTATCTCCTGTGTATCCTTGTGTCTATTATTAGAGCCCTGCTCCATTGCTAAATGAATTGGGTGAGCTCTTGGGGACACAATATTGAAGCACATGAATACTCTGCAACCCTCCTCAGCCAGCCACTCTGCTTTTGCAGGGTTCACAGTGCCTGGGTTTGCCCAGCTCTTGCTTATTTTAAACTCTAGGATGAAGTGGGCAGAGTCATCAGAGAGGAGATCTTAAATGGCATTATCAGTTTGTGAGTCAGTGAGGGAGGAGGTGCATGTGGAGGGGAAGCTCCAGCTGAAAATAAACAGAGAGCAGTGCTGTGTGTTTAGGAAGCCTCTAAATTGCATGACCAGGGCACAGCTCTCTTCTTGTTTTGCTTGCTTGCTTGCTTGCTTGTTTGTTTGCAGGATATTTGTTTCAGTCTGCAAAGAGGGGAAGGTGGAATCCTCTGAAAGAAAACTGAAGTGGTGGTTGGTTGGCTATGGACATACCCTTGATTCACTTAAAAACCAGCTGGAAGCTTTGTCGTTTGAGCCTTGTTTCAGGAGTCTCTGTGACTGCTACTTCTGCTGGTTGGTGGCAGGACGTTTGTCCTCCACTCTGTACCTGCCTTGTTGGCTTGCACAAGAGTGATTTGTACTTCTGCTGATCTCCCTCACCTCCTGTTTCCACATCCAGCCTGAGCTAGCAGGGTTGTTTTATGGTTGATGTTAATCTTCTTGGGATTTGCTCTGGTTTGTAACTTCATTATTGTGTCTCTTCACCATGATCTTGCTTTGCTTGCAGGGTCTGTTTGTCCACATGGCCTCTTAGATTTTTTTTTTCTGCAGTTCTCCCCCAAGTCCTAGGACAATACTAAGTCTCCTGCACACTACAGTGCTGTGCCTTCTAGAGGACTATTTTTTGTCATGTCTGTTTTTTCTAATAGCCAAGGCAGTGGCTTTGGCAAAGAGATGGTTCAGAACTCACTGAGACAATTAGAGAAGACTCCTACTGGCATAACATGGCTTGAGATCTCATTCTTGACTTTGTTTCCTTCCCATACCTTTTCATCATGAAATGCTTCCCTCCACTCTCCTCTGGTTTTGTTGTTGGGTTTATTTTTCCCCTTTTAAGATGCCTTCTTGCTAGTACAGGTTTTCTCCTTTCACTGCTATTTCCCACTTGGCAGTTTTTGGGTGTGTGTAACCTTGGTTCTGCTATGCTGACATGGGCTTGCTAAGTCCACAGGACAGGCTCTGCTGCTGGCCGCCTTGATCCAGCTGGAGAAGTGATGCCAGCTTCTGTACAGATGCTTCTGTGAGTCGCCTTTTCCGCCTCCTCCCTGCCTTGTGTTCCTCCTCATCCAGCATCCTCTGGCTCCCACGTCTGTGCCACGTGCTTCCTTGTTTTGCCTGTTAGCAGCTTGTTTCTGACGGTGGAGCCTGTTCCTACAGACGTGGCTTGGCCCATGAGAGGCTTTTTCTGTGCTGTAGGCTCCTCCAGCAGGGGCAGGTGTGCCCGGTGTGGAATTTTTCTGGAGGCTGGGTGTGGTTTTGAAGACTCTGCCTCATGGAGCAAGAGGGTGGTTTGGCCCTGGCTGTGCAGTTATGGCTGTAGGAGGCTGGAAGCTGAGTGGTTAGGATCAGGACCTGGGTCACAATTGCCTGAAAGGTTTGCTACTGTGGCCATGGAATTGCTTGGTAGGTGGGGCCCAGTTCATAGAATCACAGAATCAGTCAGGGTTGGAAGGGACCACAAGGATCATCTCGTTCCAACTCCCCTGCCACGGGCAGGGACACCCAGTTGATCAAACAAACCTGCTTCCACTGTCAGGCTTTTGTGTTTGGTGTGTATGTATTTATTTACTTTTAAGTTTTATGACCTTTAAAGCCTGCATGACTGAACAGTTTAATTGGCTGTGGGATCTGCTGGAGACAACTTACTGGGATTTTCTGCAAACCTCACTGCCCTTTTCATGTGTGCCGCACAGCAGAGCTGCTGGAGCAAACAGGCAGGAGTGCCCATCCACATAGCCCAGGTAAGATGTTATCGCCTGAATGGAGATGAAAATGCCTGTGCAGTTGACTGGTTGGAGGTTGGCTGCTCACTGGTGGGAACTGGTCCCTGATCTGGTATCTCTTCCCAGGCAGGTTCCTTGTAGGGACAAGGAACACCTCAGGCAGAGCAGAATCCAGCCACAGGCTTGAGCTTGTGCTTGCTGGAGATGTCCAGACACCTTGTGGACCTACTGCTTTCATCCAGGTCACCTGGCATGCCTCTGTTGCAGGGGAGACCTTGTGCACCTATTGCTTCATGGACTGCACTCTGACTTGGTAGCGTTGGGGTCTTTTCCCTTCCACCTGCCATCTCAAAATGTTTCTGCAGTTGTGAAACTGCTTAGAGGAGCTCTGTCAGCAGTGTGGCTAAACTGATAGAAGCTTTATGGAAACGTGGAGGTTTGTCATGGTCAGCCAGTAGATGTTCAGGGGCTGCTAATGGGTGGTGCTCTCAGAGACTGGGCTAGAAGTCCTGCTCTGTGTAGTGAGTGGAGGCTGCCTTGACTTTGTAGAAGCTGGTGTTCAGCCCAGCTTCTTCTGTCCTGTCATCCTGTCAGGAAATTCATAGAATCATAGTTATGGAATGCACTGGGTTGGAAGGGGCCTCTAGAGGTCATCTAATCCAGCCTCCCTGCAGGGAGGGGGTCTGGATCCCTTGCCATGGCTAACATGTGCTTTCCAGACCCTGGGCACTGCCTGAGTGCTCATAGAGGGGGCTTAAGTGGCTGCAAGTGGCGCCTCCTCCAGAGAACAGGAAAGGCAAAGACCCACTTTGGAATAATAGAGGTTAGGACAACAACTTTCTGGCTGGTGGTTCCAACTTGATTAGCAATGACCAAAACTGGCTTTTTGATGTATTTTTTTCTTGTGCTCTTGATGACAGATCTGTGGTTAGATCTGCCTTCTTTTTTGTTTTGTCCCTGTGCATGAATGACTTTGGAGCTGGCTTCTATGCTACAGAGTCTGCTTCACTGTGACACCCAGCATTCAATACATTCTGGTCTTGCAGTCTGTCCAGAGGCTGTACCTGGTGGAGTGTGCAGGTAATCAGCTGTGAATTGCTGAAAGTCAAGGATATTATTGCAAGAAGGGCCATTTTAAACAAAGCATCCTGCAAGAGGTGCTGTTGGTTATTTCCTTTAAGCCCTCAGATTTGGGGTTTGAGAGGAAAAATTATTAAATGATGTCTTCAAGCTGAATAAAGAAGTCAGTATTGAACGTTTTAATGTCTTACAGATGCTGTGGGGTTGCAGGGTTTTATTTTAATTTTAACAATGGGAGTTGGAGTGGTTCCAGCTCTGTAAAGAATAGTCCCTTTAATTAAGAGTTTAAGCTGGGAGAGCGTGTGTAGCGTGATGCCATTTTAGAGTTGGAGCGGGGCTTTGTAGTTTGACTTGTTATTCCCAGTCTTGGATCACACATCTGCCTCTCTGGGGTCGTGGTGGGGATGTTCCTTGCCCTGAGAAGGGAAATTGATGTCTGGAGGTTTTTAGCAAGGTTTCTGCAGAGGTTTGATCTCTGACTTTACAATTTTCTCTTTCCTGTGGCTCCTGATGCCCGCTTTGAAGGTGCCGTGTCTTTGTGGGTGCATTACACTGGGGAAACCAAAGCTGGTGTACTCCTAAATAACTTCTCTTTCATTTCAGGTCAGGGGGAAGGTGTTTTGTAGCTGTGCTCTTAAGTTGCAGCCAGTTGCAGAGTTGTGGGGCATGGGACAGGAGACTGTAATCAAATGTGTGCTCAGGAGGGTATCCCCAAGACCTGCTGAGGTTTCACTGGACTGTGGAATGTGCCTGAGACATCCAGTAGAGCAGGGCTAGATCCCATCCCAACACAGGATCCTAGGTTTCTGTTCCCTCTGGCTTATTCACCTGTTAATGATGCAGAACCCAGAAAATCTATCCTTAAAGATAAATTATTATCCTCCTCATGAAACTGAGTGTTTAAGGAATGTATCCCTGAGTTCTCATCTGAAAAAGTAGTATTAAGAGCTTTACGGTGATTTCTCTTAACTTCAGCTCTTTCTCAGCTCATGGGACTTGGTTGGATGCTCCTGGGCCAGTTCTGGTTTTCTGCCTTAGCATGGCTCCTTCTGGCTCTACTGTAGCACAACAACTGCTATGTGGGGCCATCTGGGATGCTCTGCTGCAAGAGCCAGCATCTGCCAGGGTTTGCTGCAAAGACAGTTGCTTGACTCTTTGGATAGTTTTGTGGCTCAGGAGACGTAGCCTTGAAGCAAAGGCTGAGCAACTGTGAGTCTGGCAGGTATCAAGGAGCTTTCATGGCTTGCATTAGTGTTTTCCAGTGTGTTTATCCCCATAAAGTAACTAATTGAACTAGAGCTCCAAGCACTGTTGTCACCTTTGCACATTAAAAAAATCGTCATCTTGCTACCTGCCTTAATGAGATTTAGAAAGAAATGTTCTTTTTTTTTTTTGTTTGCCTTCTGGTTTTTGAGTGTTAAAGACTCCCATGGGTCGTGCCTTCAGGCCTTTTCATCTGATTGGGGGAGCAGTGGAAGGCTGGTGGTGGAGAGCCACCAATGCAGAGCAGGAGTTTGGCTTTCCCAGAGCTGTTGCCAGTCTTGGAGCTAGATTGTGAATGCTGGCAGCACTGTTCTGAGCTTTGAGAAGGGAGCTAACTGTATTTTTGTGGTGGCCTTGGCTCTGCTATTTTTAAGTTTTCTCTTTAATTCCTATTGTTCTATTTGCTTATTTGCTAACTCGGAAAATTCAGCAAATTGAAGAGGATCTCCCAGCCCTTGGGGTGAGTTTTACTGAGAGTTGCAGTGAGCCAACACAGGGCAGTGGCACTTGCCAAGCTCCTGCTCAGAGGTCCTGTGATGGACCTGCTGGCTTTCAGGTGGTCAAGGTCTGTGCCAAAGTGTGGAGGTAATGAGGTCATCCTGAGGAGCTTGGTGTGTCTATTCAGGGTAAATAGTAACCTCATGCTCTTGGGAGCTGCTTTGTGTTTGTGCTTAGTGGCTCATTTTCATAGTTAAAGAACACACTGGGTTGGAAGGGACCTTCAAAGGTCTTCTTGTCCAATCCCCTGCAGTGAGCAGGGACATCTCTGGCTAGATGAGGTTGATCATGACCCCATTTGGTAGGATTTGGTCAAAATTCAGTCACGAATCTCCTTAACTTCGGTCCAGGCAACTGACTTGAATGATATCTTGGATGTCTTCTCTGCCTCTGAGATTTGCTGCTGGTCCTTCAGTTCTCTGGGGTGCTTTTAGCTCGTTCTACTGCAGAAGGATGAGAATGTGGGCAGGTTGCCCTACACTCTTGCAGAGGCACAGGGCATCTTGAGTGCAGTTGGCTCTCCAGGACATCCCTGCAGTGCTGTCCTGAGAGGATGGATGAGTTCAGGCAGGACTTGCTGAGACAGGACTTGCACAGCACCTTGCAGCTCTGCAGATCACGCTCCGAGCCCCACGAGCCGCATCCCTGCTTGCAGGGGAGGGCAGTGGCAGAATTGCACATGCAGGGGTTGTTCTGCTGTGTGTTTTCTCCTGAGCTTGGCTGGCTGAGAGGAGAACCTTGGGCACAGCTTGCTGGAACAAACGTACCTGCTGAGTAAGACTGAAATAACCCCAGAAGAACCCGAACACCGCACTGAGTCGGTGGCACTCACTGCAGATGCTGCGCTGCTGAGAAGTCAACAAATCCATTACATGGGAAACAGTCTCTGTGCTCTGTCCCTAGACGAGGAGCAACCCCTGCAGCACCACTCAGGGACTCTGCACCACGCATCCCGGCGATGGCGGGCAGCAGCTCAGGCAGGAAATGGTTAAAGGAGGAGAGGTTGTCGACTTGGGTTAGCCATCAGATAGCTAATATTTTAGAGGTTTTCAGAGCTAAGCTATAAAAAGGCCCTAGCAGTATTTCAACTCGCCCATTGTCTGCTGGAAGCCAGCCAGCGTTGCCATGCCGACGAGGAATTATTACTTGCTGCCAGAGCTGGAGGAAAAGCTCATACTTTTGGCTTCAAAACAGGAGGGGTGGACTTATGTAATCCACTGTGTTTATAGGCTGAGACTGGCAGGAGCATTGAGAAATAATTACAGGCTTTCCATTTCATTTCCAGCTTGGTTTTAAGACTGTGTGGCCTCTCTTTATTTATTTATTTCAAAGTTGAGAGGGTGGCTGCTAAAGATGCAGGAGGTCGTGGAGGTGATTCAGGGATGCTGTTAGGTAAGTACCCACCCCCCCACCCCCGCTTCCCTCCTCAGGCTGCTTGGGCTGCTTTTTGTTTTGGTGGCGTTTTGTCTGGAGAGCTAAACTAGGCCACAGCAGAAAGAAGTTGCTTTGAAAAACTGGAACTTGGCCTGGCAACACAAGGAATGTGTGGCGCTGGGGGCCGAGGAGACACTTCTGCGGCTGTCCGGAGGTGGCCAGCCCTGCGCCGGCAGAGGTGAACTGTGAGGTTTTGTGAGCCCCTGCTGCTTTCCCAGATGATTTTTATCCCTTTAGCTCAGCTCAGCTTGGCTTGGAGCGTGTATTTTTTTAAGAAGATATTAACAACAAGCAAACGGGAGAGAAAAAGTTGTGGGTTTTTTCCTCTCTTTTTGTTTTCTTCCTTTTTTTTTTCCCCCTCGACACCTCGCCCTCCTGAGTTACCCTGTCGGCTGGAGTGGGCTTCGACAGTGTGTTCAAAGCAGTTTTGCTGCTGTTTCGTGCTTTCGAGAGGTGCATTGCAAAGTTTAGCCTGTAGTTCCTGGGGTTTGGTTCGTCCTGGGAATGGTCAGCAGTTAGTGCTGGGATTCGGGTTTGCCTGGAAAGCAGCGCATGGGTGTTTGGATTTGGGTCAGGCCAGTGGGAGTGTGCAGCTGCCTGCTCCGCGCTGGCTGCCGTGTGAAGGGAGTTACTGCTGGTGAACTCTGCTCACAGAACTTGGAGGTTGGGTGGTTTGCCTGGTTCTGAGGGTCAGCAGATGCTGCTGGTGTGGTGGCGATGCCTTTCCCGGGAGAGACGGTGTGATTGCGCTTTTGCTGGAAAGCTGCAGCTGAGGGAGGGGGGGATGCTGCAGTGGGACGTGGGGGCTGGAGGAGCAGGGCATTGCCGATGCTGCCTGTGCCGGGTGCCTCGCTTCGGCACACTCAGTTCTTCAGGAAATGAGAACTGTACGACTGCGACTTCTTCAATCTCTCCGTCAAGAGTGTAACCCTCCTCTGAAGTGTGGATGAAGCCCTTTTTTGGAGGGGGCATGAAGAAGAATGCTTTGCTATGTTGCAAACTTTCTGTGGAGGTTACAACGGCATAGAGAAGCTGAGCTGTGATTTTGTTTTGTTTTGCTTCATTGCACAATGTCCTACTAGGGAGTTACATTCCCAGTCCGTGCTAATCTGACTTTTTGTCACTGTTGTATGCTGTGTACAGATCAAATATCCTTGTTGCTCTGCCAGTCTGCTCTAGAGTTGGTAGATAAGCTTCACTTCAGAGATGCTGGACTTTCGAGGGGCAGTTACAGTCCTGTGTGAACATATTTGGGACCTGACTTGCCATGTAGTTGTGCCTCCCTGCAACTGCTGTCCACGAGGCATTGCTGTTCCAGTGCACATGCAGAATGAAACAACTTTTTTCATAGTTGTGGGTAAAATCTTAGGAAACCAGTGCCAGGCAAGTTGGGAAATGTCCTGTGAAACACTGACTGGCATTATCAGAGGCTTGGGCACGTTACAAAAAAGAACTCAACAATTTCGTGATCCCTAATACTGCTCTAACTCCCACCACAGATGCTGTCGGACTCAACGCAAGTTAGACTTGGTGCTGCAGGGCTTTTTGTCTTCCCCCCCCCCCCCTCCTCTGGGATTTGTGCCAAGATGAACTGTATGTTCTGTTCTTAAGAGCTATGAGTAACGTATGTGTGAATCTATAACATAAGTAATACGAGTCTGTAAAATGTGTGAGTGTGCAGGATTGGTGTGCCCTGCGTCTAGAGAGCAGCGTGCACAGCGCTGTGTGCGTTCAGAAACAGGCTGTGGTACATGTCTGGGCAAAATTAATGACATGCTTTGCAGCTCCTGCTCGCTGCAGAGCCCTGTCTGATGGCCTGATCTCAGCCAGCTGAACTGAGATCCCACTCACCACCAACGGTTTGCCTATCTGACTGCCCTTTTTGGAGGAGTTGCAAATAGGAAAGAGTTGGAAGTCCCTCCCTGCCCTTCCAGGGGAAGTCAGCCTTAACGAAGGCCAGAGGAGATGCTAGTGCTGTAGGCTAATGTTTCCTAAGCAGTGAGGTGTCTGGGGTGCTGGAGGGCTACACCTTGGAGCAAGGGATGCTGTGGGTCCCACTCTGCACTACCCCAGGCATGTGCTGCTCCAGGAGCTGCTGTACAAATGGTGCACGCCAAGGCAGGCCTGCTGCTGCTTGTGGGACTTTTTCCTCCCCCTTTTTTTAGATGAATAAAATGGGCTTTCTCTCATAATTTTTTTTTTGTAAGTGAAAAATGAGAAGGTGGCAAGTAGCCAATTCCCCTGCCTCCCTATTCCCAGCTCTGATGAGGTCATTGCCTCTAAAAGTTTATACCACGCACTGTGAGACGTGGCTAGAGGAGCAAGTAAGCAACAAATGCCTCTCCAGGGGTGGTTGGGAGTGATGACCTCCAGTCCCTGAAATATTAGTGAGCTGTAAGTGATGCTTGAGCAGCACTTGTGAGTGGGGAGGGGGTTGGTACAGCTGTCTGGGAAAATCTTGCAGGATGCAGATGGAGTGGGAAGGGAGCACTTCTGGCCCCTGTGATGCTCCAGGTGCAAGACAGGACATGGGATGCTTCGGATGTGGGTAGTTGTTCAGGGGCTGGTTGTGCTGCCAGATGGAGGGACACACTTGTGGAGGGCTGAGTATGTGATTAGGTGAAATGTGGTGAGCAGCCATGCTGGCACTCCTTGGCTGAGCTTGCCCTTGCATCCATTTACTTATTGGGAATTTCTTCAGTGCTGTTTTTGAAGCAGGGTTGAGGAAGTTCATGACCTAGTGAAGGATTGCTCCAAGACCTTTGCGTTCTTGGCCGAGTGACTGCTTGGAGGAGTTGTGGGTTTTCCTCTTCAACACCATGCTGATCTGCCTGTGGATTCTTCAGCTACTATGTTCTTATCAGTCCCCCCTGCCACCCCAGTTTTGCTTTCCTCCTGTGGAAGTGACATTGAAACAGGAGCACCTGGACCATGAGGAGGTCCTTGGGGCTTTCCTGCAAGTGTGAATTCTGAGGGATATGATTTTCAAGCAGAGTAAAGGTCTGGGAGATGCTTCCATTTGCTGATGTGGGGAGCTAATGTCCTTTTTATAGGTACGTATGCACAGGAGTACCTGAGGGCTCTGGGGACACCTGTGTCAGCAGCCTAAAGCTTCCTGCATTGCCTTTGGTGGATAAAGCTCTGATCTTCCCTGACACCAAGGGTGGAAATAGAGAAGTGCAGCTGAAAGTTAGTAAGAGAGGAACTCAGGGAGGGGTCTGACGTGCTGCTGTGCTTTTAAGGCACAAACTTAAAACACCACCCCCTTTAAAACTGCTGTTCCAGCTCAACCTGTCCCTTCCATGGATATCATGTAAGCGTCCCTTGGCTGCAGCTGCTCTTGTGCTGCTGCACCCCAACAAGATCTTCTCTTTGTCTTTTATGCTTCTCCTTACCAGCCACATCAGTTTTCTCCTGTCAACATGATACAATCACTCCTTGTTAGCCTATCTCACTCTTTTCCTCTTTCAAGGAAGGGAGAGAGCAGGGGAACCAGATCTGATAATTCCAGTGAGTAGAACTGTTCCCCTGAGCCCTTTATAAAGAAATAAAAAGGCTCTCCTTCTCTCTGCTTCTCTTTGAGTACAAGCACTTTACCCTCTTGGATTCCCTGCAGGCTCCTCATACTGCTAAAATTGAAACATCAAGATGTCTGAGGCAGCAGGAATTACCATCAGTGTTTTGACACCTGGAGGTACGATTTCTATTAGCTTTTATATAAAAACAACACCAGTTTTGCCAACAGAGTTCTCGTTAAATAATGCATGAAGACCCTGCTCCTGACAGTAGGTATTTTTCTTTCACTTTTCCTGGACTCTTGCATAACAGCTTAATTTTTGTGACCACTGGGGAGAAAGATCCACTCACTCATGGAGATGGATCTGCGGTCACACGTGCTTAACTGCTGGGCAGGGAGGCAATTACCCTGCTTGCTAATTAACGTGGAGAGATGGGAGAAAGCAATTGAAGGTTGTTCTGTTGAGAAGGCTTGGATTGTTGTTTTATTTTTTGGAAGCAGCAGAATGTGGTCTTCCCCGAGACCTTTGGTGGTAATTAAGGCTGCTTATATGTGATGTGAGAGAGAGCTGGGGAGGGTCTGCGTGCCCTCGAATGGAGACAAGCACAGGGTC
Organism: Pogoniulus pusillus; assembly: GCF_015220805.1. Lineage (NCBI taxonomy): Eukaryota > Metazoa > Chordata > Aves > Piciformes > Lybiidae > Pogoniulus > Pogoniulus pusillus. The sequence continues at coordinate 8,777,956 of NC_087293.1, forward strand.
ATTGGAAACGTGAAACGGGTAGCTTGTGTGTTTGCCTGGATGATATTTGGCATCAAGCATATGCTCAGTGCTCGCTTTTGGGGGAAATGAAGTGAAACAGAAGGGCACAGCATGTGGATGTGACTGCTAATAGTGAGAATCAAAGCACAGTTTTGACATTTCTAACCTAATAAGTGGTGCGGCGCGTGAGAGCCTGCTTATTTTCCTTTTCACCATGAGATGCTTTGACAGAGGAGTAAAGTCCCATTTTGACATTCCTGTCATTTTAACTAAAGAGAGAGATTACAGTAAATTGGATTAAGTGAAAATCTTCTTCAGATGTTTGTGGTTTGGGCTGATTTATGGATAGATGTCATTTGAACGTCATTCTGCATTTTTTAAGCATCTGCTTGATGGTTGCTCTAATGCTGTTGCTGCAAATAAATCCACGCAGAGGAGGGAAGGCTGAGCAAGCAGCAGCTACCCGTGACAGATCCAACACTGGGGTGTGGCGTGGAGGCAGCAGCACCCTGTCCTCCTCATGTTCTCAGCTGCATAGTGCCAGATTCTGTGATGACTGCCTGGTTCTCGTTTCAGTTCCTGTCACTGAACTTTGCTATCTTCTGATGAAAGTCATTTAAATAGGCTTTCCAAGTGGTTTTCCCATCCTAAAGAGATGGTCCAGCACACACATCCCTTATCGTGCACTTGGCAGGTCTTGGGTTGCCCATTCCCCTGTGACCAGTGCTGACATTCTTGGTTGCACTCATACGAAGCCTCAGTCTTGGTCACCTCGTTGCAGAGTCCTTTGCTGGCTGTGAGTGTGTGTGAGTGACTTTTCCAGGCACCCAAATACTCTCCTGAGCATTTGCTGGCTCACTCATGTGAGCAATGGCATGTGAAAATGCTTTGTCCATGCACTGATATTTCCAGAAGATAGTGTTGAAAGTTCTTCCATTAAATTAACGGCGTGAGACAGCTTAAATATGTGTGTCCTTGGTGGCTTCCTCCACCTAAGCCATTTAGAAGCTGCTGGTGCCATTTGGAAAGCTACATAATCTCTTGTGGCTGATGATGTAATCAGCACTGTAATCAAATCTGCCAATGATGTCATTGATGGAGTACTCTGCTGTTGCCTGCTGCAGTGATTTGTGGGATGAAATTGATGTCTTTATGCAAATGGTGATGGGAAAGTGGGAAGTCTACATCCCTAAATTGTGTTATTTGTATAAAAGGGTTTTAATTTCCAGCATGATTTTGGAAAATATTTCTGGTTAGCTCTTAATCTCTGGATTTGAGTCTAGGTGGAGAGTCTGTCTCTAAAAGTTGAGCTGCACGTTTAATGTTGATGTTCTGAGAGGTGTAAGGTAGCTGCCTGCCAGCTCAGCTCCTGGAGTTGCCTCTGCTCTGCCCAAAGGAGTGTGTGGCCGAGGCTGGAAGTGGGAATACAAAATTTACCCCTAGTTCCCTGAAGGAGTTGGGTGTTCTAGACTCTGTATTGAGTTTTGCAGTCCTGAGGCAGGAAGGCACTGCCCAGGTTCACAGAGGAGCGCCCTTGTAAGCAGGGCACATCAATTCCTGACTTTTTAGGGTCAGCCAGCTGGAGATGCTTCATGTCTCCCCTCGGAACCAAGCTCCACCGCCTTGATTTGCGGCATCCAGCACTGCCTGGGTTTTCCCATGCTGTTGGTGGCACCAGGGCTGTGGTGTTTGTTATCTGCACCTGCACTTTGCTTAGGTGGTTCATGTTACCTTTGCAGTTCAGAGACTTTGGCTTTTGCTGTGAGCATTTTGCACCCTGCTAGCAACTCAAAGTGCAATTCTTAAGGTATTTTCTATATTATTTTCTGCACTACAATTATTACTGGGAGATCACACTACTGAGGGAAGATAAATTAGTAATCCTGCTTAGTGGCTGATCTTATCCTAGCTGAGTAGCTCTTGTTGCATAAGGGACAGTGACCTGAAATTGTCTTTTTAAACCAGTGGACAGGGTGCCTTCCCCTTCCCCCCCTTGGCACACATGACTTCTTAAATGGTTCACAGTCTAGCAGTGTTGCTTCAGTAGCTCCCAACAACTTCACCTTTAGATTGGTATGCCAAGGAGGACAGTGGTGCTGCAGGAGGTGGGGTATTTTAATGCATCAGTCTAAGCATCAAACAGACTTCCCTGCCTCTCTTGCAGCTCAGCTTGGTTTACAGGAGGGGTAAGAAATGGTCACAAAAGTTACCTGACAGGAATGGCAAAGAGGAGCAAGAGGACACCTTGATCAGAACCCATCTCGCAGGGATTAATGAGGGGTGGGAGCTTTGAGAGATGGCTGAGGCACTAGTGGAAGGGCTCTACTCCATCCTTCGGTGTCATACTCCCACCAATGAGTGCCAGGAGGGAGGGTGAGTGGGTGGGGAATTCCGCTGGAGGGGAAGAGCTGCTGCTTGTGAGCAGTGAAGAATGAAAAACATCTGCTCCAGATGTGTGCCTCTGCTTATTGCTTTTTAACTCCTTTCAGTAAAGCGATTGAGGAACTGGTGGTGCAGTTCATGGCAGAGACCTTGTTGGAGTTGAAGAGATACTTCTCTTTCTGCTCAGTTGGCCCTTTGTCTTCCCATCCCTCCCCTCAGATAGGACATCTGGGCTCTTCTTCCTGGGGAGGGTGGTGGGAGTGCACTTAACAGCTCATTTTTCCCTCTCATCCCCTGAGAAATGCTTCGTTAAGTATCTTAGAGTTACGAGCTCCATCTAAAGATGTGAGACTCGCTCTGTCACCTCGCCTGTCTGCTTTCAGAACTGCCTCTTTGGAGCAGAGAGCATAGGCTCCCCGTGTGTGCAACCGAAGAGCAAGGTTGGGAATTACTGCTCCCGGAGGTTGACTGCTCTTTGGGTCAGTGGAGCAAACTCTCGGCTTCCCATTGCAGGTCAGAGCTGGGCTGTGCGATTCCTGATGTCGCCACTGCTCTGAAGTGGGAGCAACTGGTGCTGGATACAGCCTCAGGCTGCTCGGGAGCTTCCTCCAAGCTGAACAAGCATCTGAGCAGACAGATGTCCTCTCCTCCTTTGGAATGCTCACATGCAGTGGGATGTTCACAGCCCCTGGAAGTTGCTATTATTGCTCAGGTCTGGAGCCTGTGGTGCGAGGGAGGGAGGTTTGTTCACCGGAGCACTGTAGGCAGCACCCTGGAAGAGAGGCTTCCTTCTTTCACCAAGGGATGGCTGGCAGTGGGGAAGGAAGAGGAGGGTTTTTGCTATATGGCATGGGTGAATCAGTGCTGTCTGTGATTGATTCTCATGGTGACAGGCTCTAAATGGGAACTCTCAGGGGAAATTAGCCTGCAGCTTTTGAGTTTATTAAATATTCTCCAGGGCCATCCCAAAGGGCCACTTTTAAGTACTCCACAATGTTTCATCTGTATTTTTAACATCACCTGCAGGAAGTGTGACCACTTATGGCCTGTATTTACATCAAAGTCTGGGTACAAATAGTTAAGAAAGGATACATGACATGTTCTGTTCTTCAGGTCTGTAACATGATGATGTCTTACAGGTAGGCAGGATTGCCTCAGCTGGAGGTATTGCAGATTATTATGAAGTCCAATAGCTCACTTAGAGTTATGGCTTTATAATGATTGATTTAGCCATTTGTTAAACTTCCTATTTAATGATTGATTAAGCTTTTATAAAGTATTTGTAACTTTAAAAGTGTGACCTGATGTATTGTAGCTCCATGAGTATCTAGCTAATAAAACACACTGTGGACCTGTAGTGCCTGCTGGCTTGACAGAAATTGTATTTTAGGCCTTGCCTGTGAAGTTTAAGTGCCCTGTAACAGATTATTCTTAGGTGCATTTTAAGGCACAGAAGTACAACCTTGAAGTGAGCTGCAGGGTTGATCTGGTGTGTTCACCTTGTGGGTCTTCTCTTTGCTGGGATGGTAGTAATAGGCTGTGTAATCTGGCACTGGCATGGAGCACCTCAAAAACAGATCTCTGCTTGTTTCCAGTGAGGAATAAATCAATCTTGGGCTTGTCTAAGTGTGAGAAGCAGTAGCAGTGATCTCTTTTATGCCCGTGCCTGCCAACACTGTCCTTGGGAGCAGCTTTAACAGAACAGAGCCCTGGTAGTGCTGAGGACTGATAAGACAGATCCCAGCTGATTTGGCTTCCTGCTCGAGCAGCAAGAGTCCTGCATCTTTGGTGTGTGCTGAGGGAGCTAAAAATCTAAGGGGAACAGATTGTTTGCTTGGAGGCACATGATGGGAAATCTGAATGTAGTTGAGGCTGGAGTGGCGGTAGGCAGAAGAGGGAAGCTGCCTCAGAAGAGTAACATCTTTATGTCTAGAAGTGTGGTAGTGTCCTGGGTTACCACTGAATCATAAAATAATTTGTGAAGGACCTTAAGGATCGTCTAGTTCCAACCCCATGCCCTTTCCACCTTCCACTCAGGTTGCTTAAAGCCCCATTCAAGCTGGTTTTACCTTTATGTAATCAAGTACCAAACTCTAAAGGTAAAATGTGCACACAAGGGACTTTTATAAGGGACTCCTTTTTGTAATCTGCCTTCTTTGTCTGTATCTGGAAGTGTTTTTTCCACAAACTGCTCAACTTTCCACTTGCTTGAGCTGTACAGAGCTGGCTGCTGGGATGAGCTGTGTAATGGGATATCTGAATTGCAGCAGGAAACCTGCTCCAGGTCAGGCAGACTTGATTTAAAAGCAAATTTGTTCAGACTGGTATGAACTCCTGCACAGAGAAATTAAAACTGCTTCATGTCTGACTCATGTCACTTCTGCTCCAGGTCAGTAACTGCTGCTGAGGGATGCTCCAGTGGCCGACAAGTAAAATCTCTGGAGTGGAGGCTGAGTGATGTACGTCCCTCATGCTCTACCTTCTCACTAGCCTGTAGGAAGGAGTGAAAAGTGTGGCAAGGAAGGGCTCTTGGTTTGATGTGCTGACTTCTCATCTGTTCCCACTCCTGCCCAGCAAGGGACTTTCTGCTGCACATGCAGTGGTCTGAGTAGCAGCACACCTCAGAGGCAATGGTGTGTTTTTCTGTAGGAGCCAGAGTCTGTGAGAGGTGGTGATGGTGTGGCAACGTAAATGAGCCTGTGGGAATGGTCTTGTTCTGTTAGTGGATGTTGTCAAAACAAAATCAGAAGCCTTTTTCTGGCTGGAGGAGCAGGAAGATGATTTGGGGAGAGGCTGCAGTTTGTATTTCTTTTCTCATGTTGTCAGATATTTCAGCATTGTTTTGCTTACCTCTAGCACCTGTCTGCAGTATTTATTTGTTTGTTTCTGGAGATTTCTCTGCTTCTGTGATTCCAAGATTGCCTACTAATGGGTGCCCAGCCATGCCTCGGAGGTGTAGGGAGAAGGGGTTGGCTCCAGTGACCTGTGCCCTGTGGTTGAGTTCCCAGCCAGCTGTTCTGCAGCTGCTTTCACTGTGAGATCACAGGGATTTAAACTGGTTGGATTGTGTTCTCAGAGCACACCTCTGCGCTGGGCAGGAGGTGACAGGAGGTAAAGCTGTTGTGATGTCAGGAGATGTGTAGTCATGTCAGGAAATGTGTATGGGTGCTGTGTTCCATTGCCAGGTGCTGCCCTGGAACACTGCAATAGGGTGAAGAAAGTAAAGGTTTGTTTACCGCTTTGGACTGCTGAATTTGTTTTTCTCTCTCTTGACTTTTCTTTGTCTGTAAAGTGAGTCGTTTTAATGCAGAGCTGAGAAATAAACAATGGGGGATGATGCTGAATTTCAGGCATTGAAGCAGCAAACTCCCCTTTTGGGTGAGAGCTTACCATTCAAGCCTTGACCTTGTTAAAACATGTTAACGCAATAAAAGTCGGAGTATTTAGAGACAAGTGACTTCTTCCTGCCTTCAGGGGCGTAATTAAACCATTCCACACCCCTTAAACCAGAGCTGTGGGAGGAGGACTGAGGAGCTCCGTATCCTGCCAGCCTCAGTCAGCAGCCTTGTGCTGGGGTCACCTCCATCCCTTGGCAGCACCCATGGACCGTGGAGCTGCTGCTGGAAAGTGCTGGGAGAGTCTGGCAGTGATTGCAAGGGAAACTTGCTGCTGAGAGGATGGCATCACTCCTTCTGCAGGGCAGGCAGCTCTTGTATCAGTTGAAATCATGGTCAAGTGTTTCATACTAAAGTAGACTGAATTTCCTGGGTGAAACATGCAACATAGCTTCACAGGGAGGGAAGGTGTGTGGGGGAGATGATGTTGATAAAAATTCCTACACAACTTAAAAATAGGAGAGTTATCCCTTTCCTCAGGGTTTCCCTCCTTAAATATTCCTTAAAAGGTTGTAAAGAACATCACACTTCTCTATCAATATCCACAGAATGGACATAATACAGGTGGACATATTAGTGTCTCCAAAACCACCTTCATCCCTTAATTTACTGGAGGACTTTCAAGGGAGATACGTAAAGTTGCTGTTTCCAGTTGCAAATTATGACACTGAGATGTCTACCAAGCTGTAAACAGAACCCACTGGTGTGAATCCATATGGAATTGCAGCTCCTAAGATGAACAAATAAGGAATCCCACATCCCAGTCAAACTGTGGGGACACATGCATGCTATGGAATAATCAGTCCTATATTTGTCTGTGCCTACATAGCAAATTCTAATTCCCCAGGAGCAATTGCTGTTGCAGTGCTCTACACCTTGGGAGCTGTTACTGCCTTGTGGCTATTTCGAAAGCACTGGGCTGCATTTTCTGTTTGTTTGGGGTGGGTTGGTTGGCTTGTTTGCCTGAGCTCCTCACTTCTGTGTTGTCTTCTCCCTGGGAGTGTTCTCCAGTACCCTTCCTGCAGGCACTATATCTGTGAGGGCAGGGCTTGGCAAGAGGCTTTTGCAAGAGTAGAGTAGGATCTGCAAAGTCAAAGCATCCAAGTGGAATCATGCTTGTATGACTGTTTAGGAGACCTTATCCACTGCACAGGACCACTAATGACCCCCTGTGCCCAATGACAGAGGTTGGATGGAGTCTGAAGAGCAGGGAAAGATGACTTGCTTGGGTTTGTGTTCCCTTTGTGGAGTCTGTGTGGACTGTTAGGCTCCCACGGGGCAGCTTGAGAGGCTGTGTCTGTGCCTCTAGAATCTGCATGGGCATGACAGCTGCTTGCAGTGAAATCCACCATCCTTGGCTACTGCCATTAAAACAGGAGGGTTGTTAACCACAGCTGTTTCATGACCAGCTCAGCTGCCCAAGCAGAGGTGACAGATTTGGGGATGGTAATCCTCTTAGTTATCCCTGTGTAAGCTGCCCAGCATCCACTTGAGAACAGGGGAAACTCCTTGCCTTAGCAGAGACCATTTCAGATGCCTTGTCTTCTCTTGCTGTGAGTAACCAGAGTTCATCTCTAAATATGAGGCCTTGTGAAGGTTCCCAGCTTAATGCACTGAGGTGCTGGGAAACATCCTTAAATACCCCCGAGATGGGAAGATTATCATGATGCAATTTGTGTCTCCACAAAAGCATTGTTTGACCTTGGGACTGACTTCTGTGCTTTCTGCTACCATCCTTCTTGCTTTTGTCCAGGCCAATTTTGTCCAAATGACTTGGTGTTAGAGCTTCTGTTTGCCCCCAAGAGATGCTTCCCAGCTGATGAAGGCTGCTTTGCATCAGGCATTTCCCTTGTGGTTTGTCTTTGCTTCTGCTGTCAGGTTGGAGGGTGAGGAACCATCTGAAACCTCATCCTCAGGGCAGGTAGGTACAGGATGACAGGAGGTACTTGCTGGTACCCACACAGTGGCAGCAATGAAATGGGGTCAGTGAGTCATCTTGGAAATAGCTTGACGTTGGCAGCAGAAGCCTTTTTCAAGTAGTAATAGTTATTACTAATTAATGGCTTTGAGGTCATCAGTTGTGAAACAGGGTGGACTCCTGGCCCAGGGACTGAGCATTTTGTTGGGAAACAAGGAGAAAGTCTTCCATTCCTCTGGTGTGACAGGGTAGAGAGAACAGGCTTCAGATCTTGTCTTCTGATCCCCCTGCTTCCCCATGGAAAGGTGGACACTTGGAGATGTCTCATCTCTGTAGTGTGAATTCCAGTCCTCTTGCACAGAGCCCTTCAAACTGGTACACAGGCTCCTAGAAGCTTGTAAATGACAGGCTCAGCCTATTGCTCCAAGCTCAGGAAAAGCAAACTACCAAAGGTATGACCAGGCAGCACTTCAAGAACTGTCTCAATCAGAAAGCCAGGACTCCTGATCTGTCAAGGACTGAGTGACAGCTTTGAACAGCTGCTTGTCAGCAGGACTGAGCTTGGCAGGGAAGCATTGAAATCTTGTTTGCCCATTTGCACAGGTTCAGTTATTAAACACATCAGGAATCCCCATCTGCTTTGGAAGCCTATCTGGAGAAAGATAACCCAGAGCTCAGCTCCTGCAAGTGCTGTTAGCCTTTGAGTGCTGTTGGAGGGAGCCGAAGCTGTGCAGGACTCTCTTTTTTGGGGTAAGGCTCCTCTGTGGATGGTGGGGAGAGGGCTGAAGCTCTTAGCTTTGTGCTTGTTGTGTGCTAGGGCTCTTGCTGAAATGGGCTTTTCGTTTGTGTATGGTATCTGAAAGAGGATGGAGAGAGCAGAGGTAGTGTTCTCCTATTCCTCTTACCTTGCTGCAAGTTGTTCAGTGCTCTGCAAGGTGCTACCTGCTGTATGCAGATCTTGGGATTTTTCTGGTGCCTCTAGAGAGGGTTTGACTTTCTGTCTAGAAGCCATTAATTACCTAGACAGGGAAAGCAGAACATACCCAATTAATGGCTCCTACTGCTTAGACCTGTCTCTCCAGCTGATCTGCTGGGAGCTAATGAGCAGCTCCTTTCACTGGGCCACCAGTGAGCTTGAACTTCTCATCGGTTTTCCTGGGGTGAAATGAAAGCAGCAGCAATGTGCAGGAACAAATGGCTGGAATGCGGTTATTAACCTGGGCTGCAAATTGACTATCTGCTAGTAATTACCCAGGGAATGCTAGGAGAAAGGCCTATAGTGGGTTCAGAGCTGGTATTTGACAGATGATCACAAGCACTTGAGCTAGCATTGCTTAACTTCCCATCCCGTGCCTGAGGTGCAGCAATGTGCTGGGTTAAGTACAGCCTCTGCCACACAAACTGGAGTAAAATGGGTTACTTTAAGCCACCTCCGCTCCCAAATGACTCTCTTCTTCAGTGATATTTTATGGCACAGCTGCACAGCATCTCATATATTTTTGAGTACCTTAGTTTACAGGTCATTTAATTTATTTGCAGGCTTTGTTTCGGTTCCCTGGGGTAATTGTGTTCCTTTGCACATGTCTTCCTATGGAGGCATTGAATTGTGCAGTTTGTCACAATAGTGCAGCTTTTATGCTGGCAGTCGGTGCTCTTCAAAGATCCTTCTGTGAAGTTTAGACTCCTGAATCATTAGAGGATCATGAAAGAAAAGGAATAATTTAGCAGGCGAAGATGTTTTGTCGTCTTTGAAATTGGGAACGTGCGAAAGGAGAAAATGTTTAGCGGTACAATCCGCCTCAAAGAACTTATCTCAGGAGCTCCAGAAAATGAATTTCCCTTCTTTATTCAGGATGTAAATAATCGAAAATGTCACTCCTGAGCTGAGTAATTTGTTCAACAAAAGAATCTCGAGGAGATGACTCCCCCAGCTTTCATGAACATGCCCAAGACATCAGAGGACCTGTCTCTTTAGCACTGTGAACTGAGGGGTTTGAAAATCAAACGAGCAGCGTGTTGTGTGTGAAACACAGGAAGAAACCTTGCAGGTGCTTTGTAATTTTCCCTTGGATTTTAAAAGCTGTGTTTATCTGGAGAGGCTGGGGTGCAGGTTAACTCCTGGGAGCTGCCAATGGGTGTAGTGATGATGTGTTGGTACAGCGATGGTTGTTAAGGTGCTGTTAACGCACTTGGGAGTGTGGCTCAAATAGTCCCAGGGTTCCTTTATTGGTTTTCCTATGTCGGTGAGGAGTTGCTCTTTTTCCCTTTGATTTCAAGTGTGTGTTTATGAAACTGAGATTGGTACTGGGTAACAGCTACGATATTTAAACCCCTGTTTAATGTGGGGATGGGGCAGCTGAAGTGGAGAAGATGATGCATAGTGTGTGCAGGGAAGGGACACTCTGGGAGTGGGGACAGGAGGTGCTTTGCCCTGGAGCTGGCTGCCAATAACTCTGGAACTGCCCCACTATGCTTGCCCCACAGCCAGAATTACCTCAGATCTTAGGTGGATGTAGCAGCATGGGGCCAGTGTTGCAGCATTCCAAGCTGGGTAGAACAGGAGGAAGGTTTGGTTTGTGCCTCTGCACAATCCATCTTGCCCTGACAGGTTGAGGGTTACAATATACATGACCCTTGGAGGTCCCTTCCAACCCAATGCTTGCTATGATACTATGTGTTTTTAGTTTCAGCTATTGCGTTTCTGTCTCTGGAGCTTTGGGCTGGGCTTCCACAGGGAAATGGGGACTTCTTCAGCATTTTTTCCATCTCTGAGGTTTTAGTAATCAATCCTGCTGCCTTGCTTTTGCTGTCCTAGGCTGGCTTTGTTATCTGTCTGCTTTTTGGCTGCCTAACCTGTGCTCTGGCATTTGCCTATCGCTCCTTTCCTTTTCTCCTCCCATCCCCTGCCCAGTTTCCCTTTGCAGTCCTAGTGCCCAGGTGGTTGCATGTTTGGTTGTTTTAATTTCCTCTCCAGACGTTTCCATTTGTCTTTGCAGACCATCTTCCACAAAGGCCTCTCATGGTCTAATTTGTTTTCTATTTCCAGCCTAGCCTTAAAATAACTCCTTTGTTCCATGAATGGCCTGTGCATGGATCCAAATCCCACCTCCCTCCCACTTTTTGAGTGCAGATTTCATTGTGGCTGTTCCTCATCAGTATCTTTACTCCAAGTGTCCCCTTTGGGCTTTCAGCCTGTATCTGCCAGGCAGTAGCTGTGGGTTGTGTGTGCCTCCACTATCTTCACTTCCCAGTGGAGCAGTCTACAACTACCTGAAAGGGCATTGTAGCCAGGTGGGGGGTGGCCTCTTCTCCCAGGTAACCAGCAACAGAACAAGGGGACACAGTCTCAAGTTGTGCCAGGGTAGGTATAGGCTGGATATTAGGAAGAAGTTCTTCACAAGAGAGAGTGATTTCCCATTGGAATGGGCTGCCCAGGGAGGTGGTGGAGGCACCGTCCCTGGAGGTCTTCAAGAAAAGCCTGGATGAGGCACTTAGTGCCATGGTCTGCTTGATTGGATAGGGCTGGGTGCTAGGTTGGACTGGATGATCTTGGAGGTCTCTTCCAACCTGGTTGATTCTATGATTCTATGCCATGGCATAACAGGAGCAGCTCTGCTATCGCTTCCCTGGTGACTGAATCGCTGTCCCAATGATCCATGGGTCATCTGCATGCTTTTGCAGTCTCAGCTGTGAAAACCAGGAGTTGCTTAAGGTTTCTAAAATTAGGAGAGGAAAATCTAACAGTGGTAGTAGGAAAACTGAAGGGAAAGAGGTGTGTTATGGCAGGATTTGGAAAGCAAAGACTGAAGCCAGCCACACTGATGCTGACCTGAGGCTGGAGCTGCGGCCAGGCTGGCAATTGGTGTGTGGCTGGTGCATTTCAAGAAGACACCATCCCTGCAGCTAGTGAGTGACAGCCAAATGCTGCAGCTGAGAGAAATGGCTCAGGCTTGTTCATGTAAGCACATACATGCTCCTCTGGGACCTGTCACAAGGTCACTTGCAGCCTCTTTGCCAAGGGCTGGGAGGTACTTAAACTGTGAGATTCATTGCAAGTGCTCCTTCTCATCTCATGTGGGGTGTCCGTGGTGGGGACGTGGTGCTCAGCTGCTCCCAACAACTGGATTATGTTACTGAGAGTCGTGGCCTGAAGGAGAACTGTTAGTGGCAGGACTTGCAGCACACAAGCACATTCTTTCATCAGCCAGAAGCATCAGGCTGAGAGCAGGCTGTCTGGCAAAACCTGACTTATGAAATACAACTGGAAATGGGGCTGGCAAAATCCATCCCTCTGACCTTGCTCCACACAGCTGCGGTGCCAAGATGTACACAAATGCAGGCAAAGGTTATCTCGGGGTAGAGCTAAATGTGGGTCCTGTGCCCAGAATAGCTTGGAAAGATTGAAAAGTGGAAATACTAGTCACAAATCCTGCTTTGCCACTTTGGGCAGTGATAGGAGCAGGGCAGAGAAGTCGCTGTTCATTAAGGATCAGAACCGGTTCTGTGTGGAGCTGTACCATGGTGGGAGAGCTGATGTAGCCCAGAGACTTCCAGCAAGGAGATAACTAACCAGGATAAGAGGCTTCAGCCCCTGAACTTCTGCTGTCCTCTCCCTAGCCCTGGAGACTGGTTGTATATTCTTTCAAGGGTAACATCCTGCCATGGGCAACTTTGTTCTGGTGCTGCAAGGCCTCTCTTCTTCTCCTAGATCTGCTGGTTGTGCAGCTGAACCGTCAGGCAGGTGAGGAAATGAATCTAGTTCAAAAGTCATCTGGTCAGAAGAGGTGTGGCGGAGTGCTACTGGCAGCAGGTGAGGTGGGAAGCTGGGCAGGAGCTGCCTTGGGTACTGCTGTTTGAGGGGTACCTGGGGAACCACAGGATCTGTCTATGATGTGCAGGGTGCTGCTAGCCTTGGCTCTGCTTTTGTTTTCTTTCAAAGCAGGAAAAATGCATTAAGATTGGATACAGGTACAGACCTTGATCCCTGGGGTTGAAATAACTTCTGCATGCCATGGAGCTCAGGATATGCCTGATCTTTCCTGTTGACCCTGGGCTGCTATTTTAATGTAAAACCTCTGTACCCTGCTGCGACTGAACACTAGTGTGGATTCTCAGGCTGCAGACACTGACATGGTTGGCTTTGTTGTTCTGAATAGAGCCCTAAATTTATGGCAGCTGGCCTGCCTTCCCTACTGAAAGGGCACAATAGATAACAGTACAGGCAAATATTTGTGTAGAATGTCAACTGTCTTCCAAGAAAATTTCATGCACATATTGATTAGACAAATCCATTACTGATAGGCTGTGGTGCATTTCTTGGAAACACCTCTTGACCCATTTTCATCACATCTTAGTTGTTTTTACTTCCACTAGTCCTTTAGAGCAAGTGTGGGTAAATCTCTCCACTACTCTTCGGGTCTGGTTTCAGTCTGAATCTATATGCATGTCAGTGCTGGGACAGCTGCTGAGAGCAGTATGCTTCTCTGCTGGGCTGCATGCGAGTAGGTGGTGGGGTTGTTGAAGTGTCTTGAGCTGGTCGGCTTGGTGGAGGTGAATGTTGTAGCTCAAGATGAATTAAGCATTATAACAAAGGTCTCTTTAAGGTTTATTTCAAAAGACTCAAGTTAACTGGAGCACAGATACACGTTTTTTTGTCTTGAGGAGGAAGTGTCATCTGTTTAGTGTCTGAGTAAAGATGACTTGGTTGTTCTCCAAAACCTTGCATCATGTAGCGTAATGAAGCTTCAGCTTTGTCGGTACTCTCCAACTGACTGTGCCCTGGTGAGCGTTAGCAACAGTTTGCCTGTTTGCCTTGTCTGCAAAGCATGGTGTTGCTGGTTGTTGCCTTTCTGTAAGGTCTTTCACAGTCATTTTGTCAGCTACCTCCTAACGAGGGAGATTATTCTTCCCCTGTACTCAGCACTGGTCAGGCCACACCTTGAGTACTGTGTCTAGTTCTGGGCTCCTCAATTCAAGAGAGATGTTGGAGTGCTGGAAGGTGTCTAGAGAAGGGCGACAAAGCTGGTGAGGGGCCTGGAACACAAACCCTATGAGGAGAGGTTGAGGGAGCTGGGGTTGTTTAGCCTGGAGGAGGCTCAGGGCAGAGCTCATTGCTGTCTACAACTACCTGAAAGGAGGATGTAGCCAGGTGGGGTTGGCCTCTTCTGCCAGGCAACCACCAACAGAACAAGGAGACGCAGTCTCAAGTTGTGCCAGGGGAGGTCTAGGCTGGATGTTAGGAGGAAGTTGTTGGCAGAGAGAGTGATTGGCATTGGAATGGGCTGCCCAGGGAGGTGGTGGAGTCACCGTGCCTGGAGGTGTTCAAGAAAAGACTGGATGAGGCACTTAGTGCCATGGTCTAGTTGACTGGCTAGGGCTGGGTGCTAGGTTGGACTGGACCATCTTGGAGGTCTCTTCCAACCTGGTTGATTCTGTGATCTTCTGTGGGCCATCCATGGGCTGTGAACCACAAGTTGAGTAACATTACTCTGGACTTAAGAAACGAGCTCTTCTGTTAATGTTACTTCAGCATGTCCTTGCTAAAACGAAAGAACAAACCCAGGTTGGTTTTGAACTTGAGCAGAGTGTTTTCATTGGGCTCTTTAAAGCTTTCCTGAGGATGGAGAAACCAGTCTTTTCTGTAAGCTGGGAGTGTCTTCTTGTTATCACCTGTTGGATGAACCAAGGTGTGGGGTAATTGTGGCAACTCACCTACGTTTATATGGTGTCAGCAGCAAGCCAGGCACCTCACCCAGGAACCCTGCTCTCCCTGAGGAGTACAGAGCTGACTGGGAGGGTTGTCTCACACTTTGAAGAGCAGCAAATGTGTTGAATGAGGTGAATGGAAATACTTTTTTTTGCACCTTAATGTAATTGCAAACTCTTATTTTAGACCTGTAGGGTATTCATATTGTTCTGTCTGTATCTGTGAATGCTTTTGCTGTGCTCTGAAGCCAGGCTGAGGGACCAGCACAGAAGTGCCCAGCCCTGTGTCTAATTGATGTGGACTGTGAGTTTATAGATGACTGGGGGGCATTGTGAGCTTGTCTGTGCCCATGTCTAGGGCTGGATGTGAATCTGTCCAGTGCTGTACATCTCATTGGCACAGGCTGTGCCTGAACTGGCAAATGCTGCTGGGAGCTGGCAGGTGCTTGGGCAGCCAAGTGAACCTGCAGCAACTTGCAGTGGCTTGTAGGCTGTTTTCATGGTGTAAACTGGGCAAAACAGGTGATGGGGAAATTATTTTAGACAGCAAGTGGCACATAAATGTGAGAAACAGAAGCAGGAAGGTGGTACTTTGTTGTAGGGAGTTGGCAGCGGGGAGGAGGGTGGTGGTTTTGAAAGCTTCAGCAATTGGTTGAGATCCTGGGAGTCTGCTAAACAGCTGGAAATAAGTGAGTGCAGGAGGCTCTGTGAGCTTTTGCCTCTTCTGCAAGTTCATGTTGTAGCTCTGGTGCTGGGTTTGCTGCTCCAGCTTTCTCCTGTTCCTAATCAGGGACTGTAAATCTCCTTGTACCTAGTAATGTCTAACGCAGGTCTGTGGATAAAAAGGTCTCTGATGGAGACTCCAACTGGGGAGGGAAATACTTTTCCTGTGAGACAATGTCTGTTCCTCATCAAACTCAGCTGAGAAAAGTAGGAATGAAATGGTTCAGTCTTAAAGATTTCAAGAGCCTGGCTGCATCATTTCTCTTATTTCCATAAATCTGCTTCTATTGCTTGTGTTCCTCTCGTGAAAATAATGACTAAAGGGTTGTGGGTGAGGAGGCACCTCAGTACCTTTTGCTGGGGATGTGTGGCCTAGAAGTGTCCCAGCTGCACCCAGCTCTGAAGCAGCACCAGTACATCCCTGGCACGATGTTATGCCCTCACTTTGCTCCCTAGTGGGAGCACCCACGGCCCTGCTGCTGTCTGACCAGGGACTGTTATCCTCCTCCTCCTCGTGATGCTGAGCTGGACACCACAGCAGCTCTTTTCTTCACACATGGAGTGTCAATGTGATCTGAGGCAGTGGCATCTGTGTAGCTGCCCCACTGCTTTAGTGACCTCATTTGGCTCCAGCCTGCAGTCCAGATGCAGTGGAGAGCATCCAGGGCCTGATTTGCAGGTGTGGGAACACACGGGCAGTGCTTTGCTGTGTGCAAGCACTTGATTTTTACCCTTGGATTCTCAGGTCGTCTTGTAGAGGCAGAGGTGATTTGCTGCTCTGGGGAAGGAAAACACCTTTTGTGGTCCTGCTAACACACGATGACCGCCACCAATGCAGCTTGCAGGCAGTGTGCCTCACCGTGGGGCAGCTCTGCTGGCCCCTTAATTTCACCCCATGTGCATGTGTCCTTCTAGGAGAGAGTTAACTTTTCTGGTTGCACACAGAAGCAAAAAAGCTTTTGAACTGTTAGAGAGCTTGACACTGTGTGGCTTTGCACTTGCTGCTGGGTTTTAAAGCTGAGTTTCTGATCTGTAGAGCTTAAAAAAAGAAAACTAATCCCATTTCTTTTACTGTATGGCTGCCATGGCATGATCTGGTTCACCTGCTGAGTTTCCAGGGAAGCAGTTGGCTTGCTGAAAGCTGCTGAGGTCTCTGCCCCTTGCCCCCCACTTGGAGCATGGATATATAGATGTGTGTGTCTATATATTTACATATGCTAAGTAACTCTTAGGTGGCTGCAAGCCAAGATGTCCACGTTTAAGCCCGTTGTTAGGAAAGTACCTTTAAACTTCTGCCGATCCCAGCGAGCTTTTGGAGCCCTTGAGAACATCCTGCACATGTCCCTGGCAGCTGCAGGGAGGATTTGCCTCTAGAGCAGCACTCGTTGGGCTGCAGGAGGTCTGTGAGAGTGGCAAGGTGTCCCCAGAGAGCATGGCCCCCAGCCCCGAGTGGGAATCAATGCTTAAAATCTCATCCAGTCGGAAGTGTTGAGGTGAAGTGGGGTAGTCATACTGAGAGTATAAATACGTGCTGGCTGCCTTCTGGGTGCCTCTGAATTCCCCCTCTTGCACGGGGGCTTTCCTGCCCCAAAGTGGATTGCACCAAGCATGTCAGGCTCCCGTCTAGAATGAGGGTTGGGCTGATCCTGGGCCACCCTTGCTTTCCAGGACTGGGGTGGCAGGTAAGACTTCCCAGGGTTTGGCAGAGATGTGTGTGTGCAGCACTTGGGGGAACCCCAGATCCTTTGCAGAGGGCAAGCTGAAAGCAGGAGGGGGCTTGGTTGTCCTCCTCTTCCTTCCCTGAGAGCCAAGCCCTTCTCTGTCTTTTCCCATGCATAACTTGGCAAAGTACCTTTGGCTTAGGAAGCTCCTCTGTCCCTTGGCAGGAGCATGGAGCTGTCTCTGAATGGCTGTCATCTTCAGGCCTCAGTGAGAATTTGCTGAAAACCAGTATTTTGGTAAAACTGGACTTCTTTGCAAAGAGACCTCCTTAGGCTGCTTTCTCCTGTGTGTCGTGCCCGGCTTGCTGGGGACTGTTGGTTGGCGAGCAGCGCGTGGATGCCAGCAAGCCAGTGAGGAGATCCTGTGCCTGCCTGCAGCAGATAGTGAGTGGTTTGTCAGCATGGGCTGATCTGTGGTCTCATGGGAGAGAAAGAAAAAAAGAAAATAGAAAAAGACTTCCTCTTTCTCTCTTTCTGCCTCCCTTTCCCACCCCTTTTTGGTTTTTGTACATGCCAGCTGCCGTTTCAGTTGAAATTGCGTTGGCTGGGGCTGGCTGTGCCTTCTGTGCATCAGAGGCCACACAAGTGTGGGGAGCTGGTGCTGGAGGGGACTGGATGCTTTCTTTGGTGCTCCCAAGTGTACTGAGGGAAGCTTTTGATACTGCCACAACCCTTACAGAAACTTCTAAGTCATATCTACCGTTGCTGAGAGTGAGGTGTGTGAGTGTGTGCAAGCACTGGGTGGGATGGAGCACTGGCCCAGGGAAGAGGGAGCTGGGGCTCCCCCTGCTCAGGATCAGTCTTGACAGCATCCTCAAAGCCCAGGCAGCAGCAGGGATTTATGCTTTACATAACTAACCATTAATAGGAGAATTATAGTTAATGTACCTGAAGCTGTCAGTGATGAGGGGCAGCATTTAGACGTTTGTCGTCTTTTTTTTCTGTTGAAATCCAGACAAAAACCAGGAGGTTTAAAATCCTCTCCAGACATGACCTGAAGTGTCTCTAAAAAGCAGTGACTCATAAAATCTCCCCCTGGAGCCAAGGGGAGTTCTCTCTTGGTTTTCCTGATTTTATTCCTGCTGCAAAGGGAATTGCAACACATGGTGAAGCAGCAAATGTGTGGGTGGCAGGGGTGTGTTTGTGCAAATAACCTCAGGGCCATGCTGTCTTCTCCAGCTCTTGGTCCTGATCAGACAGGTTGATCTGTTTGGCACTGGAGGTGTGTGGTGTGCTCTAGTCCTGAATTGTAACGTAGCTCCGTGTATGGACATGGCTGCTGAGCATGACAGTGCCTAGTCTCCCTCCTGGCAAAGTTCAGGGCTTACCTCAAGTAGCTGCAGCTCATAAAGGGGGGACTGAAGGGAGATGTGTGTGGACATGTGAGAGTGTTGATGGGGAAGCGGATGAGTCGAGGAGGGACGTTGTGCTTTTGGACCTCGTGGTGTAGTGCCAAACTCTATCTTGTGTTTTTTGGGAACCAAGTCTCCCCCCCAAAATACCTCTGTCCAAGAGACTTGTAGATGTAGATCAACAGGGCCCAGAGGAAATGCCAGCACTGTGCAGGCCTCATCTTGCTGGAGCTGAGGGAACATTTTCCACAGCAATTGGGTAGGATGTGTATGGGAAAATCTTACATTTGGACTTGCCTTGGATAGAAGTACTCCACTGAAAAAACCTGGCAGTGGAGCTGGCTAAGCAGATAAAGTGAGGCTGCTGGAGAACTGAGAGCAGTTAGGATTTGGTGACGACCTAAGGCTTCATGCTTGCTTGTCTCAGGGGACTATGGTAGACTAGGTTTTAACCTCCTCCTCTCCCACTTGCTTGCAGTTGTTGGGTGACGTGGAAGGCTCACACAGGATGAAGAGTTGCTCCCGGCTCTCCTAACCCGTTGTCGGTGATTCGAGGCAGCGAGTGCCACACCTGCTGGCTCGCCATGTCTGGATCGACGCAGCCCGTGACGCAGAGCTGGCGCGCCGCCGAGCCGCGCTACCCGCCGCACGCCATGTCCTATCCGGTTCAGATTGCTCGACCACATGCGGTAAGGCGAGAGACTTCCCTACCCGCTCATGGGGTAGGGGCTGTGTGGCTTGTCCCTGTCACTGGGGCAGTGGCTCAGCCACTCTGGTCTCGGTATGGCTGTTACAGAGAAATCAGACCACTTCCGTGCCTGTGGTACAGAATTTCGTTGTTCCTCTCTCATGGGATCCTCTTCTGCTTTTCCCTATGGTGCTTTCAGCTTTTCTTTCGCTTTCCAGCCTTTTCCCACTGCTTGCCATGGTGGTGCTCATGGGCTATGGCTCATCACTCCCAAGCATCTGAGTCCATTTCCCTTGGCTGGATGCAGTAACGCGGGAACTGGCTTGAGGGAAGGGGGAGAAAGGTTGACCATCCACATGGAGCAATAGCATGTATCTTCCAGCCATCTTCAGCTTGGCCTTTCCTTGGTGTTGAATCAAAAGGGGATGAGCCTTCTCTGTCATGTAAGTGTATCACCCAGTGAGCCCACTCCTAGCTCCTCACACCCATAGGAGAGCTCTTCTTATCTCCAGGCAGACTGCTGGAGGTGAGCCTGCTGCTTGTCCTTCAGTCAGGAGACCTGCTGCTCTCTACATGATGTTCCTGGCTAGTAGTGACAGTCCTGGGAAGCAAGAGGAAAACAGATGCTGATGTATTTTCCATTTTATTCTCCCCCACTTTTTCCCTTCTCTTCCCTCTTGACTTGTCTCATCTCCTCCTGGATCAAACCATGAGTTGGTGGTGATTGTCTTTTGGCCATGTTTTGTTGAATGCACTGAAGCCTGCACAGGTTAATTCGTTTGGATCCAGCCTCTCCTTTCTGTTCCCTGTCATTCGGGTCTGTGCTTGCTCATCGTGGATTGTTGAATGTTTTAGTTTTAAGACCTCAACAGAAAAAACTCTCCTTAGTGGAACAGCTTTAGTCAGCTCAAGCTGCTTAAAAGAATCTTATTAGGTGGTGGAGTGTGGCACATACTTGTAAGGCTGCTCTTTGGAGCTGCTTCTTGGTAGGTTATAGTGAAGTGACCACAGCCAGGAAGGTGCTTGTAATGCATCTTAGTGAGGAGACCTTGTCTTGGGGTTGTGTTTTTGACAGTGGGAGCTACTGAATGGTAAAATTCCTGCAGTGGTGATTTTTTAGGGTTTATCTTGAAAGCCTGAGTACCTGTGAAGTGTCAGTGAAGGGGTGAAATTACCTCATCTGCCCTATTTGCTAGGCTTCAGCAAAGCAGCACAGGAAGCAGAGCTGGAGCTTGGAAAGGCTTTGAAATAGAAACGTTAAGGAGGGCACAGGACGAGCTTTTGGCTGCGTTAGCTGGCTCATGGAGATCGCTTGGGGCCTGCGTGCTTCTGCACAAAGAGGCTTTTCATGCAGGGTATGAGACACGCTGACCTGGTTCAGTTTATGGCAGCTTTGCTTCCATCAGTGCAAGCGCGTTTGGGGCTTTGGGTGGAATGAGAGCATTTGTCTCGGAAAGAAAATCCCACTTCTCTTTTTAGCAGAAACCCAAGCAGGAGGAGGATGTGACCAGGTGAGCAAGAT
This sequence comes from Pogoniulus pusillus, assembly GCF_015220805.1. Classification (NCBI taxonomy): domain Eukaryota; kingdom Metazoa; phylum Chordata; class Aves; order Piciformes; family Lybiidae; genus Pogoniulus; species Pogoniulus pusillus. The sequence goes on from NC_087293.1 coordinate 8,798,362, forward strand.
CTGCAGTTGTTGTGAAACCATGATTTAAAAAGAAACCCAAGAAGCCTCAATACCCAGTGTGGAGACAGGTTTTAGAAGAGGGTGAAAGACAAGCTTGGGGGTGTTGAGTCTCTGCCAAGCCCAGGTTGCTTCCCCCTAGTGTCACAACAGCAGGAGGAGCTAAGCAGGGCAGTAATTTGCAGGTTGGGTGGATCTTGGGCTTTCTCCAGCCTGCCCTGCTCTCTGGCTGGCATGAATGGTGCTTTTATTCTGTCACATTAGTGTTGGAAGAAGTTGCTGACGTTTGCTTCTGGAAGCTATTTTCACAGCCTCATGTAATCTTGTGGTGCCTTTTAGGTGTCTGGATGCAGGGGAGGTCAGGCTTGAGATTTGTATTGTTTTTTTACTTTTTGATTGGTCTTCTTGCCAGAAGTGTGTCAGCAGCCCATGCAAAGCACCCTGCCTGTCCTCAGGAGGGTGGGCAGAGCGTTCCTTGAAGGGTGTCCCTGTGTGATCCCTCCCTGCTGTCTCAGCTGTTTGCAAACACATCCTGCTTGGTGGTGCCATCAGCTGGACCCTGGCCATGGCTCTGGGGCTGGAGCCCATCTCTGGTGGGGACTGCTTGGAGAGGACAGCCCAGTTGCTTTGAAGTTGCTGTGCTGTTTAATATTAAAGCCAGTGTTGTTTGCTTGCATGTCTTGGCTGGGTTGGTTTTGTCATGGGGTGTGTTTGCACAGTGAGAGCCTGTTTGGAAGCCAAACCCAACCCAACACTAGCGTGTCTTGCATCTGGTTAGATTTTGATGCTGGTTTGCAGCATTCCATGATGTCCTTTCCTGAGAACTGGGAGTTTGTCAGCCCAGGGATCCTTAATCCTGGTGGTGGAAATGCTCTGGGTCACCACCTGGGTGTGTGCACAGGGCTGAGCACAGCAGGGCCGCAAGTGTGTTGTAATATAAATAAATAATGACAGGCCAACTGTGACAGTGGCACCCAGGGAGATGTGGCCCGGCAGGAATACTGAGCTCAGAAATGAGCCGTGACATTATTTGAGGTTTGTGGATGCTTTATGAAGAGTGATTTAAAAGATTGCAGCTGTTTGATCTCAGAGATGGAGGAAGTGAGAGGATGTGTTGACAAGGGGCAGAAGGCAATGGGAGTGTGCTTGGACATTTTGCTTCTCCCATTCTATAAATCCTAAGGGAATATCCAACCAAATGGGGGAAAAAGATGCCTTTCAAGTGAATAAAGAGAAATATGCCTTGTACCTATGGGCAGTGCATTCCAAGAGTTACTGCTGCATTTGGAGCTGCCAGAGAGGAGCCAGTATCAGTCAGGTGAGGATCTTTGTTGAGTGGTCTCGCTCCTGGGTGACACCTTTTGGGCAGGGCTGTGCGAACCCATGGGTCTGATCCAGGCCAAACTCTGATGGGTGTTGCCACAGACAGGCTCGTCCTCAGGGTACATCAGTCTCCAGCTGTGTTGGGGGGTGTCCTCATCCTCTTCACTGAGAGACATCTGGTCCCAACAGCTGTCAGGGAGGTGAGATGTGAAAATGGTGCAGTATTTTATAATGGCCAGAGATTTAATTCCATCTTACTGAAAAAATTGCCTGTAGAGAATCTCTGACAAGTGCATATGCTTCTGGTGGCAAGGAGCTTGGTGAGACTTCTGAGTGGTTTGACCTGGGGCTCTGTAGTCTGGAGAACAGAAGATTGAGAGATCATCTCCTCCATGTGTATAAATATCTGAAGGGGGGTGTCAAGTTGATGGGACCAGTCTCTTTTTGGTGGTCCACAGCAGTAAAACAAGGAGCATAAAATCAACCAGGTTGGAAGACACCTCCAAGATCATCCAGTCCAACCTGTCACCCAGCCCTGTCCAGTCAACTAGACCATGGCATTAAGTGCCTCATCCAGGCTTTTCTTGAACACCTCCAGGGACGGTGCCTCCACCACCTCCCTGGGCAGCCCATTCCAATGGCAAATCGCACTCTCTGTAGAGAACTTCCTCCTAACGTCCTGGAACATGGAAGGTTTCACCTCAACATGAGGAGAAACTTCTTTACTGTGAGGGTGACAGAGCCCTGGAACAGGCTGCCCAGAGAGGTTGTGGAGTCTCCTCTGGAGACTTTCTAAACCCACCTGGATGCATTCCTGTGCAGACTGCTCTCGGTGATCCTGCTTTGGCAGTGGGGTTGGACTCGATCTCTGGAGATCCCTTCCAACTTCTGGTGTTCTGTGATTCTGACTGTCTTTAGGTAAAACTAAAACCACCACTAGTCCACAAGTTGTTTAAGAGCACTGAGTGGTTCCTGGCTGAAGTGCAGGGGAAACATTTTTCTTTTCCATATTCATTAGCTGTGATGTTGGGATGCTTAGTTAACTTCTGTCATGTTCCGCCTGGGAACAGAGGGATTGTGTGTGCTCTGTGACCTTTAGCTCAAGGTGACAAAACACATTACTTATGTTCTTAACCTTCTAATGTGTCTGCAGCTCATGCTTTCGCAGAGGAAGCTTTCCCATGAAGGAGATTCATTTTCAGGCAACCTGCAGATATTTTCTGTAAACAGGTCGATTTCCCTGCATAGCACATGCCCCTCTTTCCTTTTAAAGCCACTTGGCCATCAATATTCCCTGGGTTCCCCTCTCTTCCTCCTGTATGGATCCAGTCTCTCACTGTGCCCTCCTTACCAGTCATCCTTCTTCTGGTTGTGCCCTGACGGTTTGGAGCTGCAGGAATGATGCAGCTGCAGATGCTGGAGTGTGCAGGAGATGCTGGGTCTTGGGGCACGCAGGGTGCCCTCATGCAATAGCCTCTGTGCCAAAACAGCTTCTGCTTTTGGAGTGCTTTTAGTGTTTAACCAGATTTGGGCACTGGTAGGAAGGATGGGGTATATGTGTACGAAATTGATGTTCCATCACTTGAATCCCCATCAGTGAGTACTGTCCTGTCCCTGCAAAACAAGAGGTACTGAGCATGGCTTCCTCATGCTCTTTGCCCATGTTCCTTGCAGGGCCTCAGCTGAGGAGGAGAGATGAGCTTAACTCCTCAACCCCTCTGCTTCATCTGAGACCTTCGTGCCTTCTGCTGTGCCAGCTCCTCTGTCTGGGAGCAGCTCTGTAGTTCCTTCATTAAACTCCCTGTTTGCAAAACACTTGTGCAGGAGTGTCCCAGCCCAATCCCTCATTATTTTTGGCCCACGATAAATAACTTCCTTGTCTGTCTCAACCAGAGACAAGAGCTTGGTGCAAACTTGTGTGCTGATTTGGTGTCCCAGCCAAACGGTGGCCTGGGGGGAATGGAAGTGCCTTCCCTGCCCAGACTCCTCCTCCCAGCAGCCTGAGCAGGGCGAGTTAAACCCAGCACCCTGCCGTGGAGGGTGCTGTAAGGAGATGGCAGCTCTGGAGGTGGCAGGAGCTCTCTCCTCTCCGCAGTGAGATGATCGGGGTGGTGAGGTGATGCCAGGTAAGCCTGCAGACAGGCAGCACTTCTCGTGTTACGAGCGCCAGGAGCTTTTGCTGCTGTGTTGGTTTCCCTCAGAGTAGTTATTCACACTTCTATCTGCTGGAAGCAAAATGCCAGCCTGTGTCGGTGCTCCAGGAGCTTGCAGAACGGAAGAGTTTAGGGTGCCAAATGCTAAAATCCCCCAGGCTGCATAGAGCCTTCTCCAACCACCTCCGAGCGCACAGCAAAGCCTCCTGCTACCAGCTGTGCAGCTGAGCAGGGGGCGGCTCATGCCAGGGAGTTGCATCCTGAATTCTGCCTGCCAGGCTCCAGGGAGTGTTGTAAGGAATTACTTGAAAGTCACAAACCTGCCTTGGGAACGCTGACTGATCGGGTGTGTCAGAACTGAAACTGGTGAAATCACTCCTGAGGACCTTCCCAGTGGAGGATTGATTGAGCTCTGAGCAGTTCCCTGGTGCATTTGGGGGAGTTTGCCTTGTGCTGTGGGACTGGGAGAGCATGGAAGTGAAGGAATAGGACGCCCAATTCTCTGCTCTGGGATCCCTCCCTCCCATTGCCATGGAGAGGGCGTTGGCTTACAGCAACTTGCTTTTAGAGCTCTTTTTCCCTTCAACCAAACTCAGTTCTTTTTCTTCAAGCTACTGTAAACTTTTCTGATAGCTCCTTAAATCTGATGCAGAGGGTGAGGTTTTGCTTTTCTGGACCTCAAGATCCTTAGGCTTAGAAAGAACTTTTGTTGTATATGTGATTTGGCAGTAGAGACCCACTAAAGCTACTTTTGGAGATAAAAAGCTGTTGTGTGCACTCCTGGGCTGAGTCTGCCCAACTCACGCCACTAGCCTCTGCAGACACCTGCAAGACCAGGGCTTTTTGCAGTTGCCACTGTCACTGTACTTACACACAGTACTGACCAAGACAGGAAATGAAGTGTTGGAGGGAGTGGGTGGGAGGACATGAAAAGACAATAGGGACCTATATGGGTTTGTGGATTGGTTAGGGGTGTTGTGTGGGAACATGGGTGATGGGAGATACTGGGGGACTATGCTGCAGAAGAGATGCAGTGATGAGCAAAATGACCTGGTGCATTTAAAGTGGAACTGCTGGGTTTGCTGTGTGAAGAGAGCTGCTCACCCTGCATGGGTATTTGTAACCAGAGGTTGCTTCAGGAAGCAGAGGAGCAGGTGTAGGGACTGGAGGGAAGGCAGACAGGTCCTTCCTGGCTCAAAGGTGCCTGGATGTGACTGGGACAAAAGTCTTGTGATACAGACTGAAAAACAGCACTGTAATGGTTGTGCTGCAGCTCTGTGGGCACCTCTGGCTGCTGGGGACAGGGCTGGCAGCTGGCTCCAGCACCCGGCACTGGTCAGATGATTGGGAAGTCACAACAGCTGAGAGCTGCCCCCACTGAGACATGACTTCTTCTCCATGAATGGCATATTCAGATGGGACAGCTAAACCCTGCTGGCAGCCCTGGGCTGGAGGAAAGGGTGTTGGGGAGGATGCATTACTGTGCAGCTGGTGCAGCCGCCAGTGGTGCTGGCATCAGACGTGGCCTGAGCACAGGGATGGCAGCAGAAATCAGTGCTTTCCGAGAAGGGGCCACGCACAGTGTGGTCACCTCCTCAAACAAAAGGCCAAGTCAGCAGCTCCTGAGAGATGGATGGCAACGAGACCGTGCCGGAACAATGAGGGTGTTTGTCTTCTCAGCACATGTTGCATCTTCGTAGGCAAGATAAAAATGTGTGTATGCAGCCAGGTTTTTATTACTGACCTTATCTTCAACAGTGGAGCTGATTGTGGAGGAGTTGTTGTTTGGTTCTATGCTGGGCTTTTTCTTTCCTTAAATTTGCAGTGAGCTCCTCCCAGGGTCTGGGGGAGGAAGTGAGGCAGACAGCAGTGTACTTGTGGACAACCTGTTTTGATCAATAACCACCTCCTCTGTGCTTTGAGGGAGGTTTTCAGTAGCAGAGGATGTCTCCTCTTTGCTGGGGAGGGTGAGGGTGATCAGCTCTGTGCTGTGCTGATCCCCTCACAGCTGTGCTGCGTTTGTGGTGGCTTGGCTACTGCCCTTGTTCCTCCCAAACCTTCCCCCTTCCTCTTACCTGGATCCACACTGGGAAAAACACTCTCCAGGCAAAGGCTAAAGAGTGCCTTTCTTGGTTTGATGAGCAACTGTGGTGCTGCTGGTGCCGAAGGCTATCCAGGCACCAGAGAGCTTTTCCTTTTATTGCTAAAATAGGTCATGCTCGCTGCTGGCAGGAGGAGATTTAAAGCAACTTGTTTCAAAGTTCAGGGTGTGCAGAGCAGAGGTGAGGGACATTCCCTGCCTCTGGCAAAGCTGCTGGAGTGGTGGCTAATGTTGCTTGGGCCACCCCACCTTGGGGTGGAGAGCTATTCTGACTTGCAGGCAGCAGCCTTGCCTCCTACTCCAGCCAAGGGGCTCAAGCAGCAGCTTGTTGCACAGATGAATTTCTGGACAATCCAAGGCCCTAGTGGGTTTTAATGTGGGGTAGCTGCTCCATGCTCCTGGAGATGTGGGAGGCTCAACCTGGCATGTGCTTCTCAAGGAAATGGGGTGAATTCACAGTCCAAGCTTGAGCAATAAACTCTTGGCTGCAGTGTTGGGCCTCCTTGACTTGTGTGTCTTGTCCGGATATCCTCGTTGTATAGGGAATAGTTCTGAGTGTTAGAGGCACAGGGCAGTCTGTGTGGGAAACAACAACAAAGAAGCAGCAGGTGATTGAGCTTGTGGCAAATGTGGGCACTGCCCTGGGCAGTGCTGTCTGCAGCTGCTCTTACCTCAGAAAATACCAGTGGAAATTAGGACACCTAAGATAAAGGTGAGACGTGAGGTGGAGCAAGGTTCCCAGAGCTAGTGGGATGATGTTGGGAACAAATGGAGTGTGGGATGTGCCAGGACAGCTTTAAAGTGCCCAGCTCTGGCTCTGTGTGTCAGCAGTACCACAATTTGTGGGGACACCAGCCCCACTGCCCTCACCCATCAATTGCACTGCAGTTAACAGGAGCTCCCAGAAGGGCACATGTTCTGCTCAGGAGCAGCAGGAATGGGCCAGGCATTTTCTGAAATCAGAGAGGGAACAATTTGTGTCAAGTGAAATAAACAGGCATGCTTTGGCATTGTGTTTTGCTCACTCTTCAGATCGGCTTCGTTGGAGCTAAATGCTTGGGAGAGCTTCAGCAGAAACAGGCAGATCGTTGGGAAACAAATTGTTCACAGCACTGGGCGAGCTGGTAACAAACAGCCCACGACCTAATCCTTACTGGAGGTGGCGAGGAGCTGGGATTTGCTCCTCAGTCAACATGTGCAGTGCCCCGGCCTGTTTGCCAGCCTGCCAAAGGTTATGAGGACAGTGTGTGGCAGTGGCTTGTAGCAGGGTGAGGGCTGCTGTGCCCGGGGAGTTGGGCAGCCTGCGCCCGATGCCGTGATTAGAGGCGGCAGCTGGCGTGGGTGCCACCCTCTGCCGGGGAGCCTGCTCAGCTGGCGGATGTGGTGGCAGACCCCGGGAGCGCTCCTCGGCGTCGCTGCGGAGCGAGGGCGGCAGTTCTTTGGGTGAAGCTGCCTCTGCACCGACTGCAGCAGGGAGCTCCTGGCTGCGGACGTGGTAAGCGATGGGGGACGGACGTGATGCTGCAGGCTGCTGGAGCTGTGCTTCCGGTGCTGGCCTGGCCACGCTCTAGGTCTCCGCGGGTTTGCGCCGGAGCTGTTTGCCAAGGCAGCCAGAAGCAGTGGGAGTTCGCACTTGTTTTTCTGCGGGCGGCAGGAGGAGAGGAGGAACAGTTTGCCTTTCTCTTGCAAGACCAGCTCCAGGCTTCCTTTCTGTAGGCCTTGTACTTCTGGGGTCTTCTCCTCAGGGGCTAATTCTGGCAGCCCTGGGAATGCCATCTGGATGGAACAGTTGGTAGATGCCTCATCCGTATGGATGTGCTCTGTGCTGGAGCTGGGAGAGCAGGGTTAGAGCTGCTGCTGGCCGTGGCAGAGTGTTGTCTGCCTCTGGGCTGCGGGTCAGTGCTTCCAGCATCGATTTCAAACCTCTCTTGCTCCTCCTCGTTAGAGGTCAGGCAGCCCAGCCCTGAACAGCTGCAGCAGGCAGGGGAAGGAGGACTGAAGCGCAGCAGCAAACGCAGGCGTTCAAAACAGAAAGTGAGAGGCAGGAGGACTGCCTGCAGCCATCGGCTCAGGGTCTGGGTTATCCCCGGGTCAGGGGACAGCTCACAGGGCTCTGGTGGAGATATGATGGTAGGGAAGGCAGCAGTCTTGGAACTTAAAAAAACAACAAGAAGCTATAAAGAGGGGGGAAAAAAAACCTAACACTTGTGTGTGGTTGTGTTTTTTTTTCCTTTTTCCTCCTTCCACAGGGCTGTGTCTGTCTCTGTGCTGCCAAGAGCCTCGCCGTAACATTGTATTCAGTCTCCTGGCTTTGTACAGTTTGATTAGTGTATCTTAATGAGCCTGATAGACTCGGGTTATTTAGGGTCAGAGGATTTACCAGGAAGGGGAGGCAGACGGCGCTCTGGGTGCTCCCAAAGCAAGTAGTAACACAAAGAGTTGGAGACTGGGAGTGCTTTCACCAGCTCCCCCTCCAGCACCCCAGGGCCGGGGCAGTGAGGACATGTCCAGTCTCCTTGCTGGCAGCACAGGATTGATTTTGGCCTCCTAAGCAGGGTCCAAGTACCCCTTCAGTCTGCTGCATGAAGAAGCATATTTTAATGAGGCTGCTTTTGGCTCTTCAGCATTTCATTTATCTAAACGTTGGCCTTGTGCTGAGCTGCTCTGCCGGGTGATTTGTGGCACTGTAGACACTGTCTGTGTCTGTCCCTCTTCGGCGATGGCTCAACCCAGCCAGCAGTTTTCTGTGGTGCAGGGCCAGGAGCAGCTCAGAAGGGTTCTCTGGAGGCACCTCTCATCAGAGCAGGTTTCTGGCTGTGTCTAGGCAGAAAGTGCCTGTATTTGAGCTGTTTTCCCCTCGAGACCTTCCCTCACCAATTGCTGCAGCAGGCAGCGTTTGTGAGAGGTTGTCTTCAGCATCACCCACGTCAGGCTTTGACTGACACAGGTTTGATGAATGAGCTTGGGAGTCAGAGCCCTGTGTAAAGGCCAGGGCTTTGCAGCATTTGTGTGGGATGCTGAGTTTTGCCCTTAGGAACTTGTGTGCCAGCTAACTGCTGATTTGCAGCATATGCTGTGGGCCTCTGAAATCTTCAGGTGATGGTACCAGCAGCCTCTTCATCTCTGCTTCCCATCACCTGTCTCCTAAGCAGCAGAGCCTCAGAGCCCCATTTCACTGCTGCATGTCCTTTCTGTTTGTGGCAGTGTGCAGCCCCTTCTTGGCAGGTCGCTTGGAGCTGGAACAGTGCAGCATGAGACTGAGCTGCCTCAGCCCTGAGAAGCTTGCTCCTGGATTGGATTTCATGCAGGTGATGTGCTTGGGGCTGGCATGTGTGCACAGTTTGAAATGCAATAGCATAGGTTTTCCGCATTGTTTTTCTAATCCTAGTTAGCTGACTTCATCCTAAGCTTCTGAGATGTGGCTTGCTGGTTTTGAAGAGTCTGTTTCTTGCATGCAAGGCTGATGGTCTGGGCCCTGGCAGCTATGCAGCATGCTGTAATACCAGGTGGCTTCAGAAGGACGAAGGCAGTAAAGCATTTGTGGGACTGGAAGATGGAAATGACCTGTCCTCTTCACTGTGCTTGGGTGTCAAGCTGCTCCCAGGGTCATGGGCCCATCCTTCCTCCCCTGGCTGGGTAACTACCAAGGTTTTGCATGTCTTCTCCTGACCTGGGCCTGCTGCTGCTCCTGAGCAAGTGTGGATTGGCCAGATATCTGTGGGTGGGTTGTCAGAGGAACAGGAGGCACCAGAGCACAAAGGTACAAGGCAGGATTGTTCTGGGGGACAGCTGTCTGTGCTGGAGGATGAGATCGTCCTGACAGTGCTCAGTGGTAGAGGTGCTTTTGGGGGACCTCTGTGCTGGCTGTCTGGGCTGTATCTCCCTTGCTCAGACAAGCTTTCCAGCTGCTTACAAGGCCGTTTCCTTGTCATCGGGTGCAGTTGCTTCCACCAGAGGATGGATGCCCCAGGGACTAGCCTGACTACAGCACTGCTGTGAGGTGTGGGTGGGACACAGGGTGTGACCGTGGAAGCTCAGCCTTGGCATTGCTAGGCTGGGTCTTAAGTCATCTACAGCTCCAGACAGTGTCGTCTGGAGGGAAGAAACTGGCCTGTTTATTTGTACTCTGCCTGTGTGGTTGGAGGGGACAGGGTTCCTTTCACCCGGGATTATATTTTGGGAAGCTGCTTTTTTATCAGGGGAATGATAAAGTCTTGACATTGAGACTTACAAAGTGGTTTTGATTGCTTAGCTTTTGTTTTAGAAACATTTCCCCTTCTTTGCCTGAGTAAAGAAGCTTAATTTCTACCAACAGAAGTAAAGGAGCTGCTCATCTGCTCTTTGCATCTCTTCATGCCCTCTTGTGTCTCCAGGTCTGTTGAGGTGCTAAAGCCCCTTGCTCCCTGTGTTTTTGATCCTTCCTCAATCTCTGTGTTGTGATATTTGTTGAATTCATGACATTTGGTAGAATTTCCAAGGCATGTGGGAGCACCTGAACCACAGGGGACATCAGTAAAGTTGATATGCTAGGAACAAGGTCTTGAGTGGTGGTAGTAGGAGGATTGAGGGCCCTGGAAAAGATGCTCCAATACATCAGCAGATTTGGGGGGAGTGGGGAGAGGGTTTGCAGAGGGCAGGGAGAGATAGAATTTTTGATTCAGGGTGGGGACTAAGTCCTGTTTGTGCTGTCTGCTTTGGTGTGGGGGGAGCTCACGTGGCACAATCTGGATGCTGCTCCCTTCTTGCCTGTATGTGAAAGGTGCCACAGGCCTGGCAGCGAGGTGCTCTCCAGCATTCAGAACACTGCTGAATGAAATGTAAGCCTCTTCTGAAGGCACCTCAAACCTTCCTGGCATTTGCATCTGAGAAACACAGCCACAGCTCACTGTGTGATTTACCAGAGTAACTGTCTGAGCAATTAATCCACCTGCATCTTGCCAGGCCTCCCACGGTTCCTTTGACAGTTCATCACAAGGCACAGAATCCTCCTCACTAATTTTTGGGTTATGTTTTCTTCTGGTGCAGCCAAATGCTGATGTGAGCAAAGCCAGGCAGGTCAGAAGGGGTTGAGCAATGGCGGGAAGAGCAGGACCTGGTGTTCACCAGCCTTGTCCTTGGTGGGGAAGCTGGAGAGGATCTTCTGTCTTCCCAGCCCTGAGCTGACAGCACAGCATCGTGGAAACATAGAATGATTTGGGTCGGAAGTGACCTTCAAAGGTTGTCTAGTCCAACCTTCCTGCAGTGAGCAGGGACATCTTTCACTAGATCAGGCTGCTTAGAGCCTTGTTGAGTCTGACCTGAATATTTCCAGGGATGGGACCTCAACCACCTCCCTGGGTAACTTGTTCTAGTGTTCCACCACCCTCATGGTAAAGCACTTGTTCCTGACATCCAAACTAATTTGCTCTTCTCTAATTTTAAACCATTGCCCCTTGTCTTAGCCCTGTAAACAATCCATGAGCTTTCCCCCTCATTTCAGGCCACACCAACAGACTCTGAGCTCCACCAACAAGGAGGAAAAGGGAAAACAGACAGTTCCTGGGACATGAGGAGCCTTTTTTCTCTCAAGGGCACAGCCTTGGAGCCTCCCAGATGGGTAATTCTTGTTTAGATGCCCACAGAAGATGATGGTCCTGGTCATGGGCCTCATGGTGTGTCTTCCCAGGCATGGGCTGTTTGTTCTGTAGGTGGATGTCAGGAGCTGTATCACACTTTGGGTTTTCTTACACTTAAAACTAGGACAAGTGTGAGTGTGGGGAAGCAGCAATTCTGCTTTGGCTGGAGCTGAGAGCCAATGGGCTCTGAGTTGATCCCACCAGCGGATGGACTGATGACATACTGTATCCTTCAGCCTCCCCGTGCTGTCCGGCAGGGATGGACTCTAGAGCTGAGGAAAAAGCAGTGCCATGGAGTAGTGTCCTCTGTTTACACCTGGGTTTACAGCAGAAGTGAAACATGCTGAGGAGGAGTAGATGCTGTCCTAGTAATGCCCTCCTTGTGTTGTGAGAACTTGTCTGAGGACACCACTTGCCTCAGGGGCCGAGGTCTGAAATAGCCAGACAAGAGATGGAGACCAGGAGTTAGGGGCAGGCAGAGGCTCCTGGTTGCTGGTGTTTGCCAAGGTCAGCCAGAGTAGAAAGGAGCAGCAGCACACATTGTCCAGTGCTGGGGAGACATGAACCCGATTCAAAAAACTGGTGCACCTTTCCAGGCACAAAGAGCTGCTGTCCCTCGGACTCCACCGTTCCCCTTCCTCCTCCTGATGTCTGGCCTCTTCAGCTCTTGTGTGAGAGAGCCTGAATGTGGGGTGGAGGAATCTGCTTTGCTTGGCTCCCCTACACCATGAGCTTCCAAGTTCTGATTTTCTTCATGTCTTTACAGAAAGCTGCTATGCAAACATCTTGTTTTACTCTCTGGTGGCCAAAGATATTGGGCTTTGATATTCCCTTTTATTCTGCATCTGGCTGCAGGGGAGAGTGTGGCATCCATCACTGGGCTGCTCTGTTCCACCTGGAATTCTGCATCCAGTCCTGTAGCCCCTATTACAAGGGAGATGCTGGAGTGTGTCCAGAGCAGGGCCACGAGGGTGATAAGAGGGCTGGAGCAGCTCTGCTGTGAGGACAGACTGAAGGAGCTGGGGCTGTTCAGTCTGGAGAGGTGACCTTCTTGTGGCCTTCCAGTATCTGCAGGGGGCCTACAAAAAGCTGGAGAGGGACTTTTTAGGCTATCAGGTAGTGAGAGGACTGGGGGGAGTGGAGCAAAGCTGGAGATGGGTAGGGTCAGACTGGATGTGAGGAGGAAGTTCTTCACTGTGTGAGCCTGGAAAGGGTTGCCCAGGGAGGTGGTTGGGGCCCCATCCCTGGAGGTGTTTAAGGGCAGACTGGATGAGGCTGTGGCCAACCTGCTCTAGGGTAGGGTGTCCCTGGGCATGGCAGGGGGTTTGGAACTAGATGATCCTTGTGGTCTCTTCCAACCCTGACTGATTCTATGATTCACCAACAGAAAGGAGAGAAGGGGTCTTCAGGGGCAGGTCGTTGCTATTTTAACTTCCACATCCTTTCTTTGCCTGCTGTACACCCTGCTGGGACCCTTCTCCAGCTTCCCTGATGCCAGAGCTCATCAGTCTTCACTACAACTGATAACTGCTGTGGCAGCTGTTATGGACAAGAGTCCTGTGCCCACATGCACTTGGTATTGTATTGATTTTATTTTTTTAGACTCTGAAGTTTTTTTTTTCCCCTTTTTTAGGGAGTTGGAGGCTTTCTGTGCTGTGTTTTGTTTTGGTTTTTTTTTTTTGTTCCAGTCAGAGCTGTTCAAAATAAACTCCCAGGTGGGATTGGTTCTTCTAAGGTAAATGTGTGTCAGGGATATTCTGTGACAGGGCTTTCTGTGCCGTTGCTGAAGGTCTTTGTTAATTAGGTGGTTAGTCTTCTGGTCAAGTATCCATCTGCAAATCAAAAAGAGGAGTTGGATGTAGCTGCTAAAATGCCGTTGCTGGAATCAGTCAGTGGCAGGGAGCAGGAGGGCTTCTTATTTAATTAAATTCGGGAACATACTGTACTGTGCTCTCAAGGGTCAGGGAACAAAAGGGACATACACATAACAAGTAGCAAAGTGTCCTTTCAAGCCCCTTGAGCCCAGCCCAGGGGAGCTGTGTTTAAAGGGACACTCTCCACATAACAGCTGCCATCTCTCTTTTTGCTTTCTTCCCCCTCCCAGTTTCTCCACGCTGCTGCATGGATTATTGAAGCTGAAAGTATCTTGTGGCTTTAATTTTCTTCTTACCTGTTCTTCCTCTCGAATTAACTTGTCACGAGGACTGCTTGGATGCAAAAAATCCCTGTGTGCATGCTTGGCAGTCAGGTTGAGCTTGCTGGGGTCCCATCCCATGGGCCAGCTCATAAGCAGCCCCAAATAAAAGCTGGAAGCAGGTTGGTGTGGGGACTGAGCTGCCAGCCCGGTGTGACGCAGCGCTGGGAATTGGTGCTTTTACCTTTTTACCAGAGGAGAAGCACTGAAGTTTGTGGTCCAGCACCCTTCAAAGGAGGACTTTTTTTTTCCTGAGTTGTCAGAAAATGGTTTGGGTTTGAAGGGACCTGAAAGATCATCTAGTTCCATTACTCCTGCATGACACCTTCCAGTAGACCAGGTTGCTCAAAGCCCCATCCAGCCTGACCTTCAAGGGTTCCAGGGATGAGGCACCCACAGCCTCTCTCATCACCTATTCCAGTGTCTGGCCACCATCACAGTGAAGAACTTCCTTACGTCTAAACTAAGCCTACCTTCCTGTTCAGTGTTTGCTTAAAGGTTGTCAGCAGTCTAACGAGCTCTTGTGTTTGCTCCTGCAGGACGTTGCACTGTTGGAGTACCAGCATCATTCCAGGGATTTCGCTTCCCACCTCCCGCCAGGGTCAATCATGCAGCCGCAGCGGCGCAGGCCATCCCTGCTCTCCGAGTTCCAGCCAGGCAATGAAAGGTACCAGCTCCTTGCCTTCTCCTGGAACACAGGCATCCCAGCTGCACCAGGGAGTGTTCTGTGCAGGGCTGTGGGGTGGGGGAGGGATGGGTGAGACCCGGGCAAAGTTGTGTTGTTGTCTGTGCCCAGTCTCTGTGCCCCTTTAGCTTTGTTGTGCCAGTGTAAGTGGCACCTTTGCCTTGTGGTTTCTTCTCTTGAACTGTCATGCATATAGAAAACTTCTTAAACCCACTAAACAACAAAACCCTACCTCCCTCTCTTCTGTGGAGCTATGTGCTGCTGTAACTGCCTGTGCTGACTTGCTTCAGTGTCGGAAGTAAAGGTGCGTGGTTGGCTTTGGTCTGTGGCTCCCAAGGCTGAAGGGAGGAGTGAGAAGAGCTCATTTCCACTCTGCATCTTCACTTCCTCTTTGCTCCCTGCTTTCAATGTTTTGTTTCTCTTTCAGCAGTTCCCTCGCAGCTTTCTCCAAAGCGAGGGTTTGTGGTTTTTTCTGTCTGTTCCTATCACAGCTCTTCCTCTGTCCTCGAGTCCTTCCCTAGTATTCCATGGGAGCCTGGCAGTGTTTTTGGGTGCTCCTCAGAGAAGTGCTGTGTGGCTGGGAAAGCTGTAGACACTTAAACCCTAGGAGCTGGTCTGTTCTGAAGGCCACTGCTCTCCCTCTCTGTTTCATCTCAAAATGCTGCTCTTGTGTGGTTTCTCTTCTGCATTTGATGCTTAGTGGTTTAGGAAAAAAACTGGCCTGGAAGTGAAATAAGAGCCTTGCTGCAGTAAAATCATATAAAACATTTTTTTTAATGCTTGTTCCTTAGGATAAGACTCAAAACAGAGTCACAGAAATGAGTCTGTTTCTCTAAAATCATAATTGTTAGGAGAGGGGAGAAAGACCTCAGGGTGTGGGATACATAAGGGCAGAGATGCAGACAGGACCCTCTTTTCTGATAGGATGAATTCAGCCTGGTGCTCAGTAGGAACAGGAGAATTTTAGAAGCAAATCCAAATTCACACCCCAAAACCCAAATCCAGTTCTTGTCCTGAGGAGAACTCAGAAGCAAAAGGCAGCCACCACAGTTAGTTTCTGCCCTCCTGGGTTGTGCCCGTGTCACCTTCATGCACAGAGGGTGGCATCACTTTGTGTGACTCCTTGCAGCAGGTTACGTTGCCTTGGCACTGTTTGGTTTCTCAGTGCTTTGTTTACTGCACTCAGACTAATATGGGTAAGCTAGAAGTGGGTCAGATTCAGCTAAATTTGGGAGAGGTAGGTAAAGAGGACCCAGCAACATGCCTGGTTTTGTTTTTCACACTACTTACTGTTTGCAAAATGGAGAACCAGTTCTGCTCTCCAGTAACGTTGAAAGTTTCAAGTTCTGAGTATGCTGTTTGAAAAAAAACTGCATCTTGTTTCTTCCATGTAGCTAAAAAAAACCCAGCAGCAACCCTTGGGGTCTGCTCTACCACACTTCTCATCTGGTGTGGTCATCCAAACATCTCACTTTGGCTCACAGATATTCCAACCTCTCCAAACGTGTTCTTGTGTCGACAGTCACATGAGTGTGGGTAAATGTTAATTGAGGTTGTCAGGCCTAGAGACACATCCGAATGCTTATTGTGGTTCCTTCACTTTCAGCCTGAATGGTGAGGTTTTGGTGTGCTGTACACTCTTTGTAACAGACCCCAGTTCCATTTCATCTCTTTTCCCTGGAACAGCTACAAAATTGAGTTTTTGCAGAAATGATACTGGGTGCAAAGCTAAAAATATCACCCGTGTTCAGCTCAGTTGTGCTGGAATGCTAAGCTCTGCCTTATGAGGAGATGCTGAGGGACCTGGGGCTTCTTAGTCTAGAGAAGAGAAGACTGAGAGGGGATTTAATAAGTGTTTATGAATATCTGAGGGCTGGGGGTCAAGAAGGAAGGGACAGCGACAGCCTCTGCTCACTCATGCTCTGGGATAGGACAATGGATGGAAGCTGCAGCACAGAAAGTTCCACCTCAATACGGGGAAGAACTTTACTGTAAGGGTCACACAGGACTGGAGCAGACTCCCCAGAGAGGTTGTGGTGTCTCCTATGGAGACAAGACCTGTCTAGATGTGTTCCTATGTGACCTGTGCTAGATTGTATGGCCCTGCTCTGGCGGGGGAGTTGGGGTCAATCTCAGGACTTGTAGCACGAGAGGTTCTGCCTCAACACAAGGAGGAACTTCTTCACTGTAAGGGTTGCAGAGCACTGGAACAGGCTCCCCAGAGAGGTTGGGGAGTCTTCTTCTCTGGAGACTTTCAAGGCCTGTCTGGATGCGTTCCTGTGTGATCTGTGTTAGATAGGATTGTCCTGCTCTGGCAAGGGGGTTGGACTTGATGATCTCCTTGGGTCCCTTCCAACCCCTAATAACCTGTGATCTGTGACCCTGTGAGATCAATCTGAGGAGATCCCTTCCAAGCCATAACATCCTGTCATCTAGACCAAATAAAAACTGCCTCCTTGGGGAACCTGGGGATGGAAGGTGGGGGTGTGCAGAAATTTTCAGCCCAGTGTAATTAATTATGGCAGTAGTTAGAAGTGGATGGCAGTGGGGAGCTGTTAATGTGTTTTTGCCAGCCCAGCTGCTCTTTCTCTGCATCTCTAAGCACTACAATTAAAAAAATCTGTCCTGGGGGAGGGCTTTGCTTTTTCATCTTTATGGTGTGAGGATCTGCTCTGAAATGGAGTCATGGAATGCACTGGCTTGGAAGGGACCCTCAAAAGTCACCTTGTCCAACCCTCTGCAGTGAGCAGGGACATCTCCAACTAGATGAGGCTGCTCAGAACCCCATCAAGTCTGACCTTGAATGTCTCCACGAATGGAGGCCCTACCACACTGATGGGCAACCTGTTCTAGAATTTCACTACCCTGGTAGCACCTGATGTGTTACAAATGGAGCCTTTTGGGTGCTTGATTGCTCTCCTGGTGGTTCCTGAGGTGCTCATGTGCCAAGACTCTGGAGCTTCTGGAGCAGGTTGGGTTGGTCATTGGTGCTTTTTTTGAAGAACAGTTCTGGCTCTGCCTGGTGTGGAGCAAAGCCTGGATGAGGGAGCTGAGAGCAGCCAGCTCTGCAGCTGAGTCTCCTTGGCAGGTTCACACCAGGCGCATCTGTAAGCACTTTGGCTTTGTTCCTGGGCTGGGATTGAGGGTTTTGAGCAGAGGCAGCTGGCTCTCAGTGAGGGGCTGGGGAGGAGGCAGCCACCGAAGGCAAACAAGTCACGTCTGCAGTGGGGGCACAGGGGGTAAGAGAAGGGAGCGTGCTGTGTTTGAAAGGAAGACCTTTGCCTTGGTTCCCTGCCTGACAGCCCACCTGGCATGCTGTGGTGGGAAAGAGAGACTCCTTCCCTTGAAGCAAGTGTCTGTGGAAGGGAGTTCTTTCAATCCCCTGTTGCTTGGGGTGTTCAGAGGAAGCAGTCTGTCTGCTGTTGGTTGTGGTGAGTGATGCTCTTCCAGGATCACTCCCCTGCTTCAAGAAACCAATTTGGGAGTCTGGGGCAAGTGGGCTGTGGCAGACTGACAGCACTCGAGGTTGAGCCCTGTCCCAGATGAACATCTCTGCCCTGCTATTGCCCTGCCTTGTGCTGATCCAAAGCAGTGTCTGTGGCCAAAGACTGGTGACTCAGCCCTTTGGCTGGTTAGTCTTCATTCCTCTGAACCCATCTGCCTAGTGAGCAGCTGCTGCTTGCCCCTCTCTCCTGGCATCTGGAAGGATTCATTTTATTCTTTGCTGGTTTCAGGGGGTTGTGTCCCACTTTGGCATTGTTTTCATCTTAGGTGGGTGTCTAAGGTCTTAATTAAGTTACTATGGTATTTGAGGCTTGACCCATGGATACTTTACATCTTGCAGGTGTCTTTAGGGCTTGCTTTAGGTCTTCCTACAGCTTTGCAGTTTTCTGACTCTGCTGGCTACAGTTTTAATGCGGGACCAAGTCGGTGGTTAACTGTGGTCCAGTTAAAAGGGAAGAAGCAGTAAAGGATTTCACCACGGGCACAATATTTTAAGTATGAATCAGGTTTTTGGTGGCAAAAAGCTGTTGAGTGGTAACGTGCTGGAAGGAATGGGGTGTTGAGATGATCACACATTTTGGTGTTGTCTGAGCAAGGAGCTTATTGAATGTCAGGCTCAGGCAGGTGGATGTCACCACAGCTGAGCCTGATGGGTCAAGCAGGATGGGGAGAACCAGATCCTGAAGTGGCAAACCATCATGGGATCTCCTCCCTGATGGGCAATGTGCCTCACACTTCTGCCTTGCAGACCAGTTCTGCAGGAGATGCTGGGGAGTCGCAGAATGCCCTTCTCTCCTGGCTGATGCACTTGGAGATGTCATCCACCACCTCCTGGTGGATGTGAACTCTGAACAGCAATTCTGGCTTGGAAGGAAAACTTGAACCACTCTGTTGCTGTAGGGAAAGCTGTCTCTGTCTGTCTTTGCAGAGATGTGCTGCTTTCCTTGGTGGTTTTTTTGGTAGCAGGCTTTTTCTTGGAAGGATCCACAGACCTCCCCTTAGTGTGCTCGGTTGGCTGTGCCAACTGGACTGCAGGAGTGAAGAGAAGTATTTCAGGATCTGCTGTTGGTACAAGTCGTACCATGAATGCTTGCAGAGGAATGTCCTGGCAAGGTGACAAGGATTAGGGTGGGTTTTTTTTTTTCACTCTCTTCTATATATATTTTGGTCCACAAAAGAAGTGAGAAAAAACTGGGTTGAGTGTTAAATGGCAGGTGCCAACGGGGTGAGTGGTCTGAAAAATCAAGGAACTGTGGTGATGATTTTTCTTCCCCCCTGACTTTTCCTACGTGTTGGGATTTTAAACGAGGTTCCTTAGCCAGCAGAGGAATGCTGGGGTGGATAATTGCTTCTCTGGCAGAAGCCGTGGCTGTAAATAAGCGGTGTGCATGTTCACACAGTAGATCCCACCTTTACCCAGAGTCAGATGAGTCACTGTTTTCATCAGATTATTTTCCCAGCTCACCGGGAGACCAGGCTCCTTTTCAGGAGCCGTTGTGCTGAGCGCAGCCCTGAGGAGCTTGAGGAGCCTGCCCGGTGCTGATCTGAAGGATGACATTTCGGATGCGCTAAGCAGCTGCTGCGTTTCTGCAGCCATCCGAGATAGCCATGTGCCATCCAGCACGAGAGCAAAGCCTAATTACTGTGCTTATTGGATGTGATTAATCCTGCTGGCTGAGGAGCCTGGGGAGCAGTGGGAAGCCGGGGCGGCGAGCGTGGCCACTGGAAGTCAGTGTGGCCCTCGATCTTCATCTCCGCTGGGCCAAACGGCACCGACTGCTCCCGAGCTAACAGCGCGACCCAGCCGACGTTATTTATGGCCTTTAATTAAGTTCCCACTTCTAGAGGTGACCCTGCTCTCAGGAGTGAGCAGTGCTGCAGCTGGAAGCCCTGCAACTCTACATCTTTGTGTCTGTTCACACTTGGAAATGATGTTCTGGGAGACGCTTTTTTTTTTCTCCCCACAAGTGAACATGGGAAAATAACAGCTGGAAAGGGCAGATGCTGGCATGTAGACACTTGGTGGCAAGCTTTGTCTTGCAAGTACCCTCCTGTTCTGATGTGTGCTGTGGGCATGTCCACAAGCAGGCACAGAGGATGACTGAGGCTCCATGGAGATGGGGAGGCACTGGCTTCGTGGAATTGGGCCAGTGTGTCCTGGTGAGGAGAAACCTGGACATTGCCTTGACTAGAATGGAGGGTAAAAGTTCATGAAGCATCTCTACCATCTGTAATCTTGAAGCAGATCTCTTTTGGGAGAGGAAAAGAGATCTGGCAATGTTTGCAGCAGGCCTGGTGACACGTGGGATGTTCCTGAAGCCATTAGTTCAGAGTGCTCCAGCTACCCAGCACTGCCAAGAGGGCTTTCCTCTGGGGCTCCTTGTTTTGCATGCCTGGAGAAGGCATGTGAGGAAGCTTGTGGGAAGCCACAACTATTCCTTCTCTTTAGTAAGGCAGTGTCGTTGTGTGGCACAGTGTTAAAGCCTCTGCTGGTCCTATTCATGAATAATTCAGGCTCTGTGTATGGAGATGTTCAGTATGCAAGTTTTAAATAGAGCATCTGCTCTCATCTAAGTTGCAGTTGGCTTGGAAGAAGTTGGCTGAGAGGGTTGTGTGGGGTGGCTGAGGCACAGCTACCTGCCCTCGTGGGGGAATGCCTCGTGAGGATGCACATGGGACCTCCTGGTCACAAGTGCTCAATCAGACATGACAAGAACCTGGAGTCATTGAGCTGGACCACATGGTGAGCTAAACATACTGTTTAATGCTGTCCCACACCTTTGGCTTGGGAAGACTCAATGCTGCTGCTGGCAGATGCTGCTGAGGGCATGGGAGTTCCACTTTCCCCACCCAGACTGGCTGCTCTTCCCGTGGCTCCTGTTGTTAAGTCAAGAGGGATTTTCTTCTCCACCTATATGACAGAAAGAGTCTGTCAGCTGGACCTGTACATGTTTTTTGTAGCTGTCTGGTGACAGGTTTGCTCCTACAGGCCCTCCAATTTCGCTGTAACAGGTCTCAACTTGCCTGGTCTCCTGCTCTGGCTGTCATTAGCTGTAAAGGGGCCACTGAAACCTTGGATGAATGCTAGTGTTGACTATAAATAATTCAGTCTGACAATGGTGTTTTTCTATATTAGTGGCTCTCAAAGGCATTTTATTGTCTGTCTGTACCTGTGGGGACTGGAGACTTCTGTAAAAGCTTTTTTTTTTCTCTTTCTTTCTTTTTTTTTTTGTTGAGACAATTTCCCACTAAGCCATCTCAGCCAGAGGAAATAAACAGCTACAGAAAGGGGAACATTTGTCTTGGTTCTGATTCCAAGAGAAGGCAAGAGCCAATTTTCCAGCCCAGTTATGTTGTTTGGCCCCATGATGTAAGGAAAAATATTTGTGGATGGGTGCAAAGCTTCAACTGTGCCCTTGCTGGGAAGCTGGAGGGAGCTGGCTCAGAGTCACTGCTGGGCTTTGGAGCCCTGGGTCCAGGAGGCACATCTTCATGGAGCCAGGCTGGGTACACTGGGTTTCATTGCTCCTGCTGCCACCTGCTGCTGCTCAGCTGATGGAGAAATGGGGAGGTTTGAAGAGCAGAAGAGGGTTGTATGCCTTTGAAGAGCCGGGCAGTGCGCTCCTGGGATGGGTTAGTGGGGGGGGGAAAGCCTCCCCTGACCTCCTCAGAAGTTGGTACTTGCTCATTGCATTGTGATTTGGCTTCAGCAAGGAAGATAAAGGTAAAATCCATTTAGATTCCATCAGGGCTGCTCTTACAAGCCTCAAGGGCAGCTCAGGATGTCTCATCTGATCTTTTGTCCCAGGAGAGAGGTGCTCTCAGCTCCCCTTAGAACCAACTGGCAGCCCTTCTTTATCAGCCCATCTTGTGCTCAACTGGTTCTAATGTATAATGTGGCAGAAGTTTTGCTAGGTCTCAGTGACCTGTGTGTGCTGGAGCAAGGTGCAGGTGCTCCACACTTGCTGTAGGATTTTTTTCTGCTCATCTCTTCTGAACACCCTATGTGAGCCTGCTTGGGGCATGGCCCCAGTGAATGAGTAACATGGCTCTGCAGCTAGGAGGGTGTTATTGGTCTGTCAGATCAGTAATAAACCAAAGGTCTAATCTTGGGTTATTGTGGTCTCCTGGTCTCAAACCTGCCCAAAGCAGAGCTCAGACACTGGGGCAGGCCCTGCCTCCCAGCCTTGGTGTGTCAACAGATCTCAGGATGTTCTGCTTCTCTTGTTTGTTGTTGGTGTTAGAGGACTCCAGATGAAGACTAACCTGATCGCTTCTTAGGTAGCTCTGGCATTTGGTTTATTTCATTTCACCATGAGTAAGTCACATGCAATTAAAGCCACTCTTTCCCTTCAGCAAAGTGGGAATCTCTGGAATACACCAGCTGGGTGGGAGCTATTTGGAAAATGCAGCAAACCTCCAAAGTGGATGTAACAGGAGAGGTTCTCAGGGCTGTTCTTAGACAGCAGCATCAGCACTGTGTGAAAGTCTGTTATAAAGGGCTTGCTGCAGGTGGGAATGTCAAGGGTGAAAGGTGTGACAGCTCCAAGCAAGAGGTTAGGCTGCACCTCAGATGCACTTTTTGGCTCCTCATAACAGGAAAGACATTGAGGTGCTGGAATGTGTTCAGAGAATAGCAACAAAGCTGGTGAAGTGTCTATGAGGAGTGGCTGAGGGAACTGGGGTTGTTCAGCCTGGGGAAGAGAGGCTGGAGGGAGACCTTATTGCTCTCTACAGAGGTCTGAAAGGAGGTTGTGGTGAGGTGGGCGTTGGTCTCTTCTCCCGAGTGTCAGGTAATAGAATGAGTGAAAATGGCCTGAATTTGTAGGAATTTGTCCTGGCAGGGTTAGATTGGATATTAGGAAAAATTCCTCTCCTGCAAAAGTGGTCAGGCATTGGAACAGGCTGCCGGGGAGGCGGTGGAGTCACCATCCTTGGAGGCGCTCCAGAAACATGCGGAAATGGCTCTTTGGGACGTGGCTTAATGACCATGGTGATCCTAGGTTGGTGGTTGGACTCAATGATCTTAGAGGTCTTTTCCAACCAAAACAATTCTGTCATTCTGTGATTCTAGGAGCAGTTGGTGAGTGCAGCGAGGCCAGGCGGAGCGTGTTGAGTCGGGCAAGGCCATCGCGGGAGTGGCTGGAAATTCCAGCGGCTAAATTTAATAGCAGCTCCAGTGGATGTGGAAATGGAAATGAAATAGCACCCTGTACCATAGCAGCTGCTTTCCCTGGCGTGGCCCCGGCCTCGCTGGAACTGCCTTTGTAAAGCTCTGAGTGTTGCTCTTATCTTAGAAATACAGAGGGTGGTGATTGTGTTGGGTTGTGACAACTGCAGAGGTCTGGGAGCCATCCTGAGTCAATTAGCAGCTTCTTGGTAATGTGGCCTTAAGGGGGAAAAAAAAAAGAAGGGAAAGTAAATACATCTGATTTTTAACTGCCTCGGTACAGCAGAGTCTGGGGTGTGGGAATATTTTAGCACCTGCCCAGCTCAACAGTTGCTTATTGTTCCTGGGGTTTATAGCAGAGCCCAAGATTTCAGCCTGCAGCTGCGGGCAGGCAGGGTTTGGGACAAGCCAGCAGGAAACTTGAGAGGTGCCAGGAGATATTTCTAGGCTTGCTGAGGATCATTCAGTGTGAAAGTGTTTGCAGGTGAAGCAAGCTGTGCTTCCATGCCAAGTTTCTGAGCCGTTTCTGCTCTGAAAAGTTTGCTATGTGAGCTGTGCTCTGGTAGGTTGGAGATTGGAGTGGCAAAGGCAGTGGTGGAGCCTCCCTGCTCTGCCGTCTCCTTTTTGCTGGGAAGGAGGAAGAGGACGAGCCAGATTCTGTTTCTGTGTGTCAGCAGCAAAGCTGCTGCCCAAATCCTAGCATCAGCTGCCTGTGCCAAAGCCACAGCAGCAGTTTGGCGTGCACATGCCTTCTGCCTGCTGTTGATGTTTAAATACAACTGCAAAAATGAGCAGTAGCACCTTTAGCTTGCTTCCCTAGAGCAGGGGTGAGACTGGCACAGTGCTGCAGGGGAGGGCAGAGGGCTTTGAGGTCGTGCCCCTGAGAAGGTGTCTTTCACCAGGGTTCCTCCTCTCTCTGGATGCAGTCCAGAGCTGTTAACGGCTGCTGGAAGGACTCCCACTGGCTTCAGAGGGCTCTGGGTTCTTCCCTTTTTGTCATCCTCTCCCAGATATTTAGCTAAAAAATGTCCATCAGCAGTTGCTATTTGTGGGTGGGGCCCGTGTGATGCACAGGATCTCCTGTCTGTTGTGCTTGCTTTTTGTCAAAACACATCTCCTCCCTTCCTCCGCTTCCAGAAGCTCCCCAGGCTGTGCTGTTTGTTGGTGTTTGGTAACTGGGGAGAACACTTCACCATGCAGCTCAGGAGAGCTTGAACAGTTTTGTGTAAGGGGAAAAGAAGCAAAGCCATGGTTATTTTTTTTCTCTCAAAATTTTGAATCTGCTGCACTTCGTTTTAGTTTAGTAGTTTGGAGGTTGGTTGTTGTGGGTTTTTTTTTCCTTAAAAGGCACTTCTGCCTAAAGTGTTAAAAACACACCCCTGGAGCTGCTGCAGCAAAGTTGATACTTGGGCATAGTAAAAGGTTTAATGTATCTTTTGCAGGATCCCTTTACAATTCCCACAAGAGGATTCTGCTAGGGAAAATAGAGCTGGGGGGGGGGGGGAAGTTTGACATTTGTTTTAAGCAAGCAAACCCAAACCAAATTTCCAGGTGTCACCAACTGCATCATATTTAACAGGTGCGAGGTGTTTGAGCCTGATGTGACACATCAGCACGGTTGCCATCGCTGGCTAATGTGCCCTCACGGCTTGCCAGCTCTGTGTTGGAGCCGTGCAACTAACTACATGTGGCTGGCTTCTCTCCTCCCTCATCCTAGAAAAAGAAATCCCTCCTGTCTAGCCATGGAGGGGTGTGCATTTTTCTCCAGCATGTAACCCTTGGTATTTCTATAGAAGCTGCTAAATATAAACAGTGATGCAGGTAGCTCTGACTAAAGAGGCCAAATGTGGCAGAAGGGAGCTAGGCTTAAGGGCCACAGGGTCAGGTTTGAGGATCATAGGATCACAGGATGTTAGGGGTTGGAAGGGACCCAAAGAGATCATCGAGTCTAACCCCGCTGCCAGAGCAGGACAACACTACCTAACACAGATCACAGAAGAACACATCCAGACAGGCCTTGAAAGTCTCCAGAGAAGGAGACTCCCCAACCTCTCTGGGGAGCCTGTTCCAGTGCTCTATGACCCTTACAGTAAAGAAGTTCCCCCTTGATTTTTCAAGCTTTGGCTTTTCCTGGCCAGCCCAACACATGTGGTATGATAGGGAAGGCTCAGAACTGTGGCTTTGCTCTAGTGTAGAGACAGCAACCCACTGTGTGTAGTGGAACAGAAGATGGCAGTGGGGCTTTCTGGGTGACCTGGAAGGTGGTGCTGAGGAAGAGGACAGCAGGACTGCTTGTTGGGCTTGGAGGATGGCAGTGTAGATGTGGTGCTGAGGGACATGGTTTAGTGGTGGGTTAATTGTTGGACTTAATGGTCTTAAAGTTCTCTTCCAACTGGAATGGTTCTGTGATGCTGCATTGTGTCCTACTCCCCTGGCTGACTGTCTGGTTCTGCCTACCTTCAGTGAGCCTTGCAGGAGAAGCAGCATGCTCAGCAGCCAGGCTATGGACCTCTGCATCCTGGGTCTGCAAAGACCTGAGGTGTATGAGTCCAGGGCCACCTGGCCTGCCTTCGTGCATCCTTCTGGGCCATAGGCAGAAGCTGAGCTCTCTGACTTCCTGGAGTGGCTTGTGGTTGTAGAGCCTGCATAGAGCAGAGGTGGCTTGTTTACTAAAGGCTCATTTCTCTTTATCACCAGGTCTCAGGAGCTGCACCTGAGAACCGAGGCTCATTCCTATCTCTCTGACCTGACCAAGCCATCGGACTTGGAGTTCATTGAAAGCAAGAGGCCACGCCTGGATCTACTGCAGGACCCCCTAATGCGGCACTCTCCTCTTCTGAACCAGAGCCAGCAGGGAGGGACAGAGGATCTCTCCAAGGTAAGGGGACATGGTGCTAGCTGGATGTGGGGGTCTTTGTTTTGGGATCCCCTTGGCTTGTGTAGAGCCTTCTTTGAGGCTTTAAGCCGCTGCTGAGTTCAGTGTAGGTGGTGGTTCCTGATGCATCAAGCAGTGCTTGGTGGTGTCTGGTGGCACTGAGATGGGTTCACTGCTTTGGGGAAACAGAAGTTTATCAGCTTTCCCTGCAAGTGTTGTAGTCTTGAGCTTGTGTCTGCTGAGCACAAGAACAACCTGGAAGCTCCTTTAGGCTGAATTAGAGGTGGCCATGCCTGGCTTTTCTGGATGCTGTGCCCTGATGTTTTTTTTTACTTGACCTTTCTCATTTATTACCTCTCTTTATTTAATATTGCTGTTTGAAAGGTTTCAGTCAGTTGCTGGTGGTTCTTTAATATAATCTCCTGGAAAACTTCCTTGCCTTGGTTTGGTTTGCTTTAACAAAGCAAATTGTTTGCTTGCCATTGTCCCTTCTGCACATGTGCTAAATGTTGCAAAGATAAATCCTGTGCTTGTGTGCCTGTGTGGATTTACTTTCATGCTCTGTTGGGGTAAATTGTATTTGATTTTTACCTCAAGCTTGGACATGTTCCTGGTTGGCAGGAAAGTTTTACTGGGTAAACATGCTGGAGGCAGCTGGGCTTCAGAGGTGTCTGAGCCCTCAGTGAAATGAAAAGGATGTCACATCCTTACCTAGACTGCCAGGGATGATTTGCTGTGTTGCTGTGGAAGCTCACTGAAATAACATCCTGGCAAGAAAGGTCTTGCTTGGCAGTGCCAGGATATTTGGGCATCTCCTAGCCATGCAGTACTGGTGTGCCTGACATGAGATCCCTCTGACCTTGAATGAGAGGGACATTTACTTTGGGGTAGCTCAGGTATGAAGGGAGGCCTAGCTGGATCTCCTGGAGGAGGGATCTGCAGGGACTGCCAATTCGGAATGATGACCTGATGCTGGAAGAAATGGAGTGGCTCTTTGAGCAGAGTTTGAACTCAAAGACCACAAGAAACATACCAGACACATCAGCTTGCTGTTCTTGAAAGTGGGCAGCCTTGGAAAAGATGCCTCCAAGGAGCTGTGACACCTCTGTGTCCCATCCTTGATGCTCCCGTTGAGATGTGTCTTGAAGAGGAGCCTGCTGTCCATGCGGCTGGGACGCGTTCTGGTGGCACACTCTGGGCATGCTGGCTTGGGTGGCTGGCAGGGAAAATAAATTGTTGGCCATGAAATGGAAAACATCCCCCTCCAAAGGTGTGAGGAAACCAGGACAGCTTCTCTGTCTGCACATTATTTCCATCAGCAGCATTGTTCTGCCTCTCACTGGAAACCCTTGTGTTGTCTCAGCTGTTTGTTTCTAGCAGGCAAAGCTGCTCTTGAGGCATTAGTTGGTGAGTTCAGGGGCTGCTTTTTGCTTCTTGGTCTGTGACACATTTCCAGGAATTACATGCGTTTTATGGGGCTTAAAACATCTGCTAATGAAAGCAAGAGAGAGAAAGCTGTGAGGTACAATTCAACAAGACAAGATTATGCTTTTAGTGGAGTCATTTGTAATTTCAGAGTCTGTAAGGAAGAAAACAAATGTGGTGTCCCTGACTAGTGAGGGCCTAAGTGGAGCTGGGATTAGTTGCTCAAAACTAGCAGGGGCTGTTTTCCGAATGGATTTGATGGAACTCACTGCCAGACTGGGATGATTTCAGTGCTGTTCAAATGGCTGAGAGCAGAAAGCAGGTCTGGGGTGTAGGACTGCCACTCTGAAGGTGTATCTGCCTTCACAGCTGGGGAAATTGGATTAATAGCAGACTTTTAGCTTTATTTGTGAACAGTCATCCTCAGACTGGTCTAGAAACTGCTGGTGGATGTGAAGGTCGTGACAAAGCTCTTGCAGATGATCTGTGCGTCACCCTGAGCCTCAGTGTGTTAGATGTTCTGGGTGTGCTGGTCCAAAGGAGACACCATAACCAAGATTGGTTGTTGTCTAAGCTCTGGACACTTGCTTGTCTGGGTTGTTTGCACATGTAAAGCTACCTGTGGCTCAGCAGTGGCTGAGCTTTGGTGGTGTAAATCACCAGCTGAAACAGCTGATAAAGACCTTTCAGAGAAACACTGTGCCGAGCTCCATGCCTTTAGCTCCTCTGTCTGACTGATGTGACCTCCTAAAACAGCACATCACAACGCAGCCCATCCTGGTGGCAGATCCCTGCTTGGCTCCATGCCTGTGGACGTTGGCTCACACTTCATTTCTAGCAACGCTGCGCTTGTCCTGCTGACTCAGCATGTCCTCTGTCCTCAGGGATCATTCTGCAACCTTCCTCCCTTCCTGCAAACACCCTGCAGAGTGGCTGCAGAGCCAGAAGTCTCTGTGCATCCGCAAGCAGGGGCACATGCCTGCTGGCAGGACGTGTGTGTGGTGCACCGTGGCACACACTCAGCAGCAGGACATGTCCCAGTGACCAGAGCTGGAGAAGGAAATTTGCTGTTCCATCTGTGCTGCTGACTCAGAGTCTGACAAAGTCATTCGATGCTTTATCTAGGGCAGCTTTGCTAGGGTGAGCAGCACCACGTGAGCCCAGTTATTACTAAACACATTGTTGGTTGTTTGGACAGAGTATCCCAGGAGCTGTTCTCTTACCTCATTCCACACTATTGCAGTCATTGCATGAGGAGAAGAGAAATTTACTTGTTGGAGTAACAGCACTGGAAGTGCTTTTCATGGTGATTGTGCAGATCAAGCTAATTCTTGCACAGTGAAAGGCTCCACAAGGCCCTTAATAAAAAGGGCAGGGTTGTGTGCTGTGAGTACCAACTGGGCAGTCCCAAGGGCTGTCACTGTAATGCAACAGCAGTGGATGTTGTGTTCAGGCAGTGGGTACCAACTGGTCTCTGCTGGTTTCAGAGCAACACTGGAGCTGAGATGCAGAGTTCAGATGTGTGGTGGGGTGTGAAATTAGCACACGCCTGATAATTACTGATTGCCTTGGATTTACCAGCCTCAGCCCAGAGGAGAGAAGTTAACACCATTCTTGTGCATCTCCAAGGTGAACTGAACCCCTTTCAGGATCACAGTGGCCTCACTATAAGTGAGGCTTGGACTGTGGGGAGCATGTAATGTCTTCTGCTAAATCAACACTTTACAGCTGGCCTTAGAGCCAGGCTTTGGGCAGTGTGCCTTTCAAAAACAGCAGCTTTACAGAGAAACCTCAGCTGGTCTAGTAAAAGAGTTTGCCTTTCCTTACGAACCTTGCATTGCTCATATCCTCAAACATTGGCGTTTGCTTCCAAGCTGGGAAGTAGGAGGTTGGTTTATTGCTTGCTTCACCCACTTCAGCATCTTTTTCCCTGCAAGAGAGGTTGCTGCCATGTTCCTAGGGTTGGGCTGCTGCTGCAGGACGTGGCCAGCAGGGCTCCAGTGAGCTCAGTCTGCTGATGGAGAAGTTAAATGTCTTCATGCCCTCTGTGCCAGTGTGGGCTGGTGCTGTGTCTGAGAAGCTGCTCCCTTGAGCTGGCTGGGAATAGCCAGGCACAGCTGAAGCAGGACTGGGTTTTCTATGGCTGTGAGCCTGGCTGTGAGGGTTGCTGGAGGAGATTTGCCAGGTGTGCTCTTGTTGGAGATGTAGGAGC
The DNA here is from genome assembly GCF_015220805.1 of Pogoniulus pusillus. Taxonomy (NCBI): domain Eukaryota; kingdom Metazoa; phylum Chordata; class Aves; order Piciformes; family Lybiidae; genus Pogoniulus; species Pogoniulus pusillus. The sequence continues at coordinate 8,827,616 of NC_087293.1, forward strand.
TGGTTCCCAGGACCCTTGGTGGCTTCTGTTTTCTTTCCAACAAAGTCACAGACCTCTGTCATGTGACAGCAGATAGGATTAAAGCAGGCAGCTCCAGAGCACACCAGTAACATAGCTGCACGATCCTCTGTCTGTGCCTACGTGCACAGCGGGTGCTGTATGCCATCCTGCCCCAGGGGATGCTGAGTGTGACATGTCTGGTCCAGCAGTGCCTGCTCTCCCCTATCCAGAGCTGTAGCTCGGTCCTGCCTCTCCCCTACCATCGCTTCCTATTCCCATTATGCTTCCACTTGTTCTTCTTCCCCCCATTTCTGAGACTGCTTTTCCACCACGTACAAGATTTGCTGCTCCTTCCTATAGGATGTGAGTCAGTCGTGATCTGCATTTAGTCCCCTTGCAAGGGCGGGCTGGCTGCACTTACTGCGAGCCATGTAGTGTCATGGGTGCAGGGCTGGGTGGAGGCTTAGAGAAGCTGAACCTCCTTGCCATTTGCCCTGACAGGCTGCTGGTCACTGGGTAAGTCTCTTCCCCTTTCTGTATCTCAGATTTCCCCAGCCATCTAAGGGACAATGCCGCTTCCCTCTTTTGTTAAATAATTAACAGCTATTGATGGGAAAGGGCTGTTAAGGAGCCATGTGTTGTTAGGACTTGGACTCTGCTTTATATTGTTGAAGGGTTTTAATTTCTTCCCTTTCTCTGTGTGATTTTTTTGGTTGGTTTTTTTTTTTTTTTGATGCTGCAGATTAAAAAGGGAATAAGAAAAGGGAAGGGGGGAGTCTTGGGAAAGACAGCACCAAGGCCAGGAAATACCTAGAGCAAAGCAGAAATTAGGGCAAAGGATATGTTGCTTTGATGCACGTTAATGTGGGTTTTAAAGCAATTAATTGCAAAAGGAGGAATTAACACATTTAAAATGCCTTTTTAATGATGCATTGAAGCCAGCAGTCTACATGCCAAATTTCACACTGGCTGCCCGTTCCAGAACCCAATTTACAATGAGCTCCTGGAAAAGAGGCTGTGGGATGGAGGAGCTCTTGGCTAGTCCTCTAACTCCTGCTCTGGACATGGGCTGGCAGAGCACTGAGGACAAGCAAAAGGCCTTTCAGGAGCCCTGCTTCCTGTTCGCTGCACTGGCTGCTCCCTTGGCACTGCTGTTCCCTGGTAGCTGCTCCACCCCTTGCTGGATGTGCAGGGGTGAGGAGTGGGAGACTGAGGATTTCAGCAGCAGGGTTTGCCCCAGCACGGGGAAGGATGCTCAGAGAGGGCAGCTCCCAGCACGGATATCTGGGCTGGTAAATCACCAGTAGTGTTTCTGCTCCGTGGATTTGTTATGGGAACATTGATCTGTTGCTGGGATTAACCTCTCAGAGTTTCCAGTGGGTTGGTCTCACAGTTATTAATGAAGCTGGCTGGAACTCGTGTTGACCTTGGCAGAGGCCCCACTTGGCTTGGAGGTAACTGGCAAAAGCATAATCTCTAATTGAGTAATCCAGTGCTGGGGGAAGGGAGCAGAGAGGGGGTGGAAACTAAGCAGTGCTTTGAACTGGGAGAGCTGCCGCGCTCCGACGGGATGCGTAGGCGTGGAGCGTTCGGAAAGGCACTGGGCACAGCGACTGAGCGAGTTAGCAACAGTGAGGTGACAACTGGGTTCCTGCAGCCTGGGCTCCCTCAAGTAGAAACCTGCCAAGAATTCCAGCACCTCCCTGTGATTTATTGCTGTGGAACAATGGCACAGAGGGGCCGGAGAATGAAATGAAGCTGTGAGCATCAGCCATCCTTAGGCAAGTGTCCTCCTGTAGTATCTGAGTCTGTGGTGTGGACTGTGCTGGGCTCACTTCCCCACTGGAGCTGGTTTTCCACTTGGGAAGAAGAGCTCAGGGTTCATTACTGAGGCTTTTGATGAGTGTCGGCAAGCAGAGACCCAATGACAGCACAGGGCTTGCCTCCTTGGCTGTGCGCCTCTGCTACAGGAGAGGGAGCTGGTTCCTTGGCCAGCTGTGGTTGTGCCCACATCTGGTGGGGAAGGGATGGCTGCCAGAACCCCACAGGACACCTGAGCAGAGAGATCCTGTGGAGCCACAGGAACACTGATGGAGAGGGAACACAGCAGTGCTGCCAGTCCCCTGCTGCTCGCTCCACGTTGTCCAAAACCCATGTGAGATGCTGAGCTCTGTGCCAGTGAGTGGCTTGATCAGCCCTGTGAAAGGTGAAATGCCTGCCACTTGCCACAAGAAGACTACTTGTCGCCCTTAGGACTGCTGGGTGTTGAATGCAAAGCCTGCACATGCTGCCTGGCTTCCCAACTGCTTCTTGGAGGAGTGGGCTTGTATGGAAGTGGCCCTAACCTCAGATCTGAGCAATTAAATGGAACCGTTTTAGTGGGCACAAGCACACCTGCATCTTTCCTGCTTTTGTCTTCAGTCTCCTGTGGAGAGCAGCATTTCTTACCAGCCCTCCTTGCAGGCAACTTGGAGAGGAGGCAGATTGGGCACTGCCTGTAGTCCCCAGGCTGGTGGTGCAGTTGGGTGTCCATTGGGAGCAAGTGGTGTGGGGTTGCAGAGTTCAGCAGCTGTATGAAGACCCTCCTGCGACGTGTTCCCCACGCACCCATCTGCCATGCGCTTGCTCATGCTGTTGGCTTGTGCCTGATAAAAATCTGATGGCAAAAACGATTTGGTGGGGCGGAGGAGGAAGGGGGGGGGGAACGACTTGAGTTAGGGCAGCAGTGATTCAAAGCTGTTTCTGGGAAGATGAGGGAGATGTTGGCATTCTCTGTCATTCCAAACATATTTGAGAACTGAAATATTTGCATTGTTCACACTGTCACAGCGCAAACACTTCGGGCTGCATCTCTACCTTCCCTTGCTTTCCTCTCTGCTCTGTAGATTGTTTCCAAATTGCAGGAAGATGAGTGTGTGTCAACCTCTGCTCAGCTGCATGTGAACACACCTTTTGAGGGTGTGTGCCTGCCTTGTGCAAGCTGTCTGGCTCTCCTGGCAGGCTGCAGGCTTCGTTGCATTGCCTGCCACACAGCAACTGTGCCAGGATGGCTGCAAGGGCTTGTCAGCAGGTCATGCTGTGCACCAACTCGGGATGGGAAGCCAGGGGAGCAAACGGCCAGAGGAATGTTATGTCTGGAGTAGGATGCTCCATCTCATGAGCATGGATTTGTGCTGGTTGCATTTGAAACTAGAAGCTGTTAGGCATTGCTCAGTCTTAGAGAGGTGTTCAGTGGCTCCAGCCGGCCCTGGGGCAGGAGGCAAAAAGAAGGAACACCACAAGTGGCAAGACAACTGATTTTACTGCATTTTTCAGCTGATGTTCTTCTGACTGAAGAGACTTGGGCATGACAGGAAAAGCCCTTGTGGGCTACAGAAAAAAATCTGGAGACAGCATCTGAAAACTGAACTTGACCTTCCCTGAGCCCCCTGCAACCCAGCTCTCCCCTGCCCTGGCTGCTCCAGCCCGTGGCAGTCCCCGAGCCATGGAGAGTGGAGCTGAGGCTCAGCATGGCTGGAAAACTGATGGTGCCTCAAGCACAGGTTGTTGTTTTGCACTTCCTCGGCTCATTTGCGGTGATCGACATCCAAAACAACCTTTTAAATTGCCTTTCAAGCCGCAGCGGTGGAAAAGGGCGTCGTGATAAGGCTGGCTGCTTCTCGGGAGCCTGCTTCATCATTTGCATAATTGGACTTTTCTGTTCCATTCAGTCAATATTACAAGGCTGGTGCAGTGCCACATCTCACCTGATCTGCTTGAGGGAAGGAAAGTCTCTTGACTTTGTCTGCCTCACCTCTGTAATTAGGAGTAATGCTGCCAGCTTCTCCTGTGAGCTGGCTGTGCTGCGTGGACTCGTGGAGATTTTTCCCTCTCACTTTTGGAAGTATTCGTACATGATTTGTGTCTCTAGTTTTTTCTTTAATAGCAAGGATTCTTACCTGCTGCCTTGTGTCTTGGAAATAGGAGACAGCAAAGGTGGTTTGCTGCTTAACTTTATCATTTCTCAGGTGGGACTTAGGAACTGGAGGTTGTGTGACAGGAGCTGGCACCAGTCTCTTGAAGCGTGGATACAGTGTGAGGAGTGTGCTGGCCACCCGCGGCCAGTCTGCTTCTGCACATTTCTGGTAAGAAAGAAACCTTCACCTGGAAGAAATTTCCATGGAAGAATTCAGTCCTGGTACCAAGAATGATGTCCTGGTCGCTTTCTTCTCCCACTGCAGTTTCAGCCTGATAAGAGTTCGTTTTCTTTCCTTGATCTGGGAGGGAGTGTGGGTGCTGCTGGGCTCCTGCCAGACCCAGGCATGCTCTGGGATGGGTCACGGGGTTGTTCCCACTTCCATGTGGTCTGGCCAGTTAGTGTAGGCAACAAAGCAAAGGGTTGTTACTGATTTGCAAGCCTGCACATCACCTTCCAGATCATCTTGGTCCCCTTTCTTCCTTAAGCATCCCTTCACGCCCCTGCTTGCTAAAGGTCTTCCTGGGGAGGGCAAGGGGTTTGGTGGCAGTAGCTTGGATGTCTTCTCCATGAATGTACAGCATTGAGCACATTTGTGGTGTGTGGTTATGAAATGCAGGCCATCCACAGCCGAGGCACCAATCAAATGAATTTTCCATGCTGTGTTTTGGAGGAGGGCATTTCACACTAAACCCTTGCTTCCCAGAGCTGGGTGAAAAGCCATGGAGGAGATGCAACAGCAATTGAAGGTGTTTGCCTGCTGCTGCTGGAGGGGATGGGGCTGGGGGAGTGATTTCAGAGATAGATTTGGCAGAGATGCTCGCTTCTCCTTGTGCCTGTGGTGATGGAGCTGTAATAACATATTGAACATGGCAACAGCCCTTGCTAGAGCTCTGTGACTTCACATCCCTGCTTCGTGGAGCGTCGTCTCTTAACGACACCCTCAGCATCGATAACGAGAGAGGAGCTGTCGAGTGCCAAAGGGCCTTGTTATAATTGCTCACTAAAACCTCCTTTCTTCTTGAACCTAAATCTGCTTTTCAAACAGAGAAACTCTCTGGCTGTGTTTTAGGCAGAGGACATACAGAGGGGTTTTTTGCTTGCTCCAGCATCAAGTGCTCTGCAACTTCATGCTGCATGGGGGAGGCAAGGGGTGATGGACACTGGAATGCTGGCTGTGTGCTGGCTGAGCAGAGAGGAGTGGGTTTAGGACAGGCTTGTTCTGCTGCTCTCAAAACTCTTGGCACCTTTTTACAGGAGGTGAAGGAGCAGGAGCATGGTGGAACCTGCTCTCGGAAATGGGCTTTTGCCTAGCAATGGAGCTGGCTTGTGATGTGGTCTTTGCTGTCCTCTCTTTAGGGAAATCAACAACAGAAATTAGTTGGAGGGAAGCAGCATGAGAGGAAAGGACCTGAACCATCCTCTCTCAATCCTGACCTAGGTCTAGTTACTCTTTGGCTGTCTTAGTGCTTTGACCCAGCATCTTCTGTAATTGCCAGTGCTCAGCCCAGCTGCTGCTCACCTTCGTCCCCGCGAAGGACTGGCAGTCCCTTTGATCCTGCACCCAGTACTGTTTCCTGTGGGATGCAGAGAAAGAGCAAAGTACTGGCAATGCCAAGCAGCAGAGGAGCTGAGCAGCAGATGTGGAGTAGCCCAGTGCATGGTGTCCGCTCCCTGGGGGATTCCCTTGGGCAGCAGAGCCCCCAGCACCCTGCTGCAGCACACACCAGCATCAGGTTTTTCTGCTTCCTTGGCACCTCCTCTGCTTGCACAGGAACACTTCCTAGGCTTGCCTTTGAAAACCCTGCTCCGATAGCTGCCCTGACAAGGGATGTGGCTGATTTCTCTCCTCCCCACGTTATTCCCTAAGGAGCAGCAGTGAGCATTTCTGCCTTCTGATCTCCGTTTTGGATGCTGTCATTCCTGTGGCTGCTTAAGAAAGAACCATTGCCTGGTGCACATCAAGCTGTCCCATGTGGTTACGCAGCAAACCCAGCACAGGCTTTTATTTCCAGGCTGGTTTTCAGGTCTGTGTTATTTTATCTGGTGCCAGCCATCACAGGTACGCTGCGGAGCAGGCTGCCCTCAGCTGCTGCTGTGTTTGTGTCTCAGCAGCAGGCAGTGGCAGATGTAAACACAGGAACCTTCTGCTCTTTCAAGCACTGAAAGCTGCTAAAGAACAGGCAGGTATGTGTGTGTGTGTCTATATAATGTGCATTATACTCATGGCTTTCAGTGTGTTTGGAAAGGGATTTATCAATTCATGCATCCAGGGGTGTTTCATGTGTATATACTACTTCACAGGATTTCAAGTAATTGAAAAGCCTCTTTTTTAATATATAAGCACACACACACATATATATGTGTATGTATATCTATATGTGCTGCCTCATAGACTTGTAAGCTGTTTTTTCAAAGGCTTCTTCTAGCTGTGCAGTTCAGTGATCCAGCCTTCAGCAGCCATGCAGAGAGGCTCCCAGAGTCTGGAGCAAAGCTAAATATTGATTTGAGTCAATCTGGGTGCACTTGGAGACATCAGCAGCGTTCATGAATACGGCATAATCGCTGATCGGAGCGGGGAAATTTCATCAGAAAGGCCCCAAAAGGGAGGCTTATTATTGCTTTCTTCCAAATGCCTGAATTTTATTAGCTTCAGTCATTCTTGGCAGGGCAGAGGAATGGGATTTTATAGTTAGCAAAGGAAAAGTAAACACAGTAATCATTTCACAGCCCCGTGCCTGCCAAACCAAGATGGAAATTCCAGCCTTGGTGGGAAGCTGCTGCTTTGCTAACAGATAATAGGAAATTCACAGTGGGCTTATTCTTGCCATGGGAGCTGAGATGTTTGGTTTGTTTCCCTGTAACATCCTGGCTCAGAGAGGCAGAGGGGTGCTTTGTGCTTTCCTGCAGGAGCAGCCTGGGCAGAGCTTGGCAGTTGAGTGATTCCCATAACTGTTTGCAGTTAAAAATGGTGCTTCTGTCCTCAGCCTGTGGGAGCTGCTTTATCCTGCACTCTCGTGGGTGTTTGGTCTTCCCTTGGTCAGTCTCGCTCTGGTCACAGACCTGAGTGATCCTTCAGATGTTACACTTGGGAGGCTGATGGGTCCTATACCCTAGTGACTCTCTCTACCTACTGAATGGGGGGAAAAGAAATATTACAGCAAAAAACACCACCAAATCTGAAACTCTCATGAAAGGTTTGGTTCATATGTTTCTTGAGCTTGTTGAGGCAGAGAGCTGGGCTCATGGCTCATGTCTGGACCACCACTCGCCTGTGTTTCCTACTGCCGTGGGCTGTTATTTCCTTCTCCTGCCTCGCCATCTGTGGGGGATGGTGGGGGGGATGGTGAGGATGCCTGGCACCGCTGTCACTCCACCTGCCACTCCCAGGGCTCAGGATGTGGCATCCTGATGGAAAATCAGGTGGAGCGGGAAAGGAAATGGCTACTCAACCAAGCAAGGAATGTCAAGGCTCCCCTTTCATGTGTCTGCACAATTATTAGAACAATAAACCATGGAGTGCAGCCAGTGGCTGGCTCTGGTGGGTGGCATAGCTGAAGATTGCTCTATGCCACCCATGTTCCCCTGCCAGCACGTGCCCTCTGTAGTCTTGTGCCTTGCTTGATGCTACACCCACCTCTTGAAATGTGTGTGGCTGTGACCCGTGTCCTTGTGCTTGTCCCTGGATGCTGTCCGAGCACCCCTGCTTGTGGGGTGCATATGGCTTGTGTGTCTGGGGGCTGCCAGGCTGCTGGTGGATGTCTCGGGCAGTGGAGGGACAGGCAGAGATGTTGTCCCACCATGTCCCGTGCATGTGTTGAGGACAGCTCTTTGCAGGGTGCACAGCCAGCACCTGCTCAAAGAGGAGATCCCAAGATGAAGGGGACCAGGCTTCAGTGGCATGTTGGGGACAGGTGAAGCCCCTAAACACCTTCATTAAAAGCCAAGAGAAGCTGTTTCCAGAGAGGATCTTTCTTTCCCACCCAATCCTGTTCTTTATATTGGTGGATGCTTTTCAAAAGCATCCAAGCAACTTGTTTCACAGTTACTCGTTTTCCAGACCAGCCACTGTGAGATGGCAGTCGGAGCAGCTTGGATTCTTGGTGAAAGAAGTTGCTCAGGTTTTGTGTCTCTGTCTCTGAGTTCACAACTCAGATTCACCAGTGACCTTTATCTGCATCCAGGGCACTTGTTTCAGGTCTGATGTGACGTTTGAGCCTCACAATATGTGTGTGTGTGTGCTGAGATGTTCTGATGGAGTTCAGAGACTTGAGTGATACAAGCGGAACTTGTGGGACCTTACTAGGTGTGGAGGACAGAGGAGGCTGTTGGAGCCTTGCCATTAAGTCTAGATTTCTTGCAATCTAATGGTCAGGGTTTTTTTGCAGAAGGGAGGGCTTTGGTGTCCTGCTTTTTATGTACTTGAGACCACACCAAGAACGAACCTCTATGCTAAGTGACCCTGAAGACATTAGAGCAATGAAGTGGTGGCATGCAGTTGGCAAGGGGAGTGTGGTGGCTTGCTACAAGAGCAGTCGTTTCTGGGTTTTGAGCTGACACAGTTGGACGAGCTGGGAACGAGCAGGAGTTGGGTGCTGGGACCTGCCAACATGTGTCCAGTGTGCTGGGAGTTGTCGGCAACCCTGGCTTGGTGCTGTGGCCATTGCACAGACGAGAGGAGGTTTGGGCTGGTACCATCACGTGCCTTAGCCACCACTCTTAGGTGACTTTTAGACCCTCTTAGGTCTTGCTTGTATTTCCTTTCTCCATCAGTCAAACTGCTTCTCAGTAGGCAGCTCAGCCTCCAGGATTTGGAGAAAAATAATTTGGGTGATGGGTGCGCAGAGAGAAGAGAGAGGGAGGGAGCAGGAGCAGCCTTGAGATAGATCTCATTTGCGGTGGTGGTGAAATAGAGCTGTCTTCATTCATTCCCTTCCCTCCCCTCCCCTCCAAATCTGATGCCCCTTCAAGCCAGTATTAATACCATGTGCTGGTCCTGATTGACTCCTGACAAATCCTCTCTCGACAGGGCCCTGCCCTGTATGGACCCCGGTGGGATTTGCATGGCTGAGGAGTCCCTGCTGCTCCTCTGCCTCCTTCCTCTTCCCTGGCAATCGGAGGAAATTTAAATGTTTCTGAAGAGCGACATTTCCATTTCAAAAGCTGTTCGCTCAAGTGCGTCTGGAGTGGGATTTCTCTCCCCCCCCACTCCTCTCTGAATGGGAGCTTTAGAAGTCTCATTTCCTCTGCTTGATAACACCACGCTGAGAAGGGCTTTTGTCTTTTCATTTCCCCTCAATTTTTTATTTTTCAATAAGTGAGGTTTGTAGAAGCTGCTGTGGTGGATTTTCCATGTGCTGGAGGATGCACCTGGTATCACCCAGTGGATGAGCCGAAGCTTCCTGGGGTGCAGAGCAGGACCTGCTCCCTGGCCAAGCAGCCACCGACCGGGGAGCACCCTTCAGTCGTCTCTCTAAAGGTCCTGCCCGCAGAGGAGGAGGTGTGCTGGGCACATCCAAGCTGCACAGCGTTGCGCTGCTTTGCCCAGCCCTGCTGATGAGTCCCAGTGCCCCTGGACAGCAGCGGGTGTGGGTGGTGCTGAGCTTGGCTCAGGATCTAGCCCCACGTTCACAACGCAGGGGACTGCAAGGTCTTTACCGCTGCTGACTTGTTGCCCTCTTGCTTTTTGGCTGCCGTAGCTGTGCCAGCTGGGGTGAAGCTGTGGGACCTTTAATGGTGCTTAGTGGAGGGCAGGCCCAAGCAGATGCAGTGGCCTGGCTCCCGCTTCTGCAGCACTGGTGCGTGCTGATGGAGCCATCCTTAGCGGTGGCACTGGCCCCTGTGCTCGGCACTGGTAAGGCTGCACCTCAGATGCTGGGTTCAATCGTAGGGCACTCGCTACAAGGGCATTGAGATGCTAAAGCATGTCCAGAGGGCAGCAAAGCTGGTGAAGGGTCTTAGAGCACGGGTCTGGTGAGGAGCAGCTGAGGGAACTGGGGTTGTTCAGCCTGGAGAAAAGGAGGCTGAGGGGAGACCTCACTCCTTACAACTCCATGGAAGTCACATGAAGCCCCATGACCACATCCCACATTTCTGTGGAAGTCCATTGGTGACCTTTCAGAGGCTCCTGTGCAAGTCCATGGTGACCTTTCAGAGGCTCCTTGTGGAGGTCCATGGTGACCTTTCAGAGGCTCCTTGTGGAGGTCCATGGTGACCTTTCAGAGGCTCCTGTAGGAGCTGCCTGAGGCTAGCTGGCTTGTGGGGAAGGTAAGGGTGGTTTGAGCCCTTGCTGGGGGCAGCAGTGGTCAGCTCTGTGAGAACCTCCCCCGTTACCTTTGAAAGTCTGGTTCTGCAGAGCAGGGAGGTGCAGATGCCACCAGCCTGGCCCAGCGCCAAACTGGGCAATTAAAACTGTGCCTCCCGGCGGCGTGCTGGGTGTCACCGGCGGCGTTTGTCACAGTCTGTTCCTTTCTCAGCGACATCAAACAGGCTCTCTCCTCCTGCCTGGCTTCTTCAGACATCTCCTCGCTGTTTTGGTGAGCTCGGGCAGCCCCCTCCTTTCAGCTCCACGGCCCCCAGGCACGTCTTAGTCACTGGGATTGTGGGTTTGAATGTCCTGCTATGGGATTTTGAGATGCTTCTGAGCCAATGGGTTGTGTGCTTGGTGCCTTCTCCATGCAAACCTTCACCTCCCCAGTGCTGGTCAGTCTGTGCTGGACTCTGTTGCTGTAGGCCAATGCTGGTCCCTTAAGAAGTGATTTTGCTCCTCAAACCGAGACATTGATGTGTTCCTCCTGGCTCCTGCCATAGGGTGAGTTGAGTCTCTGCCATGGTGGAGGAAGAGGCCATGGGCAGGATAGGCACTTCTCACCCCCCTCCTGTGGCTGGAGTGTGTGAGGGTTGACAGAGGAGGGGCTGGGAGGTGCTGCTTGTCTTCCGGGTTCCTGGAATCATGGCATGCTTTGGCTTGAGAAGGGACCTTTTGATGTCACCTAGTCCAACCCCCATGCAGTGAGCAAGGACTTCAACTAAACCAGGTTGCTCAGAGCCCTATGCAACCTGACCTTAAAATTTCTCAGGTGTGAGACATCTACCACCCCTCCGGGCAACCTGAGCCAGGTGTTTCACCACCCTGACCATAATTTCTTCCTTGTAGCAGGTCTGTATCTCCCTCTTTTGAAAACCATCACCCCTTGTGGTGGTGTTGCAGCAGGCCCTGCAAGAAAGATTGTCCCCATCTTTCTTAACATCCCCTTGAAGCACTGAAAGGCCACAGTGAGGTCTCTCTGGAGCCTTCTCTTCTCCAGGCTGATCAACCTCGACTCTCTCAGCCTGTCCTCACAGGGGTGGGGTTCCAGCACTGTGATCATTTATTTTGGTCCTCTCCTGGACATCTCTAACAGGTTCATGTCTCTATTGTGACATGAGGACTCCAGAGCTGGACCCAGCACTCTAGGTAGGGTTTAGTGTACTGGAGGGGCAGAGTCCCCTGCTGGCCCACGCTGCTTTGGATGCAGCCCAAGAGATGCTTGCCTTCTGCATTGTGAGAGGTTAGCTTGTTTAAGAAGTGGGCTTGATCGTGGAGAGGAGGTGATGGGGATTTGGAGTTGAGGTGGTGCGTTGCAGGGACAGTGATGCTCTCAGCAGCATGCTGCTGGGGGCAATGTCAGCACATGTGAAGCAATGCTCTGCATGGAGAAATGACTTAAAGAACATCAAAGCTGTAACTGGAGGAGTGGGAGAGCCTGATGCTCTGGTAACCTTAACTCACCCTCCCCCTTGTTTGTTGAAGATACCACAACACCTTCTTTGCTTTACATGACCCTCTGTTGAGTACCCAGGATGGCCTCCATCTCATGCTGAGCAGGTTCCTGGCTGCTTTACTTCATCCTTACCATTTGCTGGGTGGTCTCAGGCTCTACTTGCTGTTATTCACTGCTCTTTTAGGGCACATGCTGTTGACCTGGAGCACTCTATACGTGCCAGTGAGGTCCTTCCAGCTTAGCCCTTCTCTTTGCTTTGCAGGAGTACAGGCAGAATGTGAAACCAGACCTAGAGCTCCCCAGGACCCCACTTCACTTGCTTGGTTCAGAGTCCTTCCCCATGGCAAGCCCTGAATGAGAGAGATTTTATTTATCTTTGTTTGTTTTGACTTGGATGCTTAACAGAAGATGAATCACTGGCACGGAGCAGCCTTGCCAGATGTATCTGAACTGCACCAAAGATGCTCAAAGACAAGGTTCACAGAATCTTCCTGAATGGTGCAGGAAGGTGTCTTCTCCTGTAAACCTGTTCTCAGAAGCAGCAAAGGAGTTTTGGCTGAAATTTAGATTAATTCTTTGGTTGGTTGGTTGTTTTGGGGGGGGGGGGGGGTAGGAGGAAGGGGAAGGAAGAAAAAGTAAAAAGCCTAAGTTCTGCAGCAAATACTCAACATGGAAAATCTGAGTCCAGACAGTTAATGTCCCAACGAACTGAGGGTCACCTGAAAATCCAGCAATGAAGAGGAGGCAGTCAGGCAATTTCTGATGGGAGGAGAAGCAATTAGCTCCTGTTTGTAACGAGTAGATGGGTAGGTGAGAATTCATGGCTCCTGCCAAGTCAGCAGGGAGTGTTCTGGCTCCATGCAATTATTATCCACTAATGGGGAAAGGCTAGAAGGTAATGAAAGGCCCAGCAACCACTTGTGGATGTGGTGCCTTGGGCTTCGGCAGGAGCCGGAGCAAGGTCTCCCAGGTTAGCCCTGTTGCTCTGGGCTGCCCGAGTCCCTACGCTGTGCTTTTGCTGGTGCTTCTGCGGCTGCCTGCCCTCAGGAGATCCAGAGGCAGCATCTGTTCAGGATGAGCGTGGGGCAGCTCTCTGCAGCACAAGCAAGTTGTGCAAGAGCAGGCTGTGGGCTTCGGCTGAGCGTTGGGCTGGAGCGCTCGCTGCTGAGGTTTTACCACCCTCGTAAAGCTGCTGGGGGGTGGGAAGGGGAGGGTCAGCATTTGGTACTGGTTTTGCAATTAAATTGCTTCAAGCTGTTGAAACATTGGGGAAGTTTTTTGACCTACTTTTCGTGCAAGCTTAGAAATTGTTGGGATGTTTTCTGCGTGGAATTTGTCTGGATTACAGGGGAAAGGAATTTCCTAGGCCTGCTCATAAAGTCACAGATCTGTTTAAGAAAAGAACCAAATAAAATAAATCAGCTTTGTCTTCAGGGCAGCTCCTTAGTCTCCAACTTTATTAATTCCCATGAGAGCAGGTTTGGGGTGCATCTAGCAAAAGCTGTCCCTATTTTCACAGAATCACAGAGTTTATCAGGTTGGAAAAGACCTCTAGGATCATTGAGTCCAACCTAACACTTCTAATTAACTGAGCCATGGCACTAAGTGCCTCATCCAGCCTCCTCTTAAACACCTCCAGGGATGGTGGCTCCGACACCTCCCCGGGCAGCCCATTCCAATGCCAATCACTCTTTCTGTGTAGAACTTCTTCTTAATGTCCAGCTTAAACCAGCTCTGGCACAGCTTGGGTCTGGGTCTGTGTCCTCTTGTTCTGTCACTGGGTGCTTGGGAGAAGAGACACGCACCCCCTCTACCCCCCCATCCCCCAGCTACAGCCTCCCTTCAGGTAGTTGCAGAGGGCAATAAGGTCTGCCCTGAGCCTCCTCTTCTCCAGGCTGCATACCTCCAGCTCCCTCAGCCTCTCCTCACAGGGCTGTGCTCCAGCCCCCTCACCAGTCTTGCTGCCCTTCTCTGGACATGTTCAAGCACCTCAATCTCTTTCTTAAATTGAGGGGCCCAGAACTGGACACAGTACTCAAGGTGAGGCCTCCTGCCTACATGTGCCATGGAGCATAGGGACAGAGGAAGGAGGTGGGCAGCGCCTTGGTCCCACACATGGTATTCCTCGTGGACACTGCTTGTGCCTGCCCAGGAACACCACTGTGCTGGCAGCTGGTGCTGCAAGTGCCTGCTGGGGTGATGCTGCACACACCAACATGCACATCTTACCCCTGCTTCAGCAGCCCCTTGAGTGGCTGTGGGGACAGAGCCTTGCCCAGAGGCAGCAGCACCTGGAGTTAACCTGGCAGAACCATTAGTGCAGCAGATGGCCACTAACAGAAGGATCACAGTGACCTGGGGTGCTTCTCACTGCTCAGGCTCTCTACTTGTGCATCTCCCCAGGGAAGCTAGATAGTATTTTCAGTCACTTTGTACTTGTTTACTCTTCCAGTGCTGGCATCCTGGGGACTGCTGATGCACCAGGATGTGTTGGGCACTTTTCCAGTTAAGAAAAAATAATCCCTATTAGCTGTATTTTGGCCCATTTAAGTGTTTCAGATGCATGTTTGACCTTCAGTCCTGATGGCTGGAGGTGTGAGGTGTTGGCTCTCCTGCTGTGTTTTGGGTGTGTGGGAAAGCCCTGGGGCGCTGCGTCTGCCAGGGTGTGCAGTGCTGCTCAGCCCTGGGCTCCTCAGAGAGAGGACAAACTGCTCTCCCTGCTGTGCAGCACAGCCTCCAATGGGTGAGGTCTGGTAGTTGTTAGTGTTAGTTGGCGAGTTCTGCAGTGGTCACCAGCTCTGTGCTGCTGTGGGAGGCTCAGGTGATGGAGGCCAGTCTGGTCACAAACCCACCCTTTGCTCTTGGTTGGCTGTTGGGTTTTTTTGAAGGAAGAATTAATTTGAGCAGCCCCAGCCTATCCTGCCTGCTTTGGCAATCTTCTCTGGCCTGTGAGGACATGAGATGTGCAAATGGGCAGGAGTTGGAGATAGCATCTCTTAATCCCTCCTGATGCTCCAGCAGAAAATGCTGCTGCTACCAGCTGATAATTAGAAAGTGAACAGCCTGTGGATGAGGTGATGCTGACATCCCAAATCTCTGCTCTGGGCTTGGGGGAATGTTACTAATGATCTGGTATAGAAAGGCACAGGGAGAGCAGGACTTAGAGTGGATGATTTGTAGGGCAAAAACCAGGGTGCTGTGCTGCAGATTCTGAGGGTCATCTTGAGCAAGTGGCTCTGTTTGTCTGGTGCACACCAGTGCCACACAAGCTCTGGCTGTGGGTGGGGAGGCTTTGAAGCTCCTACCACTGTAGTTTTTAAGAGGCAGCTGATGTGGTCAAAGGATCTGAGAGGTCAGAATGCACTTTGCAGCTGGAGTTGGGTGCTACTGTTGTGCTGTCTCCTGAAGGTGGGAAGCAGCTGAGAAAATTACCCTTCACAGAGGGTGGGCTGCATCCAGCTGAAGGTGCTGACTTGGCACATGGCATGGATGCCCTTCTTCTTGATACCAACATCCTGGGAGCACTGCAGGGTGGACTAGAGATGCAAAATAAGGAGGAGGTGATGGTCTGGTGCAGCTTCCAGCATGTCAGGGAGGTTTAAGTTGGACACTAGGAAAAATCTATTCCCCAAAAGGGTTATCAGGCTGCCCAGGGAGGGATTGAAAAGCTTTATAGATAAGGTGCTGAGGAACAAGACTTAGTGATGACCTGGTAGTGCTGGGATAATGGTTGGATTTGGTGGCCTTAAAGGTCTCTTCCAACCAAAACAATTCTACAATTCTATGTCCTGGGACCAGGGTTGGGTTCCCACTGTTATCTTTTCATGGACCCAGTGCTGATGTATCTGAAGGCAGTGATGCTGAATTATCCAGAGTCTTATTTATTCTTCAGAGCAGCAGTGAGCATTTGACTTCAATGTTCTTCCTTTGCCTCTTTCTCCCATGACTTTAAAGCCACTGCCTGGCAATGTGTAGCAGCCTTGCTCCATCATCATTGGCTATGTTAGGAATAAAAACGTGTGGTAGAAACCCAGCCTCAACACCTGGCCTTGCTCTTTGGTAGACTCCTGGGTGATGATTGTTTTCTTCAGTGCCAGCATCTCCTCTTGCAGCAGGAAAGTTTCTGCAGCCTCTGCCCCCCCAGCTTGCCCACCCTTGTTATCATACAAATCACACAGTAGTAAGGCCAGGGGTAAACAGGAACTACAGTAGCTGTTAGCCGTGTGTAGAAACAAATCACATGGAAACAGCATAATTACTGAGAAAATAGCAACTTGAGTAATGCAGTAATTGTTTTCTTCCCTCCAGCAGACTTATCCCAGCTCTCCCAGCCCATGCTGGTTTGAAGTCTGTGACTTCACGTTAATAAGACGAATTTCATGTTTCATGCTGCACTTGCTCAGAGCCTGGGTATGGGCCTGTCTGAAGTGCAGGAATAGACTTGGAGAGGCTTCTTGAGAGTGCTAGGAAACAGAGTCACAGATTCCCAGAAATGTTCGGGTTGGAAAGCCCCTTGGGATCACCAAGTCCCACTGATAACCCTTCCCTGCAAGGTTCACCCTAAACCATATCCCCAAGCAGCACATCCAGATGACCTTTAAACACACCCGGGGTCAGTGACTCAGCTCCCTGGGCAGCTCATTCCAGTGCCTGACCACTCTTTCTGTGAAAAGTTCTTTCCTAATGTCCAGTCTAAACCTACCCAGTTGCAACTGGAAGCCATTCCCTCTTGCTCTATTGCTAACTACCTCTGAGAGACAGCACCAACCTTTCCACAGTGTCCTTTCAGGTATCTGTAGACAGTGATGAAGTCTCCCCTCAGCCTCCTCTTTTTCAGACTAATCAGTCCCAGCTCCTTCAGTTGTTCTTCACAAGGTTTATTCTGCAGGCTCTTCCCTAGCTTCCTTGCCCTCCTCCAGCACATCCCTCTTGTGGACTCTAGGTTTTGCAAACATCTCTTCAACCCATTTTTGTGCTTTAGAGGAGGAGCCCCTTTGTGCCTCCTTTGAATCTATGAGCTCTGCCTTTTAGGTTTAGAATCATAGAATGGCTTGAGTTGCAAGGGGTCTAGAATCATAGAATCAACCAGGTTGGAAGAGACCTCCAAGATCATCCAGTCCAACCTATCACCCAGCCCTATCCAATCAACTACACCATGGCACTAAGTGCCTCATCCAGGCTTTTCTTGACCTCCAGGGACGGTGCCTCCACCACCTCCCTGGGCAGCCCATTCCAATGCCAGTCACTCTCTCTGTGAAGAACTTCTTCCTAATATCCAGCCTATACCTACCCTGGCACAACTTGAGACTGTGTCCCCTTGTTCTATTGCTGGTTGCCTGGGAGAAGAGGCCACCCCCCACCTGGCTACAATGCCCCTTCAGGTAGTTGTAGACAATAATAAATCACCCCTGAGCCTTCTCTTCTCCAGGCTAAACAGGCCCAGCTCCCTCAGCCTCTCCTCATAGGGTTTGTGTTCCAGGCCCCTCACCAGCTTTGTTGCCCTTCTCTGGACATGTTCCAGCACCTCAACATCCTTCTTGAATTGAGGGGCCCAGAACTGGACACAGCACTCAAGGTGTGGTCTGACCAGTGCTGAGTACAGGGGCAGAATAACCTCCCTTGTCCTGCTGGCCACACTGTTCCTGATGCAGGCCAGGATGCCATTGGCTCTCCTGGCCACCTGGGCACACTGCTGGCTCATCTTCAGCTTACTATCTATCAGTACCCCCAGGTCCCTTTCCTCCTGGCTGCTCTCAGCCACTCAGTCCCCAGCCTGTAGCACTGCTGGGGGTTGTTGTGGCCAAAGTGCAGAACCCTGCACTTGGCCTTGTTAAATCTCATCCCATTGCCTCTGCCCACCCATCCAGCCTGTCCAGGTCCCTCTGCAGGGCTCTCCTGCCTTCCAACAGATCAACACCTGCTCCTAGCTTGGTGTCATCTGCAAACTTACTGATGATGGACTCGATCCCCTTGTCCAGATCATCAATAAAGATATGGAACAGGACTGGCCCCAGCACTGATCCTTGGGGAACACCACTAGTGACTGGCTGCCTACTTCCAACCCTTTTGTGTGGAGGAGAGACACCTCCCACTAGACCACTGCATGGACAAGGTTTTATTTGAAGGTTTTTTCCTGTCTTTAGAGAGGAGCTTGTGAAATGGCAGTGACCAGCAATTTGAGGTTCAGGGACATTGCCTCTTTCTATTGCTGTAATCATCACCTAATACCAGATGATGATGAGTTTTGTGCTGTGACTTGCAGCTGTTCCCCTTACTCAGCTTTGCTGTTGTTTTACCTCAGATTCTGCGAAGTAAACAGATAAAAATGTATCAAGAGCCAGGTTTCCAAAGGGTTTGTGCCAAGCAGGAGTTCAGAGATGCCCTGCCTTGCCTACTCTCTCATGGCAGGCATGAGAGAGTGTCTTTTGTTCCATGTACACAGAGAAGTCTTTCCTCCATTTTTGGCAGGCAGCTTGATTTCCTTTGGAAAACTCTACACACCTACAAGCCACTGCCACCTCCCCTTCCCTTGCCTTAATCTGAACAAGATTTTATGAACACCTAATTTCTCTTTTGCCTTCTGTGATTGTTGTACTGCTCTTGGCCAAAAAAACAAACCCAAACCACCAAAGTAACAACCCAGTTGTGAAGAATGCAAAAGCCTCCCTGCTGCAGCAGACTGACCATTTTTGGTGGCTAATGCTGGGGAAGTAAAACAAGACAGGATCTGTTCTTGGGGATTCTCCAGAGACCTTTCATGTTCCAGTTTCTCTTCTTGTGGGATGGATGTTGGAAAGAACCAGCTTAACTTTCCAGTTCCTTAGTGCTCTTTGGGCTGGAGGAGCCCTACCTAAGACAATAAGGAAGGCGTTTCAGGTTGCTTCTTTGCTTTCTGTTCCTTGATGGCAGCAGTGGGAATGGTGCTAATACCTCTAGCCTGCACCCAGTGGTGATTCCTTCCTGCCTGACTTGATGTCTCCTTCAGCTAGAACAAGGTTGAGCAGGGAAGAGCAAGAAGACACTAGTGAAGGATGCCGGTGTCCTGTGACATGGCCACTTGGAGGAACAGCCTCTTTTGTCTTCCCTTGTTCCAGCTTTGCTGTGAGTGGTATTGCTTATCCCTTGTAGAGGGCGTTAGGCTAGAATTCATCTCAGCACAGCCCTCCTGGGCAGGAATGTCCTTTGAAGCCAGATGCCTGGAGTTCTCCTGGGCTGTGGATGCAGCCCCTCCAGGAGTTCGTTTGCTGTGCTTCATACCCACCAGCATCAGGGTGGAGGCCACTCTGCATACCTTCTGTTTTTTGGTGAGCAGATGCTATTGAAATGCTGAACAGTGCCAAGGTGGCATCTGCATGCTTGCTGCATCTGGTATGAGCTGCAGCACAGCCAGTGAAAAACCCAGGGCCCGACAAAGAAGCACAGAGGTGTCCGTGCTGGCCCAGTGCCACTAAGCTCCATCATGTCCCTCTTGACCCTGTAGAGAGGGTTGGTGCAGAGCCCTGGCTGTCAGTGCAGAGAGGAGGAACATCTGTGCCATTTGGTGCAGAACAGCATTTGGCTTTGCCTGTGGGCACAGGGCTGCTGTCATGAAGGTAGCAAAGTCGTGTCAACTTCTTCACTTATTTGCCTTCCTAAGCCTCCCCTCCTGAGCAGCTGCACCCAGCCTGGCAGCGGTTTACTGTTACAAACCAAGCAGCATCTCCTCTTCCTCACCCCTCCAGCAAAAGAAATCTATCCACTCACTAAGCAGATGAATAGATAAACTTTTAATTAAGGTGTTGGGTAGCTGCCAGAAAGGAGCATCCATGGTTAAGGTAGGCTGTTGGTGTGCTGAAATCTCCAGCTGCTTGGCCCATGGCTACTAAACAGCTGTTTCATTCCATGTGCACTCCTCAGGGGTGGGCAAACTCATTCAGCCATGCAACTTGTGTTCACAGGAGATGGGCTCCTTCATTTGGAGCTGGAGGGGTGAAGAGTGGTGTGCAGGAGAGGTGGTGTGGCTCCAGGATGCTTCTGGGATACAAACTCTTTGGGCTCAACAAGGTTGTTGCCTGGCTGGAGGCAAAGTTGAATGTTTTGGTTGTGTTTTGCTTCTGTCCTTAGTTCCTGGTCATGAGAGCTGCTCCCTGTGATGGCCACAGAGGTTACGCTGATCTGTCCAGTCTCAGACTGGAAGGGTCTTGCTTATCTGAAAGTGTCTTTACCTGGAATTTTCATCAGCTCTTCTAATCTCAGCTGACATCAACTGTCTCCTTTCCCTCCATTTTTGGATGGGTGTATTTGACCTCCAACACTCAGAGCTCCCCTAGAATTTAACAAGCAATGGAGGAGGACCTCCAAGAAGGAGATGGGAGTACTCTTTCCTCCCAGAAGCTGCCTTAGTAGCCCCTTCTCACTCAGTGTGGTTAATGCTGAGGAGGACATGTCTGTGGCTACCTTATTTTTGCAGATAAGATGTAGCCTTGAGCTGCCTGCTGAGATGTGCAAGGACAGTGCTGCTGGGAGCTCCTGAATATGGATGGGCTTATTGATCCTGCGGGAGTGCGGGCAGCACTGAAGGTGGTGAGAGCCTCCAAGGAGGCTTTGGCAGGAAGATGAGCTGCTGTCGTGTCCCTGGGAGACTGACCTGGTGCTCTCTGGAGATGCTGGAGGTTGTGGAGCACTGCAGTGATGTGATCTGGCAGCTGGTACTGCTTAGTCTAGCAGGGTTTTTGTAAGGGGTGTGTCTGCCTCAGAGGGACTGGGAATGGGCCAGGGAGCTGTGGCAGCTGGAGTGGAAGGACAAGAGAAGGATCCAAAGTCTCCTGAGAAAGAGCTGACCTGGTTGTTTTATGCTTTTTAGGACCGTGGCCTGCCTGGCAAACTGGAGCCTGTGTCGCCTGTGAGCCCTGCTCACCCCGATGCTGAGCTGGACCTGCTGCCAGCCAGGCTGTCCAAGGAGGAGCTCATTCAGAACATGGACCGCGTGGACCGCGAGATCACCATGGTGGAGCAGCAGATCTCCAAACTGAAGAAGAAGCAGGTAAGAGGCTGCAGTCCAAAGGGGAGCAGGTATCCTCTCTGCTGTGTGCTGCCTTACAGCTCTGTCCTTGCTCGTGTGAGTCTGCCGAGGGGCAGTGGCAGTGCCGGTGCCACCAGGGTGACCTGTGTCTGTGCTCCCTGCCATGATGTGAGGCGGTTGCTGCAGAGCCAGTCTGCAGATGGTAACTGCAAGAGGAGAGAGCTTTGGAAACCTGGCTTGTGGGCTCCTGTGCATGTCAGAGTACCTTAAAGGGAGAGCAACCCATCCTCTGTGACTTACCTTGTGGTCATGCAAGCAGTCAGTGGTAGCTGGGAACACAGTCTAGGTTGCTTGAGTTGTCTCCACAGCCCAGCATTAGTAGAAGGTCTTTTCTTTTTCCTTTCCAGTAATTGTCTCCTCCCCAGTGCTGTTGCTGCCGTTATTGTAGTACTGGGCTGTTTAAAACATGGTTGTGATGACTTAATGGCCCTTTCTGTGCACCAAGTCCCCTTCTACAAGGTTTACAGCCCTGTAGTTTCGAGCAGCATCTGATCTAGCTGCAGTTAGAGCTGTGCCTGAGCCAGGGATTTGAATCTCATCTTCTCACTTAGTGCTTTCCCCCTGCACAAGAGCACTCCCCAGCAGTAGGATTGCTCGTTTGAGGTTGTTGTGTGTAAAATTACCATAAACCCATTAAGGGATTAATATGACAAAACCTTGGGGGATGGCTATGAAAACCCCCCCAGACTTGAAGGCTTTCACTTCCTAAAGCAAGTCACTTCTGCCTGCCTCTCTCTTACTGGTTGTTTTATTTCCTTAGCTTGCGGCCGGTTTCTAAACTCCCTGAGGGCTGCTAATCCCAGAATGCCTGAGAGGATTGATCTCTCCCAAGGGATGTGCAGCAGGAATTCAGGAATGGAACAGAATCTCTATTCGGGCTGAGGGCTGAGGCATGTGCTCCTCAAGGATGAGTGTGTAATTGACCTTCCTTCCCATCAGATCTATGTTTTCCCGTACAAATACTACACCTTTCTTTCCTGCAAGACAAAGCAGGATGTGGTGGGTTTGTTTTCAAACAATCTTGTTTGAATATTGTGAAGGACTTTTGTTGTTGTTGTTGTTGCTTTTTATCTGCAGAGGTATCATAGTACTTAGGGAGAGGGAGCCAAGAATAGGCAGGAGCAGCTGTGCAAGGAAGCAGCCATGTGTGCTGGCTTACAGGAGCCAAAGGAATATCCAGAGCAAGGGAAACCACACAGGTTTTTCATGTTGGGTTTGGTGAGAGCTGGGTGAAGCCAGACCTTCCTCTCTCCATCCTAGGAGGCTTAGAGAGAATGTTGCTGTCTTCTCCCACCTGGCAGTCTGGCCACTGATCTATGTTTTTAACTCCTGTTTGAGGAGGAAGGTGCAAACCATGGTCATGTTCCGCTCTGGAGAAGGGCTTCCGGAGCAGGCTGCGTGCCCAGCACAGTGGTGAAGATCCCTCTGATGGCAGCCAGGAGGACTGACGACTCCGCCTGACTCTTTCTCAGAGCTTCTGAGGAGCTGCTGTTGAAGCTGATGGGAGCAGCATATGCTCCATGCCATTAAAATCAAGCTGTCCTTCCGTAAGGAAATGGGATTTTTATTGTTGGCTGCTTGGTTGCTTTATTTCTTCCCTCCGAACAAGTTTTACGATTCTTCCTCCCCACAAAAATGCTCTGCTGAGTAGGGAAGAAGGTGGAAGCGACTGTTGGCAGTAAAAGCAGCTCCTCCTCTCCCTTTTTTAATTTGTTTTGGGTTTTGGCACATGATGGCAAAGTCATTTGGTAGCAAATCCCACCTCCCAGCGTACAATCCTTCCCCAGCCCAGTCCTCCGGCGCAGCTGGCACAGCTGGGAGGAAGCATTTTCTGGAGTGGGGGTGTTCCTATCTGAGATGCTCTGGGAACATTTTGTCCATCTGTGCATCTGAGCTGTCAGCACAGGAGAAAGACGAGCAGGGGAAAGCAATCAGCCTGAGACAGACATTGCTGCTGCAGGAGCTGCTGGCAGAGCAGGGCAAGGACTGTGCACAGCCGGAATATCCTAATGCTTTTCCCCTCTGTCTTTGGGAGGCCTTCTAAGGGTGATGAAACACATCTGGATGGAAAGGCTGTGCAAAAAACCCATCCCAACCAAACTCACCATCTCGCTCTTCATGCTTGTTCCAGAAAAGGCAAGGGAGGCTCTGCCTGGACTATGCAAGAAGCAAACATCTTCAGCAGGCCGAGAAACCTTCTCCAAACCCTGCCTGCCCCTGGCAGGAGGCCACCTCCACCAGCCGTCCCCCGCTCATTCATGAGCCATATGCGCTTGCTGTGTCCTCTCCCCCTCTTCCTGACAGGGGAGGATAATCCTTATGCATTTATTCCTGGCAGTGCTACTGGGGGAGCTGAAGGAGGAATAAACTCTGGGCTGTTCTCCGCAGTGGTGCCTGAGCTGGGCAAAGGGCTCTCCAGGAGTACAACACTCCCACCTGGTGATGGAGGTGGAGCTGGCTGGATGGAAGAGCTCCAGAGTTTCCTCTTCCATTTCTCTCCTGGCTGAGTTTCCTTCTCTCTCCTCAGCTCTTTGAAAGAGCTTTTCAAAGATGCCCTGTGGCTGGCAGCCCTTTGGCAAGTGAAGTGTCTCCGTGCTCAGGCGATGGCTGCCTGACAGAAGGCAGAGTGGCAACTGGGTGTGTGTCTGATGACCTTGGCTTCATCAGGCAGGTGCCTTCAGCACAGGAGCTGATGTGTGTGGGAATAAACTCTTTCTGAAATGTCACAACGTTCCTGCCAGTGCTGCGGGCTCTGATGGCCCCTCCACAGCATGAGGTCTGGCCAAAGAGACTCTTACCAGGAGAAGACACCTTCTGCATTTGGGGATGAGTTGGCCTGTGGATGGTGTAGCATTCAGGACCATCACTGACGATGGCATCTTACATTGTTTCAACATCTCTGCACTTTTTCATTGGAGGAGAGGAGGGGGCTTACGGGCAGCTGCTGCTAGGAGTGGGGAGGGAGAGAGTGTGGAGCCGTCAAGACTCATCTCTCATCCTGCTTCTCTCCCTGTAAAGGTCACAGTCCCAGCCTAGCTTTTGTGGCAGACCTTTAAGAAATCCATTTTGTCCGTGTCTGGGAACCTTGACCTATTTTGCTTTGCCATTTCCCACAGCTCCCAGGGGTAGCTGTTGTGGGCTGAGCCTGCTGCAGTCAGGTGTGCTGCCTGTAGACCCTGCCTGCAAACCCTGCCCACATCCTTACCCTTTACTAACGTACAGTGTTACACCACAGAGAGGAGAGTTTAATTCTTTACTCTATTTCTGCTATAATTAGATTTGTAGGTTTTTTTTCCTTCTAACAAGCTGCTTTTAATGAGCCTCCACTTACTGGCAAGCTTTCATTTCCTGATCCACCGTCAAATCCCCTTGTCTGAAATCACTTGCAACACACCCAGCTGCTTCACAGAGTTTTTGTGGGTTTCCAGAACAATGTAGCCAAGTTTCTGCCTTTTAGTTTGTTTGTTTGTTTTATTTTTGACCAAGTGTTGTCCCCAAGAGAGGCAGAGAATCTGAGTCTGATGGTGACTGTTTCTTTGGAGTTTGTCACATGGAAGTGAAGGTCTGTGAGGGGATGCCCTAGGAGCCAAGCAAGGGTGGGCAGGTGGAAGTGCCACAGCTGATGCTGACAGCTGCTTTGCTTCAGCCTGTGGTTTTAGCCATGACTTCCCCAAGAGCTCTTGTCCCCCTTGCAGGGCACTGTGATTTGGACCACCTGAGCAGCAGCTGTGGTTGAGAGGAGAAGGAAGTTTTGGGGCTGTTTCATGTGTGGTTGGAGCCTTCAGTGTTCTGTGGCTCCATGTGGGCAGGAAGGGATGAATCTATGCTGTGCTGGGGAAGGTTCAGCTCCTCACAGAGTCGTGAGGTCTGAGCTGACTGTTTTCTGGATGTCCACACCTGTGGCTGGAATAACTCCTAAGTTAAGACCCCAAGGTGGGCATGCTGATGCCAACATGTGGATCTCAGGCTGCCCTGCCTCTGCCAGAGCCGTATCCCCAGCTAGGACATTGCTCAGCCATTTGTCTGGCAGCAGTGGCTTTTTTCAGCTGTGCCCTGGTGTTTCTTACGCTGCTGCTTTCTCCTTTGTGGGAAAAGATGTCCACCTGTGGGCAGGTCGATCATTAGTGGAGTCCACAGCATGGTGCTGCTTTATCCGTTGAGTCATGTTTAATGGGAGGGATGTCAGTTCTCTTAGCCAAGCCAGCAGACCTGTCTGCCTGCTGAAGTGTATTCTTGGATTGCATCCTGCAGCCCTGGCTTTGCTAAAGGGCTCATCAACAGGAGCAGAGATGATCTGAAGGATGAATAGGTGCCCACGTTCTTCTTGGGCCACGGAGAATGCGGTGTGCTCATCTCTGGTGCAAGCCAATTGCTCTTAGTTACAGGTGCATTTTTATTGCTAGTATGAAGCCATCTTAATCTTCCAGTTGCTTCAACAGGAGATGTCTCAGCTGCAGGACAAAATACAGAGGTTTGGAGATGCAGAGCTGAGCAGTGAAATACACATAAACCTGTTTTGACAGCCTCTCCTGTGGCTGTGCTGCCCCGCAGCTGCCATGCACAGCCTGTGCTCTCCCTCCTCCTAGGGAGCCAACAGCCCCAGGAGAAGTCTAGAGGAATCTCTTGCTTCTTCTTTCAACTGAGTGGTTCCTCAGACTCGCTGGAAGGACTCAGATGTCTCCTGCCTCGTGCCTGTTGGGAGAGCTGGAGGTGCAGGTCATATGTCAGATACACCTGCTGACTCTGGTGGTATTAAAAAGCACTCTTCTAAATCCAGTGGTTTACCATTAGTGCCCACGGTGACCTGAGCAGCTCCTAGGTGGGTAGAACATGCTACAGTATCAGTGACCTCTAAAGGTGCATGCATGGGACCTGCTCCCTCCTGCTTTTCATCTCGCAAGGGAGTCATTTGCATTCAAGCCAGCTTTGGGGCTGAGTGCATTTCACTCTGTGTGGTGGATGTGCCTGTGGAGCAGCTCTTGGGTTCCTAAAGGTTTATGCTTTGAGTGGTAACGGAGCTTGGGATGAGACACACACCTTGGGTGGTTTCCCAGCATAGGCCAGTGAATGGAGCTGTGGGGGGACTGTGTTTTGGCTGCTGCACCTCAAAGCCCAGGTGCCATGAAATGTGGAGCTGTGGCAGTGCAGTAGAAAAGGTGAAGAGCCAACCAGGAGAACTCAGCACTGCTGTCTCTGAGGCCAGGACACGCTGCTGGTGGTCGTTCATCCTTACAGGGCTTTCTCTAATTGGAGCCTGACTTACTCGATGGTTTCTGCTCCAGACAGCTTGACCCTGGTGAAAGGAGGGGACAAATGGGTCTTAAAGCTGCTTTCCCAGGACAGCATGATGGCTGCAAGGTGGCTTATTCTAGGCTGGTGCCCTCAGCAGCTCTTCCTATGCCTGCCAGCACAGCCAGAGCCACATGTGTTCATGCTGCTGGCTTCTGCAGCCTGAATACTTGGGCTCGCTATACAAGTTGCCCAAGTGGTGTCTTGGGGCCCTTGTCTGAGCACCCTGCTGTCCTCTGCAGGCAGTCCTGAGTACTTTGCACTGCTCACCTTGGCCAGGAGGGCTGCCACACATCCCGTTGGCCTGACTGCTCAGAGTCTGACCACCTTTCATGTGGTGTTACCTCCTCTGCTGTACTTCCTGGCTCTTCTGGCTGCATGCCACAGAGACAACGGTTGCACAAGTCATATCATCAAGAACACTCATCTTGAGGCATCTCCTTCAACCACAGCACAGTATGATGAAACCAAAGGTGGAGGGCAGCCTTGCTGCTTGTTCTTCCGCTGCTACCTGCAGTACAGCAGCAGCTCCTAAGGCAGGTTGCAGCTGGGAGCTGCAGTTCCCTTTAGGAGTTTCCAATAAAATCGTTATTTCTAGCCCTGAGTCCTCTACAAGTCCTCAACCCCCATGTGTAAAAATCACCAACCTGGGCCAGGTGCCTGGGGCAGAACAGGGCTGTGCTTGCGTGGCAGGGGGTTTTACACAACTCTCCTGCTTCTCCCCATCCCTTCCTGGTCTGAGCCTGCCTGTATCTTGCAGGAAGCCTTCTGCCATGGTGGTTTCTGCTTCGGCCGAGAGTCTCGTGTGGATGGGGACGGCTGCGTTTCTCACTGTGACTCATCCTTCTCCTCCCCCCTCTTCTTCCACAGCAACAGTTGGAGGAAGAAGCAGCCAAACCACCAGAGCCTGAAAAACCCATCTCCCCGCCTCCTATTGAGTCCAAACATCGCAGCTTGGTGCAGATCATCTACGACGAGAACAGGGTGAGTCTGGAAGCGATGGCAGTGCAGCCGTGCGAGCGCGCCGCGTCAGCCTGGCCAGGGACGGGGAGCTGGGTAAGGGGTAGGTGTGGGATTCCCCTGGGTCAGACCTCTGGCTGTAGGAGGGGGATAGATGTGAGGAGCTCACTCTGCTGTGTGGGTTGAGCACAGATGTCTTCTGAAGAACCGGGGGGGGGTGGTTCTTGTGATCACCTTAGATTTGAAGCACCAAGGAGGTGCTTCAAAGCTCTATCTGTTAAATGGTGTCTTCAGCTTTGTCTCAGTGGATGGACTTGGGTGGGGTGGGCTGCATGGATGGAGCATCTGTGATGCTCCAGTAGTGCAGGCCTGGCTGCTTCTGAGTCTGCCTAGGCTGGAGCAGAAAGGACATGGATGGAGCCACGGCTGGATTTGTGGCTATTTGGTGCTGTGAGCAGTGTCAGCGAAGGTCAGGCTGGAGTCCCTGGCTCTGTGTCTCTGCCTTGCCCACTTGCTGCTTGTGCTCAGCCGTTGCTGTAATAGCTTGAGGAGCACAGTTTGCCTGTGTGCTTCGGAGGGCTGCTGGGAAATGGGGCCCTTTGGATAATCAAGCACATTCACTTCCATTTAGGTGTTGGATGAAAAGATGATTCTGCATAAAAGGGAAACTACGAGGCGCTAATTACTTTGAATTGCGAGGCTGCGATTTCACTGGGAGCTGCAGAAATCCAGGTGCCCCACTCCTAAAAGGGGTGGGGGTAAGGAAACGCATACCCTGCGCTCCTCGCAGCACGGGTTTCCTGCTTTCCTTTTTCCCATCTGCTTCTTTCCCTGAGCCATAGGAAGCCCAGTGCTGGCGTTCTGCTGTGTGAGTAGGTGATGACCGAGGTCGATGTGTTTGAAGCATTAGCAAGTGCCGGCTGGTGAGAGCTTGACAGGCACTGGGTTTTGGGGACAGGTGCCAAGTGTTCCTCAAAGCCATTCAAGCCCTCCCGAGGGGTCTTGGCTATGTAGCTCCTGCCTCCTCTGCTGGGAGTCAGATTGCAAAAAGCAAGAGGTCTCTAACGTAAGGAAAACCTTCTTACTGTGAGGGTGGCAGCACTGGAGCAGGCTACCTACAGAGGTTGTGGAGTCCTCTCTGCAGTTCTTCAGACCCTTACTGAACACCGTCCTGTGTCACCTGCTGTAGGTGAACCCACTGTGGCAGCAGAGTTGGACTAGATGATCTCCAGAGGTGCCTTCCAGTCCCCACAAATCACTGATTCTGTGATCTTTTTATTCTTGTTTTCTTGAGCTACGCCTTCCTTGGATGGGAGGATAAGAAACAGGTGACGGTGCTGAAGCAGGAAGGAAAGGTGATCTTCTGCCATTGCATCCCCAATGGTCTGTGTCATAGCAGTCCCTGTTAGCTGGCCTTAGCTCAGGGGTGATTGTTCTACTTTGTCATCTCTTGTCTCTGCCCACACCAGCAGCAGGGTCACTTCCTTCTTTCCCATCTCCCTGATTCCCCCATTACCTTCTCCACAATAGATCTGATTTGCTCCTCAAGCCTGTGCTATGACTCTGGGTGGTCCTTCAGGCTTGGTGACAAAGCACAGTGAGCACGCATTGAGTTCTATGCTTGTCCTTGAAAGTGCATGGCCATAACACCTGAAACACTGTCACAGGCAGTGCCCAGAGCTGGTGCCAGCCACTTGTCAGCGTGTCCAGCTTCCTTCTGGGTTATGCAGATCCTCAAAGCCAGATTGCTGCCAGCAATTAACCTTTGTGGCAGGGTGGTCTTGTTCTAGATCAGTGGTCAGCAAGAAAAGGTTGTGTCTGATACCAAGTTTCTGCATAGTTTCAAACCACCTCTTTGCAGGAGCCCTGGGATGGGCAAGTGATGATCCTTCCCCTGGTCTTGTAAAGCCTCCTTGCGAGTGGCGTGTGAAGCATGCTTATCTGTGGGTAGGAAACTCAAACCAAACAACCCTTCCCTTTTGCTGACAAAAACCATGGCAGGCTGGAGGGAAGTTCCTCCTATGAAGAAGACATGGTCTATTCATGGACAGCAGAAAGTTGAGAGAGCCTTGCTGGCTCATTGTAACGTCTGAGGCCCTTTTCAGTACCAAAGCAGTGAGAGACTGAGATGCAGGCTGCAAAGGGAAGGGTGTGCTGAGGCTCCAGTAACAAAGGTGGGATATTTAGTATGCAGTTGTCTGTCTCAAAGGCATCCCTGGGCTCAGCTTTCAGTCTCTTCTCTCTGTCAGACACGTTTTGGGATGCCTTTCAGTGACAACTGCTCTTCCATGGGGGCCAGGAGGAGGAAAGCTGGAAGAGGAAAGGACATGGAGGCAGCATTGGTTAGGATTGTGTGTGGAAAAGACTGGATGGTGGTTGGAGATCAGGTTGCTTTGGCCAGGGGTTGGTGGCAGCACACCTCTAGGTGTGCCCAGCTGTAATGGGGAGAGCCTCAGACACCCTAGTGCTGAGCTGTGGCTTTGCTGCAGCTTAACAGTTAATTGCAAGGTGAGTTAGTAGGAAGGAAGGAAGGGTCATGAGCCAGATAGAGATATATTGGAAGGACACTGAGCCTAATTTCAAGCCTTTCCACCTCTTCTGTGATGTGGAAAAGCGGTGAAGTTAGATGCCTTGAGGTCTGCTCCCAGGAGAAGCAGCTGAGGCAGGGCTCTCTGCACACAGAGAGGAAAAGCCTGATTGACTGGCATGGCTCTGCCTGTGGCTTGCTTGAGGGAGGCAGCACGCGGTAAGAAATGCAGATGAAAAGAGGGCGTTCAGGCCTTGGGAAGAGGCGAGAGAGCAGAGCACCCCAGAGGAGCTGGCAAAGCCCAACACCGTCTTTAAAGGGCAATGTTGTGGCAGGGGCAGGAAGCCAACGCTTGTCCTGCTCCCAGAGCAGGTGGGAGGCAGCAGGCTTCGTGGAGGGGCTGTTGCCTGGCTCTGCTTTGGCTTTCCATGAACCGTGGGTCTGTGCTTCCCCGAGGCTGTGGCTGCCGCCGTGCCCATTCCCACCGCTGCTGCCAGGCTGTGCCGGAGCCGCACACTGCGGGCAGTTATACCCCGAACAAAGGAGAGACCAAAAACGGTCCCTGGGAGAGAGGAGGTTACGTGAGGACAGAGCAGCCAGAAAGGCCGGAAAATCGAGTTAGCCAGGCGTTCTCTGACCTATTTTCCTTTCGGCGATGGCTGTGGCTTTGCAGGGGTGAATGGTTTCTAATTTTAGCTTATGGTTCATCAGGGAAGTCTGTATGGGTGGGTTTTTTTCTCACCGCTGCACCAGCTATGGACGAGGGCTTGGGATGCAGGTTGGCACTGGCCTCTCTCTGATTTTCTCAAACTTCAGGCTCACTGATGCTAAGAGCCAGTGGTGCTGCTTTTCCCTCTTGTGACCTACTTAACACATATGATTTGAAAGGTTCCTCGTCGCTGGAAAGGATAATTGTGGAAAACATGACCTGTAATCCCCTCTTGCTACACTCTGCTGGACAAGTAATTGATTTCCAGACAAAAAATTGTTGACTGTAGAGATTGTGCTGAGGAAGAGTGGAGAGAAACTGCTCCTGTCTGCGGCAAAATCTGGCACTGTGAGGCTGTAGCTGTGTTTGAGTAGGGTTTAGGAGACTTGGATTGTGGAGAGGCAGTTGGTATTCAAGCTCTAGGTGCCTCCTGTCCTGGGTATGTGCTTATGGGGGTGGGGGGAGCACTTTTTCTTGTCCTCATGGATGAGCAGTGAAATTGCACCCAGAAAAGTACCTTTTGGGAAATGTTTGTAGTATAGCAGAAAAACAGGCGTGGATCCAAGCCAAAATTCAGCTGTGAGTGCAAACTGCCATTTCTGAAAGGCTGCACGAGAATGGAAGTTAACATTTTGGGGACTATCCCTAGACTAAACCAAGAATAAACAGTGGGAAGAATTTTCAGAAGCATCCAAGTCCTATCTTCAAAAATGCTTTCAGTCCCTAAAGAGGCAGAACAATGTTTGAAAACAGGGATATGGGTGCTTCTGTTGCCAAATTCATTCAGGAGGTGCAGGGGGGAAGCTCAGAGGACCCATCCTGCTGCTGCAGGGTGCATCAGTGTGGATGGGGTGGGTTTGCCAGTCTCCATCACCCACTCTCCAGGTGCCAGGTGCTGGCAGGGTGTTGATGGGAATTTTGGTTGCTGCTAGAGGCTGGCAGCATTTTGGGCATTGGAGATCCCCTAAATTAAACCATGTGAGCCACCTTTAGTGTTTTCCCCACAAAGGGAAGCTGATCCCTCTTGAGCTGAACAGGTTGCCCAGAGAGGTGATAAAAACCCCATCCCTGGAGATGTTCACAGTCAAGTTGGACGGGCTCTGAGCAACCTGATCTAGTTGACTGTGTCTCCACTTACTGCAGCAGGGGTTGGAGCTCTAAAGGTCCCTCCCAACCCAAAACATTCTATGATCCTTGCTGTGTGTGGCACCTCTGAGGTGGTAGCTGTGTGCCACAGCATCTTTGTGGGCCTTAATTTACCCGTCTAGGATGAGTTACGGTAGTGAGAGAATTAAACTTCCTTCCACCTCAATTCCCCATAACCAGAGCACATTATCTGTGTGTATTTTTAGCCATGACTTTATTCTGCTGGGCTGTTCCTGGGTTTCCTTGCATCTGTCTTCCCTTGAAATTGATGGAGCATATCTGGCCTTGGAGATGTTTTTGTGCTTTTAAAAGGAAATTTTCAGATCCCTTTCTGAGCATGGAGAGGAGAGGGGGCAGCACTGCCATTGCTCCATATTGTTGTCCATGCCTTTCCTGGCATGCCAGGCCATCTGTCAGCTTTCCTTGTCAGTGTGTCCTGGAGGAAGCTTACAGGCCAGGTTGGATAGGGCTTTCACCAGCCTGGTCTAGTGGGAGATATCCCTGCCTGTAGCAGAGAGGTTGGAACTAGATGATCTTTAAGGTTCCTTCCAACCCAAACCATTCCGTGAAGCTGCACTGCAGCAGCCTTGGCTGTGCCAGCCTCCCAGCTTGATGTGGTTGGGTGAACTCTTCCTCCAAGTCCCCTGCACACCCAAAGTCTCATCAATGACCGTGCATGTAAATGTGTTCCTGCCTTCTCTTCTGACCACTGTGACGATGCACAGACTGCGAGTGCCCATCTCCAGCTCTCTGCAAGCCAAATGTGGGAGGCTGGAGGCTCAGCCGACCTGGCGTGCATCAGAGCCAGGCAGGATTCCTGCTTGGAGACCGGCCGCTAAAAAGCAGCCTCCGTCCTTGTGTCGGAGCTGTCCCTGCGAACGAGCACGCGTCAGCTTTCCCCTCGAACACTGAGCTCATTTATGGGCGAGGCCGCGTCAGGACACGGCGTGACTTCGCCCTGCGCTGCCGTGCCGGGAAGGGGCGCCGCATGCTGTGACCCACCGCAGCGTGGCCAGGGCTGGCACAAGTGCTCCTGCGTCGCCCCTGCACGCCATGGGTACCAACAGCTCGTGGCCGCTCCAGAGCATCCCTGCCCCACCGTCGGCCCTCTGAGAAACTGCGTTTGATGCAGTGCAGGCAGTGGAAGCAGGCAGCAGCGACTGTCTCGCTCTTGGGATTGAGTTGGTGGAAATCAATAAGATTAAATTTTAATTCGTTTTCTG
Source organism: Pogoniulus pusillus (assembly GCF_015220805.1). Classification (NCBI taxonomy): domain Eukaryota; kingdom Metazoa; phylum Chordata; class Aves; order Piciformes; family Lybiidae; genus Pogoniulus; species Pogoniulus pusillus. The sequence continues at coordinate 8,860,249 of NC_087293.1, forward strand.
TCTCGGCGCTTGTTCCTTCAAAAGGGCACAGCTATCTATCTCTAAATTCAGCATTATGCTGGAAAATTGGAATTCAAAGGGCTGTTTTGAACTTCTTCCACCCCCTGCTGCTGTTGTGTCTGTGCAGAGCGTGTTCCAAGCTATCCATTTACCCTCCTCAAATACCTTCATGAAGCATTAATGCCCCATCCATAAATAAGAGAATGAATAAATGAACACTTTTAGCATTGCAAAGGATAATCTCACCGTTAACCACTCGAAGGCACCGAGTGTGACTCAGATCCCACAGGGATCTTATGTCTGTATAACTCTGATTTTTCTATGAACTCCTGATTTACATTAGAAAGGGAAGAATCAGGCCGGAGCTGGTGCAATAAATAAAGCCTTATCAGTGAAACTGCTTTCGAGCATTCAATCTACAGGGCTTGTTTCTGAAATTCTAGTTTATGTGCTAGCTGGGGTGGGGGTAGCTTGTATGTGGCTGCTGAAAGGGTTGGGTTCGTTTTGCTGGAGTTGCCTCATCTTAGCTTTGGGCTTTTAAATAGTCCAGAAGAAGAGTGGAAAGGTCAGGGGTTAGAAGCTGTTAACAGTTCTGCGTGGCAGCAAGAGTTTCAGAGTGATGGAATGGGAGCATTTAGTGTGGAGTCACTGAGAATCCTTTCATTTTGTTCTCGGATTGGAAGGAAATAGTTTGATTTCTTAAATTGTCTTTTCCAAGTGGTCTTCATGTCTGTTTTTAGTGTCTGATTTAGGACCTGGAGTTTCCCAGTGGGTGCACTGACTTAGAAGCTTTGTGAACGACTAACCCAGACCAGATAATGCCATGCCCTGAGTTTTCAGGTCCAGGATTTAAGGACAAAGTACAGGTCACCACTGAACTGTGCCCCTCAGCAGCAGCACGTCTGTATTCTTCTAAATCTCTCCAGGGATGGTGACTCCACCACTTCCCTGGGCAGCCTGTTCCAGGGCTTGACAAGCCCTTTGGGGAAGAAAGCTTTCCTAGTAGCCAGTCTGAACCTGCCCTGACTAGGGGATGGAGTGCAAGTGAGCTGGCCACAGGAACTGGCTGGCGAGGACTAGTCAAAACCAGAGAGTGGTGAGTGACTGGAGTGAGTCTGCTTGTCACACCCCGCCCAGGAGAGGTGGGGGCTGGGGTTAAGTCACCTTTCCACTGTGACCCATTTCCTTGGCTTTCTTGCTGCTGAGAGTAGTCATTTGCAACAACCACTGCATGCATCTTCTGCCTGAGCCCCAGGGACAGACTTCAACACCTCTGGTGCAGTGGAGAGATTGCCCAGATAGGCACATCCCATGGGCACCCCTGGAGAGCATCAGGCCCTCTGATGGCTCAGAGGAGCCTGTTGTATACCTCTGAGGCTGATAAGTGTCCCTGAGTGTCAGGGGACATTGGAGTTCAAGGAGGGCACAGATCCTCAGGCTCCTGTGGTGTGGTTGGGTTGGGAGCACTGGCGGTGATCGTCGTTGCCAGATGTGGGAGCCAGAGAGGGAAGGGTGATGTTTTCATCATAACCTTGCTGTGGGGAGGGCGGCAAATGGCTGGGGTGGTTTGGCTCTCAGACAGGATGCTGAGGAAAAATTAGTACCTGTGGTTGCAGAAATTAAAACCTTTCCCCTTGAAACTGGCACTGCCAGGTTATGATTTTGTGCTGCAAGTCTTGGCTCAGAGGTAGAGCCTTTAGATCCCCCCCGACTGTTTGTGTTCTGCTTCACGTAGCAAGGTGTCTGGCCTGAGGGTTGCCATAATTTCTGCTGACTTCAGCCAAGCTTCTCCTGAATTTTGTTTTAAACAAGGTCCAGCCCAGCTCCAGCCTGCCTCTCTGCCACGCTACTCCTGCAGCTTCGTCTTGCCCCCGGGACCTCGTGCTGCTGGGACAGGAATTTTTCCCAGCGCCGCCCTGCGCGCAGCTCTCCTGCTCCTCTCCAAGAGTTTTGCTTATCTCCATGAGGGCCACGCCTAGTCCCGAACAGAAACCCTTCCACTCCCCATGCCTGCTGCCTACGGGCTGCTATAAATAGCCCCTGGAGCACGGTTCAGCTGCAGCAGCTCTGTGCTGCAGGGAGCCGTGGCTGGAGCCGGTCCAAGAAAATGCCTCCTCCTAATTTCGGATCCGCTTTCTCAAAATAACTCCTGTGTTTCCTTCTCTGCCATTTTTAAACTTCACTTTAAGGAGAGCCCACGCAAAATCCCAGGCTCTGCCTTCTCGGGTTTTGGATACTCTGTTGCCTCGTGGGGTCGGCTCGTTGTCCCCGTCGGAGCTCGCATGGCCGGGAAGAAGTTCTCCTGCCCTCATCCCCCTCCCAAGCCTATTTAAAGCATCTCCAAAGGAGAGCCGAGGGGCTGGAGTTTGCTTTGGAAGCCAAACACTTTTTAAGTGAGAGTGGAGATTTTCGTAGTCTGCAGGGAGGGTTTTGTTGTGATGAAGTTATCTTTAGCTCCAGGCTTGTTGGAGAAGCATAAGATGGGGCAAGAGCATGACCTCCCCAACTGCAATCTGTCTGCCCATGCTCTGTCATGGGGAGATGAAGAGGGAGGTTTGTTGCGGGCAGCTGTGACTGTCTGCTACATCTCTGGGTCCCCTCTTGCATCCGTGGGCCCCACAATGAAACAGATCAGTGTTTGTGGTTCAACCACACTTCTTGAGATGCCTTCATCCCTCTGAAAGTGGAAGACTGGTGTATATGATGGGCTTTACCTCTCCATCTGAGTCATGCTTAAACACAGTCCAGAGGCACTGCCTCCACCCTCAGAAGTGCCCCTTCTTGCTCATGCTGGTCCCAGATGCGGAGCTCCCAGGTGGTAAATGGGAGTCAAAGCCTCAAGGCTTCAGTGCCTCTTGGGCACTGCTGCTCTGAGTGCTACAGCGTTATTTCAGTGGGGAGGAGGGATCATGAGCTGCTTGCTGTGGAGTTGCAGAGGGATGTAAAACTAATGGGGATTGTTGTGTGTCTCACCAGAATTGGAGGCAGAGTTTTGCTTTCCAGTACATTTCCTTCTGTTAAATAATGGAGATTGCAGCCACGGGGGTGGGTGTTAATCGGCAGACATAGGATGGACCCTCTGGTTTCCTTCTGTAGTGCCAATCACTAAACGTGCTCAGTATTGGAACTGAACCCTAGATGGCTGTGCCTTCAGAAAGGAAGGGATTCAACAGGGCTTCAGCAAAGTTCCTGTGGCTGCAGAGAGACCTAGGGGATGCCCTTGTGCTGAACCGTTTGAAGTCTGCCGAGGTTCTCCAGCCAGGCTTTTGGCTGGCTGAGTCCTCAGGCAGCAGCGAGTCTCCCTGTGTCTGGCTGTCCTCCAAGATGAGCCCTAGCGTTGTGGGAACCTTCTGCTGGGTGTAATATGTCCTCCCCAACTGTGCTGCCAGCTCTCACCTCGGTCTGCGTGGCCTTTCAGACAGCTCATTATGGTTCTGCTATCATCTGATAAATGCAGCAAGGAGCATCAGCAATTACAGTGGGTGTCAAGTGTTAATTGGGCAGCTTTCAAGATAGAGGCATCTCTTTGTGTACCTACAAAGCTATGATGTGCTCAGAATAGCTTCCCCTCCTGATCTTTGGTTCTGGAGACGTGTATACCACAGTTGGTTAATGCAAGACAAATTATGTCATTCTTCTTGATTCTCCACATGTTCTGCCGATGGTGATTTGCCTCTGGCTTGTCTCATTAAGTTGTCTAAACATGGCAAACGCAGCAGCTGAACACACTCAGCTTTTTCTCCAAGTTAATCTCGTTGTACACACGAGCCTGCAGCATCATCAGTTCCTCACGGTGCTGTCGCTGCTTCCAGGGCATCTTCCACCAGCAGAATGGGTGCTACTGGCTGCTTCCAACTGGGGATGCAATTTTCTACCCACAGTCACACTGCCTGCACTTAACTGGTTTGCTGATTTTAGTCCCAGGTATGCATCACCCAAACTCCAGGTAAGGTGATGCTCCCACTCATCAGCCAGCAGCGGTGGGTGGGGGGATGCTGGCAGCATCACCCTTTTGGCAGCAGATACGGAGTATCTTGTAGCAGTTACAGTGATCCTCCACGAAAATATTACCCCCTGGTTTTACTTGTTTAAGATCTGTTAAGTCTTCTTTGAGTCTTATTTAATTGTTAAGACTTCTTAAACTGGATGGGTCTTTGGGCTGCCTGATCTGGTAAAAGGTGCCTGTGTCAGTGGCAGGATTGGAACTAGGTGATCTGCCCAAACTGTTCTGTGATTTCAGATGCCACAGTGCTGGTGTTCCCCAAGCTCAGCAGAGTTTGTAGCTCACAGAGACCAAAATATTAAATCTCCTGTGCAGTGAATCAGGAGCAAGCTGCAGGTTGCTGCCCTGTCTGTCCATGCTAGAGGGCTGCAGAGTGAGCTGGGCACTAGGGTCACCACTTCACCCATGGTCCTCCTAAGATGGAGCAGAGAAGTGAGAGAGGCTAGAATGGCAGAGCAGCTCACTGGGACAGACTCCAGGTGTGTTTTGGACTCTGCCACAGCATCACATAGCTGCTCTGCTTCTGTGTGCGTGTCCTTGCCCATGAGGTGCATGCGGTGGTGGTGACATCTGTGAGTCCCGAGGTCTGCTGCACAAGAGTGCCACGGATGAATGGGCAGGGATGCATCCAGGCGGCTCTCACGTGTGGGGAGCAGAGCAGGCATGCATAGTGGTTACATCTCCCAGAGAAGGCTTCAAGTAGTTTCTAAATTGCCAAAAACAGACTTTGTGTCCTCCCAAGTGTGCAGTGATAGAGGAGCTGGGAAGGTGTCCTGGTTGCTCTGTTGCAGTGAGGCACCCCCGGGGCTCTGCAGCCAGGCTGAGGCTGCCTTGCTGGGGCCCGGCGCTGGGCTGCAGGCAGGGTGACTCATGCAGCTGCTCCGGGGCCAGCTCTGCAGAGGTGCAGTGTGCAAAGGCCTGGCCAGGAGCTTGCACAAGTACTGCCTCCATTGGCGATTCCAAGGGGGCAGTGGGGGGGTTGGGTGAAGCTCTTGGTGCGTGGACATAGAGCAAACTGTCAGGGGGATGTGGCAGCTTTTGGTGAGACATCCCCTGTGCTGAGGCCCCAGGAAACTCACTCTGCTGTGAGCTGGCGTGTAGTTGAGAGATGCCAGGTGTTGGGGAGTAGCGTAAGGCGGACTCTTGGAGCTGAAAGCCCTTCCCTGCCCTGGGAAGGCTTCACCGAGGGTTTGCCAAAGCCCCACTGACTCTGCTGGGAAGCCAAGACCTTGGCTACCCCCAGCACCCCAACTCTGGGGCTCAGCTCCAGCCTAGCTCTATTACTTTAAAAAAATTAGTTTCCCTTTCTCTTTACACCTCTGTGTTCAAATCCTGGAGAAGCTGAACTCTGCCCCCTGTTTTTTCACCCCTATTGTAGGCAGCTGTGATTTTCTCTCCCTAACTCCTAAACCAGCTAGAACTATCTCTTTTATTGAGCAAACATCTCTGAAAATCCATCTCCTGCTACTCCTTGCTGCCAGGTATTTGACTTTATCAGCTCAGCCCTATGGCCTTTGGGCAGCGTGAAGCAGTCTGGATTTATTGGACTGTCAGTAACCCCCCACCAAAAGCCTGGCTTTGGGAGGAAGGGCTGTTTACTGAAAATGTCATCTTTTATTTAGAGTCCTGCTGCAGCCAAGCCAGGGCTTGTTTTCAGGCCTGTTTAATTAGCAGCCCCCACACAGCCCCTGACGCGTGGTCCTGGGTGGGCTTTTTTTCTCTAATAAGCACTAGGTAGCTTGGCCGGGGGTGGGAGGGCGCAGAGAAGGGCTCCTCTGTGGCAGGGAGGGGAGGGAAGTGAGAGCAAGATGAGGAGCCAAGAGCAGCTCGGCACTGCTGATCACATGCTTGTGCGGCGATGAATCCTAGGCAGGACATCTGTGCGTGTGTGCCTGCCTGCCTCGCAGCGCCGCGGGCACGGCTCCGAGCCCCCGCCGGGCACCCAGAGGGGCTGGCCCTTCAGGTGGCGACCCGGGCCTTGCTGGACAGCTTTAGAGTGGTGATAACTCAAGTGCTGGAGCCTTTCAGCCATGTGGAGGTAACGGGTATGATCCCTCTGCCTGGCATCCGGAGGGACGGGAGATCCAGGTCGCTTCCCCAGGCAGAGCTGGGATGCAGGAAAGTCCTGGTAGCACCAGTGTGGAGCCCTCTGGCCATGGAGCTTCCCTGTGGGTCCGGAGGCCGGACTGAACCTTTCCACTTGCTTTCGGGCAAGGGTGGGGTTTGTGGCAGCTCTGCGGAGGTCTGAATGCGTTTTAGCTCAGGAGGGAGAGCTGGAGCAGAGGACTGCAAGGGTAAGCAATGGCAGAAATAAATTTCCTTCTTCCTCTCCCCTTTTCTTCCTGCAGAAGAAGGCAGAGGCTGCCCACCGGATCCTGGAAGGACTGGGGCCTCAGGTGGAGCTGGTGAGTGTTGCTGCTGGCTGCGGGGAGCAGGAGCTGGAATGGGTTTGGAGAGGTGCCGGGTGGTGAGCACAGCACCCGTCTGTGTGTGAGCTGGCAGAGGAAGCGTGCTGCTGGCCTGGACCTCTCGGTGGAAGGGCACCTCGGCAGGAAGCTGAGGTGGCTGAGATGAGGGCCGAAACCCAGACAGACATACTCTGCTCTTTTCAGAGAGCTCTAAGCCTTAGGCTCCTTCCTGCAGCAGAGTCGAGGAGTGGAAGGGGCTCCACACACACTGCCTCTGCTCAGGGTGCCGATGCCTTCATATGCTGATGTCAGGCACCACACCAGCCTCCTGGTGCTGTGTAGGTGGGAGGGATGGGTGCTGGGATGGCAGCTGGAAATGGAGGGACTGCTGGAGGGTGCTTGGTAAACACAACCCAGTCCCAGCTCCTGTGACCTGCAGATATCAGGACTCGCATCCTGCTTCTGTCTCCTTCAGGATGCTGAGAAAAACAACTTGTAATAAGTTGTCAGTTTGGGGCTGCCCCCATCCAGCTGTTAGTCAACTGACTGATTGCTGGAGGGTGGCTGAAAGCAGCCAAGTTCTGAAGAAGGGCACTGGGGAAGGGTGCACCTGCAGCACTGCTGCTGGAAGGATCAGAGGGGACAGATATGGCCTGGTGGAGCATCTCTGGCTTTGTACCAGCCATGAGGTGCAATGGAGAGAACTGTTCCTGCAAGGTGGCAAGTCACAGTCCTGTAATTTGGACTTGCCTTCTGGATGTGGTACCAGCCATTGTCTTCCCCAGGTGCACAAGGGAGAGGTCACAGGGCAGCTGGTGCTCAGTGCTACGTGTCAAACCCACTTCCTTCTTTGAGGAGGCAGCACTCATTATTTTTCCTTTGAGTCACCGAGGTCAAAGCCTTTGCTCCCTTTCTGCTCTGAAGACTGGCAGTGCTTGGGCTTGGTGCTTCCTCATCCTAAAGATGTTGCATTTCTTTTCCTTCCTCCTCTTGCTTATTTTTTTCTCCTTTTTTTAAAAAATAGATTTAAAAGGAAGAGTATTTTGTAGCTGCTTTGTCCCTGAGTGCTGATATTGTACAGGGAAGCTGTAGCAGAGCCCAGCAAAAACTGGAGGTTTAGGTTGGATATTAGGAAAAAGATCTTATCCAAGAGGGTTGTCAAGGCCTAGAACAGACTGCCCAGAGAAGTGATGGAGACACCAGCCTGGAAGGATTTAAAAGCTGTGTAGATGTGCTGCTGACATGGTTTAGTGGTGACCTTGCAGTGCTGGGTTAACAGCTGGACTTGATCATCTTAAAGGTCTTTTCTAACCAAAACAAATCTATGCTTCTGTGGCCCTGCCTTGTTCCTCAGAGGGCAGGGGAACCTCTGCTGAGAAAACTGCTCTGCATGCATGTCCCTGGTTGGGGCTGATCCCTCCCCCGGGAAGAAAATTCACAACACAAAACCCTTCTTTTTTGAAAGTCAGGGAAAGATGAAATTGTATTTTCTTACAGTATAAGTATAACAATGTAAAGAGAGATAATAACTAGAGAAGGAAGGAAGGGAAAAAACCAATACAATAACCTTAAGGGAGATGGGGGAGGGGTCAAGCGGCGGCGAAGCAGCAGTAGCCAAAACAGCAGCCGGGGAAGATAGGCGAAGCTGAAGCAGCCGAAGCCAGCGGGAGAAGGGGGAGAACAAACTGTGCTTGTAGACATTAAGTTCTTGATGCTCCAATGAAATGATATTAATTTATCTATTGTTGCCATTGATGTGGCCTATCCCTGGAATGTTCATTTCTCCCCTATGTCTGAGCTAGAGGATCAGCTCAAACGGCCACAATGAATCTCACAGCCTGTCTCATCTCTCTGCCTGGAGAGAGACACTTCCTGTGCCCCAGCCCCCTTGCCGTGCCAGGCAGAGCAGCACCCAGGACTTGCCAGCAGCCTCTGAGATACAAGATGAATAGTCAGATCTTCTGAGTTGGAGAGGAAGCAGCTTCAGGAAGGAGAGCAGCTCTGCATGCTCTGCCCAGCTTGCATGTCAGCTCTGTGGTGTCTCGCACAATGTGCACCAGCCCTGTAGCAGTTGTGACCCAGAGGTCTCTTGCAGGAGGTTGGGGCAGCCTGATGGTGATCCCGTGCAAAACCTCTGCAAAGAGTGGTGGTGGCTGTCACCCAAAAGCGGGGTCTTGGGCTGCTGTCAGCTCTACTCAGGCTGCTGTCACCTTGCTTTTGATTGCTTGGAGAGTTCTGGTTTTGTATGTGCAGCAGTGCTGGTGAAGGACATGCACCAGCTTGGTAGGAGGGCAGCTTGCCACGAGCTGACGGTGTGCGGTGAGAGGTCACAGCAGAGAAGCAGGAGGTTACCACAGTGCTGGCAAACGGCAGCTGAAGCAGAGTGGAGTGGTGCTGAGGTCCTGGGTGTTGCTAGCAGGACAAAGCTGGAGGCAGTGTCCCCTTCTTGTGCTGGCATTAGCAGATGGAGGGGCCATGGTGGGGCTCTGCATTCTGTCTTGCTGCTGGTAGGTTGCTCAAAGGAGTTTGTGTTAGAGCAAAGAAGAAATCTCCTCACCTGAGCACACTGGGCTCACTGAGGCTGGCTGCAGCTTTAAGTGGAGAGAAAGGTTTGGAGAGCAGTCCAGTATGGCAGAATAGGGATCTACCTGGAAGTTCTGGGTTGGTGTCATGGGTTATCTATCTGTTTACAAGCTGCTGGGAGCTGACTCAGCTCTGCTAAGAAATTCTAATTCCTGACTTAAGGCTTTTAAATGAGCTCTCTCTGAGCTTTGGGGCTTACAAGCTCTTCACTTAAAATGGTGTCCTTGGGTTGTACCTCTCAATGAAGCAGCAGGTGTTTGTTACTGGGTGTTGACTCCTCACTGCTTTGACCTTACAGGATCTGGCCCTGCACATTTGATCCTAGCAGTGCCATTTATGTCCTGTCCTCTTCAGAGAACCCTTGGGTTTGTGCTCCTGGGGTTTTAAATATGCAGAGCTGTCCCTTTGCCTGTTACTCCTTGTTAGTGTGTCTGTCTTGTTGCTGGGGTTTTGGGTGACCCATCACCTATTCCCTGGCCTTCACACCAGCCCCAGCAGGACACACCTGTGTGCCACGTGGTCACACTTGTCTCTCCCTGCCTGGTTAGGGCTCATCTCCCTGTCCCAGTGTGGAAATCTATCCCTGCCCATGGATCTCTGTGGTCTCCTTTAGTTAAGGAGAAGGTTTTGGCTCAGTGGAGGAGGACTTGGCTCAAAGAGTGGGACTGTTTTAAAAATGCCCCCCATGTTTTCTGCAGGGAGAAGTGTCATTGAGATGGGTAGTCTGAACAGCTTGCAGTGGCCAACCAGCTACTGAGACCTTTCATTCTGTGTTGTTTTCACAGAGTTTTCAGTAAATCTAAGGGTTTCCCAGTGACTGCTTTACAGTGCTGTTAGGTTTTTCTGAAACATCACCCCCCAGAGAAATGCCTTAAATGTCCCTTACCCTGGAGAAACACTGACTGACTGTTTTTAACACTTCACCTTACCCATCTGACCTGTCAGTTTCACTCCTGCTTGCTCACTGAGAAAGTTCTGTGCAGGTTATGGATGGCTGTGAAGGAGGATGCAGTTTTTCCTTTATGGGGATAAGCTGGAGAAGAGAAGGCTTCAGCAAGACCTTATAGCCGCCTTCCAGTACCTGAAAAGGGCCTACAAGAAAGCTGGGGAAGGATTTTTTTAAAGGGCTTTCAGTAATAGGGCAATGGCTTTGAGCTAGAAGAAGGGAGATTTAGACTGGATATGGGGAAGAAATTCTTTACAGTGAGGGTGGTGAGGCACTGGAATGGGTTGCCCAGAAAGGTTGTGGATGTCCCCTACCAGAAGTGTTCAAGGAGAGGTTGTTCAAGACCTCAAGCAACCTGGTCTAGTGGAAAGTGTCCCTACCCATGGCAGGAGATTTGGAACTAGGTGATCTTTAAGGTCTCTTCCAACCTAAACCATTCTATGATTCTCCAACCTTACTTGTTGAGTATTAACCCTCTAGTCTGTGAGATGATCTGTCAGGGGTAGGAGGAACCCTTCTCCTGGGCTTGCTCCACTGTGCTGAGGCTGTTGTGCAGACGGAAATCTCTTTGAGATGTTGGTGTCATGTGGATCTTGGATTTGGGTCCCAGAGTTTCTTGTTTCTGACTGTTGGAGCATTTCTTTTAGGGTGATGTGTTCCACTGCTTGTCTGGTAACACTGAGCTTTGCTAACTATTTCAGTGGCTATTTATAGCATAAATAAGTACTAGTGGAAAAGAATCAGCAGCCTTGTGTGAGCTGAGTTACATCAGAGCATCTGTGACATCCACCTGCACATGAGCATCTCCCAACCTAGGCACGAACCAAAGCCTTTACTTCTCCCAGGAGGAAGGTCTCTGTGGCTTGCCACAGGCCAGCTTATTTGCTTTGTTTTTTTATGAGCACAGAGGGAGAAGAGGCACTTTATGTATTGGTACTTCCAGTTCCTACAGTCCTCTTCCAAGAGGCAGTTGCTGGTCAAGGCCACCCAGCAGCTCCTTCAGTCAAGCCTCTCGAGGGTGTGTGGCTGTGATGCTCCAGAGGCACAGCTTGATTTGTTGTCTGTGTGGTGCAGACCTGCCTCTGCCGGCCGACGTGATGAGACGGATGTCTGTGTTCTCCTGAGCTTCCCAGGCGTGAAGTGCACAGCCAGCTCTGAGCCCGGAGTCAGACCAGCAGATCTGAGAGGATCCACGATACCCTTGGCAATAGGGACACCACTGAGAATGTGTCTCCCTCCTGGGGGACCTGCTTGTCTCTCTCATCCACTCTGTCTTTGCCAGCACAGGGTGGCCAGGTGTCTCCTGGCAGCCTTTGTCCTGCCTCACAGGGCAACAAAATGCCCAAATGCTGCCAGCATCCTTGCAACCTTGGTGGTTCACCTCACCACATCTGTCTGTCTGGGCTCCTCTGCATGCCTTTTCCATGTGGGGGTTTCATGTGCCATCCCAGCAAGAGGGGCATGTCCAAGGGCAGCTAGGAAAAGAAGCAGATGACCTGCTGGTGTCAAGGTGCAGCAGTGATGAGCAGAGAGAGCTGCCCCCAGTCTCCTTTCTGTGCAGATTGCTGCGGCTGTCTTAGCATGCTGCAGGGTAAGGGTGAGGCAGGATCTGGTTTTTGCAGGGCAGTAGAGACAGGCTGGCTGTGTGGAAAAACAAGTTTCTGTGCCAACCACCTGTGATGGGGAAATACCATGGTAGAGGTAAGAGTAACACCTTCAGCCTGAAGGAGGAAGAAATCCACCTGTCTGCAAGTTTTGTTGTCTCCAGTGCTGCTCACCAGGTTGATCAGGTGTCCAGGAGATATTTTACTCTTTTCCTGTGCTTAATCTGAAATAAAACTGAGTGGGGCCAGGATGTAGTCTCAGCTGTTAGACCGCAGTAGGAAGGTGAGGCTGGTTTGCATGTAGCTGTGGCCAGGATGCTGCCTTCATGCAGCACTTAACCATCATGTGTCCCCTTGTCTGTGTTTAACCAGAGATTTTAGATCACTCACAGCTAATTTGGGGAAAGTTTGTGGATGAACTGCTTGAAAACTTGGGCAGTGTTTCAGTGGTTGGACAGGAGCTGTGCTCATTAGGCACAGAGTTGCTGACAATGGTTGGGCCATGGCAAGCTTTTGATTAGCACAATCTTGGACTTGTTCACACCAGCTTAGCCATTGACTGGAAAAGCATTGAAGGGCTTAATCCTGAGCATCTTGTGAGGTTGCTGAGACGGACACAACTGGTGGCAGATCCTGGAGCATGACCTGAGCTGTTGTCTCAGTGTGTGGGATCAGGTGTGGTCTCTGGCATCTGTCCTTCCCTGAGGTGGGACCCTGTATTGCGGCAGGTTCTCTAAGGCTACATCGCCTTGTGGATGGGGAAGGAGAAGCAGCAAAGGCAGTGACCAGGTGAAAGTGGTCAGGGATAGATCCAGGTCTCCTGACTCCTGGATGAGGGTCCTGGGCAGGCCCTTGCTGAGGATGTGGGTGGCAGAGCAACTCCATGATGTGCGCTCACAGCTGCTGCTGGAAACAGCTGCAGTCTCTGGGCTCTTCAAAGGACAACTCTGGGTAAAACACTTGTCCTCAGCAGCCCTCCTGAGGGATGGACAAGGGTACTCCTCTGTGCACGGGCGCAGGGGGATGGTGATGACATACTTGGAGGACAAGCCCTCCTGGGGTGAAGACTTGTCCTGCCTGCAGCTGCCTGTGCTTCACTCCCTGGCAGAGCTGGAGCAAACATTTGCCATGCAGACATAACAGTTTGCAGCACAGAGACTGTCTGCTGCAGCTCCCCAGCCCCCCTTTCCCCTCGGCCTCCCCTGTCCCGTGCTCGGCGGCAGGGGTGCCTGAGGGCCACCCTCCCCGCAGGTGCTGTTTAAGTGCCATGTGTCGCAAGTGGGAGCCAGCTTGCCCGAGCACCACCTGCCTTCCCACGAGCTGAGGTGCATCAGCAATGCTGCTGGGAGCCAGCACCTTCCAGTATAGCCAAGGGGCAGGGCTGGGGGGCATGGGGATGGGTTGGCACAGCTGGGGCAGATGGGCCCCCGCACTGAGGCGGCAGTGCTTCTGATGGGTTTAAGTTTCTAAATGTCAGACCCTACCATTTATGCCTTCATTTTTCTTATTTATTTCAGCCATTATACAACCAGCCTTCAGACACCAGGCAATACCATGAAAACATTAAAATGTAAGTATGAGGCAATAAAGGCTGCTTTAAATGTCAGGTTGGGCATTAGGCTGGAGTGGGAGGGATGCAAGCTCGCTCCCAGACCCCATTAAAGCTGCTGAGCAGTTGTGAGCATCCTCTTAGAGCTGGTGTTCCACTGCTCTGAGTGCCTGAAGCACAAACCAGCTCTAGGAGCATCTCCAGAAACACAGCAGTTGGGAGCTATAGCTTCAGATGGATGCTGGTGGTGCTGTTGGATCATCTTTTTGGGGTGGTGGTTGTGGGTCCTGGCTGGTCCCTTGTCATTTTCCCAGAGAGCTTGAGTGTCTCTTCTGTGCTTCACCCATACTCAAGTACAAAATCAGCTGCCTCTCCGTGTTTGCATGCGAGACAGATGAGGTAAAATGAGACGTTGCAATTACAATTAGGTTTTCATGAAGCACCTCTTGAATGTCTGATAACAACTGGTTACTTCAAAGACACTTACGGAGACTTAGCAATCATCTAATTTGACTTATCACCTCGATGTACCATTTAATCATCAGCCTGCATTTAATAACCACAGTGACTTCCTGAGCATAGAAGAAGTGTGGCAGATAACATGAACAGTGATAATTGTGATTATTGTTGGAAATTTCAATAGTCAGAGCAGATCTGAAACTTTTATCTGCCTTGAATGAACTGATGATTGCTCCGAGTTGCCTGCAGCTTGTCTATTTTGATCTGGACTCAGTCAGATGGTGATAATCATCTTTAATAATCTATTAACAAAAGTTAATAATCTTCTGCTTTTCAGTGGTGTGTTAATTGATGCCAGGGGGATTATAGGGAAAGAGTTAATCTACCTCTGCTGCAGGAGAGCATGGTGGGTGCTGGTGATGTTTAAGTGCTCTCCTGTCCCCAAGGGCTGTGGTTTGGTGATGTGACTTCACTGCTCGAAGCTTCCGTTCCTGTTCCACCCGGAGGCTTCCTGTGTCATGTGGGTGATGGTGTAAAACCTTCAGACCCTAGAGTCGCCCTGAGCCTTGCAGTTTCCTGAGGGATCCATAGGTCCCTGAGCAGCCTCACTGCCAGCACTAGGTGCTGGCACCCAAAATGCAAGGTTGTGTTCTGGTACTTGGTGTCTGATTGGATGGTGCTGTGGATGAACTCAAAAGTGCTGCTGTGCTGCACACCTCTGGAGCAGGGGAGCATCCTCTCTGGGGGGTGGATGGGCAGGGCAAGCAGATGGAGAAGTCAGTGGGAAGTGATGGCTTTTCCTGCAGCTGAGACGTCCCCAGAGCTTTTGTGCTGCCAGCTGCTTCCTCTATGCCGTGTGTTGGTGATGCTTTTACTCCTGATTGTTTAAGCTTGACAGATGTTGCTGTAAGTCTTGGGAAAGGAGGGTTGTCCTTGTTGGATGCACTGTCTGCCAAGGTGTCTCTGAGGAGCAGGCAGACCTGTGCCCTCCATGCTGGCTGCCCTCCCAAGCCCACAGCTTGCTGCAAAGATAAAAAGCAAGCACAACCAGAACCACCTCCTCCAGTTCACTGATTCAACACAGGACTGAAGTAGGTGGCAGTTACACTCCTGGGCAAGGTGATGATGGTTGGCAGAGGGTCTGAGCTTGCAGCCCCCTCACTTTTGGAAGTCTCTGTTTTGCTGTCAGGTGTTGATGGCTGATAAACCACCTTGTACAGCATCAGGTGCTGGCCCGAGGATATGCTCTCTGTTGCTAGTTGTGACTCGTCCCTGCTACTGATGGCGTGTGGCAGCCACCATCCCTCAGGGGCCCTTGACTCCCACTCTTCTCTTGAAGGGATCCACAGCTATCACAAGCTAGGTGCTGAAGGTGGCACTCGCAGTTATGTCCTTGAAAAGAAAGTTAAAAGTAGATCCACTTCACACACTCTGTTTTCCCCTGCCAATATTTGTGGGTCTGTGATCACATTTTCCTGTGATTTAAGCAATTTCCTGTCCTTGGTTGCTGCCCAAAGGATGGACGCAAGTGAGAGGGGACTGACTGTGCAGGTCAGGAGTGAAACCAGTAATGAGATGTGAAGCTTCATCAAACCAGCTTCCCATGCCAGCAGAGCAGGCACTCCTCTTCATCCTTTCCCTTCTAGGCATCTGTAGGGTTGTCCCAGTCAGCTCATGTGGCTGTAGTGGTGGTGGTGACAGACCGAGGCTGGAGCAGGCAGCCTTGGGGTTAATGTTCACTGTGATTAGTGCTGCAAAAATATGTGAAGGAAGCCACAGGTTCTAATGAAAAGCCTTTGTCTTCTCCTTCCAGAAGCCTCACAATTAGCTGCTTTCAGATGGTTATTGATGCCAGCCAAGAATGTTTATGGATCTAGGTCGGCAAAAGGCCCTTGAACAATCTGGGCTCCAGATGTTGTCTGCTTTTGACCATGGACCTGGCTCGGAGGTCCTGAGGTCTGAACTGCACTTTGTTACTTGTTGATGGAGACACAGAGAAGTTGCTGTGCCCTGTTCTCCCATCTCTTGTGTCCCTGGTGCATATTGAAGGACCTGGAAGGCAGATACAAACACAAGGTTTCAGTGATTCACCCAGACAAATAATCAAGGGTCCTTTGACCAAGAGGAAAAGGTTTTCAACTTCTCCATTTTGACCAAATCCTACCTACAACTTCTTCACAGGCTGCATCTGAAGATATTTTTCTTTGGTACCTTTGTGTCTTTCTGCTCTAGAAGAGCAAGTTCTACTCTGTAGCCTAGAGGTGGCTGTTTTGGTAGGCACTGGGAGACATCTGCACTAGAGCACCAGAAGGACAACTGCCAGGACACCACAGGTTATATTTCATCTAGGTGTAATTGGATGCAGATTCTTCTGGTCAGTGTCACTCTGTGCAGATGTAGCCATGATGAAAAAGCCTTTCTGCAGGTTGCTGAGGAATCATCCAGTTGTGATTCTGTCCATGGAACCCAGCTGCACGCTGGCTCTGTTGGGCTAAATAGGAACTGCTCCCACATGGAGCTGGTTGGGAGCCCCAAAGCTGAGCAGAGAGGGATGGCCAGGCTCTTACTGCTCACACAAGCCTTTTTATTTTGTTTCTTCTTTTGTAAACATTTCCTAGGCTGGATTTTCTTCTCAGCTGAATGTTTGCATGTGTTAGTGGGGAGGCATTTGAATATCACAAAGCCAGGGTTCCTCGATTTCTCTGCAGTGATACTCTGCGCCTCGTGACACGAGTTTGATTCTTCCTGCTTGTTTGCTTTGCTTTTTGGTGGGGATGAGTCACTCGTGCTGGTAGAGCTGACTGGGGAGTCAGGGGAAGAGTTTCTCCTCTTACTAAAATGCTACCGGTCTCTCGTTTTCGTGGAGGTTTATGGCCTGTCTCCTATTCAGTACAGTTAAAATTAATTTCATGCCCCAGTTCATTCCAGTGTTCGCAGCTTCAAAAGCTTTTAAGTCCTATTTAGCTGCCTGGCTGTGCTCTGTTGCCCGTCTGCTAGGGTCCCTTTGGTTCACCTGCGAGCGCAGGCTTCGAGCAGACGCGGTTAATTTTGTATGCTACATCTGCCGCCTGGGCTGGGGCACCCTTGAGTGCTTTGTGCCAGAGACTTGACCTACCTTTGATGGAGCTGTGTCCTTTCTGTTTGCAATACCTGCCCTGGTGGAAGGAAGGGCTCTGCCACTCTCATCAGGAAAGAGGAGAGCAAGACGGCTTCTAGAGCCCTTCTTGTTGCTGCCCCCATAGCTGGCTTGGCTCTTGTTGGTTTTCAAGGTGAGAGCTTCGTGGCTTTGCAGCAGACTGACACAGTGCTTCAGGATGGGTTACAGCACCGAGCCCAGCTGGAGGCCACTCGAACGATTCGGCATCAGTGGAGGAGGTTCCACAGGCCCTTAGATTTTGCTGGAATAGAGCAGCAAACACAGGACACTTACTTGGGCACCAGTTAAGCACCAGTGCATCTGCTTTGGGTTTCCTGCTTCAGTGTTTTGCCAGCTGGATGTCTAAAGATGAGATCTGCTCTTCCTACCCTGCCATGAAAGTGATTTTGGGTGTTCTCCAGACCCCTGGCACCAGAGATATTAACCTTCCTTCCTCGTCTTGTTTGAAGAATGACAAGATGTTGTTCACGTGAGCAGGATCAATTACTTGCTGTCTACCTGGAGAGAGATTCTCCGAGGGGGCCTTCATCTCTACGGCAGGAGATTCCTGCTCGGTGAGCCATGAAAAACAGCCTGGTAGGACTCTGCCCCCTCCTCTTTCCTGAAGCAGTCATCTTCAAATCGTAGTCAGTGGGATTTGTGTTTGAGAGCAAAATGTGAGCCTGTGAGCCTTGAAACCGCACATGAAAGGGAAACTGAAAAGCCCAGGGTAAGTACGTGCAAGGGGCTGTACGCAGGCTTTGCTTTAAACCTGCCCTCTGAGAGCTGCTCCTTGCTTTTACCCTGGAATTCAGAAATGCCGAGGTGAAACCAGGCTGCGTCCCCTTGAGATGCTTGGAGAGGCATTGGAGAATTGGGATCTTAGAGTCCAGTTAAAGCAGATCAAGAATTTCATGTGATTCTGGTGTTCTTGTGTGTGCAGATCCACTCTGTGTTCTTAGTATCTGCACATCTGGATTGCTGTATGCAGCTGATAGCTCTTTTTGGGGGGGAAGGGTGGGAGGGAGGGGAGTTTGCCTTTGCAGAATCAAAATCTGAAGTCAGGATTTTTCAGAGAGGTTTAGGGGCTTCTGAATATCTTTTTCTTTCCCAAATGCCCCCCTTTCTCTCAAAAGAGCTGAAGAGCTTTCTTCTGAAAACCTAACAACTGCAGCTTTCCAAATCACTTGTCACTTTGGAAAATTTAAGTCATCTTTTCATTATTGGCTGTTTAGGGGCTTTAGTACCACTAGATTGCCTCTAAATTCGTAGCTGAAGCCTGACATGTAACACAAATGCTCTTCCAAACCCTGTCATTACTAATGCATTCTCTTTCAGCTCTTTTTATTAGTGCCTGTAGACATTTTCCTCATTAGAAATTCACCTAGCAGCTCCCTGCTCATCCCATTCAAGGTTTCTCATCTCTTTTATTCTCTGTTGGCATGCACTAGGGCAGAGGTATTACCTTGTGATGAATTACTGAATGATGGAGACACACACTGCAACCTTCTGCAGCTTTCTCTTGCCAGTGAGAAGCCAAGTACTGATTATTGGGTGGACTTTCTTGCAACACTTGGCCTTGCAATGTCAGCGTGGCTTCAAGGGAAGGCAAAGGCATAGGGCAGGTGCCTGGCTGATGGCCAGAAGTGCTTCTGTGCTTGCACTTAATGGACAACCAGGCTGGAAGGGACCTCCAGGATGATCTGGTCTGACCTTTCTTGGCAAAGGCACAGTCTAGACAAGATGACCCAGCACCTCCTGTCCATTGTACCCACGACCCATTGTCTGTTCTGTGTGACTCTGTTGAAAGAGAGTCTCCATCTTCTTCTTAACAACTCTTTAAATACTAGAACACAGTGATAAGGTCTCCCCTGAGATTTCTTTTATCAAGGCTTAGCAAACCAAGTTCTCTCAACACAGCAGCTTCCCAGTCCTTGAATCATCTTTGTAGCCCTTTCCACCACCTTTTTGTGTAGCATGAGCTAAAACTGAACACAGTATTCCAGATGTGGCCTGACATGTGCTAGGTGAGATAATGACTTCTTTATCTCTGCTGCTTTGGTGACTCCTTTTGGTCCCAAGATTGTAGGTGCTAAAGGGAAAGGGAAATAATTCCCCATCTGGTGTGAAGAACCCTGATTGTGGGTGTTGCTGCTGCCCAAGGAAGTCACTTGAGCATCTTTACCATATGCCCTCCATTGAACAGGCTGTGCTGGGCGGTCTGGCCAGGACAAGGTCCAATAACAAAGCATCCATGTTTGCCAAGGCATCTTCTTGGATTGCAAGCATCCTACTGGCCTCTGTGTGTGAATTAACAGTGCAAACATTTCCATGGATTTTAGTGATGACTTTGGATCTCTAAAGCTCAATATATTTTGAACTTGCAGAGGATGTGATGTAAGAAGCATGAAGATCTTAGTGGCTTCTTTGTCCTCAGTGGTGTTTCTGAGCACAAACACAGCCTGACTGCACATCCAGAGTTAACAAACCTCTGCCACTGCATTCTCAGAGGCACTTATGGTGCTGGGGGTTTAGTACATCTCAGTGCTCAAGGACTCGGGGGTCAATTAACTAAAGATCTGCTTCACTTTTCTTCCCAGAAAAGGCTTCTGGGTATTGCAAGGGAAGTGCTCCCAACAGCTGGCTTTTCAGGAATGTGCTCTGCGTTGGGGTCAGTAGTTTACTGTGTATTCCCAGATGGAGCTCTGTGCTGTGGGCATTTCAGAGCAAGGACATTAATGAGTGTGGTGACCCGGTGAGCAGGATGACTTGCTCCCTGCTCTCTCTGCAGAGCAATAGGGAGTTGGTGACTGTCCAGAGCTGTGGCTCAGTATCCTGGAACCAGGAGCAGGCATACCTGTGGGGACACTACAAGGAGGATAATGAGCGTGTCCAAAAAAGGGGCAATGAAGCTGGTGAAGGGCCTGGAGCACATCTTGAGAGGAGTGGCTAAAGGAACAGGAGTTGTTTAGCTTGGAGAGCAGGAGACTGAGGGGAGAGCTCATTGTGCTCTGCAACTCCCTGAAAGGAGGTTGGAGTGAGGTGGGAGTCTGTTCAACCAAGGAGCAAGTGATAGGACAAGAGGAAATGGCCTCAGGTTGCACAAAGGGAAGTTCAGATTAGACACTAGGAATAATTGCTTTACTGAAAGGGTTATCAGGCACTGGAATAGCACATCCAGGGCAGTGATGGAGTCCTCATAGATGTTGCATAGATGTAACGCTTAGGGATGTGGTTTAGACAAGGACTTGTCAGTGTTAGGTTAGTGATTGGACTTTACAATCCTAAAGGTCTTTTCCAATCTAGACATTCTGTGATTCTGTTTCTGTACCATCCCAGTTGCTGGATTCACCTTGGAGCATTCTCACTGTGCTACTCAGGTCTCCAGCCTCACTGGCAGCACTTCGGAGTTGCCGGGAGACTTCAGCCCTCACCTGCGTGTTTGGTCTCACTGTACAATGGCTTTACCAGCTGCTCACTGCCTCCTTCCCACGGCTCTCTGCAGACCTGAGCCCTGCTTTGTTTGCTGTGGCTGTTTGACGAAAGACGCTGCTGTGTGATTAAATACCCCTGATTAGTTTTGATCAAATAGCGAACTTCCTTTCATCTCGTTCTGTGCCGGAGGAAGGTCTCTGTGGGCAGGCTTGGCCAGGTGCGCTGCAGTGCATCGGCTCTTTGTGTCCTTGGGATCTTATCCCGGGGCTCGGGCAGTGTCCACACGTGTGTGCGCACCGGCAGCGACACGCAGGCGCGCACCGCAGCCTCCGCAGGGAGCGTCGCCAAGTCGCTCACCTGGACCTGAGCCAAGTAACTCAGAAGTCAGAGTTACAGGTTCTCTCCTTGACTGGCTCCATTGTGAAAGCCGCAGAACAACAACCACCTTGTGCCAAGCCAGTTAAGGTGGAAGTGGCTGCTCCCACAGGGCTCTCTTTGCTTTGCTTGGAGCGGGAGATGAGTTTCACTTAGCGACTTTGAGCCTGGCTGTCGGAACCACGCTGGGGCATGGGGCTCACCAGATAGGTCAGTGGGACTGTAGGATGAGGATGAGTTCTGCAAGGAAGAAAAGCTCTTGCAAAGTCACACCTAGAATTATGGATAGTATTTGAATACTGCTGGTGGCAGGTGACAGTCAAACATCAAGTTTTGAGTTTGATCTCTGTTTCCTTCTCCTTCCTGCCAGTGCTTGTGGGGAGCTGTTGGGCACTGGTGGGGCTTCCCCGGGCTCCTCACATGGATTGTGCCCTGTTTTAGTCTGGTACTCAAGGTACTGGGGCCCTAAAGCAGAGGACCTGCTGCTCCTGAAAGCTTCTGCCACCCTGCTCTGCAACCAAATGGGCCCCTGGAGTGGGAACAGCTTGACTCACAGCCTCAGCAACAGGCTCTGTCTGCCTTTGGTGCTCATGGATGATGGAAGGACATCATCACTGGATTAGTTCACCAGCAACAAGGACAGAGATCCTTGAGGTATTTGCAGAGCAGTTGAGAGGAGTAAAAAGCTCTGGGGTCCCAGCACAAGGCTGCACTTCTCCAGGCATGACTGAGAGCCTCTATTTTGGGGACTGTCTGGAGGTGGCTCTGTGCTTGGGGTTTGCAAGAGCTCACAAGGTCTTTCTGGAGAAGGCTGTGCTGATTGTGTGTCCTGCTCCTGCTGTCCCCCCCTCCCTTCAGAGGAATAGAGAAGATGCAGGAAAAGCTCCTCTGATGATCAAAGTGCTGGAATAGCTTTTGGCATGGAAAAGGTAACTGGATGTGGTGTCCTTGCCTTGGAAAAGAGCTGCCTTCAGAGGGAAGCATTAGACTGGAGGCCACATGGCAGTAAGTGAGTGGGAAATGTGTATTGACCATGTGCTGGGAAAGCTGCATGGAGCTGGAAGCTCACCACTGAGGTCTTTGCCCTAAGATACCCCAGGGAGCTGTGGAGCCCACATCCGCGGGGAGGGCAGAAATGCAGATGGTCTCCAGCAGTGATTAGATAAATTGTTGACCACAAGGATGAGGAGATGCCATCTGACAGCCCCCAAACGCCAGCTCAACAGAAGCTGGGCAGGCTGTGTATCTCACTGAGTCCATCCCAGCCTGCCTCTACCCACAGCCGAGGTCAAGGGCAGGCCAGGGAACTCTTGTCCTGCGCACCCAGCGTGGTGTGTGATGGCGCCAGCCCAGCAGTACTTAAAACTGTCCACAAGAGTCACTGTTGCCTTAGCTAAGGAGCCTCTGTGCCTTCTGCCTCTCAGCTGCCTGATTTCTTCGGCGTTTGGACTTGATGAGCTTAGAGATCTTTTCCAACCTTAGCGATTCTGTGACGACTTTTCACCCCATGGAAGCTGTGGGGCTCAGCTCTCTGTTCCTGACGCTGCCCTTCTGCCCCAGCAGACCACAGGCAGGGAGCTGCAAAGATTCAGGCTGTGAAGAGGGTGGTGAAGGAAATTTGGCATGTTACAAGGGCAACCTTGCCCGTGTGCTGCTCCGGGCTGGTGCTTGCTTTGCAGAGCTCCCGGCAGACAGCCCTCACCTTCCTTGCCAGGCTGTGCTGCAGTGGTTGTGCTTGGCTCGGTGATGTGCCCAGGGAGCACAGCGTGTGCTTCAGAGACGCGTGGCCCGAATTAACCTCGCTGCAAATGGTTTCTAAGTAACAGCAGAACACGTAGCAAGATAAACTGTGAAGCCTATTTATATTTACCAAGATTGTATTAACCTTTGGAAGGTTGACCTTATGCAAAGAAAAAAAAAAACACCAAAAAACAACAACAAACCCAAAGCCAAAGTGATAAAAACATTTAAATGGGCATGAGGAGGTTTATTGTTGTTTTTAATCCTTTCACTCTGATTGCTTCAGCCTTGGCAGTGGTAAACACAGAGCAGCTTTCAAGGCATTCCTGATTTCTGCAGCTGCTGAGCCATTTAGTCTTTGCCTGTATTAGCACTTTCAAGGTCAGCCGTGATGCAAAACTCAAGGCGACCCATCAGCTGCGTAAGTGCTGCTAATTCTCATCACTTACCCTGCTGATGACTTGTGCAGCAGATCCAGCAGCAGCGTGTCAAAGCCCCACTTCGTGCCTCAATGTCACCCAAGCTGGGCTAGGGAGGGAAGGGGTTGATTTAGCTACGCTGGCCCCGTGGGAGAATCCCTGACCCTTGCTGGGGGCCACCCCACACATGATCAGCATCAGCCCAGAGGTCTCCCAGTGGTAGTTTCCATCAGAAATGAATTTAAACTTGAGATTTAGACTGGTATTAGAATGAAATTCTTTACAGGGAGGGTGGTGAGACACTGGAACAGGCTGCCCAGGGAAGTTGTGGATGCCCCTTCCCTAGAGGTGTTCCAGGCCAGATTGGATGAAACCTTGAGCAACCTGGTCTAATGGACAGCAGACATCCCTGCAACTCTGTGCCTCAGTTTCCCTGATCTGTAAAGGCAAGTGGAAGCTGCCCACACAGCGGTGAGAAGTGAGGTTTAGCTCAGTCTATTGCCTGTAACTCTCTTTGGGGCTCCTCAGTGGATGCATCACTCAGAAACAAAAGCCAATGTGTGTGATCCAGCCTTGGCAGGAATGTTTGCTAATACATCTAGTGAGGCCACCTCTGGTTTCTGCAGTGCAGTCCAGAACTGCAGCTTGTCCTTTGTAAACATCCCATCAGAAAAGAGCAAAGGCAGAAAGTGCCCCACACATGGATTTGTTAGATGTTTTCCTCCCCAGTGATCAGCAACTTAGATTTCTGAAATGGCATCAAAGGATGTTGCTTGCCATTGAAGCCCTCACTCAGAAAACCTTTGTGGATCCAAGTGTCTGCTCTGCAGGAGCCTTCAGCTCCATCGAATTGGGAATTCATGGCGATTTGGGGCTGTACGGCTCTAGCTGGGGGTGATGGAGTCTGTTCCCAGCCAGTTGCTGGTATTTTCTGCTCGTAGGAGGAGTTCCAGTGCTGCTTGCTAGTTGCTGGCTTGGAAATCAAGGTCTGTTTTTGCACCAAATGTTCAGGGCAAAGCCAAAGGGAGTGAAGATGTCATGCAGCTCAGGCAGTGTTGGGAGATGCCACCTGTGTCCCATACCTCTTGTATCTAGACATGATGGGAAAATGGAAGAGTATGAAATCCAAATGGTACTCTCAGGACTGAGAATCAAGCTTGATGTGCTTTCTTCTTGGCAAATTAGAGTCACAAAGCTGAGTGTGGGGTGCTGGAGAAGAAGCAATCGCTGTCCCAAATCCTACTGCCTTTCCTCTAGTCACTATTCCTGACTTTGGAGGTACTGGTGTTTGAAGACCAAGGGATTAATAACTATTGGATGCCCCCAGACACTGCCCATATGAAGGGGGCAGGTGAGAGATGGACACAGATCTCCTGGCACACTGCCAGAGCAGAGGTGCAGCCTTCACAGAAGGCCAGAGTGACCTGGGTTCCCCAGGGCAGCACTGGTCATGGGCTCACTGTCACTCCCCAGATGTGCCCACCCATGTTTTTTAGTCATACACTGAGAGGAGGGTTTCAGAAGTAAGAAATTTGGATAATTTCTGGGATGTCCTTCTTCTCTAAATTAAGCAAGGTCTGCTTGTAATCCTTCCTCCAAGTGACCTGGACTCTCTGCCCCATCCAAAACATAACTTGCTTTTAGGGATTTATGGGGAGCAGAGGATGGGTTTTCTCTCTCCACTAGTCAGGGACAAGGCAGGGAGGGGAATGAGGGAGCAGTGAGGGCGTCTTTTCACTCTGCTAAATCCTGCAGACTGTTGAGCTCCTGCTCAGTAATTACACACTGCAGCTCTGCTTTTAATCAGGATGAAAGACTTAAGGAAACTCCTTTGCCCCTGGTCTCTACCTTTTACCTAGAGATTTTTACTGCTGTGAATATTTGTAACAGGAACAATGGCAGGAGCTCAGCTCTTGGGTCCTTGCAGGCTCTGGGAGCTTGTGCAGCCTTTCCAGCTCTGTACTGCTTTGGTGCTGCTTCTCTTGCAGTTTTTTCATGCTGGTTTTAGAAAGTAGGAAGAAGAAACAACCCAGGGAGTTTTAGGGCAGATGCTGGATGGGTTGTGGTGGCAGTGGATAATTTCTCTCTTGAAGTCTCAGTTCTGTGAGTGGTTAAACTTTCCTGAGTGGTTTCTTTGCAGCGTTGTTAGGCATGACTCCAAGCAAGCAAGAGGTTAGGAGCCCTGCTGCAATCCTGCCTCCTTATCAGCACCTCAGAGCCTGGGTGTAAATCACATCTTGGGAGCATGTTGTGTGTGCTTAGGGCTCCCTTCCTGCCAGCCCAGGGAGTCAAGGTGGCCTCCACTCATGAGGCTTGGCATCAGCCCCCCAATTCTTGGGACTTCATTAAGGTTTTGTGGATCAGATGTAAAAATAATCAAAAAACAGCCTGGTCTGTTGGTAAATGCAGAGCTGAGCACATTGGAGAAGTCTGCAGAACTGAGAGTTGATGAGTTTAGTTCTCAGCCTCAGTCCTGGTTTTGCCAACAGATGTGGGTGAAGTTCCTTGTGTCTGAGAATTCATTGGTCTCTCAAAGCTGGCAGGAGGCCCTCAGATAACTGCGTCTGCAGCTTTGAAGTTGATGCAATTCCGAGTTAAGGTGGAAACTGCACTGAGAACTCCTTTGGGAGTGGAGAGAGCCAAGCTTTGGATTTTAGCCACCTTGTTAATCAGGTCTCATCTTCTTTTTTTTCCTTTTTTCCTTTTTCCCCTTCACAGAAACCAGGCAATGCGGAAGAAGTTGATTTTGTACTTCAAGAGGAGAAATCATGCTCGCAAACAGTGGGTAAGTGATTCCCTTGCACCTCGTTTTAGATCTGTGGAGCAGTGTGATTCGTTGTGTGAGAAAGGCAAGGATGTTTTCCAGCAGAGTGGTGCTGGTGCTCAGTACTTTGCCTGTTGCATTCTGTGGTATCTCTTATGCTTACAACATCTTGGATGTAAAGGGGAGGTCCCTGAATCCTGCTGCAGGCAGCACCTCCCTCTGCAAGCATCCCCTGTGGAGCAAACACGAGGGGCTGGCTTAATCACAGCAGAGCCTTTCATTGATCTCAGAGAGCCTATTCACAGCATAAATGTCTATTTTGTGAGTAATTGACCCTGAGAGAGGTGTGAAACAGGCTGACTCTGCTTCCCAGAAATGGTCTGAAGACTCATCTGACTCTTTCCAGCTGACCACAGAGCAACGATCTAGGAATTTGTGGTTAAAAACACAAGTTGAGCTCTGCACTAGTTCATTCTTAAGCAGTGCTGCCTGGGAGATGGTTCCAGCGTCCTTGGAGGAGATGATTGGGCACAGGGGAAAGGTGGGATTTGTTATGAGACTTTGAAAGTGGTTATCTCCTGTCCCTAACAAAGGCAGGAGAAAGTTGAAGTGGGATCTACAGAATTTAGACGTTTTGGATGTTAATAGTTTTCTGCAATAGTCATCAGTGGGAGCTGGGAGGCAAAACCCAGCCCCAAAGGGGAAATGCTGGAAGCGAGCAATAGCCTCACTGGGAAGGTGGATTTTGTGGCATCTTCCTCTGAAGGGTGGTTGAGCTCATGGCACAAGGCATCATGTTTGATGTTGAAGGTGTAATTCCAGTTCCTGATTCGGTTTCTCTGTTCTAGGGCAGGCTCAGGTGCTGGTGTCAGTGCCATAAGTTACAAACACTGCAGGTTTTCTGAACATCTTTGGTGCTGGTTTTGGGCAGAATTGCTTCAAGCGGGAGTAATTGTAGGAAAAATCCAAGACAGTCAGCCCTGGGAAGTTGTTTGAAGGCTCTGCCTTTTACAGCAACTTTAATTACAGACATTTTTGGCCCAGCAATAGAATTATTTTCTTCGTTATGATGAATAAAAGCATGGCTCTTTGCTTTCCCCTGCTTCATCCTCCCCACTGCTTGTAGCAGTCTTCCAAAAGCCATAGCTCCTACAGTCCAGAGGGACACTACTGTCCCAACAGCTGCGTGTGCTTAGACTTCTCCAGGATAAAACCTCTCCCACGTTTCTAACAGAGGCTGCCGGGCTTTCACCTTTGGCTTGGTGTGCTGTGGCAGCTGGGTGCTGCTCGGGGCACCACAGCTGAGGACTTCTGCACTTGCGGGAAGCAGCTGAACGTTCCCTTCCTCAAAAGAGGGATTGCAAAGCTTCTTGTGGTTTTATTGGAACCAGAAGGGAGCTTCCCAGGAGCCGCTTTCTGGTGGAAACAGCCGGTTACTGTGCTAACATCTAGAGCGAAGTGGCTCCGTTGTGGGTACTGAGGAGCTGGGGGAAAAGGTCTAATCGGGCTGCAAGAGCAGGGTTCCTAAAACGCGGCTTGCGGTGAAGTTGCCTGTCATGCAAAGTAGGTGAGTTTCTGCCAGCCGGTTTGTTCAGTGTCCTTGAAAGGGGATTTTTCACTTTAGGGAAGCGTTTTGCCTATTCTACAAAATAGGCAACCCAGGGCTGCTGAATTTGCAAAGTGAATGCATTTGCTGATGCTGTTTGCAAAATGGGTACGCTTAGCTATTTTTCTGCCTATTTTGTAGCAGCCCCTATTTTTAGCAGAGCCCATCTACGTGCCAGTGTTTCTTTCTGGCTCTCTTACTTTCTGGGGTATTGTCACTGCCCAGGGCTGCTGGAGCAGGGTCAGAGCTCGGTCTCTGTGGGGTCCCGCCCTTGGAGCCCCACTGCAGAGGGTTTGCGGGGCTTCGTCCTGTTGGCATGGCAGAAGATGTTTAATTGCCATCAGAGAGGTGATGCTGCAGAGAAAGAAGAGGAGAAGGGGGCCGTGCTGGCTGTAAGACCTTTATCTCCATCAGCCAGGGAAAGAAACACAGTGGGGCTTGCATAGGAATTGGACTGGTTCCTCCTGTCACCTTCGCTCTTTCCCTCCCCTCCAAAGAGCTGCTCCATTCCCTGGAGCTGCGAGAGCGTGGGCTGTAGGAGGGCTGGGGCTTGGCACAGCCTCCAAAGTGCCTTCAGCTGCTACGGCGGCGTTACTATTCATCCATTTTTAGATACGCATGTCAGGTCCGATTTGGCTCGCCAGCGCTCCTGTGATTGAGAGGCTGATGGGCTGCTGAGCCCAGCCAGGAAGGGGAGCAGAGGAGGCACCGATGCTAAAAGCCAGCACAGATGGTTGCTCAGGAATGGACGTGCTTGCTTAAGGCTGCTCAGAGGATGCTCGAAGAAGGAATAGACACTTTGGCTCCCGAAGTGCCTGACCAAGAGCTTCTCCTGGTGATGGAGCTGTGAAGATCTGGGGAACACACAATGCTCTCAGGTGCCTGTAATCGTGGCTTTTGAAGGACAGCAGAAGACTGCAGGGAGCATGTAACCCAGCTGGGCTGTAAAGTGCTAGGCAGGGGTGCTGCTTCTGTTGTAGTGGGGTTTGAAGCTTGTGTGGCAGGAAGGATCTCTTTGCTTCATAGCAGGAAGGGGCTTTAAGAAAGCAGATGCCAGTCAGAAGAGCTCAGCTGTACTCTGGAGAGCTGAGTTATGTGAGCAGGAGCTTTGCTGCTGCCCACCCTGCTATGAGGCTGTGAGCTGCTGGGGAAATCAGCGATGTGACGTGTTGATGTTGCTTTTTCCATCTGCAAATGCCACTTCCTTAAAAGAGGAATTCTGGATAAAGGTTTCATGGAGTTGTGTCAAAGAGTGGAGGAAAAGGAGGAGAGGGGCACGCAGCCAGCTGGGAAACAGCCCATCGGCAGTGCCAGTGCCCGTGTGGAGTGGTGGCAGTGCAGGACCCAGTGCTGGCTCATTCCCACAGGGAATGACAAACCTTCCAAAACCTTGAAGCTTCTCCACCAGACCGAGGCCTCATGCTGGGCCATTCCCTGGCTGTGCTGCAGGCTGGTGCACAGCACAGGGCACTGGCTGCTTCCTGGCGCTGAAGCTCCATAAACTTGGTGGGATATTTTTAGCCTCTTCCCTAGTGCTATGCTCTAGAAGCAGGAGGATGTAGCAGGTTTGCTGGCAGGCTGAGAGCTCCCCCTCAGGGGTCTGATACTGCTGCCTCAGGAAAGGTATAATCCGCAGTGGCTGCCACAACTCTGAGCTCCCATGATCTGTTGGCATGACCTGTAGCACCTTGCCTGCAGCACGAGATTCCCCTTGGTGGCTTTTAGAGCATTTTTATTTTCGCTCTCATTCCTCACGTTCCTCTTCCAGCATTTCCTTTAACTCCTGCAGAAACTCAAGCATCTCCTATGCGTCTGCGTGGGGCAGGAATGCCTCTGGCTCCGGGTGTGCAAATGGGAATTGATTTATTTGATGTGCGAGCGTTAGTCTACTTCAGCTGCGGGCTCTGAGGTGCTTTGTCTGCCCCATGGCATTGTCAAGATGCCTCCGAAAGGCCATGGGGATCATAGGACATGTTGTTGTCCTTGAGTGGTTGTCAGGTCTGAGATGGCAGGACTAACCCATGTGCCAGGATTGACATGAAGCTGGCCATGGGCTGCTGCAGGTGCCTGGCACCAGTGATGGGCCATGGGGCGGCTGCTGCGTGGAGTCTGTAGCACGACTGACCCTTTTGGCTCAGAGTAACCCAGATGCCTCCTGACTAGGAACTGGGCAGGTTTTTTACCTCTCACCATGTTTATTTGGTGGCTGAGAGCAAGCCAGGTGAGAGCAGAATGTGTCTGGGAAATCTGCAGCCTTGGACTTCCCTCCATTTGTGGGACAGAGATGAATTTATTTCTGTGAGGTCTGGATTCCCCCCATCATGGAGCCAAGAAGGTGCTGGCTTAAGGGGCAAGAGGTGGCCTGGGGTTTGCCACTGACTTTTACAGAGCAACATCTGCTTTCGCTTCCTGCTTTTGGGGCCTAGAAGCACTTGTTGCACTCAGAGTGAAACCTTGAAACCTGCTCTGGTGGCCCAGGTGCTTTCACGTGGGTCTAGGGCACCGTCACTGCTGTCACAGCTGCAGTTGTCGGGGACTGTGGCTGAGCATCTCCTTGTTGTGGACCTCGCCTATCCATGGGCATCCTTCTCCAGCGAGAGGGAGGCTGGAGTAGGGAGGAGCACTTGGAGGGTGGGTCATGTGTGGTTCAAATGGTACTTTAGTGTTAAGGGTGTTGGGCTGGTCCCATCAGTATGAAGGAAAAAGGTAGTGCTGGACATGCGTGGCTGGGTGAGTGTGCCGTGAAGATGGCTCCCAGGAGACATGGCATGTAAACCTATTGAAGCACCGTGTTTTGACACAGCCCAGCTCTGCTGTCAGTGGAGGGGTACTCTTCTCTCTCCTGGGACAAAAGAGAGGGGCAGTAGCCAGCAAAGTGCTTCTGCTTTCCAGGATGGTGGAAGAGCTGGTGGCATCATGGCACAGCTGAGCCACCACACCACGTGGCCTCACACAGAGGCTGGGTGCCCAGCTCTCGTGTTTAGAGAGCCAGGTCCATGTGCAGAGCTGCCAGTTTCATCAGCATTCCCACCCCATTATGGATGGGAAGAGGTGCCTGGCTGGGGGTGCCTTGGCAAGGCTCTCCACAACACAGCAAACTGGCATCTCCAAACTTACAGCTCCACTCATGTGATGGGGTCCCTTCCCAGGGCCATGTTTCAGTTCTTTCTTGTTTGGTGGCAGTAGGCAGGTGACTTGCTCTCTCCTCTTTATGGCTAGCCATGTTGGAGCAGGGACCTCATCCCCAGCACTGGGGCTTTGGTGGCTGAATTAAGTATCCAAGGTGCTGAAGGATGCTGAGACAGAAGAGTGTGGTGGGTGTGCAAAGCCACACTGGGTCAGAGGCCTAGGTTCACCAAAGCTCATAGAATCATAGACTTATTTTGATTGGAAGAAACCTTTAAGATCATCATATCCAACCATTAGCCAACCCAGCACTGCTGGGTTAACCATCAGCACCTCAACATCACATCTACACAGCTTTTAAATGCCTCTAGGGATGAGGACTCCATCACTTCCCTGGTCAGTCTATTTTAGGGCTTGACAACCCTTTCAGAGAAGAAATTTTGCCTAATGTCCAACCCAAATGCCCACTGGTGCAACTTGAAGCTGTTTCTTCTTGTCCTGTTGCTTGTTACTTGGGAGAAGAGACCAACTCCCACTTGGCTACAGTCTACTTCCACATAGCTGTAGAGTGTGAGGAAGTCTCCCCTGAGCCTTCTTTACTTCAAGCTGAAAAACCCCAGTTCCCTCAGCTGCTCCTCATAAAACTTGTGCTCTACACCCTTCATGAGCTTCATTGCCCTTCTTTGGACATGTTGCTCTTCTTGGGGGAAAATGATGTTGAGTCTGGAAGGGAAAAGCCTGAGGGTGCTTGATGGCATCTTTTGAGAACTTCCCCTTTGGTCTGTCTCAGCCCCTGGAGCCTGTCCATGTCCTAGTGAACTGTGTGGCTGTAAGCAACATGAGTCACGCTCAGCCTGAGCAGCCATCGAGGGACAGGCCTGGAGGAGCTGCCCTTCCCAGGCACATCTCCTGAGCTCCCTCTCTCCCTCTGCCCTTTCAGGAACAGAAGTTTTGCCAGCGCTATGACCAGCTGATGGAGGCCTGGGAGAAGAAAGTGGAACGCATTGAAAACAACCCCCGACGGCGTGCCAAGGAGAGCAAAGTGCGGGAGTACTATGAGAAGCAATTCCCGGAGATCCGGAAGCAGCGGGAACTGCAAGAGCGCATGCAGAGGTTAGAGGAGAAGCGGTAGGAAGGGGCTGAGCTGGTATCAGACAGCCTTTCTCTTTTCTTTGGGCATGGGTGTGGGACTGGGTTGTGGGAGAGTTGGGCTGAAATGGCTTAGTCCCTTTTCTCCCCTTCTAGTCAGAGGCAGGAGCCAGCAGACAATAGCTTTGCTGATTGTGCTCCAGGATGCACAGAGCCAGGAGAGCAGGAAAGATGTCAGGAACATGCCCACCCATCTCCCTTCTGTTGCTGATCTCTCAGAGCAGGATAAGAGGCAGCTCCCTTGTGCTGGCTTCCTGACTGGGTCATCACTAATGGCTGCCTTACTGGTGGGCCCACTCAAGGTGTACAAGATGTGCAGGTGGATTTGGTTGTGAGGTTTAATATGTGCACATGCTTTGATCAGAGCATGGATAGGAAGGAGAAGAAAGGTCTGCAGAAGTTTTAGGAATGACCACAGATGTCAGGGAGCAGAATGTCTCACCAAAAGGGATGTCCCCTGTCTGTCCTAAGCCTTGTTCATTTTCTCTTCCTCATTAGAAGTGCAATTGAGGTCATATTGTTTCCTGCCAGGAAGAGACACCATTTCATAGTCTCCACCCTTCTTGATGAAAACTCCTTGTCCTTCCCATATTGGCCCTTCCCACTTAGCCTAGGGAACACTTGATATGTGCAGAAACCAAACCCTTGTGCCAGCATCGCATTCCTGTGCCCTGTTAGCAGCTTAAGGGGTCCAAACTTCCTAATCAGGGCTTTATCTTATCTTAAACAGAAGGGGAGAAATGGTACTGAAGGTTTGACGTGTTTGATGAGACAAGTTTTCCTTGGGACACGTAGCTGTTCTGTTGGGTGCTGCTGGAAGGGAGGGAAGATGCAAGTGGTTGGGTTTGATTTAAAGGGTCCTGCAGTGTGTGCAGACCAGATGCACAGTGCTGGTGCTGACACCTTTATGGTATTGCAGCACCCTATTGAACAGGAGAAAAATAAGGTGGAGGGAGAGTATGGTTGGGTATAAAATGTCCTTCTCTTGTAGCAGTCCAGGAAGTGGTTGTTGGCACAGGTAAGGAAGGTAGTTTGAGAGTCTCAATCTGTGGCACTGGAGGATTATGTTGTCTGGACAGAAGGAAATGCTGTCAGTGCTTCAGCAGGGTGGGATGGCCTGGTTGAGGTGTTGGGATATGGCCATTATGGAGGTCGACACAGTGGGCAACAGAGGCAGTGAGCTGTCGTGACTGTGGTTTGCAAACCGGCGTGTCTGAGCGTTGCACTGCCCTCTCCCAGCAGGGTAGGACAGAGGGGCAGTGGTGGGCTCTCCATGTCGGCCGCACGCAGCGAGCACGAGGTGTCGGAAATCATCGATGGGCTCTCGGAGCAAGAGGTGAGATTGATTCCTGCCCCTCTTCACCCCTCATTCTGCTCTTCTCTGTGGAGGCCAGGAGAGTGCCACCAGACCCCACGGTGAAATCCAATACAAAATCCCAGTAACTTCAGGCCACGCTGAGGCTGGGGAGGTTGCCACGATGCCTAATGCACATTCTGGGCAGGATCCCAAGTGAAAGTGTTCATCTAAGACTCAGCAGCTTTCCAGCTGGCCAAGAGGTGTAATGGAGCTGTGCAATGGTTCTACAGGATCAAAACACGGAGCAAGTCAGCCCAGGAGCTGGTGGCCAGTGGGTAGGGTTTAGCAGCGTTCAGTTGCCCCTTGCAGAGCTAAAATGCCAACGTGCTGCTCATCCTGGATAGCACCCCACAAACACCTCCTGGCTGTTGGTTTAAGCTGGAAGGGGAGGTGGGGAGGAAAGGCAGCTGGTGCCCTGGCTGTGGGCAGAGGGGTTTTTCTCTTTCATTTTGTTTTGAATGGGTTGTGTGGCTTGACACAGGGGAATCCTATGGAATGAATGGTTTGTACGTGAGCCAGTTGGCCCACATCTTCTGGGAGTGCTCCCATTCATCTTGAAACATCCCCGTGACCTTGGCTTCGTTTGGATCTGGTTTCACAAGGGTTCCACTCTCTTGGCACGGAGGCGAGCGGCAGTGAATGGATCATGTTTGGGAGGGGAGAGCAGCCATTGCCCAGCAATAGCTGAGATGTTTGCTGCCTCTGCACTGCAGTTCGCTCCCTGCTCAGGGTCCTGGGCAGTTTGCTGTCAGCCAGCTGAGGTGATGACCCAGAGGACACTGATCTCAGAAGCAGGGGGATATTTCACAGCTCTGTAGGTCATGGCCAAGGGAAGCATTAGATGATTGCAGCTGACCTCTTGTACAGTGTGCTGCTAAACTCCACCCCAAGAGCCTTCTGCTGAACCTCAGGGCACTGCTTTGCTTGTCTTGGAGGAGGCCTTGAGAGCTTCCAGCCCTTCTGTGGGGTTGAAAGGTGAGAGCATGGCAGCAGGGCCAGCTTTCCTCCCCAACATGTTGCTGGAGAGGAGGGGAGGGCTGGCTGCCTGGCAATGGGGTGCTTTCACAGCACTCAGCACCCCAACACCCTGGCAGGTGAAGAGAGAGGTCTTGGCTGCAGGCAGAGCTCCTGCCAGCTGCCTCCTAGCCTGTGAGGGCTCTGCACAGGGACTCTCTCATTTGGTCTGGGGTGGTCTGTGCTTGTCTGGATCGATGCTCTGGCTTCGAGCTGTCCCTGACCTCCCATCGTGAGAGGACACCCCCAGGGCATCTGAAGCATAAACAGGAGGCATCCTAGTGTGGATGAGAGACGTGATGAAATGAGTTGCAATGTCTGTGTCTGCACAGAGGGCTGTGCTTTAGGAATAGGAGGGAGGTCTGCTCAGTGGTGCTGGGGAGGCCTTAGTTGACAGCTTGCTGGAAGAACTCTGAAAGAACTGGGCATTACTATTGTCCAAGAACCAGCATCCAGCTGGAAATTGAAATCACAGCACCTGAGACCTGGCCTTCCTGGGTCAAGGATGGATTTATGTCTGACCAGTGCCATCCAAGGTAACAGGGAGGACTTGGAGTATCACTGCAGATAGGAAACAAAACAAGATGGGCAGACCATCCCTTTGTGCCCACAGGGTGTGTGTGCTGGGGACCACCAGCAAGCTCAGCTGAATGGGCAGTCCTGGCATTCTGGCAGGGGACAGCACAAATGAGGCATTGCATTGGCCACTCTGTTGTAAACACTTCAGGAAACCAGTCAGTCCTGTCCTGGCATGCAGCTGGGGCTCTGGATGAACTTTGTGCTTGAGTAGGATGGAGAAAGATGTCAGATGATGTCCCAGAGTGTTGCACTAAGAGGGAAGGGAGGAATGGCAGCCCTGTTAGGGTGACATTTGAAACCTTCTGGAATGATACCAGGGGTTGCTGTGAAAGGGTACTACAACATGCCCCTCTGCCCACCCTTTCAGAAAGCTTTGCAGAGCTCTCTTGCTCCTCTTGCGGGGTGGGGCTGGGGGGCTGAACCTCCACAAGGTTGTGGGTTTGATGGCTGGGAAGAGGTTTGCACTCCCTGTGCCACCACTGCTTTGACTTGCCTCTTGTTGTGATCAGGAGCTGTTTTGCTTCAAGTCAGACATTTCCACACAGCATCCTAAAGCCTTTTATTTCAAAATGAAAGATTGCTTCCTGGCTGACAGCGATAGCCTCTTTCAGCGCTTGATTTACAGTTGCTGTAGCAATAAAGCTGCCTAGTGCTTGCTTTTGAATCCTCCTGTTCCTCTGCCTGTCCTTTCCTCTCGAACATCTGTCCCCTGCACTCCCCGTGGGCCCCTGGTGCTGACCAGCTGTTCTCTCTGCTCTCCCCAAAGAACCTGGAGAAGCAGATGCGCCAGCTCGCCGTCATCCCGCCTATGCTCTACGATGCCGACCAGCAGCGCATTAAATTCATCAACATGAACGGCCTCATGGATGACCCCATGAAGGTCTACAAGGATCGGCAGGTGATGAACATGTGGAGTGAACAGGAGAAGGAGACCTTCCGGGAGAAGTGAGTGCAGCCCACGCACCTTTCTGTGTAGCCTTTGGGAAGTGTGAGACAGGACCTGTGAGCTTTGGCTGGGGCACTGGAACATTGAGACATTAATTCCCCAAGGGCTTGTCTTGCCCCTGCCAGGGACACAGCCCAGGATGCTAAGTCACCTTCAGCCTGGCACAGGCTTGATGCACCTGGACAGAAGCCTCAGGCCTTTCTGTATAGTTGGTGTCTTCATGCCTATGTGCATGTGCTCTGCCCACTCCCATGTGGGCATGCAGGAAGCTGCTGCTCACCACAGGGCAAGAACTGGAAGTTTTCCTGCTTCTCCATCCCTGCTGTGTGGGCCTATTTAAGGATGAAGCCAGCGAAGCTCAGTGCTCCGTAGGCTGTTAGGTGTTTGGATGTGCATGGCTGTTTTGTGGGCACTGTGTGTCCAGAAGGATTCTCAGGGCTGTCAGCATCCGACTGCCTCTGTACAGAACCCCTCAGGCTGCAGCACGCAGCCAGTGCCCATCCCTCAGCGCTCCCTTCTGCTCTCAGCAGGATTTGCTGTTTCCATGGATGCATTCCTGTATCAGACATGTGCAGGCTCTGGCTCTGGTGCTTTCTCCTGTTGGCAAGCCGTGCTTGAGAACAGCTTCATTTTATCAACCAAGATCACTTGGGGGGTTGCTGATCCCTTCCCTGGGTACCACTATGCTGTAAGTCCCAGCTCAGTCTCTCATGCAGGCTCTTCCTTAACTCATGGCCTGGTGGGGCCTGAGTGTGTTTACATGGGGAACCAGAACATCCATGGTGCCCAGTGTGCCATGTGTGTCTGTAAAAACAGAGATGGCCTTCAGCTTCCAGCCAGATGAGTTCTACTGGAGCTCACTGTTGTTGAGGGGCATGGAGGTATGTGGGTGTGCCAGGCCCACCTCATCCCTTGCAGCAGCACCACCTTAGCCTGACCTCTAGACAATTGTGGGATGTCTCCATGGATTACCAGCCATGCTGGAAGCCTGTGCATAGCTGGTACCCCTCCTCCTGTCCCTGCTTGTGTTGACTTCTGTTTGCAGCTGAAATAACTAATTGCCAAGACAGACCGAAAAAAGAACAAAACAAGCAAACCAGCTCCAAGCCTTTGGTAGGAGAGAATCCTCCTTGCTAATTAGCCTTCAAGTGTGACACTCCAAACAGCCAGGCTTGCCCGCAAATGACGCACAGGCTAATTGCTTAGTCTTTAATGGTGGGGCCGTGCCTGGCTAATGGGGCTGGAAGAACCCACACCCAGCTCTCGCATCCTGCTGTGCATGGTGGTTTCTGTGTCATTGCCATGGGTGATGCAGAGCTCAAGGCATAAATACAGCAGGATTTCAGGGCTCTCCAAAACTCATTTCAAGAGGTTGGTACTTGGGAGCTGCAAGGAGGGCCAAGGTGAGCAGGTAGATGAGCTGCCTGGTGTAGTGCAGCTTCTGTCCTGGATATTGAAGGTAATTGGAGTTGTCATCTGCGGTTGTGACCCAGAGCCAGCCTCTTCCTGAGACCATGAAAACCTGGTGCTATCTCTTGTTCAGCCCAGGTGCTCTTGGAGAAAGCAGCCAGGCACTGCCAGGCTGACAAGCTCCAGGTCTGAAGTCATTTTAGCTGTTAAAACCTAACCACGAGGAAGACTCTGATTGTGATTTATTTGCTTCTGGGTAGGATTTCAGGTCTGTTTGTTGAGAGCCCATCACCGGTCTGCTCCCAGCAGGGCTGTGGTTTGCTAGTGAAGGATCAGAGATGATTGCACTACACCCTGATCCTATTCAGGCATTGAAGAAGCCCTGTTGTGCTGGACACAATGAGAACACAAGGCCTGTCCCTCAATACGGGACACAGCGTGGCCTGTGAAAGACATTGGGTTGTCACCTACGTTGCCCCTGACACTGCATTAGCATCACTGATAACATGTCCTTGCAAACCCTGTCCAAGTGTGAGGCCTTGGTTTGTGCACAGAAACCAGACAGCTCTGGAGCTGGACCCAGTCTGTCTGGGCAGTCCATTTCTTTTACTTCTTTAGTCACGTCTTAGGGAATCTTCCTTGGAGTCTGTGTCGTATCTGAGCAGGGCAAGTTTTGCCCTTCAAAACTTGATGCCAGAAAGGCTGAGAGAGACTTGGATCCTCCTATTGCTGCCCATTCTCCCACCTCCCACATCTTCCCATGCCATGCTTGTGCTAGAGCAGAGAAGATGTGGTCCCCCTGTGCAGGTGATGGCTTTGATAATGGGGATTTTGGCTGCAATACCAAATTCAAACTAGATGGGGGTCAGAGAATCACAGAATGGTAAGGGTTGAAAGGGACCTCCAGAGATCATCTAGAAGTGATCTGAAGAAGGGTCTTGGTGTGTGGGTGGCAGCACCCACATCCTGCTGCCATGGCTGGAGTCAGTCAGGCCCTCACCCAGCTCAGCTCAGTGCTCTGACCATGAGTTTGGTAGCAGGGCTGAGTAGCAAAGGTGAGAGGAGAGGACTCGGTCAGCAGGCCCAGGGGAGTCTCCATCAGAGCTAGAGGCACTGACCTGCTCACCATGTCCTGCCTGTCCTGCCACACTACAACTCCCCTACTTCTTGCCTCCGAACCATTTGTCCAGAGCATAGGAGCTATCAGCTCCTGGGAGCAGGCAGAGACACATGTGCCATGCTGGGCTGGGCCTGGCCTCTCAGCTCCCCAGGGCAGAGCCCATACTGGTGGTGACCTCTCCATCAGGGCCAGTTCTGTGCTTCCGCCCCAGTGCAGGCTCCCCATGCTTTGGCAATGCACCAGTTTATTGTCCTCTTGCCAGTGGGATTGCCTCCTGCATGGGCTTATCCTTCAGCACTTCCCCACCAGCTAGGCAAAGGGATGTGTTGGAGGAGGCATCTTTTGCACACAGGGACGGCTTTGCCTTTGGCAGGCATTGCAGTGTCCCAGGCTGCCTCAGCTGTGAGCAAGCCTGCTGGCAGCATCTCTGTGTGCTGGGCAGGAGCCGGCGCTCCTTGGAGCTGCTGTGCCACTGGGGATCTCTTGAGCAACTCAGCAACGTGGCAGCTGTGCTTCCTCCCGGTGTTTGGGTTTCCCATCCTGTCCTTTGCAGCTACCCCCAGCAGCTCAGCAGGGCTGAGGGTCCCGTGTGGCAACAGAGATAGTCCTGGCTGTGCTGTGAGGTGTTTGTGCTTGGCTGTTGATGGCAATTCCTCACTCTTGCCAAACTTCAAGTCCTTGGCTGGGTGTGCAGCTGCCCTCTCTGCCTGTCTTGCCAATGCTACAGGCTGGGGGTCCAGTGGATGGAGCTGTGTGATGGGCAGCTGTTGAGTGCTGCCAGCCCTCCTGCCCTCTTCCACCCCATGATGAACATCTGCACATTTAAGCTTCCAGCCATGGGGCTGAATGTAAAGTTCTGTCTTTCTGGGAACAGAAAACAGATATTTTCTTAAGCCCTGAAGTCCCTTGAGGTGCTGGCCTTACTGCTGCAGGCACACAGGACATGACAGCCTGAGCTGCAAGGAGTGTGGGACACCCACACTAACCTCCTCTCTCTTACTCCTACAGGTTCATGCAGCACCCAAAGAACTTTGGCCTGATCGCATCTTTTCTGGACAGGAAGGTAAGCTCCCTGCCTGCCTCCAGCCTGCTCACGCTGCCTGTTCTCCATCATGTCTCCCTTTGGTGCTCAGGTTGGTGGGTGGTGGTGGCTCAGGGCTCCAGGCATGGTCCAGACAGCTCCTGGCTCCCTGCAGAGACAAAGAGCTGACTCAGCTGTGGAGAGCCAGGGAGCTCAGCACCGCGAGATGTGTGAACACTTCCAGCCTGGCATGTAGGCGTTGCAGCCCACCTCATGATCTGCCTGAGGAGAGCTGTTTGCCAGCATCTCCTGGAGGCATTTTGCATCAGCCAGGCTGTCACACAGGGTGGGTGGGCACCCAGCTGCCCAGCAGAGGGGGGGGTCCTCTCTTTGCTCAAGGATAGAGTCTTGAGGGTGGGCTGAGTCCCAGTTGATCCAGCAGTTTGGGATGGTGTCACATGTGGAGTCTGCTCCCAGGAGGGCTTGACCTTTCCCATACCTGTCCTGTGCCTCTTGGACTTTTCCTTTTTACTGTTAACTAGGCTGACAGATACCAGAAGAAACTTCTTCACCAAAAGAGTTCTCAAAGACTGGAGCAGGCTCCACACAAAGGTGGTGGAATCCCCATCCCAAGAAGTGTTTGAAAGACAGAGATACAATGCTGAGGGATGTGGTTTAGCACCAGACTTGGAATTGGTAGAGTTGAATTCAGTGATCTTAGATCTTTTCCAACAAAAACAATTCTGTGATACTAGGAGGTTTGAAAAAGAGATCTAAATGAGGAGCAAGTTTCTGGTTCTGGTGCCCTCTGTGGGATATGCCATATAGGCAGATTGCTGCAATGACAGAGATGGACCAGGTGCTGTCCTCGGCAAGAAAGACTTGAGAGTTGCTGCTTCTCTGGTCCTTGTAGTTAGCTGCATCCTCTGCCTATCTCAATCAGTGTTTCATCCATGAGGGGATGAAACTAAGGGAGACTCCCTCTGCTTTCACGGCAGGTGGCCCAAAGAGGTCCCTTCTAGCCAAGACTATTCTCTGATTCTGCATGACTGAGGCTGGGGCAATAATCTCTAAGACCTTGACTTCTCTGTCCAAAGCAGCAAGCAAAGGCCAGCAGCAGCCTCCTGCTGCTGTTGTTGCCATACAGCACCAGGCTCTTTCCAGCCTTTCCCACTTGTTAAAGCCGAAAGTGGTGGGACTTGGATGATGCTCACAATCCAGTCTGTGTTCCAAGCTGTAAAATGTCTTCTAATTTTATTTGTACTCGTTTGTAAATCAGGCTGTAATTATGGTACAGAACACATCCATTATCCTGTTGGAGGGAAATGGTGAAGTATGGCTCAATGTAATGAATTAATAGATTTTAAGATTGCATTATAAAAAAATAGTGATCTTAGCCCTTGGAACAGATGACTGTAAGGCTTTGTGTTCGCCTGTGCGTGTGTAATCAGGGCGAGATTAGAAAGAGATCCAATTAACACTCTAAAAGTTACAATCTGTCCTTGCAAATGCTTCCACTCCTTGCACAAGGATGGGCAGAACGCAGCCCCCAGGGCACCCTCCGGAGCATGCAGCAGCACCCAGCTCCTGGAGCGAAGGCTCTGGGGGATTGTTTCTGTTCGTGCCATGCTGCTTGTGTAGGTGAAGGTGGGGCCCAAGAGCAGTGTTTCAGTGCCCACCCGGTTCAGCGAAGGACGTGTCCCAGCACAGCAAGCCCTGTGCCGTTCAGGAGCAGAATGTGTCCCGTTCTCCTACCGTAGGCGCTCCAGGGCAGCACAGCTGGAGCTGGGGCGGGGGCTCTCGGTCTGTCCGTGAGAGCTCCGGGGGTGCGCGGCGGGGCCCCGGCGCCGAGCGGCTGGGAGCACGGCCGGCTGGCAGTCGCGGAGGGGGGCAGGCAGCCCTCTTGCTCTCCTGTCCTCCTTCCTCTGCCTCGGGTGGCCACGGGCACCTGGGGGCAGCCTTCCCTAAGGGGACGCTCCCCGCTCTGCCCCCCGCCTCCCCGCTGTCCCTTGCGGTGGCAGTGCCGCGGCGCTGGGCCGCCAGGCCTCGCTGCCCTGCTGCCGCTCCTCACAGGGCGCTGCAGGAAGCCTGTGTGGGCTGCAGATCAGAAGCGATGGCAGGGCCTGACCGCCGCTCCGGGATATCTGCCCCCCAGCAGTGCCAGGGGCGGGACCTTGCTCCCTGACTCTCCGTGTCCTTGCAGACGGTGGCAGACTGTGTCCTCTATTACTACCTGACCAAGAAGAATGAGAACTACAAAAACCTTGTGCGGAGGAATTACCGCCGGCGCGGGAAGAGCCAGGTAAGCGCTGGGGGGTGCATGGAGACGACGTTCCTCCAGCTGAGCTTTGCATGAGCGCTTCTCAGCAGCACTTTCTCTGAGCGCCCCAAATGCTGCTTTTCTCCCCTTCTCAGACGGGGAGAAGCCTTGCTTGCGGACTGCCATGGGGCTGTGGTTTTGCTCTGTGTAGCTTTCCAGAACATGCTGTTTCCTAGCAGTTGATGTTTGCCTGTTCCCCGTGCCAAGGTCATGGTAGCTTGAAAAAAGCAAACAACAAACCCAAGACGCTTGCAGAAGGGGATGGAGTGAATGCAGGAACCCTGGCCAGGTGTCAGGAGTGGTATGGGGTTGCCCATGTAGCCTGCAGCTCTGTGCGGGGACTCAGTGGGGCCTGTTTCTCTCATCCCTCCAAAGATGGCAGCTGGCCTGGGAGCAGGCATGAGGCCCCTGTGAACTGGATGAGGGTGCTCTTGCCTTGCACAACCTGCAAGGCTCTTCCTATGGGCAAAGGGATGGGAGGAAAATTACTTGGGTGGGAGTGGCTTCAGGTGATCACCTGAGCAGAGACGTTTGAAGTGCTGGAGGGTGTCCAAGATCGCCAGGAGGGATAGCAGATACAGCACCGAAGCTAGAAGAGACCTTTAACTTTTGGTTAAGAACTGGGTGGATACCTAGGACAGGGTGCCTGAGGGTAGGTGACTGAAACAACCCTTGCCATTACTATGGCCAAGATACAATCTGGCTTCCAGCCAGAGGAAGGTCCCGCTGGTAGATCTCCAGGGCCATTAAGCTGAACAATTATCCACGTCATGAAGAGAGTGAGGTGACTACAAAAGGGAGTATCTCTCCAGATAACATAGGGATAGGGATGGGAAAACTGGCCTGGCCTGTGCCACGGCTGACATCAGCAGCTCCTCACGCTGCATGGCCATAAAAAGCAGCACTCGGGTCCAGCTCCTGATTGGGAGGCAGATAGGTAGCCTCGCTCCAGTTTGATTGCTGCAGCATGAAGACATCAGAATAGCTAGCACATGACGAACGGCATGGACCCGGCCCAATTTTCCCTTCTTTTTTTCAGAGACATTAGGGGTGGATAAAGCCCTATTAGATTATCCAGTCCCTCTCCCAGCAAACACAGGGTGGTTCCCTCCAGTGCATTTTTATAGTGTTTACCATGGTCTGTTTTGTTAGATCACAGCAACTAGAACATGAGGCCACATTTGTTTCTTGTTAGCGGTGGAGACATTTAGCACAGCTCATTCTAGTTTCAATGCTAAGTTGAGCAAGTAACAAGTGTGGAGAGAGAGACATTCTAATGCTCTGCTCTGCATCTGCCAACCTACTCCTGTGGCCACAGAACTGCCCATTCTGCACCCAGCAGGTAGACCGTGGGTTTTAGAAGCATTGCTAGCTGCAGATTTTCCCATGGTGCTTGTTCTTACTGGTGAATCTGGTCCAGCCGGGGCACTTCTGATCCTGTGCTGCTGTTGGGGGTCTCTTTCAGTGCTAACCTTTTGAAGCAGGGACTTGCTGCATTTGCCATAGTAAAAGGAAGGGCTGCTTGAGCAAGGGGGGGCAGCAATATTTGGAAATCATTCAGAGACAGTGGCTGCTGGGCTCTGAGGGGAGTAAATTGCACCTTTACTGGAGCAGACCTCAGCCAGAACATTATTGATTCTGAAAGCAGGGTCATATCCCTGATTCTGGAGGGGGAAGATGCAGTGAACATTTCCTGTGGCTCAAGTGGAAGGTGTGATGTTCAGACAAGCTTTAAGAGCCAAGGGCTGGCTGCACAAATACCAGTGGGAGAGAGATGCAGAACAAGAGCTGTTGCATACAGTCCAGCCTGGAACAGCTCTCCCCAGAGATCTTGGCTGAGTCTTGGGGTGCACTCTTGGTGCTGTGATACCCCCAGTATTTCCATTCCTCACTTGCATCTATTCTCTGGGAGTCTGTGTGCAGAGAAGTGCTGGAAGAGTCGTCCTGCAGGCTGGGGAAAGGCACAGCGCTGAGGAGGGGAGACAGTGGGGGGCCAGTGGGGCAGCACAGCTGAGTTTGTGCCACAAAGGGAGGTTGTGCTAAGGAGAATCCTTTCAGAGTGGAATTTTCAGGTACTGAAGGGAGGAATGTGCTGCCAGGAGTTGGTGGGAGTGGTGAAGCATCTCCTTTGTGCCCCCTGTCCTTTGGGGAGCCAGGGTCTCCTCTGAGGGTGGTGCTGATGGGACTTGCTTTCCCAGATCAGGCTGGGTCAGCTTGTGGCTGTTAGATTCTGACAAATAGCACAGAAAAGGCATGGACCTGTTGGAGCAGGTCCAGAGGAGGCCACAAAAATAATCAGAGGGCTGGAGCACCTGTGAGGAAACAGTGAGAGAGCTGGGTTTGGTCAGCCTGGAAAAGGCTCTTCATTGTGGCTTTTCAGTACTTAAAAGGGGCCTATAAGAAAGCAGAGTCTGTTGTGACAGGACAAGGGATGATGGGCTTAAACTAAAGGAGGGAGGTTTAGACTAGAGAGAAGGCAGAGATTCTGTGTCATGAGGGGTGGTGAGACACTGGCCAGAGAGGTGGTAGAAGCCCCATCTCTGGAAACATTCCAGGTCAGCTTGGACATGGCTTTGAGCAACTCCATCTAGCTGAAGATGTTCTTGCTGACTGCAGGGGGCTTAGACTAGATGACCTTTAAATGTCCCTCCCAAGGCAAACTAGTCTCTGATTCTATGATGATTAAATCTGGAGGGATACTGTCGGTGGAGTTTTTGCTTAGTGAGTGTCTTCAGAAGCAGGTCAGATTCTGCCTACACCTGCAGAAGAAATGCTCATTTGGGAGTAATTTGTCCCAGGGGCCTTTCAAAGAGGGCTGAGGTTGGGGAGCAGCAGCTTTGGGCTGCCCCAGTACTCTGCTTGCACCTGCCCAGCCTCAGTCACCAGAAAGGGTAATGAGATGAATGATGTGAGACATGGTGGAACGGCACAAGGAAAGACATGGCAGGACAGCACAGGGATGGGTAGCATGCAGGGAGAAGACTGGCTTATGAGCACTCTTCTTACAGCACGGGGAGGTGTGGCACCACATTCCTGGTGCTGCCTGTGCTCCAAGCACAGGATTT
Source organism: Pogoniulus pusillus (assembly GCF_015220805.1). Classification (NCBI taxonomy): domain Eukaryota; kingdom Metazoa; phylum Chordata; class Aves; order Piciformes; family Lybiidae; genus Pogoniulus; species Pogoniulus pusillus. The sequence continues at coordinate 8,904,383 of NC_087293.1, forward strand.
CTTGCTGGTAAGGATTTGAGCATTTTAAACACCGAAAGCGAGATGTAATTGATTTTCGAGAAGAGGTTGACTCTTACATGGGATGAGAGGAGCTGACGAGGTCTGCCACAAATAGCATTTCAAGTGGGCCTATGCTCTTCTCTTGCTCCTTTTCTCTCAGAGAGATTGGTGGTCTTGTTTGCTCTTGGAGGCTGCAGGGAGCTTGAGGGCAAAGTGGAGATAATTACACGTAGAAATGAAGTGACTCTGATGTCAAGATTATCGTTGTGGCCTACTTATTAAAAGTCCATTATTAAAATAAGAATCCCACTGCTCCCTGGTGGATGGTCCCCTGGCAAAGGATATTCCTCATAAAGCTGCTACTTATTGCTAAAATTCTCCTGCCAAGAGCAGGGACTTTACATGATTCTGCTTCCAGTTTGCTCAGCAAGCTGAGCAGCTGCCCACTCCCGGCACACCGCCTTTGCCAGCGCCGGAGAGTGGAAGGCACAGGCATCCCAGCGGTCACCGAGCCTCATGTGCAGGCTCCTGAGACTCAAGAGCCTTTCTAAGATAGCCCTCCCTCTGTGCTGGGGTATGGAAAATGCCACTTAACCCTAAAAGTGGGAGATGAGTGGGAAAAGGAATAACTTCCAAGCATTGAAGGGGGGGGGGAGGGACAAAGAAAAAAGTTTGAGTCGTGGTGAAAGGAACTGATCCAATATTCACCCTGTACTAATAAGCATACATTTGCATGAGCTTGTAATGAGAGGCCCCTGCACGGATGTGTTGCCGGGGGGGGCTGTCACAGGCTCTTGTCAGGGTGTTTCAAAGGGCATCTCTCTGCAAATGCCCCTAATTCTGTATCAGAGGGTACGAAAACGGAGGCTGGGCAATTAGTGCCATGTGCTTGGCTTTCTGGGCAAGCTGTTCAGCTGGGCTGTGGTGCTGTGCTGGGAGTAAAGAGAGTTGAATTCCATCATCATTCCATGCAGAGCCCAGGGCTTTCATTCCAGAATAAATTCCCTTTGATTTTGGAGCAGCGTCATCCTCGTGGTGGGCGAGCTGCCATGGGGCTCCCACATGGTGCCAGGATGGAGAGGTTGGTAGCCATGCTGCCAGGCAAAGCTGCTGCTGCTCTCGGGTGGGTCAGCAGTGGCAATGGGCGGCCGGAGGAGCCGCCTGCCCGCCCAGGGGATGACTCAGGGGTGGATGAAGTCATGCGCCGTGGAGGACGGACGTGCGGTCATGCCGGTCGCCTCGGCGCTGCTGCCAGACGGCGCTCACATACTCCCTGCCCAGAGCGGCCTGCTGCTGCTGACGCTTTCGAGGACTTGCGCCGTGGCACCCCTGGGGCCCGGAGCCTTCCAGAACCCCCATTCCTCTGCCAGGGAGCTGTGCCGGTGGGGCGGGGGCTGCAGTGTGACCTGGCCAGGCAGCCAGCATGGTCCCCTGCCAGGGCCGACAGCCTTTCCCAGACCCACCCTCTTCCCTGCCCCCTGCCAAAACCCAAATCGAATTATCCGTCCCGACGGCTGTCCCGCCCTCCCCAAACACAAACCATGCCCTCGCCGACGCGGACAAACAGCCCCAGCCCAGAACTCTATAAACAACCCACTTACTTTTTTCCGTCTCCCGACTGGCAAGGTCGGCAAAGGCTGGCAGGGCTCAGGCTGCCAGCTGGGCACTGCTTGCCCACAGCCTCAGCTCTCCATGCAGCCCCTTCTGGGCACCGCAGCAGAGCAGGTTGAGCTTTGCCATGCCATCACCTCTCCTCCCTCTGCAAGGGTCAGATCCGGAGCTCAGCAAACTGCCTCTTACCCCAACAGCCGTGCGTGCATGCCTGCTCCATTACCCGCCGCGGCTAACGAGGTGGGTGACAGCCGTTTCTGGGAAGCGCTGGATTTCCATCAGTCCAGGGAGTGGCTCCTCGTTAGTGACAAAGGGTTTGACAACTTCTCTTTCACACGTGGGGAGATGCTTGTCGTAAAATCCTGCTTTAACAATGCAGCACATCGTGCAGAAACAGCCTGGGTGAGTTTTGCTGCCACTGATCCCAGTAAATTATCCTGAGAGATTTAAGCCTGGGCCTTGAGCGCCATATTTTAAAGGGTACTGAAATTATCTGTGGAGCGAGCAAGGGCAGGCAGTGATGTGGTTGGGAATGACATTGCTGGGATGCCAGTGCTGGAGCACAAGTTCACTTCCATGCCTTGAAAAAGAAAGATTCACCTGCCTTCTCTGGCGTACCGAGTATGCCACCGGGGCTGGTAAAGGGCTGTCACCCAGGGGCTGTCATGGGTGGGGTTGAACATCTGGGTGCCTGCACAGAGGAGGTCGGTGAGCTGTGAGACATGGCAATGTTTGAGCCTTTACCTCTCCATTCTTTCAGTCCGGGCTCCTGCTGTTCCCAAGCCCTATCCCCAAGGTGTGCCCCATGAGGTGCATCATGGCCATTCCCCCATTATGAGGGCGCTGCAGTTTTCCCAAGCCCTGCCACCCTTGTAGGCAGCAGGGCAAACACAATGGAAACTCACATTCCTGAAATCCCAGCTGCAGTTTTGGGGGTGATTGAACAACAATGACATGGCCATATTTGGGAGAAGAATCGAAGGATGTGTTGCCACAGGAGAGCAGCTGCTTGGTCCCCAGGTCCCAGCGTGACCTCCCAGGCTGCTGGCAGTGCAGGGACGGCAGTGAGACCTATAGGCTCAGAGCAAGGCCAGGCAGTGGCAGGCTGGGATGTGCAGTCATATCCCACTGGGATGTACAAGCTGCCGATAGACCTTTTGGCCACCACAGCTGGAGTCTTCCATGCAGCTTGATCACATCTGCAGTTAGCAGTAACAAAATAGTCACTTAACTGATGTGGAGTCTCCCTCTCTGGAGATATTGACAACCTGCCTGGGTGCGTTCCTGTGTGATCTGGTGTAGGTGATCCTGCTCTGGAAGGGGGGTTGGACTAGGATGATCTTTCAAGGTCACTTCCAACCCCTAACATTCTGTGATTCTGTGAACCCCCCCTGTTGTGGTTGGTCCTTGAATTCAGACTCTTGTTTCTCCAGCAGCAGGCTGATGCATCCTCCTGGCTCCACCACACTAGCACCCATGTAAGTACTCCTCAGGATGGAGTTTGGGATCCAGGCTGGGCATTTGCCCAGGCAGTGGTGGAGTTACCATCTCTGGAGGTATTTAAAAAGCACGTGGATGTTGCACTGAGGGATGTGCTTTAGTGGTAGTAGCTTAGCTCTAGTGGTGAGATTGTGAGCTCTGGGCAAGTGATTGGACTTGGTCTCAAAGGTCTCTTCTGACCTCAATAGTGCTATGATTCTCTGATTCTATTATTGATCCCAGCAGGGGACCTGCAGCATCTTCCCAGTGGGACAGGGAGTGGTAGAAGAGGTTGGATTTCAGGGTGAGTTTTGTCTGTTGTGATCCAGGTTTGACTGGGTACAGATGTGAAATAGGTGGTGTCATTGCTGAGCTGCTTTCTAAAGCAGGCACAGCTGAAAGTCCCAGAGAAAGCTGCCTCTGCAAGGACATGGGGCTCGCTTTGCCCCCAGTGCCTCTGCAGCATGCATGGATGCTGCTCTGCATCCCATCAGCTGCTGACCCAGCACCTTCCTCTGCTGGCAGGCCTCACAGCAGGATCAACATGAGGCCAGGGTGCTGCGAGCAGCAGGGAGTGAGTTAAAGCAAACCACAGGGAAGAGAAAACACGTGTTCTCTGCCTGGGACAGAGCTGGGGCTCATCTCCACTGCTTCCAAACGGTACACTGTCTTCCCCTCGGGTCATTTTCCCTTCATGAGCAATCACATCACTGTTTTAAAAACTCATCAGTAACCCAGAAAAGAAACATTTCCTCTTATGGGAAATCCCTCCTTGATTTACGAAGGGATCTGACCAAGAAGGATCCTGTAAAAATCACTTCTGTGCTTCACAGAAATCAAGGAGCAAGCGGTAGGAAGGCACTAGTGCCTGCTAGGCTAGACTGAGCCACAACAGGGCCCCTGCCCTCAACAGGCTACTGGTCCCACCAGAGATGAGCCTGTGCTTGAGCATGGTCCTGCCCTGTTCTAGCAAGTGAAGCTGCAGGGTGCAGTGTCTCTGCATTCCCACGGCGAGAGCCTCTCCTCATCCCTGGTATGCTGTTTGGCCCCAGAACCAGCAGCCTGTGAGATTCTGAGGCTTTCCCATGGCATGAGCAGGCAGCCCAGCTATGGTTGGCACTAGATGTGTTTTGTGGCCTGTGGTGCCAGAGCTGTGCTGGTGAGTGTGCACAGTAGGTCTCATTCAGTGCTTCATAGGATGCTGGGCAGAGCCCTGGCATTCTCCACCTCCAGCTCTCAGTGACTGCTGTCCTGCAGAGTTTGTTGTTTCCCAGCAGAGGAGCAGCTCAGCTCCAGGCCATCCCGGTCGCAGCCAACCCAAGTGTGCCACATGCTCACTGTCATTCTCCTTATCAAATCCAAGCCTGACCCTTTGACTTTTTTACTTGCTTCGGCAGCCAACAGCATCAAACCCAGCCTGAGACACGAGCGATCAAAGCCAAGCTGCCGGCAGACATTCCTCCTCCTCCTCCCTTTGTTGTTCTGGCAGAGGCTTGTTTTGCTTTGTGGTTTCTCCTATGAGCAGAGGGTGCTGCACGCGGTCATGAGAAGCCAGGCTGTGTGGTGGTAGGTGGCAGCGAGGACTGAAGTGTTCAGACCATCGTGTCAGAGGCTCCGGTCCCTGGGATTCAGCTCTGTCATATGTCCAAGTGTTCCTAACCCATTCTCCCTGCAGTTCTTAGCCAAACTGCTGCCCAGGAATGGGCAGGCACGTGTGATGGATGCTGTTTGCAGCAGGTATCTTGACCTCTGCTATGATGTTGCCAAATGGGGAAGGATGCTCCGGGGAGACCATGGGTACCTGGACAGTGTGGTAACTAAAAAAGCAGGCTGGTGCTGGGACTGCTCAGTGGGAGACTCCCTGCCTGGGCTCTTGTTGGGGTGGGCTGATGGAGGGAGACTTTGAAAGCAGGTGGAAGTATGGACATGGGTGTTGGAGGACAGAGTATGCTCTGAGCCACACGTTATGGTGCCAGCCTTGCTGCTGGCAGAGGTGCTCTGTGCAGCATTCTGCAGTACTGGGGACGGAGATGAAAGCAGTGTGCTGAGTCCTACCAGCTGTGTCACAATGCATCCTGCTCGGTGGTGTCAACACCAAACCCCATGAGGTGTTCAGGGTGATTCCAGCAGGCACCCAGGCATGCACATGGGCATTGCAGGCGTGCTAGGGCTGCTGGAGAAGCAGCAAAGCAAACCTCAGGTGTTCCTGGCCAGTATAGCAGAGGCCTTTTGTCTTCAGCTTATCTCAGGCTGGTTTTAATTTGCAACTCCCTGATTGCATGCAACGACCTCTGCTTGAGCCTGCTCCACAGCCAAGTGCCCCTGGAGAACATCATAAATGCCATTGATCTGATGTCACTCATGGGAGAAGTGAGAAGCCAGCATGCAGGAGAGGCGGCATGAAGGAGATGGGGCTCATGCTGGTTTGGCTCAGCTCCCTCCAAAGCCCCTGTTGAGACATATTTTGGTGTGACGTGGTGGGGAGAGGCCTATGTCACTCTGCTGCCACAAAACCACCTTTGAGCAAAAACTCCAGAGCTTGCTGCACGTGGTGCTGGAGGGGCTTGAGTGGCACCAAAACCAATTGTCTTCTCAGCCTGGTACATGGAACTCCCTCTCCATGAGAGTGTAGAGGATGGTGGTTTGTTCCCTCCTAATTTAAGGAGTAAGCAGAGGGCAGTGGTTTCTGTATTACAGTGATCTTCTGTAAGAGCCCAGGGCACTATAATGACAGCACTGGAGGTGTTGCATCTGCTGGCATTCCAGTGGCATCTCCCATGCAGCCAGTCTGCCCTCAGAATGCACCGTGAGACAAGAGCTGCAGCCCCCAGGCAGCACTTGGGCTTGGGATGGTCTCTCACGCAGTGAAATCACCCTCTGACCTGAGCTGGTTTCCCACCAGTAAGTCATGTGGCCAGTGACAGCAGGTGCTGGTAGTCCTGGGGCAAGAACGAGACTCAGAGTTGAGCCAAACATTGGAGAGAGTTGCTGTGAAATGGTTGCTATGCCTTCCCCGGCAGAGCAAAGGCTGTGGACCTGAGCTATACCGGTGGTCTGGTGCCTATACTGAGAGTGCTTGCTGAGCAAGGAGTGAGGGGGACTAGGAGAGGGCACGGATGCTCCACTTGCAAGATGCACGGTCTGGAGGTTAATGCTAGGATGCCCTGGGGCAGCGAGGGAGCTCTGGTCTCCTGCCACAGCCCAGCACATCTCACCGCGGAGGGAGGGGGAAGGCAGGAGCTGTCGTTTTCCGGCGGCTTGCAAGTTTGGAAATTAAAGAGCCTTGTGCCGTAGGTTAAGCTTGGCATCCTGGCGGATTAATCACGCTGGCTGCAGCCAGCACTGAGAGCCCCGGTGACGAGAGCTGTGGTTTATAGATGATGATTCATCGACTCGACTTAGAGCGACCACGTTATTCCAGCAGATTGCAAAATCATAAGAGGAATGTTGTGGTTAGTTTACGGCTTAACTATGCAAATCGTCAGGAAGCCTTCAGAGCCGGAGAATGTAAGGCACAGCGCGCCCGGATGGCTGGGCGCTGAGCAGGGCCCTGGTGCCGGCGATGGGGCTGTCGGGGACCGGCCGCTCGCGGGAGCCGGGGAGCGGGGAGGTGAGTGAGTGCGGGGGGACGAGGCGGCGGAGCTTGGGCTGAGCCTGCGAGCGGCGTGCTTCGGATCTGGGGCCACGCCGCAGGCTGCCAAGGGGGTTGTGGCTGCTTCCACGGTCTCTGTGCCAAGGCAGCAGGCGTCTTAGTGGGACTGGGGAGGGTGAAGGTGGGGAGCTGCTTCGCCCACCTCCTCCTGTTCTCCCGTCCTGCTTTCTGAAGCAGGCAGTGCCTCGGCAGAGGAAGTAAACAGAGTGGGAGGAGCTGCACCTCTTCCTCGCCGGGGCTTTCTTCCAGGCAGCCCCACTGCCGGGCTGTGTAGCGAGTTGCTCGGTTCTCAGCAGGGCCAGTGCCTCAGTGTCCATAACCTACCTGGAAGTCAGTGACTCCCGAAAAGGTGGCCGTCGCCAGAGGTTTAGAGTAGCTGAAATCCCTGTACCATGCCAGTCGGATGGAGCTGGCCAGGCAGGGCGAGTCGTGTCGCTCCGGAGTGTTCTGGGCGCTGGATCGAGCATGCGTGCCCGCCCGTGGGCCCCGGTGAGGAGATGGCCGGCGACACACGCGGTGTTCCCGGGAGGGCTGGCAGCGCTCTGCTCCTCTCCAGCTGCTCCGGGGCCGGTGGGAAACTGGGGTAGAGGTGAGCAGATGTTTGTCGTTACGGAGGAGCTCCGCTGGAGCACAGGGAGCGAGCTGGGAAGGAGGCCGCCGGTCCCCGCGGACTCGGAGCGGGATCGGCCTCTCGCTCACGCGTCCTGGTTGCGATTTTGTCCTGCGGCCTTTTAAAATAAACAGGATGTGTCGGCAACGAAAACAAGCAGCAGCGATGCTGAGGAGGAAGGGCGGTGTGGTGGTTAGGGTGTCCAACCCGGGAGGGAGGGACTGCTCTGCCCTCTGCCGCAGGCAGCTTCCCTGGCCTCGGGCACATCCCTTCACCTTCCTGTGCCAGGTGCGGAGCACGCACCTGCTTCGTCTCCGGGCGGTGGAGTTCCTCGTCCCTAAGTGGGCAGGATGTAGCTTAGAGAGAGGTTGGAGCTTGCTGGGAGCGAAGTATTTTGGTTGCTGGTCTTTGGCGTGTCCGCTAAGGGCTGACCCACCTGCCCGTCCACCTCTAACCCTAACCGGGGCAGCATGAATCAGAGGGAAACATCAGCTGGTAATTGGGGAAGCATTTCCTGGCCAGTCACGCTTTGGGATGGCGTCCCATCCCTTGAATCATACAGAGCTGGTCTATGTCCAGCACTAAGAATATCCTCTCCATGCACTGCGGGGGCAGCAGTGTGCTGGAGGGGGACCGACTGGTCCCTGGGTTCCCAGCTGTGGCTTCCCAGCGCTTGTGTTATGCCATGATCCGTTTCCAGTGCCAAGTGGTCTGAGGTTTAGGGTAGAGTATGTAGATGGATAAGCCACAGCAGCTGCTGTGGTTGGTCCCCGATGGGGTGTCCCACCTCCATTCTCCATCTGCTGTTTGTAGCTGAGCTCATATGTGGCTTTGTTTGAGACCCTAGGATATTCACTCCCCACCAGGGTTCTGGATGCTTCAGTCAGCCTCGCAGTCTCCAACCCAGTATGCTGGGATGTAAGATGGCATTCGTGGGTGTAGCTGTTCCTGGAGGTACTTCCCAGGTTGTTTGGGGGGTGCCCTGCTGCGCAGGAGGGCCCTAACACAGGAGATAATCCATCACCACCTGCTTTCCAGGGTTCAAAACAGCATTTACCTAGGACAGTTCTTCAGATGAAGGTGCAAATACTGCCATGGGTAGAGCTGGGCACAGTTTTCTTCTCTATGGCCTCATGGTCATGATGCTGCTAAAATTAAGCATTTCAGCCAGTGTGCGAGAGGGCAGGCAGATGAGACCCACCCCGGTGTGTGCAGGGTGCTGTTCCCACCTGGCCCTGGCTTCTGCCATGGTGCACCCTGCCATTGCCAGAGCAGGGCAATCACTAGAGGGCATCCTTGGATCGAGATGCTTCTCTGCAGTGGGAGAAACCCTAATATGTCCTACCATGCTGGGCCTGAAACCTTTGGGAAGAGTGGGAAGCAGAGTGGCCGTCAGGGTTTCTCCATCCTTGTCGTGATGGAGCTCAGCAGACTCTTCCCTGGGCTCTTTTCTGAGTCTCCAAGGCCATTTGCACTTTTCTGCCCCTGATTTTGCAGGCTGGTGCAGAGAGCTTTAGCATTGCTGCTATCCCACACTGTTCCTCTGGGGGAGAGCTGCAGTGGTTGCTTGGGATGACAGCCCCCTGGTTTGAGTGAGCGTGGAGACAAGATGAGATGATGTCAAAGCTTTTGGGTAAGCCTGATGCTGGGGTAGGGCTACAGTTGTGGCTGGATTTACAGCTGGAGGAGAGCTGGGTTTGTGCTCTGCTGGGGAATTGGAATCTCCAGGATTCAGGATTTCCCTCCTCCTTCAAAAGCAAATAATCATGACAAGGTAGTAGAAATGTTGCAGAACTCATCTGTGTTCCTCTCTCTTGCCAAAGGGCTTGGCGAAGGGAACGTGGGTGGATAGTGGTGGCCAGGACTAGGACAGAGTCTGCCCTGCTCTCTGTCCAACCCTCACAGGTCACAGCTTTCATCTCATGGGCATTTGTCTAGGCTGAACCCATGCTTGGGAATCTCCACAGCATGACTCAGGGGGTCAGAGAGTTCAGGGCAGCGCTGGGGAAATGTGTGACAGATGTCCCCTTGCTGCTCTGCTGCCAGCCCAGGCTCGCTTACCTCCCGCTCCCAGCAGATCTGCTGGCTGCCCCTCTCTTTCTTTCTGGGTTTGGGGGCTGGCAGGGGCAGTGCCTGGCATGCCACAGGGTGTAATGTTGTCCCTTGGCCAGTCACTACAGGGGATAGCCCGTTCTCCAAACCTTAGATTTATGGGCATTGGAATCCCCCCCCCTCCCACCTTGCATCCCACGGAGCTGTTCCCAGTACCACAGTGGGGGTGTGTATGGATGCATTGCGGTGCACTTGGTGCGTGTGCCAGCGTGGACTTGCCGCAGGGGCTGCCTGAGCTATGCATGCACTGCTGAGCAGGGGGGTCCCAGTGGCACAGCTGCCTCCCCCCATGCAGGAAGGAACTGGAAGTCCCCAGGGTTTTGGTGATGGCAGCTCCCATGCTTGAAGTACTTGTGTTGAACCCAGGCCTGAAAGAATCAGCAGCTTTCCTGTTAAACTGCACCAAAGTCTGTTTTGGCAGCTCCACACTTCTCATTTTAGCAGCAGCTTGTGGGGGCAGAGAGTTTAGCTTGCACCCAGAGCCACCACTGCAGGGACAACTGTACTTGAGGCAGCTTTCCAGTTCCTGTGGGTCAGGAACAGACCAGTCCCACTGGCTTAAGTGACACAGGGATACCTCATCCATGCTTGCTGAACAGCTGCATGCTGACCAGCCCAGGCTAGCTGGGATCATACTTTCTGCCGATAAATCCACTTCAAGGCAATTTCCCCTGCTGTTACATCACCAAACCCTTTCACCCCTTCCTGAGGGGTGGTGGAAGCCCTGCAGCTTGGGCAGGGGCTGGGTGAGCCTGGGTGGGTTTCCTGGAGTGAGCAGCCTTGCAATAACCAGGAGCAGGACGGCTCAATAAATCACTTCCGTCTCTAATTTCTGCTTCTTTGTGAAATGCCTCTGGTTCGCTGGTGGCCAAAGGGAAGGGAGGTCAGGGGAACCAGGCCTCCCCTGCATCCTCCTTGCTGCAGCTGTTGAAACAAAATCCAGAACTTTATAATCGCTGTGACCCTCCCTTGGGTATGGCAATGCCTTTGGTCCAAACAACGTCAGCGACACTGGGGTGGGTGGGTGCACGGTTCCCAACAAGGATGCCAGGTGGTTTGGAGTGAGCAGGGAGTGAGACATCTTCTGGTTTTGGTGATACGGAGCCATAAACTTTCCTCATGGGCCATGTCAGATGCCTGGGAAAAAGATTCCAGTGTTGGTATTGCTGAGCCTTGGGACATCTCTGGTGTTTCCACCTCCTTTGTGCTCCAGCAAAATGCATCCCACCAGCTGTAAACGGTGACCGATGCCTGCAGGGAACAGGGGATTGTTCTCACCTCCCTGCCGTGTCCTGTGTCAGGTCTCTGCACACTGCCTTCCGACGCTGGGAAGCCACAGTGGCTGTCCTGCTGCCTGGAACAGGAGACGGAGCATGGCTGCCGTGCCTGTTCCCAGACTACCTCTAATGTCTCTGGGAAGCTTTCAACCTCTGTGGCCTCTGTGAGCACCCTGCATGCACCCTCTGTCTGCAGTGCTCTTTCCCCTTGGCTGCTCACCCCCCAGCATTGTTTCGCTGCGCTTGTTTAGGTTGGCCCAGGTGCTGCAATGTATCCGCCTCAGTGCTCAGGGCTTGATGTGTTTTATGTCCCTTGTTTTGCAGCAGCAGCAAATGCCCCGGAGCAGCCAAGAAGAGAAAGATGAAAAGGAGAAAGAAAAGGAGAAGGAGGGAGAGAAGGAAGAAGACAAGCAGGAAACAGAAAATGACAAGGAAGAACTGACAAAGTAAGGACAGCCCTCTCTCTCTAGCTCACTTCTAACTCCGGCAGGGGCTGGTCATTGGGTGATGGGACTCGGTGATGGGATGTGGCAGTGCAGTGGCACGCAGTGGTGGGAAATGGTGTGTTCCAGGGCTGCCTGACCTCATCCGGGGACCATGTGCACCCACCTCATCTCCTCTGCAGGGAAGGAAAGACAGAGCCTACTTTTTTCTCTTTGTTTCTTTTCCCTGCTGCTCCCAAATAGGGAAAACAACTCTAGTATAAACCAAATCAATCTACAAAGTCTCTCTGATCCTCCAGCTTGTTTTGTTGTTGTGGGAGCCTCTGGGAGGCAGAGGAGCAATCCAGGCGCAGCCGAGCGCAGCACTTCACCTTTAACATTATTGATGTTCAACATGAGTGCTCCTGGATGAAGGGCTGCAGCCATCCCTGCCTCCCTCACACCGAACGGGGAGCGTCGGAGCCGTGGCGGGGAGAGGTTGGCACGCAGACCGCTAGCTATCTGTAATGGGCTTAATACTGGGTTTAAAAGAACATCTGGCTTCATTATATCTGGGCTGCAAAGACATTTACCAGCAGGTCCCTTTCATGAAGATAAATGAGGAGGAGGCAGGGATGAATTTGAATGGTCTGATATTAAACCTGTCTCCATCAGGTCTCTGTGTGCACTTGGTGGTGGAGCTGCAGCCAGCTGCAGAAAGAAAAAACCCACCACAAATCACCCCACCACTGATCCAGCTCACTCCCAGCCCAGAAAAGAGCCTGCGTGTGCAAAAAGAAATGCAGACCTGCCCCCACTAAAGAGCAACAGAAAAAAACCCCAAACCCATCCTCAAGCATGTGCAGGGAAATAATTGTTTGACCTAAAAATACATCAACATTTCTTCTCTTCCCTTGCTGTTTCTGCAGGGACAAGAACGATGACACCTCTGGGGAAGACAACGATGAGAAAGAGGCTGTCACCTCCAAAGGTCGCAAAACAGCCAACAGCCAGGGCAGGCGCAAGGGCCGCATCACCCGCTCCATGGCCAATGAAGCCAACAATGAGGAGGCGGCCACCCCGCAGCAGAGCGCCGAGCTGGGTGGGTAGAAGTGCCCATGTGGATGGGGGGGACCTTGGCAGGGCTTTTAGCATGTCCAAAACTGCTCAGAGAGGAGGGTTTTCTTTCAGGAACAATTCGTTTTGAAGGACAGTAGTGAGGGTTCTGTGTCCCATGATCAGGTGGAACCTTTAAGGGTTGGACTTGATGATCTGTGAGGTCTCTTCCAACCCTGATGATGATGATGATGATGATACTGATACTTTTTCTGTTGTTTTTTGTTGTTGTTTTGTGGGGGTTTTTTTGGTTGATGTGGTTTGTTTTTTTAACCATAATTTGTTTATTTTAAGGAGTAAAAATGCCTCAGCTCAGCTTCCCTGTGCTATTAGATCTTAGAATGAATCAGAGCACCTTTGAGTATTACTGTGTAGTTACAGCTACCTGAAAGGAGGTTGTAGCCAGGTGGGGGTTTGGTCTCTTCTGCCAGGCACTCAGTGACAGAACAAGAGGACACAGCATCAAACTGCGCCAGGGCAGGTTTAGGCTGGATGTTGGGAAGAAGTTCCTTACAGAAAGAGAGATTGGCCTTGGAATGGGCTGCCCAGGGAGGTGGTGGAGTCACCATCCCTGGAGGTGTTTAAAAGGAGACTGAGGCACTTGGTGCCATGGTTTAGTTAATTAGAAGGTGTTGGGTGATAAGTTGGACTCGATGATCTTGAAGGTCTTTTCCAGCCTGGTTAATTCTCTGATTCCTTAGCACAAATAGTTGATCTGTTAAGTTTTTTTGTAGAAATTACCAGTCAACATTCCCAAGCCTGGTTGCAAAACTTACTATTTGATTGGTTTCCAACTGGCTGCTTGAGATCTGGTTTCTAAGGAAATGGAAGCTGTAGGAGGCTAGGTTATTTTCCATCCCTATTCTCTCCTCCAAGGTTATCAGGAACAAGATTTCCAGCTGTATGTGTCACCCAGTCCAGTGGAAGTATTTGCAAGCCTGGGCTGTGCTGGCCAAGCGTTAGTGAGTTTGATGGCCTCAGAGGGAAAGTGTTGCAAAAGACAAAAAGGGAAGCTGTCATTTTCAGCAGCGTATTGGCTGGGTTCATGCAGGCCTCATGCACCTCCTGCCACCCGGAGATGTGCTTTCCTCTGTGGTAACTCAGGTTTTGAGGGTACTCAAGCTCTGCACAAGGAGCCTGCTCTGCCAGTTATAGAATTCATGGAATTGTTTCAGCTGGAAAAGACTTCTGAGGTCATCAAGTCCAACCAACCATTGACATAACACCACCATGGACATTTAACCATGTTCTGAAGCTCTCCTGCCCTTTCTGTTTTCCAATTCACCTGAAGCCCAAGCAGCTGCAGCCTGTGAGGTCTTTGACCCCCTAGCCTTGGGAATTTGGCCTGTCCCTTCCTCATCTCCACAGCGGAAGGACAGTGCTGAGCAGGCAGTGCTCAGGATCCTTCACTGGCTGCAGCTATGCTCTGCACCTGAGTTACTCTTGTTTTGCTCCAGAATTGCCTTTTCTCCTGCTGGTCCCCAGTGCCACAGCTAATCTCCCCCATCAGTAGCCAGGCACTGTGGTCAGGTTTTTCATCATGAGTGAGTAGAGTGGCTTCAGAGCAAGGTGGAGGAGGCCAAGTGTGTTACCCGTAACGTGGCACCCAGGGATTGTGCCAGCAAGTGGCAGTTGACTGAAGCCATGCTACCATGCCTGTCTCAGGCTAGATGGGATTCACAGCAGCATCCTCAGCCCCACATTGGGTGCATTTGCTTCTGATGTCTGCAGCACCAGTGGTGGTCATCCTGAGAAACTGCTCATGCATTGCCTCTAAGAAGTAAATGATTTGGCTGATTTTTCCTGTATCTTCTATCAGGTACAAGATTATTACTGTGCACCCAGGTCTACAGACAGGTAGAAATAAAAGCAGGGTTACTCCTCTTGGTTTCCATGCTCTGCAGTTTCTTGCCTGTTCTGTTCCATGTGCTATAAATCACCCGGAGGTGTTTCGCCTCCCTGTTCCTCTGCTGACAACTGGCTGAAGCCTTGATTGCGAGCGGTCTGTTGTCATACAGGCAATATAAATAGTTCCCAGCACAAGGCAGCCCTGCTCTCCCTCTTGAACTTGTTAAACAGTGCTGCAGAGCAGCAGCAGATAACTTGGAGGGGATTCTGGTGTTTTTCATCCCAGCATCTCAGAGCCCTTGATAGACTTCACCGTGAACATGGAGAAAAGGCTTTAGACCATGTTAAATGGGGAAAAGGAAATGGGTCGATCCCAGCGACATATCTGAGTAATTGGTTTCACTTTATGTCTCCAATAGTGCTTTAATTTCAGTTGGCTAAGAAAGTTACTGCATTTTAAATACCAATTGAACATTAGAAAACAACACCAAACCCTATTGTGGTTTAACTGCAGCATGCCGGAGCTCCCTGTAGGCATCTGTTTCATAACTGCACAACCTCAGTAAATACCATTAATCAGCCCAAACGGGCCGTGCCTTTGACATTTCTGTGCCGTACAATACCAGTCCCCCTCCAGCCGAGCAGAGGGCCTTGCTCAGCGTGCCGGGGACGCTCGCTTTGACGTAAACGAGCGTGGTGGCCCCAGCCCTGCCCGCAGCCGGGGGGAGCAGCGAGGTATTGATTTCCCTCCTCCTTGGCTGATGCCACAGGCATGGGGGGACCCAGTGTTTCTTGGGGAGGCAGTGACCTGCACTGACTTCCAGGAGGTGACACCTGCAGTCGTGCTCAGCTATCTCTGGAGATTGCTCTGCCCGGTGCTGTGGGTGTCAGAGCCTGCGTTGTCCTCCCACGGGTCTCAGCTCCTTGTAGAGCTTCTTGGAAGATGCTTCCTTCTCCTTTTGCCCATATCCTTTCTCCTGAACCTATCAGCCTGTTTTCCATTTGAAAAGGACACTGTCAAAACATCTCTCATCACTGTTGAAATAATGCTTTGCCTGTTGTTTAGAGTAATAACCCCTTGGCAGCCTGAGCCGGAAATCTGTTTCCTTGCCGAGTTGTTTTTTTGCCTCTGACTCACACCCTGGTTTGTTATTGTAGGGTTTGCTCTAGTGCCAGGCTGCCAGCAGGACTGTTGCATAGTGAAGGCTTTCTGCAGGACCTTGGTGTCCCTGGCACTGTGCCTGGGGTGGGGGAGAGGGGGGAGCATCAGGTGCTGATACCTCTCTTCTGATCTTCTGGTGGGCATGTCCCCCTGCCATGGGCACTGCTCCAGGAGAGCCCCTGACATTGCTGGGGCTCTGAGATGTCCCAGAGCCTGGTGATGGCACTGAGGGAGCCCGCGGTCAAGCGTGTCCAAATCCCTTGATGGTGCAGTCAGCCAAAGTCACCACTGAGGTGATGCTGTTGCTCCATCTCTGCTGACAGTCCCACCCTGTGTCTGCCACCTCCAAAGCACACAGCCAAAGTCAGCTCCATCTTAGGTACCTGTTGTTGGCGGGCCAGAGTGTGTGGCACCAAATCAGCAAGAAATTTGCTGCCACCCTCATGCCATCTGGCTTCGCTTCCAGTTCCAAAGTAGAGGTTTTGCATCACCAAGGCACATCCTTGGGTGAGGAGATGCTGTGCATAGGTTAGCATGGCATGGAAAAGCCTTGAGAGCCCACACCACAACAGCCTGCCCTGCAGAAGCACTTTTGCACTGCATGGCATTTTGTTGTGTCACTGGGGAAGAGGCTACAGAAGGGGGTTTGTGTGGTGGGGCATCTTCTCTGATCTTGCTGGGCTTGCTAGATCCCACTCACAGCTGACTGCTCTCCTTTCTTTCCTTCTTTCCAGCATCTCTAGAGATGAATGAAAGCTCTCGCTGGACCGAAGAGGAGATGGAGACAGCTAAAAAAGGTGAGCTGCTCATTTTCTTTCTTCTGTGGCACTGCTGGAGCTAACCCAGCAATTGGAAGAGAATGGACAACATCTAACCACTGGAGTCGGTGCAGGGTGGTGAGCCCTGAGTCATGGGGGGCAGATTCTACCTATTCCACTGCTGGTTTGTGCCCAGTGAGACTCGAAGCAGGCAATGACAATGGGGGTGCATGCTTGGCCCCTCTAGCCCTGGGAGCTGTGCCAGCACCAGGGACATTTGGAGCCCGCACGTGTCCCCGAGGCAGGAGCTGGCTGTAGGAAATGGGGAAGGTGCTTTGCCTGTTGCATTTTGCAGCTTTTGGTGCCTGTAGCAGGAGGCGTAGCTTCACCCTGCTCTCGGGAGGTTCGCACTAGCGGTGCAATCTGTTCCAAGCACGCCAAGAGCATCTGCCTGCGTTTGCAGCTCTGAGATTCAGAGAGAGGCTGGTGAACCCCAGCACTCTGCAGCCACGTGTTGGGGAGCTGGCCAGAGCCAGGGCTGCGGGCAGCACGGGGTGACTTTACATCCTGGAGCTGATTCAGAGCCTTTGCTGAGACCGTTTTTAAAAAGTGCTGAGTGTAGCACAGCCTCCTTGCCACTTCCCCTCCTCGTGCCGCTCCTGCAACAGTTCTAACAGAATCATTTTGCTTGGAAAAGGCCTCTAAAAGCATCAAATCCAACCGCTGACCTAACACCATGGCCATTAAACCATGTCCTAAAGTACTAAGTCTACAGTTTTTGAAGACATCCAGAGATGGTGACTCCACCACCTCCCTGGGCAGCGTGTTCCAATGTCTGAACCCAAACCTCCCATGGCACAACTTGGGGCCATTTTCTCTTGTTCTATCACTTGATACTAGGGAAAAGAGACCAATACCCACCTCACTGCAACCTCCTTTTAGGGAGTTGTAGAGAGTGAGGAGGCCTTCCCTCACCCTCCTATTTTCCAGACTAAACAACCCCAGTTTCTTCAGCCACTCCTCATAAGATTTGTCTCCCAGGCTCATTCCCTGTGCCTCTGGACACAAAAAGGGAAACTCTCGTACCGCTTTAGTTCTTTTGCTAAAGTCACGTCCTGTCAGTGGGCTGTGGAGCTCACATCCCCCAGCCCGTGTGTCCCCCTCCTCGCCTTGCTGCCGGCTGCCCTGGGCTGGTGAGGATTGAAAATGGGAAATTAAAATGGAAATGAGCGCCGTTCGGGGATGGCAAACGCAGACAGGCGTGGCAGTGGGTTCGACTCTGCTCGCAAAATGCACCTGCTGCTAGGATGGTGATTACATGTTCTGGAGCACTGGCTGCCCAGGTGCCGATGGGAGCTGTGGACTTGGATTACTTTGCCTGTGAATATCCCAAAGTGCTTGGCTCACTTGCCTTTAAGCCGTTCCAACCCTCTTTGCAGCCCGGTGCCAATTCTCTGCGTTGCAGAGTGGGGCTCTCTATAGAGGCAAAACTTAATAGATAGACTTTAATCAAGCAAACTGGCCCAGAGCCAGGTAATGGGGTGAGCAGGTGCTGAGCAGGGGAGGGTTGTTGGAGGGATCTTTTCTGAGCGCCGCTTTGTTTTGGAGATTGCATCTGGTTGTTAAAAAGTGCCTCTTGCTGGTTTATGCTGGATGCTGGAGGTGTGCTTGAGGAGTCTTAAAACCAGCTGCCAAAGCCTGCCTGGAGGAAGGATGAAGCGTGGGAGCACGTAGCATTGTTCCAGCCCGGGGGCCAGGATGAGGCAGGGAGATTTGCTGGTGTAAAGCCTGATTGCTGATGTTTTCTCCTCCATTACAACCTGGGAAACTGAGACTGCTACACCAGACTTCTATAGAGAAGCCAAATTCCCCTTTGCCAGGAAGCAGTGGCTTTAATGCTTCAAACTGGCTCTGTTTGGCATTTCCAGAGACCCGCATGGTGGGGATTTCCAACTCACAGAGACTCTGAAACTCCGGAGGTGACCTCAGAGGCTGGCAGAGGCAGCAGCAGAGCCCATTGCCAGCACAGCTGAGCAGGGATGGAAAAGGTGGTGGGCACCTGGCTCAAGGTGGGCTTGGAGACATGAGTGCCATCCTCCTCACTGCAAGGACTCAGCTGACCCAGGCACATTTTTCCCCAGTACTGGTACCAGTCTGTGCCAACAGCTGGCTAGTTTGGGGAGTTAAACAGGCTAGATGTGAGTCCTACAAAAAGTGACGTCCCAGGGTGCTTGGGCAGATGGGGACGGTGACTTCCCGGCACCTGCCAGCTGGGAGATCAGCCTGGCCTTGCCATCCACTCCTGGTCTTATGTGCGTATGTGTGCTCAGAGAGGTGAGAGAAAAAAACCCTAGGACAGTGAGATGCCAAAGTCATCTGCTCTGCTCTGGAGTTTTAGATCTGCACAGTTTCCAAGTGGGAGAATGCAGGACTGTGCCTGCTGGGAAAGACAATAAAGGGGAGTAGCATGTTATTAAAGTTAACTAGGGGAACGAAAACCTAGCGAGAGGAAGGTTCTTGCTTAATGACACTTTTATTGTGCAATAAACCTTGATTCACTAGTCTGTCACAGTGTGCAAGGATTGGTATAATGACGGGGGAAGGCGTTCTTCTGATACTGCCTCCTTGCACTGTGGCTGTGATCCTGGAAACAAGAGGGTTTGGTTAATAGGAGTTGCTGGAGGATTTCCTCCCTTCCTTTCCCTAGCCCTGAGCGGGCAGCACCCGCTGCTGTGCCTGGCTCTGCCGCAGAGCAAGGCGAGGAGACTTTCGCAGCTGAATGGGGCTGCTCCTTAAAAGGCAATGTTTAGGCAGCTCCTGCCTTTGGGGGTCCTGCTGGCAGAAGCTCATGCAGACAGGAGTTAAAGGTAGGCTGGAAGGGAGTTTTCAAGCAGCAGGTGAGCACTGACTTGGAGCAGCTATGTAGGTTTGTTGTCCCATCAGCCCAGCTGTTGAGTTTCACCACCAGCATCGATGTCACAGAGCAGCCATGATAGTGCTGGAACTGAACTCAGTGAACTGGAAGGTTTTGGCACCTTTGTTAGGCTTTAAAGTATGGTATCTGTTCTCAGCCCAGCTCTGGGTTTTCCCCAGGGTGTCTAGGAAGTGGTTTCATTCTTTGAAAAGAGGTGGTGTGGAAATGACAAGTTCTTGCTCACCCAAGGTGTTCTTGTGCCTCACCAAGGCTCTTTGCTCCTCTTGCTCAGGACAGCCTTTACACTTCTCAGACTGAGGAAGAGGAGAGGACATGGAATGGAATTGGCATGGTGAGGCAGAGGAGGGTTGGGCATGAATGTAAAAAGCTGATGATAGAGGGTTAAATAATCCATGAAGACGCCTGAACAGCTCATTTTTGATAGATGTAAAATGCTTGGATACAGAAGGTAGTCCTTAGAGGGCTGATTTTCAGTTCTGCCAACAACCAACTCGGAAAGAAAGATGAGTTTGGGACTGATCTGAACCATCTTTCTCCCAGTCCCATTCTGTTCACAAAACTAAAATGAAATGGAAAGTTTGGGGAAAAAGTACTGATTTCTTCAAACTAACACACAGCCAGGGCCACTGACATGAAAGCTTATAGCAGGAGCCAGCCACCTCCCAGCCTTTTGAACACAGCTGCCTTCCAGCAGGCTGTCTTGCTGTGCAGGATCCTTCGGGATCTGGAATGGGTGTGTAAACACACGAGTGTGTTCTTCTCCAACCCTAGTTAGGTTTGTGCTGTGATTTCTAAGGAGCCAATGGCTGAAAAGTGGGGAGAGGTATGTGTGGGTTGTTCTTTTTCTCCATTGCTTGCTGACGGGGTAGCAAGAACTTTTACAAGGGGCTGGCTGCAGCATGGATGATACTGGGACACCTTCCTCCTATTGTCTCTCCTGTGCTCATGCTGGAGCCTTCCCATCTCCACTTGGAGATACTTAACTGCTGTAAATCCTGCTGATGGTAGGAAACGTGCTGGAGAAGCTGGTTTGCAACAAGTGCTAGATGCTGTGTGTTGTCCCTCTTGCTGACTCTGGGGTGGAATCTGGCTTAGGATCCCCCACCCAGGTGCCATCCATCCAATCTGGTTGCAAGGAGAGCTCATAGCTGAACCTGCTTGTCCCCAGTGTCTGCCCCTGCAGCCGGAACACTGCCACCTACATGCTCCATGCAAGCCATGTGCTTGCCAGGAGGTATGAAACAGCATGGCGGAAATCAGTGGGATGGTGCAGACTGGGTGCCATGAGGGCAAGGCTGTGTCTGAGGCATTAATTTGCCACACTTGTCCTGGAAGAGGTGGTGGTTAGCTGTGATTTCATGCCTGCCATCCTAGGCTGACTGAGGTGTTATCCCCAGCATTGTGCTTGTAGTGGTGCTGCCCACTGTGCCCCCCAGAGCTGTGCTCTCTGCCACTGCTGGCTGAACGTTTCTTGAGCGTGTAGGAGCAAACTGCAAGGATTTGCCTAGTGAGTGTCAGTGAATGAAACACAAAAGGCCTGTCAAGGGGAACTGCTGGGTAATTACTATAATTTACAGCCTACATTTTAATTTTGAGCGTTATTTTTTCAACAATAAGGGAGCAGGAATAATACTCAAACCAGGTGAAAGGGGAGAGATGGGCCCACTGGGAGCAGCTGCTGCATGTGCACTTGTCTTGCCCTGGAGACTTGAGTGTCCTTGGCTGGACCAAGAAGGAGAGCACCTCTGAGGGAGCAGCTGTCCTGGGAGAACACTCCCCTAGTCCCCTCCAGGGATCGAAGGATGGGGACGCAGCACAAAAGGAGGGTTGTGCTAAGAGGGAAAGAACCAGGCAGCTCCGTGGTCAGGGCATGAGGCCCAATATATTTGCAACAGGTTGATGCAGAGCTCCAGCACCTGGCTCCTCTGAAAGGGAGAGCTGGTTGCTGAGGGTCCCCAGCCAGGACTCGTAGAGCAGAGAGATAGTGCTAGAGCTGAGCTGGCTGGGGTTTGCAGCTCTGTACCCACACCCCATTTGGTGGTACTCCCTCCCTTTAAGAAGATGGCATGATGGGTGCAAAAGCTACTGGGGAGATTTACTACAAGCTGCTTTATAGCCAAAGGCCACATCAAAAACATGCTTGTGTTCTGCCAACAAAGATTCCTCCTCAGGAGTGTGGCAGGGCTGGACCTGGCATTGCCTTCTTAAGGAAAGGGTGAACATCACCCACTGCCACAGTGAGAGCTCACTTTTAGCAATGCCCCTGGTGCCTGCAGGGATGTGGGCTTGTCTGCCACACACCATCCCCACTGCTGCAGGAGCCTGGCCTGTGCCTGGCTCTGCCACCCACTGGCTCCACAGCCCTGGAGAAGTTACTCACCTTCCCTGTGTCTCAGTCCTCCCGCGCACTGCAAACCGCCCCAGGGTCGGTGGGGGAAAGCATCACTGCCGCACGCTAATTCAGCTCTGAGATGCTCACCGTGCATTCAGGGTGCCTTGGGTAGTGTTGCTGACTCCATAGTGCTGCTCCTTGCCCTGCTCCTGGCTGTGTGGTAGCCAGAACTGCCTCCATCCCTGCTCTCAAGAGCATATAGGTGCAAGAGAGGTTGGAAGCTCTACACTGGATGTAGAGGAATGCTATCACTTCGGTTTTCCCCTGTAACCTTGATCTGTTAATCCACGTGAGCTCTCGTTAAGGGACTGTTGGGGCGGCTCTGGTAAAAACCCACAGTTGCCAAGAGCTGAGGGGGTGTGAGCTGACAGCCCTCACCCACCGTGATGCCCCTCTGGGTTTCTCCTCTGCGCTCCTGTGTTCTCAGACTCCTCTTCCATCCAGCTCCTTGCCGGTACCGGAGCAGAGCCTCCCATTGTGAAACCTCTCCCCGTCCCTCCTCCACCGGGGCAGCCGCCTCAGGGCCAAGAGTGCCAGGGTGCCATAGCATCCTGCCGGTGCGACAGTGGGCTCGTCGGAACGCACCTCCCCAAAGAAAAGCGCCTTTGATTCACTTGAGAGCAGAGGAAACTATTAGCCAAGCTTTGTTTTCCTGGATCCCTCCCCCTGCCGCTGACATTCAGACGAGAGCGAGGGAGACAGAAAGTGAGAGAGGGAGGGCGGGAGCGGGTGCCAAGCGGCCGCACCCCTTGTCAGCTTGGGTCAGCGCCACGTTCGTTATTAATGCTCTGTCTAGAGGTCACATTCAGATGCAACGAGCCCCGGGTCAGCCAGAGGAACAGATTAGAGCTCGCTCGCTGCTCCGCCACATACCGACGGCACCGGCTCCTCGTCCCCGGGCTGGCAGGACTGAGCTGCGTCTCTCGTTCGGCTGCTCCTTCCCTGCGCCTTTCTCTTGGCTTTTTTCCCCCCTCCTTTTTAATTATTTCTATTTCTTGGCAACGTCGGGCATCTCCTGAAACTGCACAGCCTCCCCGTAGCCCTGAGCTGCTGAGCGAGGAGGTGAGGTAGGGGAGAAAATAAGTGGAGGAGCTTCCATCCACCTTAACAACTGCGGCTGAAGCCAGCTGGAAAGCTTCGGCAGGCGAGCCGGAGGAGCGCAGAGGACGCCGTTCGCTCGCCAGCCCCGGAGGGAAAAGCGCTGGGGCCGGAGCATGTGTTCCCACCAACTTCTGGCATCAGTGTCAGGAGTCGCCTGCCTGTGACCTGGTTTCTAGCCTTGGTGCCCGCTTCCTCGCCGCTCTCGGCCGCCCATGGCTCTGAAATCCTCTCGCCCCCAGGATTTAAGGAACCGGCTTTGCTTTCTTCTCTGTCTCCGACTGCTGCGAGGGAGCGAAAGCAAAATGCGTGGGGAGGGTGTGAGTGGAGCACTCGCGGCGCTTCGCAGCGGGCTGCCGTGCCCGGGGGGGCTCTGAAGAAGTGCCCCAGCGCCCGCATCCTTCCCAGCTTGCCCGCTGCACGCTCCGGGCACACTCCTGCCTGACAGAGCTGGACCTGGAGCACGTAAGTCAGTGCTGGGTCCAAAGGATGGGGTTAGCCGTTGGGTTGTGTGTAGCCGTGTGCGGGCAGACCCTGTGCTCGGAGCCCCCGCCCCAAAGCAGGACACAGGCTCTGCTCGGAGCTGAGGGCTTCGGGATCACAGTTTTAGTTGCTCTGTAGAACCAAGGGCCGTGTGATGCCA
Organism: Pogoniulus pusillus; assembly: GCF_015220805.1. Taxonomy (NCBI): domain Eukaryota; kingdom Metazoa; phylum Chordata; class Aves; order Piciformes; family Lybiidae; genus Pogoniulus; species Pogoniulus pusillus. The sequence continues at coordinate 8,927,498 of NC_087293.1, forward strand.
GGGCGTGTGGGGGGAGCCACAGGCGTTGGGGGCTGCCACGCTGACAGAGCTCGTTGAGCTAGGGTGGCAGGCGAGCCGAGGGCTTACCCCGAGGTCCCAGAGTGTCTGCTGGTCCCTGCCCGAGCGCGCAGTAAAGGCGGCGTGGGGAAGCAGGTGTTGCTGTTTGCTCCGGTTTCGATGTACAGAGCAGAGCGCCTGAGCTCCCTGTGGGGTCCCAGGGGCTGCAGGCAGCTTCCTCCTCGTGAGCCCAGCACGGACACAGCTACTTGCCCGGCCAGCTGCAGGCTTCTCTGGCAGCGTGCCCACCTCCCGGTCCTGCGGTGGGCAGGGGAAAGGGCAGCCAGCAGCTGGCATCGCCTGCAGCTGGCATCGGTCAGGCCATGTTGGGCACCAATCGTGCTAGCATTGCTGGTGCCCCCAGGCCCCAGGGTCAACCATACCAGGTCCTGCTGGATGGCACAGCGTCTCACCCACCAGAGCACAGGAGCTCATGCCACGCCACTGTTTGCATTTCGGGGCTTTGCCCTGGGGCACAGCAAATGGCTCTAGCCTCAGCTGTCGCTCTTAGTGCAGGGCCACCAGCGCGGTGACGAGCACAGGGGGCCGAGCTGCTTGTTTGCGTTGGATGGCGGCAATGGGTTGTGACACAGGGGACTGTCCTGTTTTCCCCTGCAGCTTTCAGTGCTGCCTGGCTCGCTGTCTCTCGCGGTTGGTGGCCGGATGTCCTTTTTTTTTTCCTTGTCTTTTCATTTATTATTATTTTTAAGAAGTCTCAGCCTGCCAGAGGGGTGACAGAGGTCGTGGGTTTGGCTGAAGCAGGGCTGGGAGTTGCAGAGTTAAAGCTCAAACTTGTTTCTTGGCTTGCCACAGCCTTTTGTGGTGCTCAGCCCGTGTGATGCCTGCCTCTTACATGCAATTTGATAAGCCCTGGTGCTGGGATGGGGCAGGATACAGGCACCAGCTGGATGTTAACCCCTGCTGTGCTGGCTACTGCTGCTTTTCTCCAGGACCTGTGAAGCAAGGAGAGAAGTTTCATCTCTGCTGGGGTACATGGTGCTGTATATTCTTTGCAGACATGCCCACAGCCCATGTGCCATAGGCAGACAGGTCCTGGCTGGAAGCTTGTCCTTCAGTCCAAATTGCATGTGGCTGTGTTTGGATCAGTCCATCACGGGGGCTTTGTTGTTGTGCTGAAACAGAGGCTGGACTGGCATTTGGGTCTAGGCTGGGAATCAGAGGTGACACATGGTAGCAGCCTGGATGAAGGCTGGCAGTGGGGCTGGAGCACAGCTGCCACAGCTTCCAGGCACAAGCAGAGTCATGCATGGGAGACCTAATGGGGACTCGCTGCAGTCTCGAGTTCCTTGGTGTCAGAACAGCCAGGGAGGGGTTTGAGGATGGAAAAGGGAGATGCCCAGGCAGTGCTTGTTCCCAGGCTCGATGACTGCTGGCTTTTGGGCAGAAAAAACCCTAACAAAAGAGGAGGATGTTGTTCTTAGCAAGTTCATTTGCTGCTAATTTTAATCTTAAAGTCATCTTTTGTGGTAGTACCATGTCCCTGGATTCACAGTCTCTTCATGCTGCACCCTAAACCAGGTGCAAGGGAGGCCCAGGGGCACTGTTGTTGTGGTGATGGCCTAACATGGGCATCGAGGAGCTGGCCAGAGTGGCATGACCTAGTTGGACTGGCAGTGTCCTGCAAGTTGGTGGCAGTTCCAGCCCTGCTGTGCACCACAGGAAGGACCAGCCATGCACCAGGATTGCAGGCAGGATTGCAGGCAGTGGGGGCTTTGTTTTCCAGAAGGTCTGGTTGATCCTCACTCAGGTCACTCCCAGGAGCTGGAATGGAGGGACCAAGGTGCTGCTGCACCCATCCCTGGGATGTGGTAGTGACTCCCACCTCTAGCTGTGGGGCCAGAGGTGCCTAGTTAACCCAGAAGACACCACAAGAACACGAAGTGCAGACTTGCTTCTTCCTCCTGCTCTTCCTCCTCCACCCTGCTGGGTTGGCCCAACACTGGCAGGAACCCTGTGCTCAGGTGGCCCTGTCTGGCTGAGATTGGCAGCCCTTGGCACAATGCCCAACCTGAGAAGTGACTTTTGCTCATGAGCTTGCAATCAGCACTAATCCCCAAGCATGCCTTTTCTCAGCACTAATCCCCAAGCATGCACCTTCTCAGCCTAGGATATCACCTGGGCTTCCCTGCCTGCGTGCTACCACTTCCTTGCCCAGGCTCTTCCTTCTCACCTGACAGGACTGTGCTCAACCTCCTGGACTGCTTTTTCACTCTGGTCAAAGTCATCACTAGGGCACAGGAGGACGGGCAGAGCCTTTGATTCCTGTTAGGGACCAAGAGTTGCTGTCCCAAGTTCTGGACACACCAAGACCTCCAGCAGCCAGCCCAAATGAAAAGGGGCACCAAATGCCCTCTTGACTGCCCAGACATGGCTGTGGAGTGTATTTTGTTCCAGAGGTCATCAGCATAGTGCCTTTTCTCCCCTTGGAAAGGAAAACAGGCTCTGGTAGGTCATTCCTTGGCCTAGGAAGCCATTCAGACAGATGCTAGTGACCATATTGTTCCTGTGGAGCTTGGCTCACACGGAGGATGTTTCCCATCCTGCATGGATAATGCTGCTCTTGTGCAAGTGTATCTGGTGTTAAACCTTTCTCCTTTCTTCTCCAACCACAGGTCTCCTTGAGCATGGGCGGAACTGGTCAGCCATTGCCAGGATGGTGGGCTCCAAGACTGTGTCACAGTGCAAAAACTTCTACTTCAACTACAAGAAGAGGCAGAACCTGGACGAGATCCTACAGCAGCACAAACTGAAAATGGTGAGAGTGCTGTCTCAGCCCGCGCTGGGCACCAGAGATATTTCCTAGCAAGTGCTTGCGTGCTTCCCTCAGCCAGGGAGAGGTCTCTATCTTCTCAGAAGGAAAGGTCTAGAGAGTGGGAAGAGGTGCACGCAAGGGTGGACAACACCCATCTGCCCTGGGAGGCCTGTGGGAGGGAGGAGCTGCTGTGTGGGAGATGCCTGGGTGCCTGGAGCGTGGCTGGTACGCAGGGAGATAAGGAGCAGAAGGAGGAACAAGGCTGCAGTGTGTTGGCCAGGACATGAGCTCAGTCTTGGCTGTGCAGGTACTTCGGTGAGGCTGTGCTGTTCCACCCCAGCAAGCAGAGAGCCTGCCTGGGCCATGCAGCTCTGCAGGTGCCAAACTGTCAGCTTGACCCAGAGAAATTCAGGGGCTTAGGAGAACATAAGGAAAGGCTGCTGCCAGCACAGGTGTCGGTTGTGTTTGAGGCTGTGAGCAGATACGCCGTGTGCCTCAGTTTCCCCATCAGAAGGGGTTAAAGCTGCTGCTTCTCTGCCATGTGGTGCAGGCTGTGAATGAAATGGAGTTTGTTGGTGTTCTGGAGATAAGACAGACTGCTAAGAGCAACTAAGGATTGTAATTATTTCATTTGCAGAGTATCCTGGGGTTCCCAGTTTCGGGCTAATAGAATTCACATGGCTAAACCCCCAAGGGGTGCTTTGAAAATGCAAAGGACAATGTTCAATGCAGGAATCTCTCCAAGCAGGCTATTACAGCAAGAGTAAAAAAGAAAGACAGGAAAACACTCAGTGACTCACCCAGGAATTTAATATCCTAGTCAGTCTATAGGAATGAGAGAGAGAAGATTTCGGTGATCCTTTGTTATTCATTCTCTGCCACACGGAGACACTCCTGTGCTCCCATCTTTCACCCAGTGTTTTTAGGAACAAAGCAAACAAACTGTATTAAGGACCCCCAAACTGATGTGAAGACAGGAAAATGAAACATGCATCAAGCCCCCCGAATATCAAAGGTTATTAGAAAGCTATCACTGTCCATTAGTGGGGAGGCTCTGCAGTGCGATCACCCAGCTCGCCCCGCAGCGGAGCCGGGGCCGTGTTCCTTTGCTCTGCCTCCTAATGTTGCAGAAATTATATCACGGAAGTGTTTTTGCTGCAGAACCACATTTTCCCCTGCATCCGTCCCTCCAAGGCAGACTTCTTCACTCTAATTGCTCACTCTCACTTGCAGTTTGCATCAGCATCATCATTTTATTTTTTTTTGGAGGATTGGAGGCTCTGGGATTCGGCCGTGGAGGGGAACAATGAATGTTCAGCTGTTATTTATTGTGCTCTATTGTTTTGTGGCAACAGCAGATGCCAGAAAGCTGAACAAAATAAAAGAACAACTGAGATTAAATTGCCGTAGACCTTCCTTCCTGACTCCTAAATATATTCCCAAGCAAACCAAGCCTCCAAATCTCATCCTATACCCAGCAGTCAGCTGTGACCTCTGCAAAGCAAGCACGTGGCACGGTGGCGTGGCATTGCCCAATTTTACCGTGGCATTCCCAGATCATTCCCTGACCTGACCACCAACAGCTATTGCTGATTATCAGGGGGAAACACAGTGGCTCTGCTTTTCTTCCTCTTGCTTAATGAGAGTCAACTTAATTAGTCAACCTCATTCGCTTCCCAAACAGGGCTCATTAATACTGTAGCCTCCTCTTCCAGGTAGGTGTGACACCAGGTTGGAGCAGTGTAGAGGCAACTTGGAGAAGCTGCAAGGATAGGCAAGCAGCAGTGACTGGTGTGGGACAGGAAGCAGAGCCTGACAAGGTCCCTCTGTCCCCAGAACATGGCACAGTGCAGTGCAGAGTAGAATGTCTTTATTCTTCGGGCCAGGGCAGTGCTGGATAGGATGGGGTTGGGTGTTTTGGCAGCCCCTTGTCCCCTTGTGTGAGCTCTGGGGACCGAGGAACCCTCCTTCTGAGCATCCAAGGGGCATCCAGCATTTGGAAGAAGGGTTTGGATTGCAACAGGCAAAGATGTCTGTTTTCCACCAGAACCCATATGGTCCATATACTCCCACGTGCTGTTTTTGGGGTTTCAATTTGAAGACCTTTCAAATTTGAATTTGAAGACCCTTTACTTTTGACCTCCTTCTGCTGAAAGGTTTTTCCCAGAGGAAGGAGCACAAGGTGCAGGGGAGCTGCCCTGGGCTATAACAGCACACAGAGCCCCACTTCCCCTCCCCCCCCCAGCTGCTCAGGGCTCATGAGACCCTTCTCCAGCTAGTTTGAGGAGGAGAATCTCACTGTAGAAGGACTGCAGAGCTCAGAAAGGCTGGATGCTACAGATCCTCACCTTCCTTTTCTCTCCAAGCACCTCCTGGATAGAGTTGTCCCTGGTGCACATTGGGACAGACAGCCTCTTACTGCTGGGGCAGGGTCAGGCCACCTTGAGGCTTCACTTTATCTGCCCTGCTGTGTGTCTTGGCTCGGTTCCCCTGCTGAGCGGCTCAGATATGTCCCAGGCATCCACGTCACTGAGCCCTGACCTCCTGCACGCCGCTCTCCCTAATCTGGGCTCTGAGGGAAAGCAGGGCATTGGGATACACAATGTCCTCAGAGCTCCTCTTGCTGTGAGCAGTTGGAGATTAGGCACTGTCTTTACCGGGACCTCTTGGCAGCGTGGTATCACCTTGATCTACTGACTGCTGAGGCTTGTGTTGGCTTGTGAAGTGAAGATAGGTGAGTTATCTCCCAGGCTGGTGCTAGTCCTGCTTGGAGGACAATCTTTTGATGCTTTCCAAACAAGATTTCTGCAGTTTTGTGATTTTTGGGTGATGGCTCAGCAAAGCTGCTTCAGGAGGACAGGCCTGGTGACCTTTTCTCCTGCAGTGTAAGCAAGTCTGTCTTGCCTTGTGGCAGAGCCTTTTCACAGTGGGCAGAGAGGTCCTACCTGAGGAGTCATCTTTTTCCTTTTCAATGGCTACTGGCTGTCATTGGAGTCAGCCTGTGGACAAACCTAGTTCTAATGCTGTCTCAAATACACATCATTATGTCACACCAGTCTGGAACTGCCTGGTCCTGGTTTTAGGAGAGGCCGAGGTCAATAGTGATGGGAGGTGCCCACATTGGTAGTGTATCTCTAGCTAGGACCTGCTGCGTGGATTTCACATCGTTTTCCCCAAATGCCAGCAGTCAGGCCTGCTGGGAGAGGGACTCGTGGTGCCCTTGGGCTGTGCACTGCTGGCAGCTGCCAAACCCCAGGCTCTGGCCAAGTAGGATGCTGAGGCAGAGACTGGTTCCCAGCTAATTCCCCAGCGAGGAGCCTGCTCCTGCCTGCGGCTGAGTCACAGACCCGTGAGTAAGAGGCAGAGAAGGCTTTGCCATAGTAACGTCGGCGCTTTGTCACCACAGCAGCGTGATGGGGAACTGCTGCTTCAGACAGAAACGTGCGGGTGCTGAATCGCTGCTGTGGCAGAGGTGTGAACACTGGCAGTGCCCGAGCAGTGCTGCCAGGACAGGGCAAGGGCGCTGTGGAACCTTGTCTTCCTCCCGCCGCCTCTCTGTGCCTTCACAGAGCCCTTTCTCAAGCCCCTTTTTTCCCTCTCCCTTGGCTGGTTTGATAAAAATAGACTGAGCAAGCAGTGTTTCCAAGCAAAAAGCAGTTGCATTTGTTTGTTTTATCTGGAAGTTTTTGAAAGGATTGAAAAGTTGGGGGGGAGGGGGGTGTGGAAGCAGTGGAGCAGCTCTTCCCAGCACAGAGATCCAGCAGCAAAGTTAACGTTTCCACCATGGCTTTATCTTTTCATCCATGTAAATAAACGTCCTACACACGTCATTCGTGTGGGGTTTGCAGGGAGAGCCGGAGATGATGGGCCTGTTCCTACTGGTAATATTTACTCAAGCAACAAGAGCAGGAAACAATAGCAAAGCTGAGACTTTTCCTTTAGGTCGGCGGGAGGGAGCAGCTGTCCGTGCCCTCGTGGCTGCGGCACGTGTCCCCCCGAGCAGGGACAGGGCTGTCTCGGGGCAGGACAGGGCACCAAGCAGTTCACGTCTGGATGCCATGCCACATGGAGTGTCCTCACTGGCGACAGCCTCCTCAGTATGGGAGTCAAAGTCCTTTGGCAGCACCTGCCGTAGAGGACGTGAAAGCTGGTGCACAAAACTGTTGGCTGAGCTGTATTTGGGCATCAGCTCTGTTATCTGTGGATGGGTGTCAAGCTGGAGCCACAGGTGTTTGTGTGGCTTGAGGCAGTGCCTGGAAGTGCACAGGGCAAACACGTCACACACATGTAACGAGCAGGCACGGGACTATCAGGCTCTTGACAGCCCTGCACTGGTGACTTCTGCACGTGTGTCCCTTGTCCACTCTTCCATGCTGTTCCTCCCTCAGATGCTTGCTGCTGTCTGGGGCTGGAGCTCCGCATGGAACCAGGCTGGCCACTGCACAGTGGTCAAAGTGTTTTGCTGCTGGGCTTTCCGCTGATGAATGTGGTCCTGAGGACTAATACACAGAGGGTTTACCTGGGGGGTGCTGTGGCAGTGTTAGCATCCCTCTTGCTTCTTCAAACAAGACCACCATGTGCTTTCTGCTCCCACATGGCTCCCCTTGGGCTCTCCTTCTCACCATCCTCCGCCTCTTCCCTAGGAGAAAGAAAGGAATGCCAAGAGGAAGAAGAAAAAAGGTGCCGCCGTTCAAAATGAAGAAGCCACCTTCCCTCCTGCAGCCGAGGATGAGGAGATGGAGGTGTCAGGGACGAGCGGCAACGAGGAGGAGATGGCTGAGGAGGCAGAAGGTGAGCAGGGCAGGGGCTGTGGCGGGTGGGGCTGTGCTCAGCATTCCTGACTTCGCCACACCACATGTGGCATCTCCGAGGCTGCAAATGCCAGCACTCACAGCAGCATCACTTGTCGCACCAAAGTCACACCAAGGTGACAGTGTCCCACAGCACAAAGTGCTCGTGGCATTTTGGATGCCTCTGGATTTCATGCTTGCAAGGAGTGTCCTGGATCACTGCCCTCTTCCTGTGTCTGTCTGGACAGATGGTTATTTTTGGGAGCCATTAGCTACTGGTTTCCATCAGCAAACTCTCAAACAGCACCCAGCTTACCCAGGCCTGGCACGCTTGTGTGCTCACATTATCACACTTGCAGTGTTTTCCTCCAGAGAAGAGTCCTTGCACACTCAGCAGGGTTAGTTAGCCACTAACCAACCTCAATTCTGGGGCATTTGAGGAACTTACCTACTGTGGGTTCAAGGAGGGATAGCCCACCAAAGTTTGCATTTGCCCATCTCCATCCCATCAGCACATCACTGCCGTCACTGCCCCAGGCAGTAGAGACCATGCTGTCAGCAAAGGCAGGGGAAGCCGTGGTCTCCCACCAGCAAGGCTGGTGTACCTTGGTGGGTCTTTTCCTCTTCCTTTCCCTTTTAAGGCAGCATTTTTGTCCCTTCTGGCCATACCAAAGAAAGGAAACAACTTGAAAGTGACAATTTTCAGCTATTTATCGCTTAGAAAGCGCAGCAGTGAGTTTGGAGAAAATGTGCATAATTTTCCAACAATAGCCCCATTTGACTTCTGTCAAAGTAATTTAATAACTTAACCAGCACTGCTGGCACCATGCTGCTTCCTGGCCTTAGCACCCAGGCTAATGGGACTGGAAATGGGAAATCTTTTCAAATCACCCTTGCAAGTGACTCATTACAAGGCAGATTCCAGGTAAATCTTTGTGCGAGGTGATACGTGACTCAGAGGAGCAAAGCAAAAGGCAGTTACTGCTCTTTGTCAGAGTGCCTGAGAGGAAACATTGTGGTTTGGAGATTAGAGGCTGATCTCTTGACATGCTCCTGAGCTTACACTCCAAGCCTCATCTCGTCTTCCACAGCTGGGTTGGGCTACAAAGCTGGAGAAAAGGCTAAACAGGGCGGATGAGGTGTCACAGGCACAGAAGTGCCAGAGCGGTGTTATGCAGGAGACAGCCACTGGCACTGGGGTGATGTTTGAGGAGGCTCAAGCAATAGCTTGGAGTTGAGTGGCCATGTGGCTGGCCAAGGATGCAGACTTGACACGGGGTTTACAGTGTGGGTGACAAGACACCTCATGGCTTGGTTGAGAGTAAAGGCTGAAGAAGACTGAGATTTCTGATGAGCATGGCACATTTTCCTCACAAGGAAGGATGGATGTGCTCTGAAGCACAGCTCTTGGGACACAGTCCCTCTGTGCCACTGAGCTCAGTGGTGCTTAAAAACTGTCTGCACTGCTGTGGAGAGAGGCAAGCACACAAGGAAGCTTTTAGGCACAATCCTGAGAGCCCTGCCCAGTGAGAGCATCCTAAGATGGGACCATGGAAGTATCCTGGTGCTCCTTGCACAGCTCATGGCTGTTTGTCTGGCGAAGGCTTGGGTGGAATGACCATCTCCACAGCACCTTCATCTGCAGTGGTGCATGGGCACTCATGCTTCCAGCTCGCTTCAAGCCTTTGGTGGCAGAGCTGAGAATGATCCTTTCCATGTAATGATTAACCTGTCCTGCAGCACTGCCAGCGCTTTGCTTTCACTGACCATGACCTCCTTTCTTCTGCTACTGGCAGTTTAAATAACAACAAACACACAGTGGTTTGGGATGGCCCCCAACTGCCCCCAGGATGGCAGAGCCAGGGACACAGGCAACCTAAATCAGCAAGCAGGGTGCCAGCAAGGGGCCTGGTCCCTGGGGAGCACAGCTAATCCAGAGCCATGGGTGAGAGGGGTGTGAAGGGAGCAGGTCCTGCCCTGCAGATCCAGCCAGCAGCCAGGGTTTTCCCTTAAACTCCGACTTCACACTTGCTTGGTCTCCAGGCTTTGGGGTGTGTGGCCTTGCTTTTGGGTGGGGGTTAACATTTATCACAATGGCTAAGCAGAGAGTCCCCTACAGCATGCTTGAGCTGTAGATCCTGGGATCCCAAAACAGCTTTCCCAGCCCCAGGATCATCTCCCCCTTGGAGGAACGAGGGCGTTCTCCTCCCAGGGGAGGGGGTGGAGGCAGCGATATGGGAAACGAGAATCTCGGGCTGATCCTTATTTTTATTTCTTCCCTTTTCTCAGCTGCAGTAAATAACAGCTCTGACACAGAGAGCATTCCCTCGCCAAGGCCCGAAGCCAAAGAAGGAGGCGAAAACGGGGCCAAGGCACCACCCGGGCCGGGAGGTGACTCCGGCACAGAACCAGCAGTCAAGTTGGAAGAGGCTCCAGTACCCACTGACGCTCCCACCGCTCCCCCTGCCAACCCGGCTCCTGCTGCCAGCCCTCCGCCGGAGGCAGCTCCTGAGCCACCCAGCAGTGAGGAGAAGGTGCAGGAGGACTTAGTGGTGGACGTGGTGAAGACGGAGGAGCCGGAGGAGAAGGTGAGCGAAGAGCCCGGCAAGAGTGAGGTGAAGAAAGAGGAGAGCGAAGACAGCCAGGAGAAGGACAAGGGGAATGACAAGAAGGCAGAAAGCGGCGTCAGTGGTGGAGGGACAGCGGGGACGGAGGGGACGCCCAAGGCCGAGAAGAAGGAGAGCCATAAAGGCAGTAGAGGCCCCGGGGTGAACCCTGACAGTGACTCCAGTGCGACCTGCAGTGCAGATGAGATGGATGAGCAGGACGCTGTGGACAAGAGCAGGTAGGAGTGGGGAGAGAGGTGGGCAAAGTGCATGGCCTGAGGGGCAGAGAGCGCTTCCACTGTGTGCTGCAGTGCCCATGTGTACTTCCATGGGCTCTTAGGAATATCACTGCTCAGATGCTTCCCCAGGGACATGCCTGACTGTGTCCTCATGTGGCCATGATCCTTTGGCCGTCACTTGCACAGGGGCCATGATGCAATAGACAATGTGATGTCCCAGCATATGGCTACTACTGGGCAATGGCCATGGGCAGGTGCCGGCTGCAGAGCTGCTGCATCTGCGGATGGTAGCCCATCAGAGTGATGCAAAGTAGCAGAACGTGCCCCCGGGGACAGTAGAGCTCTGCAGAGGCACAAGCTGGTTCGCTGGCGTCCAGAGTTGGAAGCAGTTTCTGTCTGAGTTGGCAGTGGCAGGAGAGAAGTCATGTCAGGGACATGTCCCCAGTGAAGAGAGTGCTTGCCCTTAGCTGCTCCTTTGGCAGAGATTCTGCTTGCATCTGTAGAGGTGAATTATCCACCTGTAAATGTGGTCTGGACAAGCTTTTCTGGGGCTGTTCCACCAGGTCTTCATCTGAGCCACTTTAGTCTTAAGACATCCACCCACCCCTGGGGCCAGTAGCCAAGGGCATCTTTGACCCTTCATGGATGGTTCTTGGGACAGGGAGGGAAAGTGCTGTCCTCCACCTTGGAGAAATGTTCTGCTCCTGCCCTGAATTTTCCCACCGAACCTTCCATACCCAAGAGCCTCACAAATGGGAAGAAGATTTCCTAGTTTTTAAAGAATATGAGTACATGCATCCTTGTAGTGCTGATTTCTCTAGTGGATCCTGCTTCCATCCTAAGTCCACCCTGCCATTGCACACAGGAACAGCAGTCCCTTCCCACATCAAAGCTAGGATGGGACTGGAGGTTGGCATCCCACTTCTTGCAGCCCACATACCTTCTGTGGGCTTGCAGGGGGCAGTTTGGCAGCAAGGTGGGTGCTGCCAGGCTGGGCAGGTTCCACACAGTGCCATGGACAGGAGCTATTTATGAAACCAACTAGAAAAGTAGCGGGACAGGGTACTGGAATAGGTTGCCTAGAGAGGTGGTGGAGTCACCATCCCTGGAGGTGTTCAAGAAACATATGGACATGGCACTTTGGGACACAGTTTAATGGCCATGGTGTTGTTAGATTGATGGTTGGACTTGTGATCTTGGAGGTCTTCTCCAGCCAAAACAATTCTATGATTCTATGATAGGGAGCCTTTGCGTGTCTCCACCACCCCTACACCCTTCACACTTTGTTCTCTGTGATGGGTACAAGAGCCAGTGTTTGAGCACTGCTCATGCAGGAGCATCCTCCGTGCAGCGTGGCCACTCCAGGGGAGCAGCTGGTAGCAGCACCGGTGATGCCATGGGGTGGTGTGGATGCTGCTGGCCTTGGCCCGGTGACAGGGTTGAAGCATCTTGGCTGCAGTACACCTCTCCAGTGGTGAAGGGAGTCCAGCACCACCACTCCCAACTCTCTTCTCCTTCCCAGATGAAAGCAAACCTCCCAGCAAGGGAGAAGTGAGGCCAGCGGGGCTGCACTGCTCAAATTGAACAGTGACCCAATGGAAAACAGGGCAGCAGCAGCTTGTACCAACTTCCCAGCAGAAGAGCAGCAAGTTCTCTTGGGACTGACTTTTTCATCCCCGACTCCTCGCTGAGTCAGCCTCTATCTCACTTGTCAGTTACCAGCTTCCAGGAATACTAAACATTAAACAAGCGTCCTGCAGCTCCCAGGCCACTCCTTATCCAGCATGCTGGTGAAACGTGGGTGACAGCAGAGTGTGCCAGCACTGGAACGCTGCAGCCAATACCTGTGCTTGGTGTTGCCCAGCCTGGCAGCCCCAGGAGCACCCATGGGGTCGTTCTGCAGCCAACTCAGAGCTTTCGGCAGCGTCGCGCTCCCGGCGTGGGCTCCGTGCCCCAGGGTAGCTTTGCCCCGTCGGTTCGGCAGCGCTCGCAGGCGGTTGCCGCAGCTGCGCTGCCGCAGTGTGACTCGCGATGAGCAGGACGAGGCTGCCGAGATGCCTCGTGAGCCGCCCCGTCACCGCATCACCCGATGCTCGCCCGCCCACCCAGCCCCGGCAGGGCGTGGGTGCTCTTCCCTGTGCCTGTGAAAGCATCAAGCTGTCCGTGGCATCTCCCAGAAGGGGACGGAGGGTGGTTGGGGTGTCCCCAGAATGAGAGGGAAGCAGTGCGGGGTTGGCTGGAGTCTTTTTTGGGCCCTCCTGCCGTTCACATTAGCAAAGGGGAGGTTCTCACTAGATACAAGGGAGATTTTTTTTTTCCAATGAGGTGGTGAAACCTTGGCATGGATTCCCCAGAGAGGTGGTAGATGCTTAATCCCTGGAAACATTCCAGATGAAGTTGGTCAGGACTCTGAGCTAGTTGAAGATGTCCCTGGTACCTGCAGGAGGGTTGAACTAGGTGAACTTTAGAGGTCTGTCCCCACTCAAGCCATGCAATGGTCCTCCTAAGGAGGTGCAGCCTTAACTCACCAAAGCTGAAGAAGACAGCTCATTGTGGTTCCATGCAGCACATGCTGCAAGAGGGCTGCTGTAACTTGGTTCAGGGGGAGGTCACACCAGATGGGGATGCAGGAGGGAGGCCATGAACAGCCACTTACAGGAGACCTGCAGTGCAGAGAGGAGACACCTGCCTGAAAGCCTTGCCCAGGGCCACGCTGTGCCACATGTCCTGGTAGCTAACTGAGCTCTAGGTGCAAGGAGGGTACTGGACCAGCTTTGCATTGGTGCTGTGACCCCAGTTTGGGGAAGCCTATCAGGAAAATCTGGTAGTCATCACCTTCACACAACCACTGCCTGTGCAGGGAACTGTGTTTCACTGGGTGACATGTCAGTGTGTTGGCTTGTCTGGCAAAGAAACTGCTCCCCCATGTCTGTGGTGGAAGGTGAAGGGTTTTGGGGAAGACCTGTTCTGATGACCCCCAAAGCTGTGTGCCTGGGAGGGGAACGTCTCCCCACTGCCAAGGCTCAGCCATGTTCATGCCAACTCCTTCCTGACCAAGCCCTTTTTCCATGCCTCCCAACACCATCAGCCAGGGTCTGGTGGTTGGGTTTGGGAAGCCCTGAGTTGGTAGTGGAATGATGTGGGTTGCTTATCCATTGACTTCTAGAGAAAAGCATCCAGCAGTCAGGCTTGTGCCCAGCACAAGGTCAGCTGGGTGGGGGACAGTAAATTATGCAGTTTGCAGGTTAATGAAGACTGACTCTGGCTTCCTAAGCATCAGAATCCCAGAGGGCATTTGGAAACCTGGGGTTTGTAAGTTTACTTAAATGAATCTTAATGGTATTCATCTTAAAGGTATGCATCTTTGCAAGTGCCACAAGTGCCCTGGGTGGATGCTGGGGTGGTTGCTCTTCTAGGGCTTGCTCGAGCTTGCAGGGCCCAGGAAGGTTTAATTTGGACATTGGGAAAATATTTTTTCCCCAAAAGGGTTGTCAAGCCCTGGCCCAGGCTGCCCAGGGAAGCAGTGGAGTTCCCATCCCTGGAGGGAGTTAAAAGTTGTGCAGATGAGGTACTGAGGGACGTGGTTTAGTGGTGACTTGGCCATGCTGGGGTAAGGGTTGGACTTGTCGAACTTAAAGCTCTCCTCTAACCAAAATGATTCTATGACCTTGCTTTCTGATCAAAATCCCAGCCTCCAGAAAACCAGGCTTTTTAGCCACATGTCCCACAAGAATCAGTGCTGAGAAGGGCAGCAGTGCAGAGTGCAGCCACAGCTGCTGGTCTCTGTCCTGCGCCACTGACAGTGACATGGAGCTAGGCCAGCATTGCCCGGTCAGGCACCTCCTGGTAAGCACCAAGACCTGTCTGATCCCGAGGGTGACACATTACTAGCCTGGCAACACTAGTGTCAGGGCTGAAGTGGTAGGAGAGGAGCTCTTTGTCGACACTGGAGCTGAGCTGGCTGGCAGCCTGTACTGGCTGCTCTGCTGCTCAAAGCCTGGTAAAAAACTGCCTTGATTGAAAATAATTTTTAAAATATTGGCTTCTTTGGAGCAAAACCAGAGCAGAGCAGGGCCAGGGCTGCAGAGCATGCTGTGAACATGGAGTGTCTCCAGCTTGGCAGCCCAAGAGTAGCAGTGCTGCAGCTCAGCATGGCATTAAAGGTCTCAGGACTGAGTGCCAGGTGGCCTTGGCCCCAACCATGTGTCTCAGCAGACTCTGGAGCATTGCATCTCTTTGGTGAGCCCTGTTTCTCCCACAGTATGTCTTCACAACACCCATGTAGCTCCATGAGCAGCCATCAATACAGTTATTTGGGGACCAGATCAAATTTGCTGTCCCTTGCCTGGCCTTCCTGGATTGCAGTCTGGTGGTGGATCTTCTTCCCCTCCAATGCTGGGCACTGCACAGAGCAGGGTCTGGGGCAGTCTCAGTGCCACGATGAGTTGATTCCCCAAGCATGGCCCCAGCACACTTATTTATCCATCCAAGGGTGAACATGGGATGACCTTGAGAGTTATAGACTGAAGAGAGCAGTGAAATAACAGCTAAAATAAACAAATCAAGCTGTAAAGCTTGAAAACTATGAACTGGCTTCAACAAATTTGAGTCAGAAAGGAGAGAAAGCAGAGATGGACCAAAGATATGTGGTCCCTCAGGGTCTCAGCATGGGCTTAAGAGCTGAACACACTGAGTGTTTGACCCAGGGCCCTTGCACGCCTCCATTCCCACCCCTTCTGGTGACATCATGGAGATAACCACCTTGCACTCCTTGCTCAGGGGCTGAGCGTGGCCAGTTGAGTATATAACAGGCAACTCAAACAGCCAAGGGAAGAGGAAATGGAGAGGGCACAGGGCTGCACAGCTGCTGAGCTGAACACCAAATCCCATCCAAATCCAGCCTCTCATCTTGCAAGTGATCCGAGCACCCCATTCATGTGCACGTGGTGGCTTACTCAGGCTTTAGCACCTTGATAAAGGACAGCCCTTGAAGAGGAGCTTGAGGCCCATCCTGCGCTCCAGGCCAGCGCCACGTGTGAGCTCTGGAGGCTAGCATGATGCCCAAATGAAATCTGAACTGATCACCCTGCTCTCTAACTCCCAGCTCCAATTCTCCCTCAGGTTTATTCTGGACAAGAGTGGATTTGCTAGAAATAGTTAGCATAGAGGATGAGGGAACGAGGGCTCAAAAGCCTGTTCTCCCAGACTGTAATGGTCTCATTTGAGCTTGCAGCCCTGTGGTGGTTATCTTCTTTGGAAAGCTGGATTTGGAACTCATCCTGCTCGCAGCCTACCCTCAGCCTCTTCATCCCACAACAAAGTTGTCCCACTTGCTAGCTGGGCATTGCTGGGCTGAGTTGCATTCCTCTTTGTGCCTGCTCTGACAGACCAAAACAACCCAGAGACTCTGCAGCCCACCAGGGTGGAGAATGTGCCACCTCCCCAGCAGCTACAGGTCCCTGTGCTTTGGGCAGCAGGGCAGATTTTTGAGCTGAGCAGCTTCCTGTAGGACATGTGTCCTCACGGTGGATGATGAGATCTTTGAGTGGTAGTTGGCAATTAGGTTTGGGACCAGGGCAGCAGCTTCCAGGGCTGGAAGCCCAGGCACAAGATGTGTTAAAGAGCCTGGATTCCCAGCAGCAAGCAGTGGTCCAGCATGCTCCTCTCTAGGCTCAGGAGCATGAGGCAGAGAGGTGCAGAGGAGCAATGGGTTGTGGAGCTTGTCCGTGGCATTGCCCAGCTGATGTGCATGTTTTGTGTGCAGGTTGCTGTCCCCCCGACCCAGCCTGCTCAACACCACCAGTGACACCAGGCTGAACTCCTCACCGCAGAAGCCGCTGGACCTGAAGCAGCTGAAGCAGCGTGCTGCTGCCATCCCTCCCATTGTGAGTACCCCACCTGAGTGGGACAGGACTGGGAGCATGATGTCCATGTGTGCCTCCTGCATGCCCTTTGCTGGGCTGTGTCCTCTGTGGTAAGGTTGTGCTCATCCCAGCTTGTGGTCTGCTCCTGGTCATGGAAGCTCCACAGCAGACAAGGTGCTCTCCATGCAGAGTGTGTTCCCAGCTGCTGGAGCAGCTCTGCCAGCAATGTTTGGATGTCCCTGGAGCTCTTTTATCAGAAAGTTGTGGGAGGTCTGGGCAGAAAAAGCTTCTCATCACCACATGACTGCTGCCTCCCATTGCTTTAAAAAGAAAGTGTGCACCTTCCCAGCCCTACGCTTCTCTTCATCTCGTGTGCTTGAAGGATACCACTTAAGAAGCATTTATGCACTTCCTCACCCAGAAGCTCTGCCTCATGCCCCTTTCTGGTTACTCAGTAGCTGTGTACTGAATGAACATGTTTTCTCCAGGGCTGATGGTTCCTCCTAGTGCTGTGGGCTTAGGCTGTGACAAAAGCATCCTGGTATCTCCAGGGTCAGCAGCAGAGGAGCAATAGCACAGGTTGGACAGGGAGGAAATCCCTGCTTTGGGTTTTGAGTACCAAAGGAGGACCCATTGCTAGTGCTCTTACAGTTTCCATGTTACAGCTTTAAGATGTGACTGCTGTGAGGTGACTTCTGGCAAAAGCTACAAGCACTTACCTATGGATTAGTTGTTTTAAACAAGAGGAGTCTGAGGCTCTCCTGCAGTGTCATCAGCACAGGGGCTGACACTCTTTGTTGTGGGCTGTTTTTGATCTCTGGTGGCTGGTGAGCTTTGGAGCCCTGTTCGGGCTGGTGAGACTTGCAGTGACAGTGTGGGGCAGGTGCTTCTCGTAACACCTCCATGTCTTCAAGACTGTTAGGAATGTCACCAGCACATGACAAGCGTCACCAATTCTTATTGCTTTGCAGATTTCCGAAGGTTTCTCGGAGGGGATCTTGCAGAGTGGAAGCACAAAGCCTCAGGTGCCTCCCCACGCCTTGGCCCTCTACCAGCAGCAGATCACAAAAGCCCACGAGTCTGCCCGCGAGGACATGGCCCCGAGCAAGCTCTCGCAGTCCCAGCAGCCACAGGCTGAGAAGGAGCAGCAGCAGCAGCCAAGCAGCAGTCCCAGGGGGAAGAGCAGGAGCCCTGCTGTTGGTGACAAGGAAGGTAGGGATGTGCGCATGTCGGTGCACGTTGATCCCTGGGGAAATGCCTGGTGTGTGCCTGTGCAGCTGGGCGCAGCCAGCAGCCTTCCTGCTCTTTGGTGAAAGCTTGCTTCGGCCCTTGAAAGCTCTTTAATAGCATCTTGAAGCTGGAGAGAGGCATGGCTAATCTCCCATGTTCATTAGACAGTACATCATGTCTCGTTGAGCCCACAGCAAACACGGGGCCAGCCTGGAGCGCTGGGGAGGTGAAGATTGCCTTTATTAGCGTCTCTGCCATTCACTGGAGAGCAGAGGGGCCTGGAGGCATGCCAGGGCTCTGGGTACAATGGCTCTTTTCTACCTTGCTGGCTTTCTATAAAGAATGCTTTTAATGCTCAGCGGGGACCATTATTTCATTTTAAATCAATGCTAATACTGTGACTCGCAGTCCAAAGGTTCCTGTAAAGATTCTCAGTGCTTTCTCCCCGGAATAGCTCTGATGTGGTTTGGCTGCCTAATGAGCAATTCAGAGTTTCCCACCATAGAGAATCTGAAGCGTTATTAGCTTGAGCACCTGGGGATCAAGGTTAAGGAGAGACGGGAAGTCCTGATGAGACCATCCTCTAAATGTGTTTTTAATCTGACTGTTAGAGTCTGTTCCAGTTCAGAGTCTGTGTCCCTGCCCCTCACAGCCAGCCTGCAGTTCAGTTGCATGTGAAAATGAGACACTGTCACCAGTGACACAGCGAGAGGAGAAGGGAAGTTGGGTTGGGTGGATGTGATGCCCCCCCAGTACTGAATCTTGCACAGAGATGGGTACAGCTGCAAAAATGACCTGCTTATGTATGGAGATGGAGGGTGGATAAGACTACACTGATGAGTCAAATCCGCCCTGGGCCTGGGTTCTGATCTTTGTTGGAAAATCTCTGCACTAGTTCACCCTCGGGCAGCCAGGATCTTAACAGCCTGCTCTGCAGCATTCAGGCCCAGGTATTTATTCTTCAAGCTGTCATGTCCCTCTGCACAGAATGATATGCTTGCAAGAAGCATTGGTTGCTGGTAGTCAGCCAGATTTTCTTTCAACAATAAACAGTACCGTGTGTGCATCACACCTCCAGGATGGTTTGCATGTAAGCAAAGAAGGTGGCTGTTCACCTTGAAAGAAAGGGAGTTCCCCCTGAGGGGTGGTGCTGCCACCCATGAAGTCCCATCTCCAGCTGATCTCATCCTGCTGTGCTCATGTTTGCTGCCCAGGCGGAACAGTTCCCCTCCAGTTCTTCCCCCTGCAGAGGCAGGTAATCAAATTTGATCTCCTCCTGTGCCATAATCCTGTGCGGATCTGGTCTGGCACAGCTCAGCTTCCTGGTGAGCCGGATGCTGTGGCTGGCACCCAAACCCAGAGCTGTTCATCTCCAGCATCCGAGTGCTGCAGCTCCAGCTTCCTCGTGGCCACAAGAGGATGAGATGAGGCAGATTTTAGGGGGCAGGGTTTAGGGGTTGGAGATAAACCATGCTGTGAGCTCTCAGCACCATTAAATGCAAGGGTCTGATACCCAGGTGCATTCTTTATGTCTTTATTCTTTACAAAGCACTTTATTCTCTCCTTTCACATCTCTAAGGCTCTGAGTCTTACTTGGTTGTGAATCTTGTCACACCTCCTTGTACCCTTGAAAATGTCTGAGAGGCTCTGGACCACAGAAGTGTGATCTCCAGATCTGTGTGCTGAGTTGCACATGGGCTCTAGGGAATCATAGACTGGACATCTCTGTGATGGGAATATGCCTCCCATTTGAAAACTAGCAGGTTTTTGATGAGTCACCTCGAGGGGAGAAATCAAGTTTCCCAAAGCCCCTTATGGCTCAGGCAGCAAGTCAGTGCTATTTCTGCCTCTTGGAACAGATCCCAGCTGTAGGTCAGGGGTTAGAGGGGGAGGTGACCGATAGTTCTGGCAAATCTGTGTAGGTCCCGTCTCTGCCCTGCTGAGCTGTCCCAGTGCAGCGGCGCACACCCAGACTGCCAGCATGGTGCTGCCACATAACTGGGGTCGTGCATTAAGCAGGAGCGTCCAGCACAGGCTGCAAACCCTTCAGGAGAGCAGCCCTTTGCCACCTTCCAGCAAGGGGCCAGCTCCAGCGGAGCAGGTACTCCTGTTCCTCCCCTGCTTGATAAGAGCACTTGAACTCTTGCAGCCGCTCCAGAGATCAACATCCTTCGCACCACTCTGGATCCGCATCAAAGCCAAGTCTTGCACACATCCTGGCCACGGCGTTGGCTGCCTCGCAGCCGCTGGCTGGGGCTGTATCGGCTTGGAGGGCAGCCAGGCAAACGCTGTACCTTCCTGAGCGCTGCCTTCCGCGGCGAGCCGTGAATGGCGGGGCCCGGCCGAGGCAGGCAGCCCTGCCTGGGTCTCCTCGGCAGGCAGACGGATCCCGGTCCCCGTTGCCGAGTCGCCGCCGGGCATATCTTTGGTTATCGCTGTGCGGTTCGCAAGCCAGCGGCGTGGTTTGTGTTGATTTAGTTGTGTTTCGTTTGGCCTTTGCAGGCGATGGGGAGCCAAGAGCATTAATTTGGATGACGGATCATATAAACTCTGACTCCTTCACTCCCTTTCCAGGGGCTTGATAAACAGTAATAGGAACTCTCTCTTCCCCGCGTAAGTGCTATTTTATCTAGAGCTGGCTGAGTTATAGCCACCCGCTAATGCGGGGGCAATTAGGAGCTGGCTGCATTTCACAGGCTGGGGAGGCAGGCAGGGGAGGGGATTGCTCCCACGGGGAGGGGAGGAGGAACGGGGCTCTCCAAGAGCCATCCAGGGTGCACTGTAGTCTTGGCTGACAATGCCTTGGCGTAAGTGAGCATCTTCAGACAGGACATCCCAGTGCTGTTAGCCCCTACGCGAGCTGAGCTGAGAAATTTAGGGAGTGTGGACGTGCCAGGGGCTCTCTGACATCTGGAGGATGTGCCTGGATTCCCCCATGCTGGCAGGAGGAAGGGATCTTGTCTGGGATCCAGGATGAGGACAGAAGAGGCTGTAGCCCACCAGGCTGCAGAGGTGTGAGTGCTTGGACACCTCCGTGTGCCAATAATGGATTTCTTCTCTCACTGAAGGGGACAAGAATAATCTCCCAGCTTCTGAGTGCACCAAGCATTAATAACGATAATGCAGTAAAGCCTCATTAAATTGGGCCTCTGATAATCTACTTGCCCTATTATTAGGCTTAGCAGGATTCAGGCATCTATTTTTATCAAAACCTGATGGTTAAGGGCTGGGTTTGTTTGTGATTGCTGTAGTTTACTTCACAGTTTCTAATTTCTGGTCAATGCAGACATTACTTGGCGGGGGGGAGGGGTCTGAGGAAGAAGGGCAGTGCAAAATGAAGTGTTCATTGATTACAAATGAATCCCTCCCAAACCTGCCTGTAATCCATCCAGAAAAGGCTGTCTCATCCCTCTGCTCAGCAAAGCCTGAGGGTGCACTTGGCCTGGAGCTGGTGTGGGTGAAGCCCTTCTTTTCCTTGGCACCCTGCAGAACATGGCAGGCTTTGGGGAATCCCCAGCATGACGACTTCACCATTAACCATTTCATGGCCTCCAATCAGCCTTTTCATAGGCAGGGTGAAGCCAGCCTTGCATCCAGTGTCCCAAGCCCGATCTTTCCAGGAAGCTTCCCTGCCCTCAGCCTCAGTGCCTTGCAGAGGACCAGCAAGCTGCCCCAATCCCTGCAGAGGCATCTAATCATCCTGCAGAACCCCACTTGATCTTCATTTGCCTTTATGAGTCTCATACAGCATGGTTGTCCCAGGTGCTTGGAGAACATCTGCATATTATTCCCTTGCTGTCCAAGAAGCTGATGCCATTATCCCTGGCTGCTCCCCACAGCCTACAGATAGTTTATAGGCAGCAGCTGTCCTTCAGGAGCGGCTGAACTCTCACGTTGCCATGTGGGAATGCGCTTGTTCCCAGTGTGCTGATACACAGTGGTCTCTGGCAGTGGTTTGGGACTCTCCAGGCACCCTGTGCCTGGCTGTGCACGCAGACAGTGTTGTCTCCAGACAGCTTGTGCCTCTGCTGGAGATCTCCCACAAGCTAGAGGGGACTTTGGTGGCTTTTGGCTTTAACCTTAGTGAAAGGTTTGGCAGGATTATGGTTAATCCCCCAGCTCTGCTATGGTGGCTGATGCAGAGCTGTGGACACAGGCAGGAGCTGTCTGGGAGCAGTTTGCACTTGGCTGGGCCTTGATGAGAATCTGGACCCTGCACTCATTGCAATAGCTGTCTGCTGAGGTTAGCCACTACCCTGCCTGCACAGTGAATGCCATCTCTCCTGGGTGTCCATGGTGGTCCTGGCTGGCAGTGACACTAGCAGAGTCACTAACATGGGCATCTGTCCTCCCTGCTGCACGGTTAAGCATCTGAGTGTAGTAAAAGCTGTCATATCCAAGCAGTGACACCGAACCCTTTTCGTTTTAGTTGGGTTGGGTAATTCAGCCCTCAGATCATGGCTGGCCAAGACTGAACTGAAGCCACTTCCCATGAGAGCTAACTCTGGCTTCCCTGTCCATGTCCACAGGGACCTCTGACCCATGGGGACCATTGAGTAAGCTGTTTGCTTTCTGTTTTCCTTGCAGAAAAGGCTGTGCACTTCTCACCCATCGCAGAGGCTCAGAAGCTGAGCGCAGAGCCGACGGCCACCTCCTGCTGGCCCCCTGTCCTGTCCTACCCACGGGATGTGATCAAAACCTCTCCCCAGGCAGAGCCCCACTTGTTTCAGTACAACCCATCAGGCAAGTAAAAGCCACCTGTGCCCTCTGTCCTGCCCCAGGGCCAAGCACAGAGGCTGTGCTGCAGCCACATCACAGCTCATGCTCTTGAATCAGTGCAACTTTTCGGAGAGGGGGTAAGAGCTGAGCTTTGGCTCAGCACCAAGCTCCCTTGCTGCTAATGCAGGGGTCTGAGAGTGTCCCTGCCGGTCTCCCAGCTCTGGCCAGGGCAGGTCTGGGGACATGTTTTGTCACAGAACAGTGTGGGTGCCCCTTGCACTGCCTTCGGTTCCAAGTCAGACAGGTTTCATGCCTCTCTGCACTGTCCCTCTCTGTCTGGCGGATGGCAGGCAAGTCAGACACAGAACATGCTCAGGCTGCAGAGGGGACAAGGCAGTCCTTTAAGCTATTCCAGTTACCAAAACAGTTGTGTGACTCAGATGCTAGGGCAGGCTCCCAGCCAGCCAGTTTGCCGCCTCCAGTCCCCCATTCCTCTCAGCCTTCCCTCAGCCTTGCTAATGTTCGTGTTTCCCACACAGGACACCCCATCCCTCTAAACCTGCATGACAGCTCTCGCTCGGGGCTGCAGAGACTGGCGAGCATCTCCAACCCTCCCCCCCTCATCTCCTCCACCAAGCACCCCTCTGTGCTGGAGAGACCTGTTGGATCCATCTCCCAGGTAAGGGATGGGGTATGAACAGTGGGAGCACTTCGTGGGGACTGGCAGCCACTCTCTGACCTCTTCTGTCACACCACAGGGTATGCCTATCCAGCTCCACACGCCCTACAGCTCCGAGCATGCCAAGGTCCCCGTCGGCTCCATCACCATGGGCTTGCCACTGACCATGGATCCCAAGAAACTGGGTAAGAAATCAGGAGGCAAGTGATTTTTCATGTGCTCCAAGGGCAGCAGGAGAGAGGTGAGATTGTTGGCATTGTAGGGGAAAGAAGGAGTGCAGGCCGCAGCAAGGGAGTGCAGAGGGACCTGCTAAGAGGATGAAAGGATTAGTCCATCAAGAGAGCAGAGGCATGGGGAGCTAAATTTGTGCACTATAGGAAACCAGCAGCTCTGTCAGAGACACATCCCAGCCTATAAATACCCTCCAGTTAATACTGTGATTGAAGGAAGGAAATATATTGCCACTCCCCAGGCTGGTGGGATAAAGAGTAAATAGCCTAAAGTGAACAAAGAAAGTGTTTAGTTTGCAGATTTGGAAGTATTTCTTAACAGCAGAAGGGGTTGGAGCAGGACCGAGTCCGAGGAGAGGGGAGCTGGGCCCTGTTTGCCAGTGTGCATGGGTGCCATTATAAATCAGCAGTGGATTTTCAATGCCAGCCCTGCTCCTGGTGCAGGCAGCACCCAGCAATGCCTTTGCCAGGGTGAGAACAAAGATCTGGCTTTGCTCACTGGTGGCTGTGCACTTCACTGCCTGTCACAGCCTTGGAGAAGGTTGTCCTAACATAGTGGGGATGGCAGAGACGCCAAGGAGATGGCAGCTAAGGGCTGGCAGAGATGAAAGCCTCAAGCAGCAGAGCAATGTGGCCCCATGCACCTATACTGATATGTGGTTAATGTTTTCCAGTGCCTTTTCCTGGAGTAAAGCAGGAACAACTATCTCCTAGAAGCCAGGCCAGCCAGCCAGAAAGTCTGGTTCTGCAGCCATCCCAGGAGGGCTCCATCCTGCGGGGTGAGGAGCTGGGGGTGGGAGGGATGCTGGCACTGCCAGGCCTGCCAAACGCTGCTCTGCTGCGGCTGCCCGATGATTTTGGGTTTGGTTTCTGAGGTTGTGCCCAATCTGAGTGATCTCTTCACCCCTTTTCTCCATTGTTGCCAGTGTGGTGACAGATAGGTCTGTCCAATGTCTGTGTTTCTAGCCATCTCCCCGAATCAAGGCCTTGTGCATTGATACTGGGAGAGGTTTTGTGTTGAAGGGGCACCCCAAAGTCTGTTGCTTAAGACGGAGTGAGACCTGTTTCAGTGCCATTAATCGGTTTCCTTCACTGCTGCTGCACAGCCACGTTTCATTTAAATCTATCCCTCCCTTGTTTCTTTCCTCATTAGCCATGCAGAAGAAAATAAATGCAAAGATGTTGGTTTTAAGTACAAATAGTGATTTCTGAACCCCCCCCAGTCAAGGCAGTGGGATGCATGAGTGCATTGGGCTGGCTCCAACCCAGCACAGATAACCAGCAGATGAACTTAAACCTCCACGAGCTGCATCTCGTTGGAGATCTGCTCTGATCACATCAAGAGAGGCTGAGACAAGCTGTGCTTTCTCCCAGGGCCATAAATCTGCCCAGCCCCTCTATGAACCAGGGAGCTGAAAGCCTTAACCCATTTTAACACCTCCCAGCCCTGGGCTTAGGGGGCTGAGTCCCTTAGGACAGGGTGGGAAGGGCTCTGGAAGGCATGGGATTTAACACTGATGTCACTTGAAGGGCTTTCCTTTGGGTAGCTCATCTTGGTGGAGATGAGAGCAAATCCTGCACTTAATCAGGAATCTCAGCCCCCACAGTTTTTGTGCTGAAGAGCAAGTCCAGCCCCTAGCTCACTGATTTGTGTCCTACAGGTACTTCCCTCAGCTCTGCCTCAGGAGGGAGCATCACCAAAGGAACACCCACGTCCAGACCGCCTCCGGAGTCATCCATCACCTACCGGGGGTCCATCACACATGTAGGTCCCTCATCTCTAGTGGGTTTTGCTTCCTGAGTACTGGCAGCTGCAGCTTGTGGTGTTGGATGTGGGGACCCAGAAGTTTGTGGACTGTACTGCATGTGTGGCATGGAGCTGAGAAGTGGGGGCCTCTGTGATGTTCCCATTCCATGGAACCTGTTGGAGATGTCTGCAGCCAGAGCCTTTGCAGCCTCCACTTGGAATGTCACAATCCGCATCCCATGAGCTGAGCTTGCAGATGAGCACAGCTTGACAGAGATGCAGATCTTTACAGCACATCTGACCCCCCTTGGCTTTTTGTAGCTGTCAGAAATGGAGACAGAAGCAGCTTTGAATGGCTCTGGGAAGATAATCTTGCCAGTGCAAGCAAGCAGAGCAGGGAGGAGAAGATGGGCAGAGGGCCCAGGCCAGGTGGAGAAGACAGAGAGGCTGGGTGGTTCACGTAAGGTAGCGAGGTCTCCTGCCATGCTACACAGGGGGTCCTGGCCAAAGGCTCTCTGGAGCAGGAAGGTACTTTGGCCTTAATCTCCACCATCCATCTTCAGAAGAGCAGCTGGCAAGCGAGCGATAGGTTTTTGCAGTGTGAGTTATTGCTCATCTGGTAGCAGAGCACAGAGCATGAAGAAAAGCCTGCGCTGCTTCCCATGGGGATTTTATCTGGCCATCATTCAGATACTTAAAGGCACTCACATCAGATTTTTGCCTGCCTCATTCAGGGAGGGTGACTATGTTCCCTTTGGCTGTGGGGACCTGCACCTAAATCCAAGCCCAGAGCAAAGACTTAACTTGCCTGGTGCCCTGCATCCAGCTGCTGCAGGGCTGTAGTTAACCCATCAGGGCAATTGCAGGCTCCATCCCCTCACATGCCCCTGCAGCAGCTACAGGCAGCAGTGGGTGAGCATGAAGGGTCTTGAGCACCACGTGTCAGAGATCAGATGCACAGGGTTTGCTGAGACACTGTTTTATATACATCAGGATTGCTTTCGCTTGAAAATAAGGTTTCAAGCTCAGCCCAGGGCCCTTGTGCTTGCCCAGTAGCCTACATCCCTCTGCTCCCAGTGGGGGGAAGGAGCCTCCCGTTCCATCAGCAGCTCTGGGCACCAGAGTTGACATTTGATCTCAGATTAGTCATCCAGTTCACAGAAGGCAGATCTTGAATATATGCTCTCTGCTCTGAAGCCATCTGTCATCACTTGCTTTCAAATCCCCTCTGAGCACGTCCACAGAAGGCAGATGACTTACCTGGAGCTGGCAGAGCCATTCCTGGGTGTATTGCAAGGGTGACCCATCAGAGCATGGAACCCGCATGCTGGCATGTCCTGGCAACTGCAGCAGGGTTTTGGAGAGCACTGCTGCTCAGAGGGATGGGATGGGATGGGAAAGTAGTCTGCACTGGCACAGCCTGGAAGCACCAGCAGAGCTGGCTGGAGCATCGCTTCCTCAGGCCTTCCCATGAGCATCAGTCATGGAGGTTGGTGAGGTTAACTGAGCAGAATTAGGAGGCTGTCAGTCTGAACTGTCCTATCACGATGGCTATTGCCACTCACTACTAACACGCTGTGGTGGCAGAAGGGTGTTAATCACCAGCGACATCTTCAAGGACATCCAGCTCTGGGTAATTTGAAAGGGATTCAGAGAGGCTGTGAGTTGTGTCCACGTGTGCCTCCAGGGAAAGAGAAGTTTTGGTCATAGCAGTTTGTGTAAGGAGCCTGCTGCTGTTTCTCTTGGCGAGCTAACTGGCAGCTTTCACTCTCCGACCTGCTCCAGGACTGATCTCACTGATGCTTGCCATCTCACCCGGGCAAGCTGCCAGCCGCCAGCTCTCGCATGCAGGCAGCTCTCTGAAGGTCACACTTGCTGCCAGCAGATGTGCCCTGGGTGAGCAGGATGTCTCAGTGACTCCTGTTCCAGGCTGGGCAAACAGGCTGCAGGGACAAAGCTAACGTTCGAGCAGTCCTCGCTGTCACCAGTGTCCCCAGGGAGGCACCACCCTGTTCCCCCAAACCGGTGGAGTGGACCTGAGCTGAGTGTCTGCCTCCAAAGCAGGCAGGGTGAGAGAGCTGTTATCTGGGAGGTGCGCACTGTGCTCACCCCTCGCCTCTTCCCCGCAGCCTGGCACAGGTCACGTACCTTTGTACCACTCCTCGTTATCGTCCTCATCAATAATTAAGCTGCGAGTCGCTCGCTGTTGGCTGCGCCAGGCAGCCGAGGCCGGGCACACTCAGCCTCCCGCGGGGAACAGCCTGTCCCTGCGCGCGCTCACTTAATTGCTTGTGACACTGTTAAATATGGATCTTGGTGGCTTTCCAAGGGCACCCCGGCAGAAGTGCTGTACAAAGGAACCATTACCAGGATAATCGGAGAAGACAGCCCCAGCAGAGCAGACAAGGCGAGAGAGGATGCCATGCCCAAAGGACATGTCATCTACGAAGGGAAGAAAGGCCACGTGCTGTCCTACGAGGGTGAGTTGTAATCCTCTGCCTTTGGGGGGCTTTGTGCTTGGGAGTTGGGAGCTATTTGAGGAAGGGCTGATGAGGTGCAGCAGGCCAGCCTTCGCATCTGTGCTTCCATTGGCATTTCTCTCCCTTCCTACACTGCCTGCCAACAGCCTGGCTAGGTCGCCCCCTGTTCTGTGTGGTTATCTGGCCTTGGAGGTGGCTTTGCCAGCAGGCTGGGGCATGGTGGAGCCATGGCTGTGGCCAGGATCTATGGTTTTGGGGAGCAGGGGCAAGTAGAAGTCCACATGGGAAGGTACTGACTGCCTTCATCCCTAACACCTCTGCACAGGAGGGTCTGAAAGCATTGTGAGAGCACCCCCAGGCTCTTGGGCCGAGATAGGTCTCAAGAATCTGCAAGATGAAGGCAAATCAGGTAGTTCAGCATACAGGTTTATTTGGCCACCCTACCAGCAATGTCATGGGCACCATACAGCTTTCCCAGCATGAGGCTGCACTGCAGGAATCCTCCTGGGCCAGGCAGCACCATTCCTCAGTATCTTGTGAGCTATGCTACAGCATCGGTAGCTATTGGAGACGCGAAGCCGTTACCACATCCCTCAAGGAGTCTCTCTGGTGGGTGTAGTGGCCTGTTGCCAGCTGCTATCATCTGAAGGTGGTGAGGACTCCAAATGACCACCCCAGAGCCCAGTCTAGGGTAAGAAGCTGCCCTTGGCACAGACAGTGTCACTTGTTGACTGGGATGACTCTTCCTGACTGGAGAATAGTGCTGAAAGAGTATGGCAGAGCAAAGGTGAGCAAACAACTGGGCTGTTCCTAAGTGGGCCCTGAGAGACCCAGAAGTCATGCTGGAGCACACACCCCTGCTGTATGGCAACGCACCAACAGTGCCTTGCTGCATTGGCGATGCCAGGAGGCTGTCACCAGCTGCTCCTGCCTCCTCAGTGCTGCTCACAGCTCTGGCCATCAAAGCTGCTCAGCAAGTCTCAGTGTCTCCTATTAGAGCTCCAAAGATGTTCTGCTCCAGTTAAGCTGGAAACCACTTCTCCGTGCTCACCTTTTGCCTTGTGCTGGCCTGGGCATCTCCTGGCATGCAGCAGGGCTCCTACTCATCATCCACAGCTGGGGTCAGGAAGAGTTGAGTTACAGACACTGCAGCCCTGTGTCCTCATGTGTCATCTCTCTTCTCAGTTGAGTTTGGAGATGACTAAGGAGCAAATCCTAACCTCAGCCTGTATCTCCGTGTGGCTTCCTTACCTTTCCTGGGGCCGAGCATCCTTTTTATCCTGCTCAGCAGCCTGGAATTAGTCCCACAAGTAGAAGATGCCCAGCAAAATCCGTTTTCTCTTGCCCACAAGTGCAGGCAGCTGGTTTTACTGCAGGCTGGTGGTTGCAGACTGGAGGCAGAGGGTTCAGGTGAGGCCACAAAGGATGACTTGCAGGCTGCAGCTGATGCCATCTTGGTGTGTGCCCTGGGACCACAAGGGCCTTTCAGGACAAGAGTCTTCACCATGCTTCTCTCCTGCCCTGTGGAAGCCGGCTTGTCCCATGCCTGCCTGCCTTCACTGTCAACTCTAGCCCAGATAAGAAGTGTCACCATGGGAGACTTGTGTCTGGGTGCCCTTTGGGACAGTTGGCAGGGCTCGGACCAGGGAGGACGCAGGAAGCGATTCAGGACTTGTTTGTGCAAGAAGCTATTTTAGTCTCCTTTTCCCAGGCTTGGAGTCGAATAAGGTTGATCTCAGAAATGGTGCCACCAGGGGGGAGATGGGCAAGGCTCCTGGCAGCAAGTGCTGCCCATGACCAGAACTGGGATCCTGGACAGCAAAGGAGACCTGCAGATCAGACTCTTCCCTGTTGCACACGCTCATTGGTGTCACCCCATCTCCCTGCTTGCAGCCTGAGCCCATTGCCTCTCATCCTACCCCCATGGACATGGATGAGGAATTAATTCTTTCCTTTCCACAGCAGCCTTTTCCATGCCTGATGGCATTTATCTCATCCTGAGTCATCTTGCCTGCTTCTGCAACCCAGCCAGCCCTGCTGCTTCGCTCCTTCCCCCACCCCATGCAGCCTGGTGAATTTTTGCAGTCCAGAGCAAAAAAGAGTTAAAAAGAAAAATTAAAAAAGAGGGGGGGGGGGGGAAGGAAATTAAATAAGAAAACAGAAATTGTTGATTGTGAGTTTTGGCAAGCTGGGAAAAAAATTGCAAATTCTTTAGTGTCATGAGGGTGCTTAAAATAAAAGAGCTGTAATGAGGCGAGATCCTGGAGCATGTGCGAGCTGAATTGTGCTAGATTGGTTATTCTCATCCCGCACATGATTGCTGGTGGCTTCTGCAAGGCAGGGGACGTGGCTTTGGAGAGGTTTTCTTTCTGTTTAGTCTCTCTTCTCCCTCCTGCCCTCCCCCTGCTTGCCGGCGGTACAAAGGGTGCCCTGCTGCAGGAGGTGGCAACAGATGTGCCTTGATGATAGGGTGCGGGCGCTAGCCCCGCGGCTGCCGTGAGCTGCTTGGCTGCTGCTGAATGTCGCCCCTGGACTTCTCCCATTGAATGAGCCTCAAGTGAAGGCTGGGGGACAGATCCTCCTCTTGTTTCCCCACGCACAGCCCCAAACACTTTCTGGATCGAGTGGGTGCTGACTGCAGAAACCAGCAGTGGGTGTGAAGTTGTAATAATCCTGTTTTATTAATTACTGGTTTTGCCAGAGAGAACTTTTGTTCCCAGTTGTCTCTGAGGGAATGAATGTTTTTAACTTCTTCATTTTCTCTCATCGTTTAACCACCTCCTCTGCCCACAGAGAGGAGGAGCTGGGCACTGACAAGCCTCGGCAGGCTTGGGCAGACCGGCCACAAGGGTAGAGACGTTTCTCTCTCCAAGCCAACATAGAATCAGAGAATGCATTGTGTTGGAAGAGACCCTCGAAGGTCCTCCCAGCATCACTCAGAGCTCACTGCATTAAGCACCAGGCAGCTGGATCAGAAGTTGCCTGCTGAAGTCACAGCTCACCACACTCAATGGATGTCCATCACCCAGGGTGGGTGTGGTGCCGTGCTTGCAGAGGGGTGGAGGTGTAACTTAGGACAGTTGTCCACTGTTCATTTGCAGAAGAATCTGCTGTAGGTTCAGATGAGGAGGTAGTCAGTGGTCTCCCATGGCACTAGTGGTTTGAAGTGGGGAGTTTTGGGTTTCTCGGTTCAAGAAACGGGGAAGTATCAGAGAGAGTCCAATGGAGGTTATAAAGATGAGGAGGGGAGCAGAGCATCTCTCCGATGTGGAGAAGCTGAGAAACCTGGGGCTGTTTAGACTGCAGAAGAGAAGACAGAGGGGATCTTCTCAATGGTTATCAATATCTAAAGGGTAGGTGTAAAGAGGATGGGGCCAGACTGTTTCCAGTGATGCCAAGCGACAGGACAAGGGGCAGCGGGTGGAAACTGGAGCCACACAAGGTTCCACCTGAACATAAAGGAAGCACTGCCACAGGCTGCCTACAGAGGCTGTGGAGTCTCTGTCTCTGGAAAGATTCCAAACCTGCTTGCTCTTGGGCAGCCTGATCTAAATGAACCTACTTTAGCAGGAGTTGGATTAGATGATCCCCAGAGGTCCCTCCCAGCCCCCACCATGCTGGGATTCTGTGGTTCTGTAGTGCTTGCTCCATCAGTCTCGTGTGAGTCTTTTCACCATTTCTCCTAGTTCTTGAGTGCACTCGTCGCTGTTTCAAAGGAATCATTCCAGTGTTGTCTCTCCCCGCTTTTCCCTGATCTTCTCACCCAGGGAGTGTCTCAGCAAATGTTGAGGCTGGCCAAGGTCCCAGACAGTAGGTGTCTAGCAAAAATCAAAACAAATAGGAAAAAAAAAAAAGGCAAATCCCCAGACCCACAGGGCCAAGTTCATTGGAACCGCAGCTGCTCCCACCAGCACCGTGCTGGCTCCAGGCTGTGCCACTGCCTGCACCATGGTCCCCAACAGGGAGGGAGTGGAACACAACAGGGCGGATGCTCCTGCCCAAGCAGGAGGCACAAATCTAGAGTCTGAGGCAGGCAGGAAGGGGAGAAAACACCAGCTGAATTTCTTGGAAGCCAACCTCACACAGTGTTTCTGGTGTTGCCAAGCAGTGGCTGATGCTGGGATGGGATTTGACCTTTCATCAACACACACACACAGAAGTAAACACCCTCCCTTGGCCAGTGCTGACTTTCTGTGCTCATAATGGTGCTTCTTGGTGTTTCCTTCCCCAGGCGGAGTTGCTGCTTCTCAGTGTCCAAAAGAAGACAGCAGGAGCTCAGGAGCTTCACATGAGACCACAGGAACCAAGAGGACCTACGATATGATGGAGGGGAGGATCACCCGAGGCTTATCAGCCCGTGATACTTTATCTGCCAGCATTGAAGGTGGGTCTGGGTGAAACCTGTCCCCCATGCCACGTGACTTGCAGAGGCCTCATCTTGTCCCTTGTCTACATGATGCACCTTCCCATGCTTGTGTTTTGAAGGTGGTTAGATAGTATCCTGCAGCATATCTCAACAGGACAGGACCTGAGCAGCATGGGACACACAGTGGCTCCTGTGTCTTCAGTTTCTGTCCTGGGTGACCAGTTTCAGGACTACAATAAAGGAAGCACATTTGAGAAAGAGATACCAAGTCATTTAGAAAGTGTTGATGTTTTAACTTGTCGTCTCAGGAGTCCTTGGTATCAATGTCACACATTTGTTGGAGACAAACTGCTATGTCAAAACCCAACTTTCTCCCTTGGATCTGTTCTAGGTCTCATGGGTCGAGCGATCCCTCCAGACCGACACAGTCCCCATAACCTAAAGGAGCAGCATCACATGCGAGGCTCAATTACACAAGGTAAAGCCTGCGTGCAGAAGATGGCCGTGGCCCTCAGAGATCAGGTGGGGAAATAGGAGGAAGCAAGAACAGGCACATCAAGGTTCAGCTGCAGTTCTCTGCAGCCTTGGTTATGTGGTCAGAGAGATTTTCAGTCTTAATTAATTTCTACCAACCTAAGCTCTCAGCAGCGTTGGGGAAAAATTTTTAGTGTCTGTCATGAAGGCAGATTGAAACCGGTGCAAAATGGGTCCAAAAAGTGATGATAGATGTGAGGTGGCCCAGCTGTGTTAGTGGCAGAGCTGCTGTGTGTTCTCAGCTGGGTACCAGTTGTGGGGTAATGTGAATTAACCAGAGACCCCCTTGAGCTGAGCATCTGCACAGGGACTGAGAGTCCAGTGTCCAGCCAGGGAATCACATTCTGCATCTGCTTGGGGCTTACAGGAATACCTCGGTCCTACGTGGAGGCCCATGAGGACTACCTCAGAAGAGAAGCCAAACAGCTCAAGAGGGAAAACACTCCACCAAGGGACTTATCTGATGCCTACAAGGTCAGGTCTCACGAGGGCCTTACTCCTCTGAAAATGAAAACAGCCCACGAAGGCCTGGTGGCCACAGTGAAAGAAGCAGGAAGATCAATCCATGAGATTCCCCGTGAGGAGCTGAGGCGAACACCAGACATCTCTCTGGCAAGACCTCTGAAGGAAGGCTCCATCACACAGGTGAGTACAGGGTGAAGAGTGGATGAGATTAGTTCTACTCAGGCTGCCGTTCTTGTGCAGACCCTGAGGACAGTTCCCAAGGTAAAAGGAGAGCAGAGAGAGCTTTATCTTGCAAGCCTATCAGTGGTCAGAACTGAGGTTCTGCTTGGGTCTAGGTTGCCTTTTCCATCCTTTGATGGAGTTGCTTCCAACCCATACTATTCTGTGATCCTTCCCAGTGGATAAACGGAAAACCCCAGGGAAGGGAGCTCAGCACCTCCTGGCACATGAGGGATGCCCCATCCACATGTGTACGCGGAAGGGGCCAGAGTCAACTTGGTGCCCTCAGCAGTTGTGACTCTGAGTCTCCTCCCTTCATGGGCAGCTGCCAAGCCAGCAAGGTCAGTAGCTAGGGTGAACCATGGCATGCTGTCTCCTGTTGGGCTCCAAATATTTGGAGGGTTCCCATGGCACCTCATAACCCTACCTCATTTCACAGCATGTGTAGGAAAGAGGCGTGATGGGCACAGACAGCCTTCAGCGCTGACTCATCGGCATCATGTTGGAGCACAACAAGACATGCAGGATGGGCACTCCACCCTGTCCTGCACCGTGTGGAGCTATTATCTCTGCTTTGCCAGTGGCTGTTGCCATTTGACCAAGTCAGCCACTGTGATGACCAGAACACAGACGCATGAGTCCCACTGAAACTTGGTGGGATGCAGTCACTTCATCTCTGCTACTCTGTACACTCCTTTGATGTCCCCTCTGCCTTCTGTCCCCAGGGTACTCCACTGAAGTACGACAGCAGCTCTTCCTCCTCAAGTACCAAAAAGCATGACGTGAGGTCCATCATTGGCAGCCCTGGCAGGACTTTTCACTCTGTGCACTCACTGGATGTCATCCAAGACCCGAGGAATCTGGAGAGAGCTTACGAAGAGAGCCTGAAAAACAGGCCAAGCCCAGTCACAAACTCGGGTGGCTCCATCGCCAGAGGGGCTCCTGTGATTGTTCCCGAGCCAGGCAAACCCCACCAAAGTGCCCTCGCCTATGAGGACCACCAAGCAGGGCACAGCACAGCCTTCAGCAGCCACTTGCATAGAGGGTCTCCAGTCTCTACACGAGAGTCTACACCACGGCAGCACGAAGGTACTGAGCAAACCTCTTGATGCTGATTCCTAGGAAGCTTGGTGGGCAAGGCGAGTGGGAGGTGGCTGCTGACCCCAGCTGCTTAAGCTCTTCCCAGCAGGTGCCTGTTGAACTCGTTCTACCCAGCACCCCACACCCACTCTTGCCTGCAGCCGTGGCTGACTCATGGCAGTGGGGCAGCTGCCAGGGACAGCTGAAGCTCAGCTGCCTTCCTGGGGGGTGCTCATGTGGTTGCAGCAAGAGCACCCCACGTCTGTGCCAGGGTAGCTGAAGGGAGTCACGGGCTATGGCTGGTGGAGTTGGTGTTTCAGAATTGTCTTCCCTGCCCTAGCACCGGCCCAGGGCACCTTTGTTTAATGCCCTAGGTGAGAGGATCCTCAGGCTTTTCCTCAGTCTGGTGTGTTTGCTGAACCTCCTGTGTCTGTGCCTCATCCATCACCTGAGCACCCAAGTGCCACACCTCCAGGAACACCTAATCCCTTCTGAGCCGGTAGATCTGAGCAGTGTGGCTAATCTTTGGGATCTGCCTTCTCCCCAGCCCATCTGTCTGCACCAGGCAGGGGCTGCCCATGCTCCCTGGCATCTCCTATCACCAAGAGCCAGACCTGAGGCTTCTGGGAGGCAGGCATGTGCCTGAGCTGGGCTCAGTGATTTGATGAGACACACTCAGATTCAGAGCACAAAATCCCCTTTTGTGGGCAGGATCAGTGCTGAAGTCCATCCCTGAGACACCTTCCTGCTAGCTATGGGCAACTGCTTCAGGGCCTTTTGCATCTCCCACCTGTGAATCCTTGTCCTGACCCAGGAGTCCTGTGATCTGGGGCTGTGCAGCACAAGCCATCGCAGTCTGACAAAAAGCAGGGCCAGGATGCACCTCCCCAGTGAGAAATGGAAGATGGATGGGACTGTGCAGTGCAGGGCTCCTCCAAAACGCCTTCCCCATCACTCCCTCCAGCTCTCCATGGTCAGTGTGTCCCATTGCCTCAGCCTCTGCTGCATTCCTGGTTCAGTCACTGGGGAGAAGCCTTCATATGTTGGCATCTCTTTGGAATTGGCACATGTGCTGAGGACAGCACAGGACAGGCAGTGAGGAGGCATCTCGAGGCTAAAATCTGTTTTCCTGCAAAACACTGGTGAGAGGGTGGATTTCTGTGTCCAGAGCTCACCTGGCTTTGGGCTGCAGAGGATCTGCAGGAGTCCCAGTGGTGTGGGTCAGAGCTGGAAGGCATCTTGCCCTGAACTGCCTGACCTCTCCTTTGGCTTCAGCAGCAGGTTTGATGTATTATGAGATGTCAAGAATAGTGAAGGGAGCAGGATCTCCACTTCACATGGACTGTCTTGGAGCCCAGTGTTTGGTGTGCAGGCTGATGCAAGGGCTTTGGTTACACTGCTCGGGGAGGGTTTATGTCAGCTACTGTCCCCAGCCTGCTGTTAGAGACACAGGAACTGGTAATGCTCATCCCAGGTTGGGTGAGAAGTGCTACCAATGTCCAGCTCAGGAGGGAAGAGCCAAGAGAAATCACTGACATGACCCAACTTGCCCTCCCTCTGCTGGGAAACAGCTTACAGCTCTGGAGGGTGATTGAATCTCTGAACTGTGTTGCATCACCATTGCTGAGATTTTTGGGGTCTCCAGCTCTGCCCAGCAGCAGTGACCTCCTCGAGCCAAGGAGCATGACAGCAAGGCTCCATGGCTAGCTGCTTGTGCAGGCCAGGATGAATTCAAACTGCCCAGCATGGATGTGCTGGGTTGGAGGGATGGGATGGTTTGAGGACAGACCTGACCTCCTGGGTGCAGCCAGGACTGGGCTTGCCTCACCCTCGGTGGCGTAATGGGGCATAGCAGTGCAGGGAGGAGGAGAAGGTCCCTCAAGTTCAGAGTAACTGTGAGAGTCCCTGGATGACATTCTTGGCCTGAGGCATCCTTCAGGGACACAACTTGGCCTTGGCTATCTGTTTCTGACTCATTTCCTTCTGCTCACTGCAGGGAGTATCACTGCTGGGAAGCCAGTGTCCCAGGACAGAAAGATTACCCCCACGTCGAGGGAGCTCACCAACTCCAAGTCTCCACATGCCCCCGTGGCTGACCACCACCACCCCATCTCCCCGTACGAGCACCTGCTCCGCGGCGTGGGTGGGGTTGACCTGTACCGAGGACACATCCCGCTGGCTTTTGACCCTGCTGCTATCCCGAGGGGAATCCAACTGGAAGCAGGTACCTTCAGCAGGGATGTGGTCTAGCTGGGATTGGTTTTCTCTTGTGCTCCAAAAGCTTGAGGTCTTTGAGGAAACCTGCTTCACATCTGCATCCTTTTCTCTCCCAGCTGCTGCTGCTTACTACCTGCCAAGGCATCTGGCTCCAAGCCCGACCTACCCCCACCTCTACCCCCCATACCTCATCCGGGGCTACCCGGACACAGCTGCCATGGAGAACCGACAGACCATCATCAATGACTACATCACATCCCAGCAGATGCACCACAACGCCGCAGCCACAGCCATGGCGCAGCGGGCGGACATGCTGCGCGGCTTGTCACCCCGGGAGCCCTCCCTCGCCCTCAACTACGCAGGTCCTCCCTGTGGCACCATCCAGGGGCTTGGGGACGTTTGGGGAGGAGGAGGCTGGGTCAGCTCCGGCACTGGGGCCAAGGGCTGAGCCATCAGCACAGTGCCACCCAGCAGTGTAGGACCTTGGCTGCTCAGTGTTGGGGACAGCAGGGGGGAATGTGATGCTTTTTTTGGCCATCATTAGTTAGTTGAGGCTCATTATGTGCAGCTCTGATTTTGGGTCATGGGAACACTTCCCATCCTAGACCTGCTGGAGGTGAAAATACACTCCCAGAAGGATATCTTGCTTTCTGCAAGAGCAGGGTGTAGTGGTCCTGTCCTCTGCAGGGAAGGTTATGTTGCTCTCTGGCTGCTGCTGCCTGCAGCCCCTTCACTCAGCAGAGACAGAACTCAGCTTTTCCTCCCTGTAATCTCCAGCAGCAGGACACGCTGTGCTTGCTCACAGAAATGCTCAGTGCCTAGGGTCCAAGTGTGAGCTGGTTCCTCTGTACTTCCCCACAGAGGTGTCCAGTGCCTAGGTGCCATGTGAGTGCTGACACCTCACACCAGACCAGTGCAGGAGGACAGGTCAATCCTTCTCAGCATCACTCCCTGCTCCAGCACAACCAAGCTGCAGCAGCTCAGTGTCATCCTGATAGTTCTTTTCCTTCTCTCTTTAGGCATCATTGACCTGTCTCAAGTGCCACACCTACCCGTCCTTGTGCCCCCAACCCCTGGCACCTCTGCCACCACCATGGACCGCATCACCTACATCCCTGGCCCGCCCCAGACCTTTGGCAGCCGGCACAGCAGCTCCCCACTCTCCCCAGGTAATGCTACAGGTTGCTTTTCCCATTGGAAAGCAGGGCTCCCTTAATTCATTAATGAGCATCACAGGGGCACCTCTGACATGGAGCAGTGCTTGTTTTGGCCTTCAATCTCAGTGTGACTGGGCAGATGGGGGTAGCCCAAATTCATTTTCACTTGGGGACCAGCTCACTGGCTCCTTCAAACCAGCTCCTGTGATCCTGCTTATTGGAGGATTCCTTGCTTTTCCCTCAAAGTGGCAGCTGGCCAGCAGCTCTGTGGAAGGTCATCCCCTGGAGACCACACCAGGACAGCTATTGCGTGATTCACTCAGGTTTTGTCTTATTGGTAGCCCTCATCTATCCTGCTCCAGGTGACCTTGGATGGAGTCATTCCTTATCTGCTTTGCAGACACAGCAATGTGCAGAGCAGGCAGTGCTCCTTGGGGGAAATCACTGTCTGCAAACCTTTCACTAAAGCTTTTTGCTTGGGTTTCAGGAGGCCCCACACACATGAGCAAACAGTCAGGTTCATCGGTGTCTGAGCGGGAACGGGAACGAGAGCGAGAACGGGAGAGGGAGCGGGAAAAATCCATCCTAGCATCCACCACAGTGGAGCATGCACCCATCTGGAGACCAGGTAGGCTGGGGAGAGCCTGGTGCCATATCTTGGGGCTCGTGCTACGTAGTGGTAGAGGTGGGGGCTATAAAACAAAGAGCTAAAGAAACTCCGTTGTGTTTTCTGCAGGTACAGAGCAGTCCAGCAGCCGTTCATCCTCACACTCTCACAGCCACCAGCACTCTCCTGTCTCACCCCGCACCCATGAGACCATCCAGCAGCGCCCCAGTGTGCTCCACAACACAAGCATGAAGATCATCTCCTCAGAGACCCCTACCCCTTCCGTCCTGCGGTACGTCACTTGCCCAGATGCCTGCCAGGCAGGGCTGAAAGCTGGGGCCCTGGGAACAGCACTCCCCTTTCTCCTTGTGCCTCTCTCATCTTTGCCTTATCTTTGTTTGCCTCTCAGATCCTCCTCCACCACTACCACATCACCAATCCGCTCCACTGCCTTCCCCTCAGCCTCCACCCTGCGCTCCTCCATCAGCACAGCAGACAGCTACACAGCCCCGTTGGACCCTGCCATCTTGCAGAAGGAGGCCTCAAGAGCACGAGAAGCCAAGGCAGAACGATCCCAGACTGACAACAACGTCTTCACCTCAAAGCTGCCCAGTGGGGCCAACCTTGAACAGTCGCCTTCACCCATTAAAGCCATGGAGTCAAGACCTTTACCTGCCTCTGGACCTGGTTCTTCTCATCACTATAGCAGAGGACAGGGGAAAAGCCAGCAGCACCATCACCCTCTGGACCAGCCACATGCAGCCGCGGGTCCCGAGCAGCACAGCAGAGAAAAGAGTCAAAGTAAACCCTTCTCAATGCAGGAACAGGAGCTCCGGGCACTTGGTAAGACCACCGCGACAGCAGCCAACTCCATAGATGTGATTGTCCTGCGCCAAATGTCTTGCAAAAAGGGGCAGCAAGAGAGAGGCTCACTGAGTAACAGCTCTGCTAGTGATG
The DNA here is from genome assembly GCF_015220805.1 of Pogoniulus pusillus. NCBI lineage: Eukaryota > Metazoa > Chordata > Aves > Piciformes > Lybiidae > Pogoniulus > Pogoniulus pusillus. The sequence continues at coordinate 8,966,514 of NC_087293.1, forward strand.
GTGAGAGGGGAGAGAGCTGTGGCCTGAAACTCATTTGATTTTCATGGTTTCTTATTTTGAGTTGTGCCTTTTTGGCTCTTGGCTTCATCAGCTCCCCGAGCGTGCTCATCCTTCTGCTTCCCAGTTGTTGTCTTATTCCGGGCTTGTTTTAAAGATCTTCCTTTCTCCCACCCTCTTACAGCTTTTCCCCTTGCCAAGTCCTGTTTTGCAAATGTTGCTCAGTTCCTGGTATTGCTGCTTCCAGACAATGGCAATTTGCTAATTCTGATTTCCCCATCGTCAGGAATTCCCAGGCAGTTGCTGGGGAGCAGTTGTGGGCAGTAAATCAAACAGGCAAAGTGCAGCTGTACTTGACACTGGTGAGACCGCACCTTGAATCCTGGGTTTGCTTTTGGACCCCTCATTCCAGTAAGGACACAGAGGTGCTGAGGCATGTCCAGAGAAAGGCAGTGAAGCTGGGGAAAGGTCTAGAGTGTACGTCTTGTGAGGAGCAGCTGAGCAAACTGGGGTTGTTTAGTCTGGAGAAGGAAGTTGAGGGAAGACCTTGCTCTCTACATCGCCCTGAAAGTAGGCTAGAGCAAGGTGGGTTTTGGTCTCTTCTCTCTAGTAATGAAAGATAGAATAAGAGGAAATGGCCCCAAGTTGTGACAGGTGAGGTTTAGATTGGACATCTTGAGAATTTCTTTCCTGCAAGAGTGCTCAGGCATTGGAACAGGCTGCCCGGGGAGGTGGTGGAGTCACCAGCCTCAGAGGTGTTCAAAAACGTGTAGACATGGCACTTTGGGACATGGTTTAGTGGGCATGGGAGTGTTGAGTTGCACTTGATGACCTTTGAAGTCTTTTCCAACCATAATGATCCTGTGGTTCTCTAAGGACTAGAAATGTGAGCAAGACAGAGCCATCAGACACCCACCTTTTTGCTTGTGTTCGTACCAGTGAGTGTGCAGGGGCTCAGAGGGCTTTGTTGGCTGCTGCATGATGCAGATCAAATGAGGTCTCTTCAATTGAGGTGATTTCACTCAGCATCCCAGTGCTGGGTGCTGCTCTAGAGGGCAACATGGACATGGCTGTCTAGGGATCACTCAGCCCAGCCATGCTCTGGAACAGACCACCAGAACCACCTGACAGCAATCATGTGTAGGACACTGGGATAAGTTTCTCCAGAAGAAAGTGCCAGAAAAGAGCTGGATTTAAGGTCTAGGTTGTTCTTGAAGGCACCAACATTCACCCAGAGCATTTGTCCAAGCTCCTACCAGCATGCAGGAGCAGCAGTCAACTCGTGGGGATTTGATAGATGCTTCAGCTTGATGCCTGGGCCATCAGGATTGGGGGTTGCTACCCTGCTGCGGGTTGCCTGCCAGGTTTGCAGGCAGTGGGTGGTTTCTAGGAATTGAGTGTTAGGAGAGTAAAGGTCTGTGGAGGCAAAAGTTGTGAGAGTTGCCAAATGTGCTTAGCTACAAGAAGCAGCGTGTGCCTCCTCCAGGATTTCCATCCTCCACCCCTCGTCTGTGAAAGCATAACCTGTCTGTACCTCAGGTTCCTCTCGCTGTTGAAGGATCGTGGCAGTACTTCATTCTGGCTCTGCCTGCTTTGATGCAGTTTGAGTCCATATAAGGGCCTTGACAGGCAAAGAAAGGTCAAGAAGCCTTTTAGTTCAAAAGTGATGTGAGTCCACTGCCTTTGGAGCAGGATCTGGAGGCTGCAGGGCATCATGCCCGGCTTTCAAGTCCTTATAGCTGGCCATGCTGAGCTTGAGGCTTTTCATTGGAAAGCACTTGAAGACTTCTTGTGTAGCCACTTCCACTGCTGTAGGGCATTGCTTTTCTCTCCTGTTACAGTCAAGGGTTTATTCTGGTGGAAAGTTGAGGGAACACGGTGTGAACCTTCAGGGGTTGAATTGGATTCCTGACTGGTGCTGAGTATCCAGCTCTGCAGGAACGGGACATCACCTCGTTATTGCAGCTATCACCACCACTGCACATCAGAAGTGGCTCTGGGGGGTCCCTGCAACATGACCTACCAGGTCTTCCCTCATCTTTTCTTGCCCCTTTTGCTGAACATGCGACTGCACCCACCATCCATGGTTGCCACAGCATCAGGGGAAAGCCAGGTGAGCTCCAGGGTTTAACTCCCTTCTCCCGTTTCCTTAGGCTTTCACGGAGGCTACAGCCCTGAGCAGATGGAAGCAGTGAGCCCTGTGAGCTCACCCAGCCTGTCCCATGAGAAGGGGGCCAAGCTGCTGCAGGATGCGGAGAAGGGACATGGGGAGCATGACCTGAGGCAGAAACAGCAAGGTGAGGGCAGTGCTGGCAGGCACATGAGAGCCCAAGCTGGCATGGTGGGGCTTTCCTCAGCCAGATTCCACTCAGATGCCCCAGTGTCATGCTGAGATGGCATTCAAGGAAGGGAACATAGATGTCATTTCACATCTGCTCTCTTCTTTGTCCCCACCCAGGCTCACTAAAGGCCTCAGCTCCTGAAGCAGCCCACCTGCAGCACCTCCGGCAGCCAGATGGCCCCCAGTGCCAGCCCCTGCAGTCCAGCCAGAGCATCAAGGGGATGAACCAGCGAGTGGTCACGCTGGCCCAGCACATCAGCGTAAGTAACCTTGATCTCACCTGCCTGATGGGGCTGCAGGGAGAAGGGGAAAGCCAATGTGAAACATAAGTGTGGTGCTGGACATGGTTTAGTGGTGGATTTGGCAGTCCTGAGTCCAACAGCTGGACTTTATGATCTGAAAGGTCTCATCCAACCTATGTGATTCTCTGACTCTTTGTCTGGTGAGGAAGGACTAGAAGCAGTGCTACAGATGCCAGCACCTCTGGTTGGGGGGTGGAGAAGGCAGGGTATCGGGTATGTTCAGCCCAAGTGTTTGCATCCCCATCAAGCTCATTTGAAGAGCTGCTGCAGGCAGGAGGCAGCAGTTACATTTCAGGGACAATTCCTTGCTGTTTACCCTGTCTTCTCTGAACCCAGCAAAGCCAGAGGTAGAAACCCAACACTGTTTTCTCCCTGCAGGAGGTGATCACACAGGACTACACACGCCATCACCCGCAGCAGCTCAACTCCCACATCCAGAGCCCAGTGTATTCCTTCCCTGGGGCTGCGTGCCCTGTGCTGGACCTGCGCCGCACCCCCAGCGAGGCCTATCTGCAGCAACAAGACCATGCAGCAGCCTCCAGGATCTCCCCACAGAATGAAGGTGGCAAAAGGTGAAGTCAAAGAGTCCAGACAAGTTTCTGCCCACCTGCTCCACCTGTGCCAAGTCTTGAGTTCAGGTGGACCAGGGCTACTTCAGGGCGAGGAGCTGGGCAAGTGTGCCCTTGGATACTTGGCAGCCCACTCAGGGGCTGCATAGAGCAGGCTGGCATTTGGCATTACTGAATTTGTGCTCCTCAGCTTGGTGCTTGTGTGGATTGCTTGCTTACACAGCCTGGAGTATTAAACTGCTTTCTAATCAGGGTGCTCTTCCGCTGTCACAGTGCCTCTTGCTATCCCTATCCTAGAGATGCTCTCTAGACCACTTAGAGTCCACACATTCTTCCCCTTCCCAATCTGGCTTGTATCACAGGGCAGTTTAGGTGGGAAAAGACCCTCTGAAGCAGGGTCAGCTGAAGCAGGTTGTCAGGGGTCAAAGTCAGTTGTGTTTTCAATATATCTACTTGTGGAGACTTCAGCAACGTTGTGGCCATCCCCATACAAGCAAGTGAGCATCCTCCCAGTAAAAAAGCCTTTTCCCAAGTTGGGGTGGAATTTCATGTGTTTTGATTTGTGCCCACTGCCTCTTGTCCTCCCACTGTCCTCATTTCTTGGTAGGTCGTGGTGCAGTGACCTTTCAGATCACAAGTGGTTCCAAAAAACCCAAAGCAACATGTTTTCCATTGGTTCAAAGTTAATTTTATCTTTCTCAGTGAATCAGAAGCTTGTCAGATACGTGCCCTGTCAAATGCAACTATTCATTTCAGGCTCTGCCGGGATTTCTTTTAAAGCCATTTTGAAATCCTCATGCTGATACCAGCACCAGGCAGGTTTGGGTGCTGTTTGGGTGCTATAAGAAAGCTGGGGAGGGAATTTTTGCAAGGGTTTGTAGTCATAGAACAGGAGGCAATGTCTTTGAGCTGGAAGAGGGGAGATTTAGACTGGAGATTAGGAAATTCTTTATGGTGAGGGTGGTGAGATACTGAAACAGGTTTCCCGTGGAAGCTGTGGATGTCCCCTCCCTGGAGGTGTTCATGGGCAGGTTGGGGAGAGCCTTGAGCAGCCTGGTCTAGTGAAAGGTGTTCCTGTCCATAGCAACGGGGTTGGAAATAGATGATCTTTAAGGTCCATTCTGTGATTCTACAAGTGCAAGGACAGTGTCTGTCCACCAACACCAACAGAGACCCAGACGTGGTATCTCCAAACTGATGGTTCCTTGTCTGCAAATGTGGTTATACTTCCCAGTTCTGCCTGGTCCTGGAGTTGGCTTTATAGCATGGAGAGAGAGAGCCCAGCCCTGGCCACCCAGCAGTGAAAGAAAAAAAGAGAGAAACCACAGAAAGAACAAAGACATAAATTCCCAGAACTCGCTGTGAGGAATTCCTCATGGACTTGAGCCTGGCCATCTCCCAGGCCCTGGGAGAGGCTGTGAGCAGGCATCATCAGAGAGCTGTGTTGATCCTTTCCAGTCTGCCCCAGTGTTGGACCCATCACTCACAGCAAGCAGGCCCCTGCACAGCCCCGGACAGAGTAGATGGGAGGTGGTGGTGGTGGCAGGTGCTGCTTTGCACGGTGCTCACAAATGAAATAGAGAAGCAAAAGCCTTGCCCCCAAAGGGTTAATGTCGCGGCCCTCTGCGTGGGTTGTGTCTCTGCCAGCCAGGAACACTTGGGCTGAGCCAGCAGGACTGGTCGGGTTGTCCCTCCTGAGCAGCTGTATCTGGGGCGGCTGCCGGCTGGCTCGCTGCCGGGAGCTCCGGGCCGCAGCTCGGTCCCGCTCTGCACGCCGCCTGCGGTGCGGAATGCCCGAGCTGTGCTCTTCCTCCGGCTCGCGTTAGAAGGCGGCGTAAGCCCACGGGGGTGGGGAAGGTTTGGCTTTTTTCCCTGCCATAGGATAGCTATTTTAGTCCTTCTGCCCGTCCGGACCCCGCTGCTGCGCACAGAGAGAGGATGTCGCAATAAAGCGATTGCATCTCCCCGCAGGTCCCCAGAGCAGAGCAAAGCCTCGGCCGGCAGCGGGTCGGACAACTGCATCGAGCCGGTCTCGCCACCAGACGGCGTAGCAGAGTCGGAGCACGCCAAGAGCGCCGCGTACCCGATCCTGTACCGCGAGGGCGAGCAGCTAGACCAGAGGTAACACCGGGGAAGGGACGGGGAGGGCAGTGTGCGGATGTCCCCGCACGCACCCTAGCCCCAGGCTGCTATTTTTGCATCCTAAAGCAATGTTACAGCTCAGGCTACTGTCGGTTTTGTCAGCTTTTCAGTGCTCTGTGGTGCATTTGTTTATTGGTAGGGCTTAGGGAGAAAGGCTGAAGATGCCAAATATCTCAGGAGCTCAGAGGCTAATTCTGAGAAGTTGCACTAAGGGAAGAGTCAATCTAGGTGGGACTGAGTGTCATGAGATGCTGGAACAGGTTGCCCGAAGAGGTGATGGATACCCCATCCCTAGAAATGTTCAAGGCCAGTTTGGTTTGGACCTGGTTTAGTCAAAGGTTTGGGGGGTCGGAACTAGATGATCTTTAAGGTGCCTCACAACCCAAACCATCCCATGATTCTGTGACTTTATGAATTGGATGATGCAGAGATTTCCAATGGTCTGCTTTTCAGGATGGGGTCCAAGTCCCCAGGAAACAACACTCAGCCTCCAGCTTTCTTCAGCAAGCTGACTGAGAGCAACTCTGCCATGGTGAAGTCCAAGAAACAGGAGATCATCAAGAAGCTCAGCACAACCAACAAAAATGAGACTGAGTACAGTAAGGACATGAGAAGGGGAACATGGGACACTGGAGGGGAAAAGAATCTTGAAAGTACATGGAGCAAAGGATTGGGGGATGGGTGCTGCTGTGTTAAGAGCCGTGAGCTCCTAGCCAGATCCTTCTGCATCATGCCATGGTTTGTTGGGAAGTGTGAGGTCCAAATGCTTCCTGAGATGAGCTGTGCTGGTGCCAGCAGCAGCTGTGTACAGCTGTGAGGGGCGATGGGAGGCTGTGCCACTCTTCCTCACCTTGCTCTGGGGCTGTCAATCTCACTGCACCAGGTAACCACAATAGGAAGGAAGTAATGAGCTAAGGATGGAAGAGACTTAAGAGCGATTGATGTTGTAATGAATGGCCAGCCAAGCTGAATCCTTCCTCCTTGAGATGCATCTCCTATCCAACGTTAAGCCCTACATCAATACTGGTGCAGCTCTGTAGAGCTAAACAGGCTGGCTTAGAGGAGAAATTCAGGCTGCTCATTCATTAAGCGCTAATCGAGCAGATAGGATCATAATTTAATTTAGCCCAGCGTTATACAGTCAGTACTAATTCAATTTGGATCCATCTTACAACAGCTGCATTGGATAAGAGGGACCAGGCTGTCTCATCCCCTGGATGATGTTACCATGAGCCAACAGTATTGTTATGCCCCTTTGGGGACATGTGGCTGAACCCTGTGACCTTCCACACTTTCGCTTATCAAGGGAAAATAGCTGGAAGTAGGAAACGCCTCTTATTTGATGAGCATTTCTGTTTTTCTTAGGGAAGTGATAGCCAAGTCAAACAGCTCAGCTAAGAGGGAAAATATTGATTTAACATTTCTCCTCCTTCTCCTTGCCCTCTCCACTGCCCAGACCCACTCCCTGGACAAGGGGATTTGAGCCTTTGGAAGTCTCTGAGGGTTTGACTTCACAGAGCTTGTGATCCAAAGGGCCGCAGGGAGGCAGGTCAACACCAAGCATGAAGACCTTGCCCTGGCTGTCTGGGCTCCGCTGTTCTGCCCTGTCCCAGCTGGTGAGGTGTGCCTGCTGTGGGTCTCCCAAAGGAGATGACTATTCCTGGTCCCTGCCAGCACCACAGACCCACCCTGGTTCCTGGGGGAAGTGGGCTGCTGCCAGGCTGGGTGCCGTGACAGACATAGCTAGCACAGGTTTCCTCCTGCTGCCAGCCTGCAGGTGCTGTTCTCCATACTGAAGAGCTTCTTTGTTTTCCTCCAGATGTTGGGCAGCCTGGGACAGAGATTTTCAATATGCCGGCGATTACTGGAGCAGGTAACTCTCCTGTGCCGTACCTCCTTCCCTACAGGCTCACAGCCACAGAGAGCTGGAGACTTGCTAGATTTAAGCATCTCACCGTGAGAGTGGTGAGAGCCTGGAATGGGTTGCCCAGGGAGGTGGTTGAGGTGTTTAAGGCCAGGCTGGATGAGGCTCTAGGCAGCCTGATCTAGGGTAGGGTGTCCCTGTCCATGGCAGGGGGGGTGGAACTAGATGATCTTTGTGGTCCCTTCCAACCCTGACTGATTCTATGATTCTGTGGTCTCCTCTTGGCCATGAGACCAAGCATAACAGCTGCTGGGAGGCTGTAGCCTCAGAACTCACCATAACTCCTTGCTCTGGAGTCGGATTCAGTGCAGTGTAATTCCTCGGAAAGCCTGGCAGAACTCGAGGTGAGAAGAGATTAGAAGTCAAGCAAGGGTTGGCCACCTGATGCCAACAGAGGGTTAAATTATAGCGGGGTGGACCTATACTTTGCAGACCACACCCTGCTCCTGGTGGGACTTTGATGTTGCCCATGGATGGGTTGGAGGGCAGCAACAAAAAGGGACATGAGCTGGAGCACAGGAGTGCTCAGTCCTCCAGTTGCTTACAGCTTGGGTTGACTCCAGTTTCTCAGGAGCTGGGAGGAAGCATTCAATTGGTGGCCCAGTCTGGCCATGGCTGTCTAACCAGTGCCACACAGAAGAACTGTTTGGGCAGGACCACTTGGACTTCTGCATGAGCAGAAACTTAGGCAGGTGGAGGGTTTCAGGCCCAAAGGTCAGTTCTGAAGGAACAGTTTTGGTGGTGGTGATCTGAGCCCTGCTGCAGGCAGCTATGGTGGGCTTTAGCCAGTCCCTGGCCCTAACCAGCATGAGCTGGGAGTTGCTGAGTAACACCTGGGATGGTCCACTAAACCCCCAGAGAGCCTCCCTGTGCTCAGGGAGAAAGAATGCTGGATCCCCTGGACACCCACAGATATGTTTGCTGTGCTGAGCCTGAAGACCGCCATGCAGGAGCTGAAATTGTGGTTTAGGGACACTGCACCCTCCCCAGATCTGCTAGGCCCATGGCTGTCATCCTGACTGGAAAAGCAGGAGAGGGAGCAGCTTAAAGGATGGGATTTTGGCAAGGAGAGACAGAAAGCAGCCCTGTGGAGCTGGATGTCTGGTGTGGGCTTCCCCAGCTCAGGACAGAGACCAGTCCGAGGGAGAAAGACAGCGTGAAGGCTGTGGATCGGTTCCCTCCTGCTGCAGCCATGTTCAGGTGGGCTCTCCAATGAAAGAAACAACCCCCTCTGAGGATTGATACTTGGCTGATTAAATATTGATGCTCTCCTGCAGCAGGAATGCCTTTGGGTTGGTACTTGTAAGGAGGAGGAATGGCAGCTTTACCACAGCCAAGAGAAGGAGGTGCTGTGCGTGCAGACTTGGTGTGTGGTAGGAGGACCAGGCAGAGTGTCAGTGGTATAAGACCACTCACCAGTACAAATGTGTTTGGAGAAGGATCCAGCTCATGTCAGCAGCTGGGATGAGGTGTAACCAGATGGGACTTGAAGGTCCACCATAGACAACAACTGGGGAGGGTAGGGCCCAGCCTCCTGAAAGCATCCCCTGGTTCAAGCTGCTCCTGCTGTGCTGGAGGGAGGTGTGAAAGACAGAGCAAAAGGAGCTGAAGGCCAGGATCTGGCCGGAAGGGGACTGGGAGAGACTCTGTCCCATTACAGAAAGACAAAGAACCTGAGGTCCCTCCTTTTCGGGGCCCAGGGGCAGCGATCCCAGTGTGAACTCCCCCAGGATGGGGTGAGCTGGGAGGGGGCTGCCAGAGGGGCTTCCTTGCTGGGCTGCTGTTTGTGTCTGTATTTTGCCCTTGCTTGTTCCCTGTATCTGCCACCTTGGGAATGACAGTGGCATGGCTGAGCCCTCTGGTCCCTGTGCGGTGCTGCACCATAACTGCATGGCTTGAGACTCACAACCACGCCGGCACCACTTTGCCTCTGCATCCTGTCCCATAGCCATGGCTCGACCTGGAGGGGTCCATCATGGGGACCCAGCCTGGCAGGGGGAAGGGAGCGGGCTGGGGCAGGGGGCTTGCAATGAGCTCGAGGAGAAACAGAATAACTCCCCACCCTCTCCCCAGTGTAGCCCATCCTCGTACAGGCAGCACTTGTCTGGGTATTGCCTATGGGCCACCTCTCATGCCAGGACCAAATCCAGGCTCTTCTTTCTAATCAGCAGTTTTTGTGGGGTTCTCTCTCTTCCTTCCCTGACTTTTCCTCCATGGGAAACTGCCCCAGCTTCCAAATTCCTGACACACTGACTTGATCTGTGTGCACCCATATGAACCCCACATCCAGGTGACTCTTCTGCCCCCATGCCAAGCCTGGCAGGGTTGGGGGCATAGCTCCCCCATCTTGCACAACAACCTACCCCCCATCTCCATCCTCCAAGCCCTTATGCCCAGAGAATCTTGCCTGCCTGCAGCACCTCAGAAACCCAGATCCTGCAGTAAATCCCACCCCACCACCAGCCCCTGCCAAGCCCTGGGGCGGGATGGAGCGGGGAGGAGGATGGGTGCATTGCAGCGCTTTAAAGAACAAGATGACAAAGTTTGTTGCTTTGCGAGAATGTGCTGACTGTTTGTTTCTTCCCTTCTCCCTTGTCTCCTTTCTCCCCTTTCCCCGTCCCCTCCCATCTTTCTTCTCATTTGGCTCCCCCCCATCCCCTCTCTCCTCCCCTTCCCGTATCTCCCAGGGCTAATCAGTTGTAGGAGCCAGTCGGTCCAAGAGAATTCCAGTACCAACATGGGGTTGGAGGCAATAATTAGGAAAGCCCTAATGGGTAAATATGACGAGCAGTGGGAAGAGCGCTCACCTCTCAGTGCCAATGCTTTTAACTCTCTGAATGCCAGTGCAAGCCTGCCCGCTGCTATGCCCATAACTCCTGCTGATGGACGAAACGAGGACGTGCGCTCCTTGCCAGGTCTGCAGCCCTCTCCACCTTTGCTCTCTCTGTGTTATTAATTCTCAGCCTTTGTATTTCCCCTTTTGCGGGTGGATTTATTCCCCCTCCCTCCCCTTTTTGTTCATTTTGGTTTTCTTTTCTCCCCTCCCTCCCCTAGCTTTGAGCTTTGTAAATCTGCTGATTAATCCTGGTCTTGTTTGATGTTAATTTAATAGTCTCAGAAGGTGCTGTTGCTTTCTCTAAATCACTGACCGTGCTCCTTTCCCCATTTGATGGGATTTAATATCTCCTTTTCCTTTTATTTATTTATTTACACAATGGAAAGGTTTATGGCGGGTGGGGAACCCCCACCCAAATCCAGAAACTGAACTAGCCCCACCCCCACCCCAGAACTATAAACCCCAGTCAGGAACACTGCTCCCGAAACGGGAAGGTGCTGAAAAGGGCTGGCTTGGGCAGACATGGAGCAGAATGGCCTTTCCCTTCCCTGTCCGGGCAAGCTGCAGCCTGGGTGAAAGGTTGGGTGGGATCTGGGGAGGTGTCTGGAGCAAGAGGGAGAGCTTAAGGGAGCTATAAGTGATAGACTGGGGATGCCTTCAGAGAGCAGGGCTGGAGCAAGCTGCCCTGGCAGGGCTGGCAAAGCTGGCTGGGCACCATGATGTGGGCTGCCCAGCTTTGGGGGAGGTTTGAGCAGAGACAGGAAGGTTATTTTGGACATCCCCAGAGGAGGGATATGGGATGGCTGGGATGTCTCCCATACACCTGCAAGGGCTGATTGCCTCTTGCAAGCATCATGTGCAGAGCATGGGACTCACCCTTGGCAGTCTGGGCACAGAGGCCCCCAGGCTGAGCAGCAGGGTCCTGGATGCACAAACATACCTTCCCCTGGGTCAGCTTGGACCAGACACTCTTCAGCTTCTGGCAGAAAATCTTTTCTGGCTCCTGTGTGAAACCAGCAGCTTCTTCCAGCCACACTTCCACAGGGACAGGCAGGTTGGGTGGGATGCAGAGCTTGCCCATTCCTCCCACTTTGGGAGTTCCCCCCTGGTTTAGCCAAGTTGACCTACCCACGTGTCCTTTTTGGCTTTAAAGCTTTTAAAAACTGACCAAACATCATCAGGGATGTGGCTGTGAGAATGGATTAAAGACCATCCCGGCCATGGAGACTGTGGAAATGGGGAACATTCTCCAGGCTCCAGCACCCACAGAGCTCCAGAGGTCCCTGCCATCCAGCTGTGCAATGGCACATGGAGCTCCAGTGCTGCAGCTTGTTTGTGGTCTGAGCCATGAGCTGCCTTGGGAGTGGATCCTGCAGAGGAACAGCCAGGCCAAAGTCACCTAGCAGCTCCTGCCACAGATCCACACCATGAGACAGTTGATAGCATCAGCCCACAAAACAGAAAGTAGGCAGGAGGGGACAAAGACCCTCTTTGACCCACCATGGCTGCCCTCCCACCCCACAGCAGAGAGCTCACCTTATCACCCTTCCCTCCCATGGTGCCAGCAGCCTTGGGGTGAGCTTTACTCCTGTCATGAGCTATTTTTGCAAGCTCTTCCAAGAGAAGCGCTGGGTACCCGCACCCCTCCCTGAGCCCCCTCCCCCCCCGCGTCGAGCTGGGTGACAAGCTGGCATCTCTCGTTGCAGGAGGAGGGGGGAAGCCAAAGATCGCTGCCAGGCCCAACAGCCGCAAGGCCAAGTCCCCGGCGCCAGGCCTGTCCTCGGGCGAGCGGCCACCCTCCGTCTCCTCGGTGCACTCGGAGGGGGACTGCAACCGGAGGACGCCCCTCACCAACCGCGTCTGGGAGGACAGGCCGTCGTCTGCAGGTAAGGGCTGGGGGGAATGTGTCCCCCACTTGGCCGTGCCCCACTCAGGCTGCAGAGGGTCAGCCACTCCCTTGATGTTGACTCTGCTTCTTCCTCCCTGCACAGGTTCGACGCCGTTCCCCTACAACCCCCTCACCATGCGGCTACCCAGCGGGGTGGTGACTGCAGCCCCTGCTGCCCCCCTGCCACAGGGGACCCCTGGCAGCCAGCACCACGCCTGGGATGAGGAGCCCAAGCCTCTGCTGTGCTCCCAGTACGAAACCCTTTCGGACAGTGAATGAAGCAAGCCAGGGGCAGGGAGACGGCGACCAAACCCAGGGCACGGGGAGCGAGTGACATGCTCGGGGTGAGCGCCCGCCCACCACCCCGGCCCCGCCGGCTCTCATGAGCGAAGATGCAGGAGCAGAGCTGGTTTATTTTTTCCTTTTCCTTTCTTTTTTTCCCTTCCCCTCCCAACCAGCCAGTTTGGGGGGATGGGTTATTTTTTTTCCTTTTTCAGTTGGTCTATTTGTTTTTCCTTTCTCAACATCTGGAAATTTCTGCATCCTCTTCGGTCTGAAGAAAAGAAAAGAAAAAAGCCTTAACAAGACAAAATCCAAGGAACCCATCTTCGATCTTGGCAGCCTGGCAGGGTGATGACCCCCGTGCTCGAGAGGGACTGTGAGCAGCCACACGCCCAAGGCGCACCCAGCCCGGGGCCGCGCACACTCGGACGCTCCATCAGCGCGCTCCTGCAGAGTCGAGTGAGGGGCCCTGGGATGCTCCCCTGCATCCCAGCCGTGGGGCTGTGCCACAGGAGTGCAAAACCTTGAGCGGGTTTGAGAAAAGCAAAACCAGAAGAATTCAGTGGTGAAAGAGGATGGACCTGCCCCGGTTTGGTTCCCCACAGCTGATGGAAAGGGCTGGTTGCCCTTCATGCCGATGCCTCAGTTCTGGAGCAATCTCAGCAGGCTTTGAAGGTGTCTGGGACAAGTGGGCAGGGGAGAGGGAGCAAAGAGCTATTTCTTATAAAAAAAACTAAAAAACAAACAAAAAAAACCCCCTCCTGATCCCTTCGGTGGAAGCGATCCTAGGCTGAAATCGGAGCGGGCAGGGATGTGTCCGGGCTGGTTCGCGCACTGCCCGCGGAGGGGCTCGGTTGCTTTAAGTGCATTGTTTTCTGAATGGAGAGAAACGGCAATTGTAAATTGTATTGGTCTACAGGGTATATTTTTGATACCTTCAGTGAATTAATGTCAATATTTTACGCAAGGAAGGACTCAAACAAACCACAGTGTTACATGCTGTAAAAGCGGTTCCGTTCTTACCGCGCGGGCTTCGATGCGTTTGTCCGTTGTAGGGAAGGGTGTCCAAACAAAGCGAGGTGACGAGGATCCAGCGGAGTTGTCTGTAGGTCAGGCGAATGTATGAACTTAGCTTGAAAACAAACAAACAAAACCAACAAAATCTTGCCATGGTTGCAGGCCCCCCCCCTACCTTTACCCTCCCCGTGACACACACCTTTGCTGACTCAGCAGGAATCGTTCGGTGGTTGATTCTCCAGAGCCCTCGGAGCTGGCCGGGCACAGCGGGCAGGAGGCCACGTGGCAGGGAGCTCACAGGAAACTTTAAACGGGAAAGAAAACAGAGAGAGAGAGAAAGAAACCAAAAGTTTGTATTGTATTTTTGTGCTACACACGAATGCTCCACTTTGCATTATTTTTTTTTCATTCCATGACGTCAGCTCATATCTGCAGTTACATCGTTCAAAGAACAAAGATATTAGGGACTTTTTTTTTTTTTTTTTCATTCACTTCTGCTTTCTGGCTCTGGGGGGGGGAGGATGGGGAAAAACCAACAACAGAGATAAAAAAAAATAACCAAAAAAAAAAAAAAAAAAAGAAAAAAAAAGAAAGAAAAAAAAAGAAGTATTAAGTGCTTTGCATTCTATACGCTAGAGGAACCCAGAGCACGGCACAAGAGACTCTGCTGCCTCCCAGCTGCTCCCAGCGGGCAGCCAGCTCCCGGCAGCCCCTCGCATCCGACGCGCGGTCCAGCGGCGAGGCCAGCGCCGGCACTTTCCCCGCGGAGCTTTCCTTTTCCCCCCTGCAACGTTCCCAGGTTGATTGTGATTTCAAAGCAAAGAGAATGACGGTGTTTGTTGGTTGGGGGCGGGGGTTGGGTTTATGGGTTTGGTTTTGGGTTGATTTTTTTTTTCCCCTTTGTGTTGGGATTTTGTTGTTACTGTTGTTGGGGTTTTTTTTTGGGGGGGGTGTTTTGTTTTTTTTACAGTGTACAGGTTTTTAATGTCCATCGATGTTTGTGTCTTTTCTGTTGTGCTTTTTTTTTTTTTTTTGGCCTTTTTTTTAATTATTATTATTAAGAGAAAAGAAAAAAAACAAACAACAAAACACTGAGACAATGCACAAGCACTGTGGAAGTCTTTCCGTTCCCAGGTTACTGCTGCTGGTGTCTCCGTGGCTCTGAGATGTAAAAAGCACCAGAGCTGCTCTCTGGGCTGAAGGCTATTAAAGTGTTGCAGATTTTGCTGGGGAGAAGAAAAAAAAAAGCAGTCCAGGTCTGGCCCCTCTTCAAAGCTGCCTCCTTACCCTATTCGGAACAAAAGAGCGAAAAAAAGTAAACCCACAACAAAGAATAAAGTTCCCACTTGGCACAGTAGCAATACTGTGTGCTGCTTTGGTGTCTCCAGATGTCCAGGAAGGTGCTGGTGGAAGGTGGCTGTGGTGGTCACAGCCCTGTCGAGCAGCATCGCAGACCCTGCACCCAGATGCTGTCGCCATGCAGGGACCCTGTTGTGGGCTGAGATGTGGGGAGAGGGTGGAGAGAAGCCCCTCAGCTGAGCTGCTGCTCGTGGGGGCTGCACCAGGCCTTGGCTTTCGCTGTGGCTCGCTCTTGCTGGTGGCACCCACAGTATGCTGGGGATGGAGATGCTGAGCCGGCATTGGGGTTCCTCACCACGTGAGCATCCTGTGCTGATCCCATGTGCTGCGTGCAGATGGGTGTCAGGACATGGGGAAAGGCCATGGGCTCCATCTGGGAGATGTGCAGCCATGTTCTCATCAGCCTGACTGGAGCATGGTTGGATTGTCCTCCCTGTTAAAGGCCACACAGCAGCACCCACACCACAGCCAATGCCTGAAGCCATGGCCTGGAGGGTGGCAACCCCATAAAAGTGTTTCTCTTTTCCTCTTGTTTCCACCAGGTCTTCAGTGTGTGCAGTGTGTGGGGTAAAGCTGGTAGGGCTGTCCAGGAGCCCACAGCATGGCTGATCCCTGGAGCTGTCCCGTGAGGGCGTCAGAAGAGATTTCAGATGTTTGTGAGGTTGTTCTAGTCCTTTCGGGGTTTATGATTTGCAGGAGGGGAATGTTCTGCCAGACTGGGAGGACATGGAGATGCTGGGGAGACATCAGTGACCCCTAGCTGCTGTGGAGCTCCAGCAGCCTCACAGCCCTGCTCAGGGAGACCCTTTGATATCTCTCGAATGGGGAATAGGACACATCACTGATGTCTCTGCCTCTGTGCAAGAACTTGGGCCCCAGCTGTGCCTCGTGTCCCAGTCATACCAGGACAGCCTGCCCTGGGAGGAGAGCAGCTCAGGGGGCTGAGGCTGGCCATGGCAGGGGCAGGTGGGGTTTGCTCCAGCAGGATCCTACTGTGCCATGGCACAGCTTGGTTTTGGTGCTTTCTTTCTTGCTGGATCTCCATCCTCCGTCTCCCTGTGCCACATCCCTGCACAGACCCTCCTGTCCCCTCAGTGCATCCCCACAGCAGTGGGAACAGTGACAAGACATAGTGGGGACACGCAGGGCAGCAGCAACTCCTGTTGGGGAGCTTTGCACCACCTTTGCCAGAACAGGGGGCATCGTCCTTTTGCAGAGTAATTAACTTGGGTCAAATCAATGAGGTGGCAGCAGGAGACTCACAGCTGCTCAGTGGAGATGTCCATGGGGGCTGCTGCAGGATGATGTTTCCCTGTCCCAAGTTCCCCTTCTCAAGCCCAGGCTGAGGGGAGCATGTTCTTGAGAGAGAAAGAAAGGGTTGCTGCTCCTGCAAGTCATGGTGCTCCCCATGTTCTATCCTGCTCTGGCCCTGGTGGGACGGAAGCATCCCTGAGCACCGCAAAACCTCGTGGCAGAGTCCTTGGCACCTCCTTATGCTGTGGTTGTACAACCAGGAGAAAGTCATGTGAAACTATTGAAAAAAACCCACCCCAAGTTTTAAGTTGACGTTCACCAATTTTGTAACTTGTACAAAGAGGCAAATTACAGGACAATTTATGGCTTGAACTGTACCAAGGGGGAGATTATCTTTCATACACCAACCTGTGCATAGCTGGTTTGGAGTGAGCTGTGTAGTAGTGGGGGCTGTACAGAGAAACCACCAGGTGTAAATATTTCCACAGCTTGCTCGAGTTGGGGGGGGGTTATCTGCTCAAGTTGAAGGGGTTTGTTCGCTGTTACTTTGCTCGGCGTGCCCACCAGCAGGCGGTGTGGGTAGCAGTGTCCCAACACTGCCTTACTGGTTAAACAATAAAAAAGAAGCAAACCAACCAACCCAAACCCAAACCACGCTTTTTTGGCAGCAAAATGCAGTGCTCCTGCCTGTTCGTGCGTGTGAGCTCAGGTAGGGCTCATGGGGCAGCCACAGGGGGAGTGGGATGGTGAGGGAGGTGCAGGGCAGGTTGGGGGTGTCTGTGGCAAAATGGGCTAAGAGAGGTGTGGCAAAAGAATTGGTGGCAGCAGTGCCCCAAGGTATGTGGCTTACTGGTATCAGGGCTGGCCAACGTGGCCCCTGGTGTCACTGCTGGGTTGGTCTAGGTGGGGGAAATCTGTGTGCTCCTGGGCTGTGCTGCGACCCTCCCGTGGCACCACTGGTGATGGGGACGGGTGGATGGGAGCCCCTTGGCCTGTGATGAGCTTGCTGGCTGAAGTATGGCAAGATATGACACCTAAAGCTCAAGAGATTGGCGCTCTGGCCAAATCACAGCCTCCCTCCTTACCCCAGTCTCCCCATCTGCAGGAAGGGCTTGCACCCCTGCACTGCTTTCTGACCAACTGGTGGCCAAGAACTGCTGCACATGATGTTTGGGTTGTCTGTGGTCACTAAGGGCACCCAAGAGCAGCTGTGGGACCATGCACCCCATAGCTAAATACCCCCCTACAAGAGAGAACTGCATCTGGCAGTGCTGACAGGAGCGATGCTGGAGCACACCTTGGCTTCCTTCTCTGTGACCAGCAGCCAGAGAGAACCTTGTTCAACTGTGATTGAATTGAAAAATTACATTTCATTTGACTGAATTTAAACAGATATTCTGGCAGTGGATAATCCCTCACAAGCTTTTTAGGAAGGTATTAGGGAGGCTAATTAGCCACTACCTAATGAAGAACCAAAACAGAAGCCTTGGCATCTCTTTGCAGGTCTAAATTGCTTCGTCTCTGACATCTGTCCCATGGGGTGTGGTTGACTTTGATGAGGCCAGGAGCTGTAAGTACTCAAGACCACTCCCATGTCTGCACCTGAGGGTCTGGTGCCACAGGGGTCAGGATCTCTCACCACTGCCATGGGTGGCAAGGGGTGGGGGGGATGGGACAGAGGGGAGTGGCTCTGTGTGGAAACAGGTTGGATGTGATTTAGTCCATTGAAGGCTGTTAGGTGGGGGCTTCTGCTGCTCTTCCTGAGGTTCAAAAATGGATTTCATACAAAAGACATTTTTCTGAGGGCACCAATGAGCATTTCTGCCAGGGCACAACTCTACCTTCTGCCAGCTCAGCATTTCAGGTGGTCATCCCAGTCCAAGCTGCTGTTAAGTCCTGAAGGGAGGCTCCCCAGTGCTGTGTAACTAGTCTGTGTCCAGGGTATGTCCAAAGGCTTCTGTCTCTATGCTGCTGAAGGATCTCCCTAGGTCCTCTGCATTGCCCAGAAATATCTGAGACCCAGATACGTGCCCACACAGACCAAACCTGCCTCCTCCAGTCTCCATACATGTTCTGAAGTGTCCAGCTCCCATGGTGATGCACTAGGTAGATAACTGCTGGCTCTTAAAAGAGCTGTCTAAAGAGCTCTGAGAGCAGTGATTTTGTTCAGATCCTCCTTGGAAAGGCTTTTGGTGCTCTGAAGGCAGTTAGAGTCAGTTAATAAATAGCACAAGCAGAAGCCAAGCTGTTCAGCCTCTCCTGTTGGGGTTTGAATGCTGACGAGGGCTGACAGCAGTAGCCCTGTGGGTGACTCACACTGATGCTGAAGAAGCAGAAGGTAGAAAAACTCTGAATTCAAGGCCAATATTGAATGATGGAAAACTTTGTCTACTTAGAAGAGATCTTACATAAAGAGATGAAAGTGAAATGTGCCAATAGAAGATGGCTTCCAAACCCAGCAGTAAAAGAAGTGTCAGAAGTCCCCATTCAGTCATGTTTTGACTGGGTGGCAAACAGAGGGAGTAAAGGGAAAAGAGATGATAAAAGATTATTCCTGATGCTTTTGCCCTGGACAGAGGCCTTCAGAAGGTACAGGGGCATTGTGAACTTCTCTTGGTGATGCATTGGTGTTGAGTGAGGATTATGGGGAACTGTTCTTTCCTCTTTTAGTAACAAAGCAAGATGAAGGTACTTCAGCTAGGCCAGGCTGAGTTAGAAGAACAAGAAGGAAAGGGCATGAGACCAAGGTTGTCAATACTGGTGCTAGGCTGCAGCATCCTCACAGCAAGCTGCATGTGGCCTGTGGGTGATGAGGAAGGCAGAAGGATGGAGCTGAGGTACTCAGCCACAAGCAGGATAGGACTGAAAAACCCAACAAACCAAAAGTGTACAAAGCACAGCAGAATGTAAAATCCTAAAATCCATGTGGTGATGGCACCCAGCCTCGTGCCCTGCCTGGGAAGGCAGCTTGTGGTCTCTACACAACACAACAGGGCTCCTCAGCTGAGTGGGTCAGACATACCTTTGGCCAGGAAAGCTGTAACTGCCCCTGGGCTCCTCGCAGAAGGAAGCATTTTGTACTCTCCTGACATCTGCAATCCAAACAGTCATTCATCAGTTCCTGTGATTTGCTGTGAAATTATATATGCTCTGATAATGGTGCAGAGGGCTAAAGAGCTGATCTTGGCAGGACATGAGACGTTCTAGGCTGGTGAGTAACTTGGAGGGAAAATAGAGCAGCTTTTGATGGGCGGCATGGCTCTTATCAGTGTTGGGACACTGAAGGGCGCTGGGCAGGAGCAAGGATGTTTTGGCTGGCTGAGCTCTACCTGGCTTGTTTGACAGTCTGGGAAGAGTTGGGTTTGCAAGAAAGTTGGGAGCAAGTGTCACTGTGTGCTTGCATGTGGGTAACAGCTGAACTGATTGTCAGGTTTATTTATCCTCTTAATTTTGGCCTTCTGTGATTACCAAAATGAGCATTTGTCAAGGCTCCCAGCAGCAGAGTGGTCATAAATCACTTGCCACCGACGGGAGGTTGGAGCAGTTGTGTCTGAGTGAGCTGGGATCTGTGCTGGCTTTAGAGATGTGCAAGTGCTGTCAGAAGAGCTGATGGGCTGGTGCACAAACAACCCCCTGAAAACAGCTCTGCAGAAATGCTCCCTGGATGCACTGTTCTCTGGCTTCCAGCTGTAGTTGTCTAGGCTGTTGTGAGGAGGAATGACCTACCTCTTTAGGACGAGAGGAAAGGGCCTCAAGTTGTGCCAAGGGAGGCTTAGGTTAGATAGTAGGGAAAGTTTCTTTACTGAAAGAGTGCTCAGGTGTTGTAACAGGCTGCCCGGGGAAGCATTCACAAATGATGTAGCCGTGGCGCTGCGGGACACGGGTTAGCGGGCGTGGTGGGGTTGTGTGACAGATGACCTCAGAGGTCTTTTGCAACCTTAATGATTCTGTGATTCTAATGGGGATGCAGGCGGGCATGGAGCAGGGAAACCTCAACATAGCCAGCATGTGGGATGCTGCTGGACCCTGCAGGGCTGCAGATCCCTCCCTATGGTGACACCAGGGTGTTCAAAAACACCACTGTGACACGCACAGCAGGGAGTACATCTGCCTGTGTACCCAGGACTGAAAGTCTGCTGACACTGAGCTGAAAGGCAAAATCTTTGTGCTGTAAAAATGTTGCTTTCTGGGTCTTGCTTTCCAGGGCAGCACTCTAGTGCCAGTCAGCCTTTGTCCAGCTCTTCCCTCCTGGAATCACGGAGTGATCTGTGGCAGAAGTGACCTTTACAGAGCATCTAGTCCAACTCATGCTTAGCTCTGCCAGCACAGCAGTAATGCTGGGATGAGGGGTGCAGGAGGGTGTCTGGGTACCACCTGAAGAAGGACCACATTCATCACAGCAATCCTAGTGTAACCAGCAGAGCTTTCCTTCTGCTGAGCCTTGTAAAAGGAGTCCAGGCAGCAGTAACTGCCCGCCGTGCTCAGGGAACCAGCCCAGAGATCAGTTTTACCACCGTCAGGGTGGAGAGAGCACTGATCACACATGGTTTCAAGCCTGTGTTTCTGAAGAGGCCAGCATGCTTCCCTGCTTTGGGAACAGCCTGAAAGTCTCCCTCTGTAAGCACACGTAACCTGCCGGGGCGCAGGGTGTTCCAGTGCTGCTAAGCTCCATCTGGAGAGCTCTCTGCTTTGAAGTCAGGCACTGTTTGAAACTCTGCAGGGTACTTTCACTTAGGAAAAGCAGCAGTTGTCAGCGAAGATTGATCTCAATCCAGAAATTTTTGCTGCCCCTCTGACTTCTTTCCATATTTATTAGTCATTTGCAGTCTCTTTGATGACCAGAGGCGTGCTCAGCTCAGAGAGAGCTGCGGTGTTCCCAGAGGAGATGCCAGGGGATGGGAGACACCAATGGCACTGGCAGCCAGGTCTGGATAAAGTATGTTGAGATGTCACTATTACTGGCCAGGGCAGCACCCAGTGCTCCCAAGCAGAGGCTGAGGGTTTGCATAGAGGAAGCAGAAGCCCTGGGGGGTTTGATCTCAGGTCTCTCCCATGGGCATGCAGCCTCGATCAAGCCAGCCAAAAACCAATTGCCACACACACATAAGAAAATGCTGCCTGCAAGACATGGGCATCTCTAGGCTGCCAAGGGCTCATCTCTTGTCTCTGGTGGCACAGGGCAAAGGGAAGGTTTCATGGAGAGCAAAAAGCAGCAGCATCCAGAAGGTTGCTCTCGAAGACACTGCATGCTCATTCAACACATTCCTCCAGCTCGGCTCTGAGCAGCTGTCAGCAGGTGCGGTGTGATGGGCCCTGCATTAGCTCCGGTGAGACATGCACTGAAGAGATTTGGACTGTGCTGACTTGGGTGTTCGTTTGCAAAAGGCCAGACTGTAGCTATGAAATCCTGATCCAGCTCTGCCCAGGATCCAGGAGTATTTGCTGCTGCTGTTTCATCCTGAGCCCTTTCCAGAAAGCAAAAGCTGCTGCCAGAGGTCAGATGCAAGGAGCCTGGTCGGTGCGTGCCTCAAGATGGGTGCCAGGTCTGGATCTGCATTCCAGTTGGACTGAAACAGAGCTTTTCCCTATGGGGATGTTAATCCTGGGCCTTGGCTTAGAGCCATCTCTAGCTTTCACGTTTTTGGAACTGAAATATGCAGCATTCTGTTCAAGGAAAGAACAAATCCTTATACTCCAGCTCTAGACCTCAGTGAGAAGTCACAACCAATTCAGGTATTGCTGCCTCCTCAGCAGTGAAACCCACCTAGCTACAACCCACTGATCCCAGTTTTAGCTACCAGTCCCCATGGGCTGACAGAGATCCTGCTCTGCTTCAGACCAGTAGCAACCCCTGTGCTGTAGCTGCCTCCTCCATCTGCTGGTGAAGGAGAAACCAAACAGCAGAGGTTGGAAACCAAATCGCAGAGGTTGCTCTTGGGTCTCTTTGTGGGGGAGGGCAGCCTTTATATTAGGTCCAGATGTGCCTTTCTGCCCCAGGCCATGCTGGGAAGTAAAGCAAAGTGTGTTAATGTTGGCTGGAAGAGCTCTTTGGAAACAGGCTTGAAGGAAGCAGGGTTTCTCCTGTGCCCCTGTTTCCAGAGGACCCATGGCAGATGGGCCAGCACGGGAGGCCCAGGCATGGGATTGTCCTGCTGAGAAACAGCCCTCGTTCCGTGGCTCTCCAGAAATCCCCCAACAGTGAGTATGGCTTTAGCCAGCCACCTGCTTCCTCAGAGCTCATGGGTACCTGCTGCCTCTGGTTAGTGGCTGCTGTCCCCGGGCTGCTAGCACCCATGGAAAGAGTCAGTCCCACTGCTGAGCTGATGGGTCCCTTCTGGACCAATTTCCTCCTGGGTTTTGTATCAAGATACGGAGATGGAGGACTCTGTGCAGGGCAAGGCTGCTCTCCAGATGTTCTTTTTCAACATTAGGCAGTGTTTAAAAAATATATGTGACTTTTTTAATCCCCCCCCCTCTTATAGAGAAGAGACCTCTGGGGGGGTGAGCAGCAGGGGAGGGGCAGTGGGGAGGGAGGCAGGGCCTTCCCCAGATCAGCCTCTCCTCCACAAATGAAGCTGTTCATAAAATGCTGAGCTGGGCACTTTGCAGCTGGTTCTGCTGGACCACAACACAACATAGCACAGCCTGCTAACAGAGCTGGGCTCCAGTGGGTCCTCATGATCCAGTGCCAAGCCTGGAGGCCTTTGAAACATGTGGCTCATTAAAAGTGTGCTTCAGCTATGGCTGGGCTTACACAGAGGGCTGGCGCTGCAGAAACCTTTACAGGTCCAGGGGGGCTCAGAAAGGACCCAAGTTGCAAAGTTCAAGGGTAGACCTGGAGGCAGAGCAGCACTGTGCTCAGCAAAGTACCCTGAACCCCAGGTGCTGCTCTGCCATTCCCTGCTCCATTTCTCTTTGCTAACAGGCTCAGAATAGAGCTGTAGGGATGCTTATCTCCCTCTGTGGATGCTCATTGAGGATCTGCATGGCTCTGGATGCTGTCTCCCCTGGTTCAACCTGTATTCCAGGGTAAAGCCCATGCTCAACACACCAAGGATGCCCTGAAAGGCTTAAGATGCTGCCATAGCATGAAGCCTTACCAGAATCTTTCTCCATCTCACTAAAAGGTTACCTCCATCTCTGCAGCTCCAAGGCCATCAAACTTGGCCAGAACAGTCAGTAGGTCTGTGATGTGCATCATCAACCCAGCCACCAGCACTGAGGATGCCCATGCTTAAACCCATCCCCTGCAGCAGGCAGGCGAGCCAAGCTCTGCAGAGCTAAAATGAACGTCCTGGAAGCGCAGGCACTAAAACCTGCACAGGGAAAACCCATCTGTGAGAGGAGGAGGTCAAAGAAGAATACAAAGGCTTCTATTTCCTGAGGCGTTTGTCAGCAAGACAAACACTGTTTTACTACATTCACTGCATATTCCTAGCTGGCCTCCCACACCAACACCAAATGGCCTTTCACTGGCATGAGGCAGGGTGCTGGCTGGTGTCCTTCTAACCCAGCATTAGGCTTGGAGCAGGAACCGGTGGCCTCACCATTCGCTGTCAGTAAGTGGGGCACAGTTAAAGGAAATGGGCAGATTTCAACACTGCATCTATGAGTAGCTTATTGCTGCCGTGTTCCTCTCTTGCCCTTAGTATTTATGTTGCAAATGATAAATGAGGGATTGATGGTTCGAGCTGGTTCATGAATAATCAGGATATTTTGCTGCGAAGCCCCCGGGGAAGGTAATGTTTCTGCAACCCTTCGTCAAAGAGAGTGCAGCTTGCACTCCTCTCTGTGTGTGTTGCTCATTCCTCCAGTGCTTTGCACTTGGCCTACCCCTCCTCCTGCAAGTGTGTGTCCCCACAGCACATCCTAGGGCCAACACAGGTTTCTGGGTCTGTGCAGCCCCTTGGCATTGCCACCCACAGCGTGTTAGGGGCAATTGGTTCTCCAGTGCAGGAGCTGATGGGTGTCTTCGTGGCCTGTGATGGGAGGCTGCAGGGCTGAGGTGCAAGCTGGGTGCGCTGGGGAGGAGCATGGAGAGCCCCAACTGCATCAGGCATCTTGGAAGCAGCCCTGATCCCATTTGTATTTCAAGGAGCTGCAAATATCTGCTGGTCTCAGGATTTGCTTGTAAGACAGGAAGAGTCCCAGGGAGATGATTTGAATGTTTATATAGAAATGTCTGATTGCTGGGCTCAGAGCAGGCTCAGGAAGGGAATCTGGAGGTGGTTAGCTGGAGAGGAGGATTTTTTTTATGCTAGAAATGTGCTGTCTGCCTGTTTGCAGGGTAGGAAGGATACGATGAGAATCAAAGGCTTGGCAGGACAAGCATTCTCATCCTCGTAGATGTGAACTCTCTCTCTCTCTGTCTTGGACTCCAGGCCGTGGAGCTGTTTAGATCCAGTATCATTATTAGAAGCAGAAAATAGAGCTCATAAAACTCCCTCCTTCCACCCCAAAAAAGCAATTCCAAGCCTCTCTGTCTTACTTGTAAACAAACCATTCCTGCACTAATTCCCCACTGCGCTGGGCACATTGCCAAGGAAAGGGGACTCAAAGCCTCAGGAGAAGCTGTGTAGCCCTGGGCAGGTCTCTGCTCTCCTGTATAAGCAGACTTGAGGATTTAGAAGCAGGCAGGAGAGCTGGGGATGGTTCGTGTGGCAGCAAACCCATGTGGCTAAGCCACATTCCCTCTAAGCATTCTAAACCACAGAGGCTGCGTCTGCGGTGGGAAGCAGTCCCCGAGCAATGGGCTGAAAATCAGCACTGGATACTCTTGGCATGGCCGAGAGCAGCTGGACATGCCAGCCAGGGCAGCCACAAGCTCACCGCCAGACTGAGCAATGGGAGTCCCATGCAGCCACCCCAGGGGCTCAGCTGCTGAAGCTAAGGTGCCCCCTGAGGCACCGAACCTGCATCACAGGGCATGAGGAGGTCACAGTGCTGTGTCTAAAGCATCTCAGGTGGGTTCAGTCAGTGTGTGATGGGTGCTGTGGGAGGTAACTCTGGAGCTACAGGGTCAGCTCCCTGGAGACAGAGGGAGCTCAAGGCATATCTGCTGTGACAGACTCCCATCCCACATCTGCTCCCATAAAGGTGGCCTAAATGCCAGTTCAGCATTTTGAGCCAGAGATGCAGTCCATGCAGGTGGCCATGATATGCATCAGTCCAGACATACTGCTGGTGGTTCACTTACAGGGACAAAGAGTAATGAAACTTCAGAGGATGATACAACTTCCCTGCAGCTTGGCATCACCTAGACCTTAAGACACTTCTACAGGTCCAGGCTGTGACATCTGCTGAGTGTATGGAGCAGGGAACAACGAGTCCAAGGTCTTGCATGTGGTAGTTCCAAGCTTGGCAGAAGAAGGAAGCTTTTACTGCTCCAGTATCAGGTAAAGTTCTTTCTCTGGAAATGTCTCCATTATTTGTTGACTGTATGTAGCTGTGGAATGAAATCTCACCAAGGCATCTGCTGTTCCCTTACAGCTCTGCTTTGTGGAGTGGAGATCCCAGCATGTGGGGGTTTATTATTATTTAATATATAGCTGCCCATTATCAGCATCTTATTTTAGGTGAGGCTTTTGGCATTGTACTCTCAGCATTCCTGCTGTCTGTAAAACCAGCCTAAACCTTTCCTTCTGTCCATAAAGGCGTCTAGTCTAAATTCAAAGTCCATCCATTATAACTTCAACACCTTGTAATCCTTCAGAGAGATGTGCAATTACTCTCTGAAACATCCCAGGAGCAAAACTAATACCAAGCATCATCTGCTTAAATTTACAACATCCAAATGGCACAGTAAAAGCCACTAGCTTAGGGGTTAGCTCATCCAAGGACCCTTGCCAAAACACATATCCTGCATCTAATACTACTTTTGCTGCTGAGGATTTAGCTGCCACCTCAGGAATCTTCATTGGACAGCATTCAGGGTTTATGGTTTTAAGTAACAGGAGTGGATGCACATGGCCTTCATCTGGCATTAGTGGTTCAACCACTGGACTCGCCCAGTCTCTGTATCCCCTGCCTTCAACACAGTCTTGTGTTTCCTCAGGTGCTTGAGCACGAATGTCTTTCCCATCCTTCATTCTAGGAGCAGTTCAGCTGTAATTAATGTCCAAAATCTTGGGATGAACACGTGGGCACCTCCCACGCACCTGAAGCAAGCCTCTTGCATAATGTGCCCTTCCTTCTTTCCGTTCCATAGAGTTTAACAGCTGGTTTTATCCAAGCTTATTGACTTCATCCCTATAAATCCAATAGGATTTTTCCGTGAGGATTAGCATCAAATTCTCCCTGCAGACATCTTAGGTCTTGGAAGACAGCTGAGCACTCTGCTAATAGCTGGCTGGCGAGCCTGAGGCACTAACAGCAATGGTTTTAAAATGCACCTCATGGCTACGCTGGGCTTTAGCTCTGATGCAACCCTCCCCTTTGGTGATCTGGAGGCCGAGACATAGCAGGGGTCTTGATGCTGTACAGTGATGTGGATACCTGGATATGAAATTAGCATTGTCTGTTCTTTCTGCCCTTGAAGGCCATGGGAAAACTGCAAGAATTGTCTAGATTGAACACTAGGGGCTTCATAGCTAAGTAGAAAAAGATTGAGCAGGAAGAGTGGAATTTAGAGTGAAGAAATGGTAAAACTGCCACCCAGTGAAACCTGGAAAGGCAAAACTGCCTCTGCAGGAAGTGCAAGTTTTGTGCCCTCTGCTATTTCAGCTTGCCCTGGGCATACATGACAGAGCAGGTTTTACCCATTACACCACTGACTGTCTGAGACCACAGCCTCCTGACTGTGGGGATCTTGGCTGAAACCCCAGGTGAGGGAAGGAGACAATAAATCATTCCCTCTGGACAAGGAAGGAAACTCCAGGTGCATCAGTATGCCAGTTGAGTGTTTTATTATGATATATAAATTTTTGTCTTCTTAAATTACTCTCTATGAGTTGAACAGAAAGGGATTATTGTGGAGGGGGAATATACAAAAATAAAAGGGTATTGTGAACTACTGCATCACCACATATACAACAGTAAAGTACTTTACAAGCACTTAGAGAATCAGACTTACAAAAATAAAAATATGACACATCCCTAAGCATTTCCACCAGTTCTGTGTTCTCTTCTTCCTTCTCTAACCCTCAAACACCTTTCAACCCCATCTTCAGGTCACAATTGGATTCCCATGGTAGGACACTTTGCTCACTTTGGTGGCCATCACAGTATATGAAAACAATTATTGGCTCCCAGGATATGTAAAATACAATGGTTATAGGAGAGCTTCAGGGGAAATGTTCAGAACAGACCAATTTGTGAGAGATGGGGTGATCCTCAGGGTTTGTCTGGCAGCAGAGATTTAAATATCCCACAAGATCCACCATCCCCTATAAAGTGTTGCCTCCTCTCCACACCTCTGTGCACGTATGCTTGATACACACAGTTCCTCTTAAGCCTGGGGAATGCTGATGCCCACAGACGTCAGTAGAGCTGAATGACTGTGACAGAGGCTGGATCTGATTTTATTTTGTCTCTAAAGAAGGCAAGGGTACCCTTCCCTGCAGGGAAAAAGGCAAATTAAAATTACAATGGTTAAATATCCTAGCTCACAGGGTCCACACACAGAGCCATTCCCCTCTAGCTGAGATCCGTGCAGCCTTTAATCTCCAGTTAGCACTAGAAAGTCTTCTGTTCATGAGCCTTCTAGTGACCTTGCCCCCTTTTTTTTTAAGACACACTCAACATAAATAGTAAATAGCATTCACTTCTCTGACCAGCAGCTCACTCAAACACTGCTATCAACACCCAAACCTCATTTCATCACTCCCAGAAAGTATGCACCTAGGGTGCAAAGCTGTCTGTATTTCACATTGAGGAAAAGTAGAGCTGGCTTAGGAAATAAAAGTAATCATTACCAAAATTAAAGACGAAAGAAGCAGTAAACTGGTTTGGTCAAAGTTGTTCTCTGTGGTTTGTGCAAAGTACTCCACAGATTCTGAAAGTCCAGCATTTAGCTTGAGTTCCCTCTTTTTGGCCCCAATGCAACGACACCATGCAGGCAGACCAGACACAAACATGTCCTGTGGCATTCAGGGGCAAAATGATCACAGGAATGAAGAGGATGAAGAGCAAAAACCGACACCTTTGAGGCAGTGACTTTTCATACTGAAAAAGACAACCTTGGCATCCCCCAACCTCCCAAGGAACCAACCCAGGTGCCTTCAGAAAATGTTTTTTATCTCAAAGATAGCTACTGATGGAAAATAATTCCTGAAGGCAGAGTCTGACTTTACCCATCAGAGCAATAGGCACATTAGGACCCTGGGGAGAAATTGTGTAGTCACAATCCCAGCTGCCCAGGGAAAGTCGCCTATCAAAGCACCATTGACATGGTCTAAATGTATCACTTGCATCTTTGAGAGAACACACATGAACAAAGGTGTGTTGGTTGAGATGAATAATGCTCCATTTAAAGGAAAACACCTCTTGAGAGACTAAATCATTCCTTTGAGGTGTACAAATGCTACAGGTGAGGCACTTCTTGGTTGCTTGCAGCGAGTCTGAACTGGCAGCGCACCCACAAAAATCAGTTTATGGTGTTTAAGCAAAACGAAGCAGTCATCACTTTTCCCAGTCATGAACACAATGAACTTTGGCTCTTCTACCACTGCCTAAAATGCCCACAGGAATAACAGCAATGGGCACAGAGGGTGGGTGGGCAGGCTGGGTGGGGTCTGCCCCAGCAAGGGTAAAGACCTGAGCCTCTGTGGTTTTCTTGCCCTAGGGAAAAACGAAGTCCCTTCCCAATGGCAGCTTTCACTGAGAAGAAAAGCAGCTTGTGATGGGCCCATGGGAGACACCACATTAGAAGGTATTTTTTCAACCATTTCTACAGATCTCAGGCACTTGGCAATGGCACAGTTTGGATGTGCTCCAGGGTGGTAGCCCACCGAGGCTTGTCCCTGGCAAAGCAGCTCCAAGTGTGCTCAGCAGCCTAGAAAGCCAAGCTGTGCTCTGTTTGCTTTTTTTTTTTCTCTTCCTGACATAGCAAAAACAGAAAAGCTGCTTAAGCTCAAAGGAGCAGGAGCATGTTAGGTCATTTCTAGTCTATTTGCAGAGAAAACAAAACATGAAGCTTCAAAGAGGCCTGGCCTGGACATGTGGGGACCCTACAGTGCCAAGGATGCAGCCCTCCATTGCACCCTCCCAGGGGTCACATCCACCTGTGAGACTTTGCCTTAGCAAGCCCTGTCTGTGCATGGTGAAAGCCCAGGCTGTGGTTCAGGTCTCTGCACTGGTGAAAGCCCAGGCTGTGGTTCAGGTCTCTGTGCATGGTGAAAGCCCAGGCTGTGGTTCAGGTCTCTGTGCCAGTGAAAGCCCAGGCTGTGGTTCAGGTCTCTGCACTGGTGAAAGCCCAGGCTGTGGTTCAGGTCTCTGTGCATGGTGAAAGCCCAGGCTGTGGTTCAGGTCTCTGCACTGGTGAAAGCCCAGGCTGTGGTTCAGGTCTCTGCACTGGTGAAAGCCCAGGCTGTGGTTCAGGTCTCTGTGCTGGTGAAAGCCCAGGCTGTGGTTCAGGTCTCTGTGCTGGTGAAAGCCCAGGCTGTGGTTCAGGTCTCTGTGCTGGTGAAAGCCCAGGCTGTGGTTCAGGTCTCTGTGCATGGTGAAAGCCCAGGCTGTGGTTCAGGTCTCTGTGCTGGGTTGGAATTTGTACACCAGTTTTTTGGCTTGTTCTGAATTCCTTCTTTCTGTTGTACCCAGTGTTCAGGAAGCAGAACTAATGGCAGATAAAGTTGGCAGAAGCCTGCAGCTGGCCATGATGAAAGAGATTTTTCTGGGGAAAACCTGTCCAGCTCAAAGCACAGTGGGATCAAAAGTACAGCTCTGTGCTTGGAGCCAGGGAATAATCCAGCTGTTAACAGGAGGAAAGCTCAACGGATGGGCAGAATAAGGAGTCTCTGGCACCCCTTTGGCTTGGAGGTCAGCCTGTTTCCATGCTTGCTCTGAGGAGGTGTCTGCAATCTCATCTGTCATCATGCAGATATCTCCTGGGTATGAGTATTGGTCCTGTTTTTAAACCTGGATTATAGTCTTGCTCAGCTTGGAAATCTACCCCCTTAGCTACAGACTCTCTCAGGTGCATGGAACGAGCCCTTCAGAACCCAGGAAGCAGAGGAGTGTTTCTGCTGGTCACAATGCTACCAGAACAGGATTGACCTCAAGCTGAGCTAGCAGGTAAGTGCATCACCAATGTGCATTGCACTGGGACCACATTCATCCTAGCTTCACTGCCCTGCTACTTTAGGTAACACGTTTGCTGAAGCTCTGGGGAGAGAGGTTGCTTTAGGCATAATCATCCCTTCGGAGGCAGATGTTGCTTTTCCAGGCTCTGATGCTGGACAAGATGTGATAGCAAATTCTGACCAATAACAAATACAATCCTTGCTTCTGTGTTGCTGAAAAGAGATCAACAGCAGGTGGAAGTCTTCGAAATCCTTTGAGATGTCTTCCTACCAAGTCCTAACTCCCAGAGAGGCAAAGTCCATCAATGACAGAGCACACATCTTCAGTGGTAAGGACACTTCAACTGTCAGGATTTAAGTTTGCATATAAAGACCTCTGGTGGAAAAAAACATACTTCAATTTAAACAAGGGAACTCTGTCTGTTTCATAAAGGTCACAGTTCTGGTCACATTTAGCAATTGCTTTTAGAAACTGATGGAAAAAGTACTTTTTGTAAGTCACTGATTTTTTTTCCCCTTTTCAGATAGGTTGTTTGCCAGTCCCTGTGGGTTTGTGCGTCAGCTGTTCTGGGCAATCAGCTGTATCTTGTTGACACTGCTAATAAGTTTTCTGACTTGGCTGTTCTGAAATAGCTCAGACTTGCAGCAAGTCAGGAACAAAATGGAAAGTTTAGAAGAGAGAAAGCTGGAAATTAATTTCCAGAGCTCTGTGGTTATTTTCTAAGTCTGAGCTCTTCGGAGCAGCATGCACAAATTCTTGGTTAGATTTCTGGAGACAATTCTGTGCTATTTTCAAAGGTTATATGTTTGGGGGGATCCAGGCTCTCACAGATTTTCAGTGAGCTACCAAATTGAAGGGGTACCAGGAGATGTGATTCATGGGTGGGGAACAGTCTAGGCTGGCGTGGCTGGTGTGACTCCTGCTCTTTCAGTGGTTCCGGATCCCTTTGCAGAGACAGCTCAGCTATTTGTGAAGCACCTATTGAATGGCTACAGCCTGGCTGGTAATGGAAAACCTGGATGGATTTGGGCTCTTCAATCCTTCAGGCTCTCCACTGAGAAAGTTTAGCTGCTCCTCCATAACCAGTGAAGCTGTCCATGCCACGTGTATGGGAACTACTGACAGGATGAGCAATCTTGCTCATGAGTTAACCCTGCACTGGCTTCTTTGAAGCCTCTTCTTGTGCTACACTCCTTTCTGCAATACAGCCATACCCTGAAACTCAAAAGGGTTGCAAGTGCATAAAGATCCCTGTAAAATGGGTGTTGGAGACAACAAACAGCATGGCCCACTTGGACTGAGAAGATAAGGGCTCTGAGTTTCTAAGTCACTTGGACACCTTTAGGAAATAGCCCTTCAGCTATAGAGTTTCCTCAGCCTCCTCTGTGTACTCTTGTCTGGGCTTACAGAAGAGGTGTCTGTGCATCAGTGCAGGCCTTTCTCCCTCTTGGTTGAGCTGTGCCTTGCTATGGTAGATAAACATCTAGCTGCCAGCAAGAGCACCGTGTGCCCATTTCCCTCCTCTCTCTCTTGGTGGCAATCCCCACTCACAGTAACTCAGGCCTAAGGTTACCACAGTGGTGTAATACTGCAGCTCTCTCTCAGATGAGCTGTTGAAGTAAGCCATGAGGCACTGATACGAACAACCACTTCCTCTGCATTTACATTCTGAGACCTGGCTTGGTGTATGCTGGGCAAATTGGATACTGGCTCTGCACTTGGCCTTCCCTTTGCAGAAATCAAAATAGCACTGAAGGTTACAGTGAGTCTCACCTACGTGCTACATGAGACTTAGAGAGTTCACGAGGCAGCACACTGCTATGGCTAATAGAGTCTTTTGTCATCTTGATTTCATCTAAACACAAGTCAAAAATAGATACACTTGGGGAAAAAAACCCACCAAAAAATAAAATCCAGATCACGAATGTCAGGAACATCACAGAATACAAGCCAGCCTCTCTCACTGATCAAAACCATCCCATGCCCTGCAAGCCTCCTCCCAGCCAGTTCAGCCTCACCCAAGACGATGTGTTCT
Organism: Pogoniulus pusillus; assembly: GCF_015220805.1. Classification (NCBI taxonomy): domain Eukaryota; kingdom Metazoa; phylum Chordata; class Aves; order Piciformes; family Lybiidae; genus Pogoniulus; species Pogoniulus pusillus. Next base: position 8,998,698 of record NC_087293.1, read on the forward strand.
CCAGCCATTAATATTCAGTCGTCATCAATGAAGGCCCAGCCCAAGCCCCAGCAGAGGCCATGGCCTCCTTGAGGTCACCCAGTTGGCAGTGGCAGGGCAGATCAGAGGGTCTCGCTGTAGATGACGCAGGGGCTGCTTTCCTCGCAGAGTTCCAGCTGCACACTGGAAGCAAACCAACGCTTGGCACAACCCAAGCTGTAGTTGAGGGTGGTCCGGTAAATGTTCTTGGCATGCTTAGGAAAAATGATGGTCGTGCTCTGAAACTTCAGTGGCTTCTGGCGGGGCTCAAAGATCAGCTGGGACTTGTAGCTCCGCCAGGTGCTATTGGGAGCAGCAATGATTGTCTCGCTGTAAGTGGTGAGGGTGGGGATGGGGCTGTAGAAGATGTCGTCCCGATAATGCTTCTCCGAGTCGTACTTCACCTCAGAATTGCATCTGCAAAGGACAGCAAAGTGTGAGGAAACACCACCCAGGCAGCAAAGGAGACAAGACAGGCAGGACTCTTCTCTAACCTTTGGAGCTGGCAGCATTTCTGACCTCTTACTGTACAGACACTGCAACAGCCACCAGTCCTAAAACCCAAAGCAAGGAATCATAGAATGGTTTGGGTTGGAAGGAACCATAAAGATCATCTAGTTCCAACCCACCCACCCCCTGCCATGGCCAGGGATACCTTCCATTAGATTTGGTTGCTCAAGGCCTCATCCAACCTGGCCTTGAATACTTCCAGGGAGAAGGCTTCCATGACCTCCCTGAGCAGCCTGTTCCACTGTCTCACCACCTTCACTGTAAAGAATGTCTTTCTAATATCCAATCTAAATTTGCCCTCTTCCATCTTCAATCCATTCCCTCTCATCCTACCACCACAAGCCCTGTAGAAAGTCCATTCTTGGCTTTCTTGTGGGCCCTTTTCAGGTACTAGAAGGCTGCTATGAAGTCTTCCTGAAGTCTTCAGTACTGGCATAAAGTGGCTTAAAGTGTGTGTTAAACTGAAGCCTGTGGTTTAGACCAAGGGGACTCCATCCTGCTGGTGAGTCTTGGTGGAACCCCACCTTGCTGTGTTCTTTTTTCCTTTCTTTATATTTCCTTGCCATCAGAGCACAAGATGCTCAAGATAACTGAAATCAGTGTTGGGGAGTGAGGGGGGAGGCTGCACAAAATCCAAGTAGTGGTCAAAGACAGGGTAAAGCACAGAGATGAGGTGGGCTCTGGCTGTCCAGCATCCAGGCCACTGATCTCAAAGGAAGTGGCAATGTTAACAACCACCAGATGAAGATCCCTCAAAATGTGGGATGTCACAGCCCTGCCTGTTTGCTGCAGGCATCCAGATGGGATGTACAGCCACCAGGCCACATAAAGGGCTTTTCCTGGAATCCCTGGCCACGGGTGGCAGCAGCACTTTCACTAATTTTCCCAGTTCCCCAAACGTTCCTCCAGCAATCAGCAGCCAAGGAATGTGCAGCTCCACGTAAAAAAGATTAAAAGCTGGGTGTGTGCTTGTCATTACCTCCACCCGGAGGGGTCTGACTGATTGTGCGCTGCCTGTAACCGGAGCTGCTGCAATGCGTTCTGCACAGCCAGGGCGTGAGCAACTCATTCAGCACACATAAAACACAGCTCCGATGCAACCACCATAAACCCAGCCCCGCCAGCAGTTCCTCAGCAAGCAGAGCTTTACTGGGCTGTTTCCAGAGAGACGTTTGCATAGGTTGAGGAGGGTGGGAATTGCTCTTACAGTCCTCCCACCATCCCTGCCCCAAGCTGTGTGTAACTGCTCCGTGCTCTTCAGAGAATACATTCCACACCACCTAGAGTGGTGTATCCACAGGCCACGATACCAGCCCCACAGGAGATGAGAACACCTCTATCACTGGCTTGAGGGACAATCTTCTCATGAGGTGGGGCTCATTCTGTCTCTGTGGAGTGGTTTATCGTGGACTTGTCTGCTACAAGTGCTAATAAAAACAGGTGCCAGGGTGTTGCTTTTTCTGAGGATACGAGTCAGCAGGGAACAAGGCAAAGCCCATCAGGTCACTTAGTGAAGGTCATCAAGCCTACAGATGGTAATAGTTTTCTCTCATAGTCTTGGATGTGGGCTGCCTGTGGAAGGAAAGCTGCTTTCTCTTACAACCTCCCTTCAGTTCTTGCCTCTTGCCCTCTGCCTCTGCTCTGTCAGTGTCTTCAATTCAGGCATTACTCTCCCACCTGTCCCTCCCCTCAGAATTACCATGACTTCCATTTGTAAACACAATTTATTGCAGAAGGAGAAGCACCAGGAAAAAGACAGAATCCCCACCCATCCATTCCCATCTGTACCTGATCTCCTGCACAGGCTCAGGGCTGACCTCAATGCTTTCTCCAAAAAACACAGGGTACATTCGAGGCTTCACCTCCAGCATGGATGGGCTCAGGAGCAGGTATGGCATCTGCAGGGAAGAAGAGCACAGTCAGTGCTGAGACACAACAGATGAGGCTAGCAGAGTTCCCTATGTGCTGTGGCTGCTGAGCACCTAGCAATAGGAGACTTCAGTCCCTCCAACCTTTCTGAATTCTGTTTCCTCAGAGACAGCACAGGTGACAGGCTCTGGCAATGAGAACAGGTGACTGGCAGCATGGGGACCAACTTTGTTTCATGCAAGCCTAGCCTGCCTTGCTTGCACCCTCAGCAACATTCAGCTTCTCCTTGTAGTCCCTGTCTTTTTCAGGTTTGTAGGAGGGCCCTCTGTTAGTGGGGTTCATCCCACTGAGGAAAGAACTCTTCAGGAGCATTATCAAGTTGCCAAAAAACAGCCTTTAGATGATTGTCCAAGAACAGGACCACTAACACCCATCCTCACACAGACAAGCCTCATGCATGCTCTGCATTTAAAAGGCCTTGACTTTCTGGGCCACTCAGTTCAAGAGATAGGTACTGAAACGTGTGCAGAGAAGGGCAACAATGCTGGTGGGGAGCCTGGAACACAGCCCTGTGAGGAGAGGCTGAGGGAGCTGGGGATGTTTAGCCTGGAAAAGAGGAGGCTCAGGGGTGACCTCATTGCTGTCTACAACTACCTGAAGGGAGGCTGTAGCCAGGTGGGGTTGATCTCTTCTGCCAGGCAACCAGCAACAGAACAAAGGGGGACAGTCTCAAGTTGTGCTGGGGGAGGTACAGGCTTGATATTAGGAGGAAGTTCTTCACAAAGAGAGTGATTGGCATTGGAATGAGCTGCCCAGGGAGGTGGTGGAGTCACCATTCCTGGAGGTGTTCAGAAAAGACTGGATGGGGTCACTTAGTGCCATGGGCTGGTTGATTGGATAAAGCTGGGTGATAGGTGGGACTGTATGACCCTGGAGATCTCTTCCAACCTGCTTGATTCTATGATTCTGATCAGCTGTAACAATTTACAGACTGACTTCCAGCTCCTAGGGCTGAAGCAGCACACGGTGCTGTCCTCCACTCACCACCGCCAGCCTCTCCACCTCCCTGTGCCCAGCACGTCACCCAGGTAAGTGACTGTGCCCACATCTCTGGTGCTCCATGCTGTGAGATCTCTTTACTGAAATGTAGCCCTTCCTTTCCTCTTCCTTTCTTGTTTCTCGTTGGAATTGCATCTGGTTGGGGATTTTCTTTAGTCCTGACGTTACCTTCACTGTTACAAATTAGTAGGTCTCACAACGACCTGAAATGCTCCAAGTCTGATGTAACACAGATAGGGACTAAATCCACTGATAAAGAGCATAGATCTACTTAAGGCAGATGTGTGTAAATAATCTTATGTGTGTGTGTATATATATATGCTGAAAATAACATATCCCTTGCAACAGCCCAGCAGGGGAAGTGGCAGACTTGCTTCTGCTTAAGTCTCTGCAAAATTGGTTGTCAGGGTCCAAAGGATGTTCTAGCTAACTATGAACACCAAAGTGTGGGGTGAGACACTGGGATACCTTGTGGGCTCTGCAATGCAGGATACAAATTTCAAACCAGGACTTCCTAATGCTCCAATTTGTGACACCAAAAGTCAGATTTTTAAAACTAATTACACCCTGGAGTTACTTACAAATTGTCACAAGCCAGTCTAGTCTCCTCTGCCCACCACAGAAATGAGTAAGCACACTTCTCTGTGCTAGAGTGCTCTTAAACATCAGTTCCCACATAAAGGGATCCTGTGTCTCGTGTCTGAACCAAGCCCACAGTTAACCCTAATCCTGTGCTCCTGAAAAAATAGCATTGCAGGTTTTGGTCCCTGTCACTGCTTTTCTGATGGCAGCAATTTATGACACACAAGGACATAAGATCTCTTTAAAGGAGATGGCTGGCAACCTCCTTGCAAGGCTGAAAGGTCTCTAAACAGCTGAGAAGCTCATGGAGGTTTTCCACTTTGCACCATGTGCAGGCCATACATGCTAGAATCACAGCCATATCAGCATCAGTATCATTGAGATCATCTCAGGACTCACAGAATCCACTGATGGTAGCTGAGGATACAGCTCTTTTATTGGCTTGCTCTTCCCATGCTACTCCTTTCCACTTTCCTTAGCATCCTTCTGTTTGGGTGGTACAGAAGGGAGCAGTGGAGCTCTGACCTGGTTCCTCCAGGCAGTGCTGGGTAAGAGGTACTGCAGCTTGTGCCCTACACTGTACAACATGCAGGTCCCCAGATGCTCACCAGGCTGTCCCTCCATTGCTGAATCCATGCAACAGCATCAGCTCCCACTGGCTGAGGTCTGTGTTTCTGTAGTGGTTGGGACTTTCTGCCTTTGACTAAGGCAAAATATTGTCATTGCTTCATCTGAATTCACCAGATCTGTGTCCCAAACCCACAGGACTGTTTACTCTTTCCCTGCTGAAATATCCCTGCATTTCACTACTGTGCTAAACTGGAAAGTGAAATGGCCAACCCCTCTGTTTTGATAGAGTATTTCTAGTCCATTGTCAAAAGACAGGACAGTATTTGCATAGGTATGAGAGGGAAAAAAAGGCAAAAAAGCTGTGTCCACCCCCACTACCAAAAGCTAGCCAAAAAGAGAAGTTCATTCCTGGACTGCTTTCAGCACTTTTGACAAGGGAGGGCAGAGGCAGCTTTTTTGCTCATAAATAAAGCTCTTTGCTTCTGAAATGTGAATTGTTTAGATCAAACAAGCCTCACTTCACAAGAGTGCAGATGTCCAGCTTTTAACAGTCTGCACATGGCTAAAGCTCTTGCTACAGAAATCTTGTAAACGAGGAGAGGTTCATTTGGGTGCAGAAGTCAAACACCATGTGCACAGGCATTGCTGGGCTCTGCCAACAGCAAGCAAGCTGGCCTTTGGGGGCTTCACCTGCAAATGAATGCAGATTGCTTTCACTGGGGAAGGAAGAAAGGCTGGGCATACTTGTCTCTCCCTCAGGAGACTGTTCTCTTTATACTCCTGTGGCCACTCCTGACAGCAGCAAAACTCCAGCTGACGACCTACCTTCTTTTTAATGCTGTGCCCACTTAAGGAGAGGTCTTGGAAAGCCTTTGAGATGCTCATCTCAGCTAGGGAGGGAAAACAGATCTCTGAGTGTAACCAGCAATGTGGTGGCTTGCTGTTTCCCATAACAGGTAAAATAAGTCATAGCTGCCAAAGAGTTTCACACTTTGGTACCAATCACCCAAAATAGGAAGAGCAGAACAGAACTGAGTGCTTTTCAGTTCCAGCTTCAAAACAAGAGATGTTTTCAAGCAAATCTGACTGCAAACTTAGATAATTAGGGAAAAAAACAACGTTTAGGAAGCACTGATCTGAGCTCCAAAGACATCCCAGTGTTGTCTCTGTGAGTTCAGCTCTCTGGCTAGGGACAAGTGAAGACTGGGTAAAACAGACTAGCTGTGAATTAAGATGCTTTGTAGATGCAGACTAGCCTACTAGAATGCCAAATTACAAATCTGGATGGATGGTAACCATGAGCTGCTTTGCTAGATTAATGCAAGAGAAATCCAGATCTCTTCACAGTTCTGCAAAGGCATCCTTAAAAGTGCAGTTTCAAAGAAACCATTTCAGTGCTTCCAGGCCTCCACACTTCTTTCTAACATATGCTGACACTAAGTGTGCTCTAAACATCCCTTGAGATGAGGATGCAAGAGCCAAAGTCCTTCCTGTGGCTTAGCAGGAACATTGCTGGGGCATTTGGCCCCCAGTGCCTGTTCAGGAACAGGCTTCACAGCTGCTGTGTGCCGGGGGTGCTGCGTAGTCAGCGAGGGCACAGAGGCAAACGCTGTCTGTTCAAATCAGAAGCCCCACAGCAGGGAACAGGAAACAAGAACATGCTGCAGAAACAACACCAACATGCATGGAGGAAGGGAGGCTCTGTCATGCATGACTGAAAACAACCAGAGTCAAAAAGTTGTCCCTGAATTTGGTGAGGGCAGGATAAGGTCTTCTCCAGGTTAGTTCTGGATGGAGTGATGAGTCTATTTTCACTGTGTGTTACAGCTGGCCTTGCTGTGGGCAGGGAAGGGTGAGGTGACAAAAGGCATTTCATAATGCATTTCCTATGCTGCAAAGAAACACCAAATTCAGACCTGAAGGCTTGGCTTGATTAATTAGGAAAGCTAGGACAATTGTAGGCAAGCTAAAGCCAGTGACTTCCACCACCCATGAGAGACTATGACAGATTCACACTTATCTACCAGGAGCAGTACTGTGAGCTTCTGGTTAAAAACTTTGAGGTCACCTGGAAGTCACTGGAAGATGTAAACAACTTGCAAAGCACAGTCTATAAATAGAGATCCTCTGCAAGACCCTGCAGTCTGCTCACCAAACAAGCAACTCAATTGCGTGCACGGAGTGAAAGGGTCACTGAGCAGTAAGCCCAGGGTTTACACTGCAGTGACTGCAAGGCACATCAGATGGCATTTTGTTTCACCTCCAGTGATGGTCTGAAGTATCTGCTCCTTGCAACTCAACTGGAATTGGGAAGCAAGTAACAGAAGATAAAAGCTTTCCAAATGATTTGTCTTTGGGGCTGAAATGTTATATGCTTGGCACGTGTTAAAGGCTCTTTGGCAAGAGCTTGACATCAGCTCCTTCCAGCTCGTTTTCAGGTAAAAACTAAACAAGTATGTTCTGCCTGTCAAAGCAAGCAAACAAACAGAAAACACTCTGACTCAATTGTTTTTTCTTCTGCACAGGAACAGTTGAAAGAAGAGGAACACAGGACTGCTGATCTCCCTTGAGAAAATGATGACCTTTGGCTCATTTCTAGCAATCACTCATCAATCGTTGGACACTTCACAAACAAGGTGACTTTCTTTATTGCCCTGAACCACAGGTAGACAGGCAGGAGCAGAGCTTGTTGCACAGCACTGGGTGTCAGTGAAGAAGAAAAGAACCTCACATGTCTGTAGACCAGGCTGAGGATAAGTAATCCAGTCAAGGTCTGTCTAGTCAAAAAGCAAAACCTAGGGTTGCTCTGCTGGAAGGCTCTGGCAAGGACCTCACTAATCTGTCCCAAATAATTAGGAGTTGTGCTGCTACTTATCAGATTGAGCTCTGGAAAAGCCACAACCCTGTAAACTTTATGCTGGCAGAGCAGGGGTCTGGTAGATCCAGAAGGATGAGGAGGCAAAAGGGAAGCTAGTGGAGAGATCAAAAGTGAGCCACACATGCACATATCATGCCCCCCAAAACAGAGCCAAGGTGAAAATCAAGCAGTAAATGTATTATCACTTTTATTTCCTTTAGGATACATAATTTGTTTCAACCAGCAAAGAGTTACAGTATTGTTAAAAAGCTGAAGTACTTTCTTGTTTGGCTGCATTTTTCCCTCTGTCTTAACTCTGATGCCTTCCAGGCATGTAACAGCCTGGCCAGCTAAACTCTGTTTTCTTCAAGTAGCACACAGATAAATACAGATAAAATTAGTTTCTGAACTGAATTCAATCTACAGCCAGCCAACAGCACTTCCTTGATGGTAGCATAAGTGCTATGGAATATGGATATGACTTCAAGACAGACACACATCCTTCAGCTCCATGTCATTGCTTTGTACTTGCCCCAAGTGTCATCTGTGTCTGGTTCCTGGGGGTATTTAAATCACAGAGTTCTGAACAACAGCAAAAATAATACAGTGGGCAGAACAATGCTATTTTACCCCTAATAATTATGTAATCGGTGGACTCTGTAGAGATACTTTTCATTTAGGGTAACTCACAAGACTGGGAGCAGTTACCAAATAGTAAACAAGATGAGGGGAAAAAGTGCCACGAAACTGGCCTGAAATACACTGGCTGTTCTGTAGCTTCCAAATTCCAGGCAACAAAGCAACAAAAAGGAAAGGAAATTAATGTGACTTGAAATAGATAAATCTCCCAGAAACCGTTCTCCAGAGGAAGGACCAGAACTGACAGACTCCTTTTGCTATGGTAATTACATGGAAGGCACTATGATGTGCCATTAGATCTCCAGGGACATTAAGGGGAAACGATTTTCCCAGCGTCAGGGCTATGCACGGGATACAGCTTCCCAAACTCCCAGCTCCTAACTTAGCCAGGGCATAAGCAAATCTCTCACCACATTTTCCCACTATAGTAACATGTCACGTCCATGAAAATGTCACTCTACTCAGCTGTTATTTACAGCTCTAATGAAAGATCTGCCTGAGTTATTTGACACACATCTACATTCTTCACTCCAGCTGATAAGCAGTATTTGGTTAACAGACCATTTGTTTCCTCCTATCTTCATGTACTGCAGGTTATGAGTAATTTATACTAGAGCCGGATGAGATTATATTTGGAGGTGATAACAGTAAATGCAGACCTCAGGTAGGAAGCAGGGCTTTATTATTTCCAAGGCTTACAACCCTCCTGCCTATCCAACCCCCTCTTCTACTTCAAGTGGGAAATGTGCACAGCTTTGCCTGCTGTCCACAGCATTATGCAGGGACATAGTGGAAATTAAACTAGAAGACACCACTCTAGATACAGCCCCGTTTATTAGAGTAGGTGATCAGACCCTTATGGATATTTCCCTCATCTGCTCAGATGGAACATCTGTCATGGCTTGCAGATTAGGTGAGGCCCAAAGCCATTCCCCCTCTCTCACTGCTAGCTTTGCATTCCCTCCTCTTTGTCCTTAGTCCATGCTCAGAACGGGATGGGTCTGAGGGACAGGAGACAGCCAGGTGGGGTTAGGCTTTGCCAAGCAGCAGGCACAGGCAGGAAACTCAAACCACTGTCAATCCCTGCCCAGGAAACTTCTTGCTGGATCCTGCCCCATGGGAGTGGCTCACAAGTGGGTCAGGATGCCAGGCTGCAAACTCCAACCCCAGAGGCAAGCCCTGATGCTGTGCCAGATGGGTGCCTTGCTCCTTGCACTAGCCTGGGGCTTTCCCCGGAGCTGCTGGGACCCACGTGGAGTTGGAGAGTTATGTCTCATGTCACCTGCTCCATAGCTGCAAGCTGGCTCAGGCTGGGGATGCTGGGTCTTCCCCTCACACATGCTTTCACTGTAGGTGTTGGTGGATCTAGATGTTACATACCGCCTGGGAATCCATGAAGGCTCTATTACCAAGAGCCTTTGTCACCACAACAAAGTCTCCCTTCCTGGAGCACGTTCAGTTGCTCAAGGGCTCTTCAAAATGCAACATCTCAGGAAGAGGTGGTTTATTCTTGGTTGGTTGGTTTGTTTGCTTACTAATATCAGCCATTAATCCACCAGGATGGGCATACATGCTGACTTGGACCCTGCTGTTGGGACCATGCCTATGAAGCTTATGCCAAGGGGCAAGGTATCCTTCTCTGCACTTGAGATGAAGCTGGAATCTCTTCCCAGCACACAAGACTGATCCTGGCACTGACTGTTGTCCAACACAGCTCCTGACAGTAAGTAAAAATTCCCTACATGGGGGCATTCATCTAATAGCTGATCCGCTGGGATGTAGTGCTACAGAAGGCAATGCTCAAAGGCACAAATATTTAAGTCTTTTCAAACAAAAAGGAACGTGTTGCAGTGGCAACACTATTGAAAAAGGCACAACTGATAGTTCTGCAGATGAATGTGTTCCTGATCTCCCCTGATACCCACTAGGAGTAACACTACTGAATGCAAAGCACTTATTTCAGCACAGCCCAAAAGCAGATTTTTAGCCTAAAACTATATCCCAGGGCAACAACACTGGCAGGGAAAAATCTAAGCAGATCTGGCTACTTTGGTGTCATTTAATTCCCTACCCTTCCATCAACTGTCTCTTTGTGCATATTATTAGAGATTTGTTTCACTGTAGTTTTGTTCCTTTTGGCCCTGCATCACACACAAAGCCTAGAGAATTCAGTAACTCAGGGCCTAAGGTTCAGTTAAATCATGTTGCAAATTTAAAAGGCAGAACCAGGTAAAAATCACCATCCATTTTCTTTAGGATATTTGCACTTAAGCAGAAAACAAATGATAAATTTCCTGCATGAACTTTATATGAAGAAATAAAAGCCAATTTCTCCTGCACTGCAAGTAAAATGAAATAATAATAATGCCTAAATGGTGTTGAACTTGTGGTATTTATGACTCTGGCCCTAAACTGCCTTTCATATTTTCTTGGATCCCAAAGCTATAGCCAAATTGGCTGGTTAAATGTGAATAAATGGTGCATTGTCTTTGAAACAAAGTTGTGCTTATTAAGGAGAAGAGTTTACTTTGTCAGAGTCACAGTTAATAACACAGAGCAGAGATTTTAAACAAGAGAAAGTCTTCAATAAGGGCACACAATTCCATATTAGTTTGTATGAGAAGAGCTGTCCTAGAGCAGAAAAATTCTTCAAGATATTTCTGAAGCTGGTGCAAAAATAGCTGAGTGCAAAATAACACAACTGGGTCCAGACTGGTGGTTTTGATAGGTAGGCAGGCAGGAGTGAGTAGAATAAAATACTTCCCAGAGAACTGAAATGTTTTCTTCACCTGACAGCAATTTATTGCAACCATCCACACTAGAATTGTGGCCATTAGTGACTGAGCTTCTATATGGTTTTATAGTATCATAAGACAAGGTGTGCAGGGTGCATTACTGACTCTGTCACGTTTATAAGCAAAATAAACAGTAATATAGCAGGCAATTAAAAAAAGACATGCCTTGGTGTGCAAATAACTGCAATTATTGATTTGTCAGTTCTGCATGCTCTGATGAACAGCAGAGTAGTAGAGTTAGACAGAAGCACATTCATGGATTGCATAATTGCTCATAGATCTGCACGTCCTTGTTAAATGGCAAGATTAAAGTCAATTAGACACTGAAATTCAGAAGCATGAAGCAAGCAATGCTTACTGTATTTTTCCTGCTTTCTCAATAGCAGCTGCAGCTACAGCATTTGCAGGGTGGAAATGATAAGACAAATTCTGTATAGGCAAACAGAGTGGAGTTTCTTATTTAGTAGTGTAGCAAACAGTCTGAATTCAAGAGCACAGCCTTTCACCATTCCAAATAAAACAATCAAACCAGCTTCAGTGTTAGGATCCCTGCACCTTTCTGCTAAGGGCATGGAAACATCCACAGTGTATGAAACCCATCCTCTAACAGCAGGAGCCCAGCGCTGTTGCAATGTGATAGGAAGTTTGGAAACATCTACCACAGGAGTTCCTCTCAAATGTGCAAAATGTTTATGAGTGAAATTTAAAAAAAATAATAATTTTGCCTTAAACAGATCACAGGAATAGTATTTTCTCCCCAATGAAGTCAAGCAATTAAAACTCTCAGTCCTAACAGCCCAAGAGCTGAAATAGATGTTTCTCCTGCTCCTTCATTTCCAGTATCTAAGGGTGTTCTTGGGAAGAGTGGTGGCCAACTGTCACATTGCTGTCACAGTCCCATTACAGAGCTTTACAGATACCTCCACCCCAGCTGTTTTCTGGTCCAGCAAGCCTTCATTCATCCTCCTCCCACATTTGATTTTACAAATACATAGCAACAGCCTGATCCTGCCAAATCAGAGGTGTGTAGGTAACTCTCTGTACACAAACAGTCCCATCAACACAGCACACGTGCCCCAGGATCTGCAGGTACAGCTCTGTATTGGGAATTGCAGCATTAGCAGGCGTGAGATTGGATTTCCCTAATTAACACTTCACACCCTACTCACCATAGTCTGGTAAGAAAGAGTCATTGTTTATGGGTAAGGTTTTGGCAAGCTCTGGAGTTAAATGCAATTTTCAGTAATATGCTAAAATAGCATTAGAACTTCATGAGGGTGTGAGGAGTTACTGCAAAACATCTCTACCAGGAAGAAGTCTTTGAATTGTCACTAATCCAGAGGTTGATACATTTTTCCCAGGGAAAGATTTGTGCTGCAGTTTTTACTCGGTAGAGAAGCCAATTAACTGTGTTGAATGCACCTACAAATATCTTTTATATTCATTACAAAAACATTTGAAAGATCTCTGGGGAAGAACTTTCGTTGTCTTTTAAAAGCCTCCACCACCATGCCTTATGCTCTGAACTTTGTGTTTTAAAACCAGTTTTTACAGCTAAGAGATGGAGGGAAAATATTCATAATAAATCTACCTAGATCTTACTCAAAAGTAAACCACTCTGCTGGCACTGTTAGGCTAACCAGAATCTACACTGCTGCTGCCATCTGTCCAAGCTTACCAGCCACTAAACCTGCTCCACCCGTGGACAGTGTGCAATACACAATCCTTTCCCTCAGACGCACACCAGAAAACCCTGCTCCAGCACGGGGCACCAGCACACAACCTTCCCCAAGCCGTTCTTTTCCATACCAGCTCCCCGCACAGATCTCTGTACCCTGCCCCAAGCTAACAGACGGTTTTGTCTTGCTTTCAGCCGGGGCTTCAGCAATTGTGGTTCCACGCTCCTGACAAAGCTGATGCGGGATGCCAGAGCATTAAGGAGAGCTGGAGCCGGAGTCCCTGGCTTGGTCCAGACAGATGCAGCTCTAACCTGTCTGCCAGGCAGGACAGTGTCACCGAGAGACAACTATAGTTTTCCATTCTTAAGGTAGGCTGGGGAGCCTGTCTCACACCTGGGTTTCACTCCTGCACCGTTATTAGATTGCAAACACTTCTGCACGGGTCTAAGACAACTCCTGGCCCCGCTGGTCCATCCTGGGCACGCCAGCAGCGCCGCCAACATCGGACTGCAGCTGATGATGGAGGGCAAGCCCTTGTCCACCATTGCAGGAGGACAGACAGCTGGGGTGCCCCATCAGTGGGCACAGCCCCTTTCCTTGAAGCCCCCCATTCCAGGGCTTGCTTGGCTAGCCTTTACCCCCCGCAGGTCCTGGAGAGGACAGAGCCCAGCGCCCGGGGTTTGGCTCTTACCACTTTGCCGTCCTTGGCCTCTCGCCGGTGCCCCGGGGCCGGGGGGTCCGCACCGCTGCTGCCCCCAGCTCGGCCCTCACCAGGCGAGAGGGAGTAGAAGGGGGGGCTGGGGCTGGGGGGCAGCCCCGAGTCTGGGCTGTCCAACAAGCCTTCCCGGCTCTTCTCCTTCAGGCTCTCGTCCATCCCTTGCAGCTGTAGGTGACCTACCATGTCTGGGGGGCAGCGAGGGGGTCGCAGCGGGAGAAAATCCTCCAGCGCCGCCCGCCGCTGAGGGAGGGAAGGGGAACGGAGCCCAGGGGGGTCCCCGTGAGTCCCGGTCGCCGCCACCAGCCTGCCGGAACCAGGGCTGAGCCTGCTGCGGGGCGGAGGAGCCAGCATCAGCCGGACCGGGCTGCCCCGGCCGCCTTCCCTCCACCCGGCCCCCGCGTCCTGTCCAGCCCGGCCGCCTCCTGCCCGTCAGGCGGCCACTGGGAAGAAGGAGAAAGACCGGATTCCCCCAGCCTAGCCCCTCGGGGGACGCAGTCGTTTACGTGCGGCAGAGCCCGGGGCAGCCCCGCCGGCAGAGAGCGCTGGGTGCGGCAGGGGGACGGGGACGGGCGGGCCGCGATCGGCCACAGGCTGCTGCCGACCGCCCGCCCGCCGCCTCCCGGCAGCGCATTTATCCGGAGAGGGTGGGAGGGGAGCCGGGGAGCGCCCTCCCCTTCCCCCGGCCCCCCAGCCCTGTCCCGGCCGCACATTTTCAGGCACTTCCCGGGCAGGGACCGCGTTAGACGCCGCCCGCCCGCCCCTGCCCCCCGAGGAGACCCGCGGCACCCCCCGCGCTCCGCGGTGCCCCCGGCCCTGGGAGAGGGCCTCACCTCCCACCGCCCGCCAGCGCGGAGTGCGGTTCCTCCTGTTGGTTTACCGCGCTTAGGTTTGAGTGTTCCCTCACTGATATTTCCTTGAGTTTTCCCTCAGTTCCCATTTTCGCTGCTCTTTGGCCCTCACACCACCCGGTGCAGCCTTTCCCTTCAGTGTCGAGGTGTGTGGGCATGTGGGAAGAGCTCTTTCAGGACACGTAGTCCCTCTTCGCTTTGAGGTGGCTCTGGACAGCTTCACCTCACTACAGGAGGGACGTTGGCATGCTGGAGCACGTCCAAAGAAGGGCAGCAAAGCTGGTGAAGGGTCTGGAGCACAAGTCTTGTGAGGAGGGGCTTGGAGTTGTTCAGCCTGGAGAAGAGACTGAGAGGAGGCCTTTTGGATCTCTGACAACTCCCTGAAAGGAGGTAGGAACCAGGTGGGAGTCAGTCTCTTCTCCCAAGTAATAAACAATAGGACAAGAGGAAAAGTTTCACTAGGGGAGGTTTAAGTTGGACATTAGGAATAACTTTTTCCCCAGAAGAGTTGTGAAGCCCTGGAACTGGCTGCCCTGGGAAGCAGTGGAGGCCCCGTCCCTGGAGGCATATTAAAGGCGTGTAGGTGTGGTGCTGAGGGACGTGGTTTAGTGGTGGATTTGGCTGTGCTGGATTAGTGGTTGGACTCCATGATCTTAAAGGTCTTTTCCAGCCTAAACAATTCAGCGATCCACTGAGGCAGTGGGTGACCATGGCAGTGTTGGTTACTGGGCTGTACAACCCCACCAAAGCCCTTGGTCCTAGCCATACCTTCATGCTGGTCCTTACACCTCCCTCTTGGTGCAGCCCAAACCACAGTCTCTTTCTTTGACTGGCTTCACAACCACCAAGGAGCTGGCCACCTCATCCTAGTGTGTTTGAGACCACTGTAAATGCAAGGGGAAGGCATCCCAAATCCCAGTACAGCTGCTAGCCTGGAGGAGAGGCATGTGCCAGAGGCATTGCCAGCACTGAGGGGGCCAGAATCCATATCAACCCTTGGGGTCCAGAGAAGCAAGAAGTGTTTAAACAGGTCAGGTTTGCTAAATCAGATATGGGCATTTGTTGCACAATAACTGGCTGACATTAGTGTTACCTTGTCCACAGCCCTGCTTATGTTTTTCTCATCATGTTTTCTCTCTGCATAGTCTAGACTGTGAGAAATCTGGGGCAGGCCCACTCATACAGCTCAGTCCAGTGAAGCTTTATTTGCAGCAAATAGGTTTCCATGGGAAACCTGAAATCCAACTGGCCGTCTCCTCTCAGTTCAAGTTGTTGGCCCACGAAGCAGCAGAATAGGACTGTGGCTGTTTGTGCTGCAAAACCAACAAACAGGATGTTTGTTGTAATGGCTGACAAAAACGTGAGGGGTCTGTTATTGCACCTAGTGATGAGGGCTTTCACACCCGAGCCCTCAAGATGGCACAAAGTCCTCAGAGGTACAGTTGGTCCTAAAAGGGCCCACACTCCATCCTCCTGAGGGAGCAGGTCACACTGTCTGGTGGTAAATGAACTCACCAGCTAATAAAGCTGGGTTTGTTTAAATGTTTTGTGCTAAAATGAAGAGGAAAAGCCAAGGATGCCCAAATCTACCCTTAACTAAAGAGAGGGGCCCTCCTCAGAGTGACTGAAGTGATCTGTATGCACTGAGCTGTGCAGAGGAATGTCACTGATTTATAAATGTCAAGCAGGCACTGAGCAGCCCACACACAAACCTCAGTGAATTCTTACCTCTGACCCCCTCATCAGCTGCAGCAGCCACACAGGCTGATTTAGAGCTCCTTACTGTAAGGGCTTTAATGTCTCACACAGGCTGAAATGTCTGAAAATGTCAGAGGGGATCAAAGGTCAGAATTTCCATAAATTAGGCCCTGGCATGCTACCTATCACATAATAGGATTCTCTGGCCAGTTAACACTGTTAACCCAGGCATTAAGCCCAGCAGTTCCCTGCAGCCCTGTTCCCCTGCCCCTCTCCTGAACCTGCGAGAACATATGTGGCAAGGAGAAGGATTGTCTTCAGAGCGGCTTCCCTCCAAGGAGAAAAAAGGAGCAGGGCACAGAAACACTGGGCAGGGTGAGTGTGCTACCCTTTACTACTAGAGGGGTATATTTAACTTGGGGTGTGGTTGAGGGGAGTCAGGTTTTTCTGCTTCTTATTTTGAGAATCTACAATCCATTTTTTTCCTGGAGCTAAATAATGTATGTCTTTAAAGGTACATTTCAGTACAATACATGTTCAGCACAGGAGTGAGTGCTGATGCTTTAGAGTTTGCTGAGCTCTAAATAGCTGAACTCTGAACACTGGTGAGCGTCCCCAAGCATTTGTAGGGACACTGACTGACTTATGACTGGCAACTCTGCTGCTGGTTCTGCAGGGCAAGTGTGTGCACAGATTATGGTAGAATTGTTATTGCTGTTGTTATTCTGCAGGGTATGTGTGTACACACATTATGATGGTATTGTTGTTATTGTCACTGTTGTTATTCTGTTTAAAGTTAGTAGTGAGTTATTTATTCAAAATGGATCTCTTCTGTGTAAAGCACAAGTGAGCAGGTGGTAAGAAGTGCTCCTGTCCTGATGGCTGTTATGGAAATGAGTTGTTCTATGGTCAGAAGCCTGGAGCCACAGAATCAGTCTCTTGGCCAGTGAAACTTTGCCTAACTGGAAACTCGATGAAGGATACAGTGTGCAGACACAGGTGTATATATGGGATAGTAGAATTAGACCTGTTGAAACAGTGTGCAAATACTGTACTGTGCCCTACCAAAGGAGAAAAACAAGTGCAGGAGTTTCAGTGGAGGCCACGATGCCCTACTGAAATCCCTCCTTAGTTCACCAATCCTTAATTTGCTGGAAAGAATCACTAGGGACTTGTACATTCCTGTGTCTTGGCTTGAGAACAGGGAAACTGGGCCCTTGTGTGTATGGTGGGACAAGGAGGAAGGAGAAGTCTGGAGGAAAGTTTTCTGAAGCAGCTGAGTGTAGACAAACAGGTGCAAACACAGTGGTACAAGGGCAGCAGTGTGTGAAGGCATAGGCTGGGGGACAGTGGCCTTTACTACCAGCACTGACTCCAGAAATAACCCTGCCTAGCTGGGAATTTGAGGTAAAAAAACAATAAATAAGGAGTGGGGACTCAAGTAGCAGAAAACAGGAAAATTCCAGCAGGACTGTATCTGTTATGGTTCGGTCTCAGGAAGAGGTATAATTTTGACAGTGATTAAAGAGGGCTTTATGTGGCACACATTTCTCAGAGTTTTCCATTTTTTCCCATTGGTCTCTTTGCTATGAAACACAACCATCAGGCCCGGTCCTGAAGCGCTAAAGAAAAGCATGTGAAGAACCCCCTGTGCTTTTCTGGGTGCTACAGGGGCTCAATGCTGCTCAGAGACAGAGACCTACTGTGTGCCAGGTTGATGATACCACATGTGGCATTGACAGCTCTTCTTGGATAATGAGCAGAGCACCAGGAATGCAGAGTGATCTGCAGCCTGGCTCACTGAGCTCCATTCAGTTGTGTCTGAAGATTTCATTTGAGGCTTGACAAACCAAACTCTGCTGAAGGCTATATGGTCTTCAGAGATCCCTCAGTTAAGTGCTGTGACTTCATCCACATGCTTAGATGTTTGTTCCTCTTTAATACTGTCTGCCTTGCCAAGTATCATGAGAGTCATGTCTGGCACTCTTATCACTGGTGGGATTCCTGAAATCTCCTTGCAGCCTCTCTACAACCCCGATCTTTTCCTGCCCTGCTTCCCTGTGTCCAGGTTCTGTCTGGGTTCCAGTATCCAGCCCAACTGGGCTACAGCATCTGACAGCCCTCTATGGCCATGAATGCCCTGCTAATGAGATGTATCAAAACCAGCCAGACCAAAATGCACAAAATGATGCAGCACAGGTGGGAAGTCACAAGAGAGGAACTGTTTAGAACCCAGACAGCGTCCCTGGTGTAAGCAGCCCTGCTTCTGGATAAAAGCCAGTGTCCCTCCTTGAATCCACCAGGATTCAAGCCTCTCTTTGCTTTGACAAGTCTTCTGCCTCCTGTTTTCCTAGCTATTCTCTTAGCTAGATTTGAGTACTTTAGGAATCTGCTGTCCCACAGACATGCAGAATGTCAGCATCACGTGCTAAGTTTCCTTCCACTGCTGCCAGGCTTGAAAGACAAATACAGAAAGGAAAGAAAGAGACAGGATATGAACACCTACATTGGGACTTTTTCTGAAGCAGGCTGGGTGGCAAAATGGGAAGAATGCTAGGAATGTCCATTCTGGTTCGCTGTCGAACCTGATCCTTCAGAACACCCACAGCATAACTAGTCCCAGTAACAATGGCTTTGGGCCACAGTTGGATGCAACTGTGCTCTCCAGTTCCCTCCAAAGAGGTGCAGCTTTTCCTCTCTGCAGCATCTTCTCCTCTCTGCAGCATCTTCCTGACGATAGTGTTGAAAGGCATCAAAGCAGCAGCTTCCCTGAGGGGAATATGACCACAGAGCAGGACCCTGGTATGTCAGGCCCAGCTCATCATGGAGTTGTTCACCTCAGCCCAAAGTGATCCAAAGCAGTGGCATACTACTGCTCACTGCACAGGTCCAGATGGCACTACAAAGAGCATAGATGTGTTAAAGCACATCTGTAGTGCTGGAACATATGTCAATAATGATTCATTTTGCACGGCAGCAAACTTCTGAGAACTTCTCTCAGGAGGTACTTGGTTTACTTGCAGCATAGTCAGGTAGGGCTTTGCTAATACAAGGACTTGTAGCCTGTTTCTATCTCCTGTTAGCACTGTGTCAGTCACTTGCTCTCTGTGGGAGCAACTGGAACTGCTCTCTCAGTTATGGCTGCACCTTCCCTGGTCCTGTTACCCTCACCAGATAAACAATGACTTGGAATAAACTGTCTAGCAGGAAATGAGGATGAAAGCCACAAAATCTCTTTTGCTAGGGTCAGGAGTGCCTGTTCTTGGCAATAAATCAAAGGGAGCAAATTTCCTTTGAATATCTTGGGCTTGATATAAAGACAGCGCATCTCCCACAGGAGACATCAGGCTTTGCAATGGCAGTAATGAAGGGTGATCTCTGAAGAACATGTGCAGGGTTGTATGCAAATGTTGCTTTCTCACATTTGACAGCAGTTTCTATGGTTTGTGCCACAATTGAGGAGAAAAAAAAAAAAAGTAATTGAAAGCTATATTACAGAAGGAGCAAAGGATCTGAAGCACAGAGGAATATCTTAAAGACTTCTGCTGACTCTGCCTCTGAGTAGGGTGCTACATGCCGAGCATTGAATTGCCTGTGGAGTCCGGTCAGCCTGTGCTGATATTGTTACATACTTCAGGCAAAATACCCTCCTTGCCTCACTGCCCTAGAGAAAGACCTGCCCATTACCCTGTGAAATTTCCTCTGCTTGTCTGTCAGGGCTGCTGTGCTGTAATCTTGGAGGATAATCAACAGCGAAACCATTCATAAATCACAGCTAACAGAAAAGACGCCGATAGGGTCTTAAATTTCAAGCCTGCGAAGCCATCATTTCAACAATGACAGTCAAAGGGGAGATTAAGAATTCTTTTACATGGAAAAGTTTTTCTTGGAAGAGCAACCCTCTCTTCAGTTGCCTGTAAATACAGTCATGTGGATTTGATTTTTACATGGCCCTTCTGTCCGCTCGCAGGGAATGCTCTGCAAGCCCAGTGGGCCTATTCTCACACCAAAGCGATGTGTGGAGGGACTGTGGCAAGATTTGAGTAAGGCATCGAAAAGGAAGAACCAAAGCTTCGCCTGGTGCTAGGAGAGGCCAAATGGGCTGCCTATTTGGGAGGCAGTGGTGTTCCAGAGAAGCAGACCCCTCTTGGCTCAAGTCCACCATGCCTCTGGGTCCAGCTGCAGAATGGGAATAAGAATACGACCGGTGCCATTTTTTATGGTGCAAGTAAAGCAGTCAGAGATTATCTGTACTTGCACCTCATGGTGTTTAAGGCAGTAAGGGTATTGTGAAACCTACTGCCAAAAAGTGAATGCAGGGCTGGATTAACACCCCACCTGGAGGGTGCTTGATCTTTCTCTGATCCAAACAGTCATGTCTTGCTTTGCTCATTTGGACTAAACCCTACTAGGAAGAAAGGGAAAGTGTCTCTGTGTAGTTCTTGTCCTCCCTGCTGTGGATGACAACCATCAGTGCTCACAGCATCTGTCTACAGCCTGAGAAGAGCAAGTCCCAGACAGGCTCCAGAGTCATGCTTATGGCTGTCCTGACATTTTTTTCAGTTTGCTTTTTTTTTTTCTCCTTTCTTTTTAAAGTGATCATTTAGAAAGCAGGACAAGAAGAGAGAGATAAAGCCTCACTGAACAGCTCACATTAAATTCTTGACTCAATAAATAGGTGTCATTATAAGGACTCTTATAGTTCATATCCCTGGCTAGCCTGTTGTGACAGTGTTATGTCTCTTTGATTTATGACACATAATGTCTAATAGTCAATGGCACATTTCTTCTCTATGTATCCACCCCATTTAGCACATTTCTAAACCTGGGAAGGACAACCAGAGCTCTCAAATTGCCTGCTGAGATGTGGCGTGTTTAAAATGGTGACACATGATGGGCAATGGGGACTATGGCTTCACTGGTCTCTTGGCTTTATTTCCTACAACTCTAAATCAGGTATGACATGAAAGAAGTTATTTGTGCACCATATGGTGACCTGAGGTTTGGAAGGCCATCTTCTTCCAAGAGCAGTAGCTGTCAACCTGTCACTTGGGAAGGAAAGCAAGAAAAGCAATTCCGGTCAGCTTAAATTCACTGTTCAGGAGCTGCATCACTGCTGAGAGTCCACAAATGAAAATGAAGACAGTCAGAATTCACTGTCTTGGGGACCTTTTCAAGTTAGAAGTCTTTGGCTCCCATGGCTAAGTTAATATCCCACTGAAAACCAGTTGCTTCGTGATCTCAGATGTTGACATCTCTTGTAGTGAAAGAACAGGAACTGAGATTCAGTCTTCTTGAAGGAAATCAGTCTGTAGATGCTGGAACTCAGTAAATCCCTTGTTAGAGGTCACTTTGCTGAGGTGTTTCCTTCTTATGCTCATCATCAGGCTCTTAGCTGATCCTTCCCACACAGCCCCCTGCCATGGCTATCCACGAATAACCCTGTAT
The DNA here is from genome assembly GCF_015220805.1 of Pogoniulus pusillus. NCBI lineage: Eukaryota > Metazoa > Chordata > Aves > Piciformes > Lybiidae > Pogoniulus > Pogoniulus pusillus. The sequence continues at coordinate 9,019,988 of NC_087293.1, forward strand.
CACTGGGAGTCATCTCAGCTTTTTCTGGGTTCTGTAATACTCACAGACAGAGAGAAACTGACCTCTATGTGATGCTCAGAGGGGATGACCTGGGTACCTCTCGTCAGTGTCTGACCATGCCGTATCCAGCTGCTTAACAGATGCATCTGAAACAATACCCCCAGGCTTAGAGTTCAAGGTTGGACCAGGTTGGTTAGCCAAAGCTCTCTACACTGATTCAGCTGTCCTCAAGGTTGTAGCACTGGTGGATGGCCGAGTGTGGTCACTTGGCCCCTGACAGCTGGGCTGAGACCACTGCTGTCATCAGCTAAATTACCTTGAATTGATGACCTGTAGATTTAAAGCACTACAACCCAGCCCCCGTTATGCACCCTGCTCCCATTTCCTTTTGTATTTCTTTAATAGAAAAATAACAGGAAAAGCAATTACTGGCCATATGAAATGTAGGTCCATACTGTATTTCCTACAAGACTTCAAGCAACTCCTTGTTAAAGCAGATAAGTTAATCTATCTTTTGGTCCAGGTCACAGTAGGTTTTCAGCTTTAAATCACTGTGGCACAGTAACTAATGGCATTTGCCATAGAAATGATGTTAAAAAAACAAGAAATCAGGGCAATTATTAGGTGTATATTTCCGGTGAAAACAACCCACATAAAGACAGTGTCAGTGAAAGGGATGATTGATCATCTGCATTTTGCTCCCTTGTGTTTTCTTGCCCACTTTCTCTACAGTGCAGCATTAACTGTTGTGCAATTATTGTAATGAAATCTGCTGGAGGACTTTGCAGTCCTCTGGCACTGTCAGGAGGGGCTCAGCAGGACTTCCTACCTGTGGAGGCTGAAACTGCAGAGAAAGAGAAGCGTGGTCCCTTCAGACATTCAACTTTCAGAAAGACCAAGGTAAGAGCTTTACCAGAGTTGATTTTTTTTTCGCTTTGAATTCTTGCTGTATGTTCTATCCTTGACTCAGAGCTCACTAAAGTCAATGCTAAAACTCTTGTTGACTTTAATGAGCAGTGGTTCAAATCCTAAAGCAATTCAATGATCAAAACTCCCACCAAACTGTAAATATGAAGGTGTTTATTTTGCATTGCAGATAGAATATATGGCTGTAAGGCAGAGATGCTTGGGATTGTTTTCTGCAGGGTCTCTGTGCCTCTTTCAGATGCCCAGCAGCTTTACTGGATTGTTTATAATTTGGTTTATTAGGTTAAATAAATTGGCCAGATTCAATCTCACTGTAAAACAGAAGCAACTGAAAGCTGCTGAAGTCAGTGAGTGAAGTTTGGCTTCTCTTCCAATGTGTATAGTTTTGTTCAGCTGTTGGCCACTGGTGTGAGAGAGCTTGTTCTCATGGTACATCTGCTCCACCCACGTGCCACAGCACTATGAGAAAAGTCCTAACGCTGAACCTGCAGCACAGATTTTGCAGTGGGCAGGACAAATCAGTGAAGCAATGGGAACAAAATCAGTGCACAACAGGAAAAAAAAACCCAAAAGTACAATCCAAACAGATATTTTATTTCAAGCCTGCTCAGAAAATAAGTAATTTTTTTTCTAAAAGTCCCAGGCAAGCCCTAAGCTTGGATCTGAGAGCTTCTCTCTGAGTGCTATCGTTCTCAGCAGCCTTTGGGAAGGTGTGTCACTTGTGCTCTAGACTGCTGCAACACCCTGGGATGCTGTAAAAATAGCTGGCAGTGCCTGAGTGACAGACAGGAGACGTGTGACCCTAAATTATGGTGTTTTCCTTTTCATGATTAAATGAATGCTGCCTTAGACAGAGGCTGAAATACATCTGTTTGCGGTGGGAGTGCCATTTTAGGCCCATTTCTTTTGAAACTGGGGTTGGAATTGCCAGGGATCAGCAGAGCTATGGGCTCACAAAGAGGGCACTGTCTTTGAGGAATCTTTACATAAGCCCTGCACAACCAAGGCAACAGGAGTTTGCACAGCTGCTGCTGGAAGCAAACATGTACTTTTAGCTGACCTGGACTGGTGACTTTGGGCGTTAAATCTGACGCTTTCCAGATGTACAGACTTCTCCTGCCAGAGTCCCCAAACATTCAGTCCCCAGGTAAAAAGGAAAATAATAACAATAATAATAGCAATAATAAAAGGCCCCTGTAAATACCACACTGCAGTGTATATTCCAGATGTGATATTTGCAGATCGTATGATCCAGCTTGAAGGTGAGCTGTGTTTTGAGGAACGTTCAAATTAGAGCTGCACCTACCTTCCACTTCATCTCTGGGCAAGTATCTTCTTCAAGAAAGGTAGCTGAATATCTAGAGCGTCTGTTGCTTGCTAGGAATTGGAAAATATCTCTCTGTGAGCACCAGACCCCCAGGGAATAGCCCTCCATCTGTGGTGGGGCCTAGGGGCACTCACAGGACAAAGACATCCTGCCAAATAGTTAGCAAAGTAAGTTGTGTGCTTCATGGCAAAACAGAACCTTGCACATCAAGGGACAGACAAACTGGTGAGGATGGGTGAAACATTTGTGAAGTACTGTCACTGGATGAATGACAGGGAAGGTGCTGGCTGCTCCCCCACAGCACATCCTGACTCCATCTGTGCTGCTGCAGGTTACAAGCTGGGCTGTAGAAGTCACTGATGACTGCACAGCAGGATCTGGGATGACATTGTTCACTTGATTCTCAGAAGTAAATGGAACGTCGTTCTTGCTCCAGACCCAGCATAAATTATTTTCCACCCTAGATTGACTGGTTTTAACAGTAATTCCCTCTCCAATCTTGCAGTCCTTGGATGTTGAGATGTTCTCAGGGAGAGTGGTGGAAGGGTGTGTGATGCCTGAAGAGGATCATTTATTTTATTCCATTTTATTTAGGTGTGGTATTTATAAAGGTTCTGAAATTGGCAGTGAGAGAAAGGCAAATATTCTTCTGAACTGGAGACCGCCCCAACACAGGCAGCTGCAGCTCAGCCTCTCCTCATTCTCCCTGCCAGTTTCTCTCAAGCATGACCTGGTTTTAGGACCACCTTCAATGAGATCAAAAGGTGATTTTCCCAGTGCTTGCTCCACATGCCACTTCACTTGCACACTGCCTGTCGACTGGGTCGCAAATATGTGAGACAGGAATGAATTCTGGCCTCCCTTAGTTGAACCATGAATGACTCCAGGGGAAGACAAAGGTGCAATGAAGGTCAAAATAGATCTGAGAGAGCCTGCAAAGCCCCAGAGATATATTCTTGCCATGGTGAGCTGAAGCATTCAGGGAAGTGGCTGGTCAAAATTATTTCTCATCAGCTGGCAATTTTTTACCTTCTCCAGCCTGAGGGATTGCCTGTTATCCTGGGAAAGGATCCTGGAAATATGAGGCAGACAGCTGCTGAGAGAGGGTAGCTGTTTGGTGCCCATTTCTGCATGGCTTTTCAGCTACAGAGCAGTGAGCTTCTCACATCATCATTCTTGCTTTCCTATTGTGGCGCTGTGAAAGGAAGGTTTCCTGTCTTGAAACCTTTATTTCTCTCTTGTGGTGAAGGAAACAATGTTTTCAGAATTTTCTTGGAGTTACATTTCAAAACATCTTGGTTTGCAGAGGGAAACAACTTTTAATCTGACATTGTTTGATCAGAAGTAACTGTTTTGCCGTACTCCAAATTGAGATGCTTCACTTCAGTTCATTCAGTTAATCCAAAAAGCTTTGCTTTAACTGTATTCAACCCAAACATCAGCCTTGAATTGTATTTCCCTCTGGCAGCTCTCATCCAGGAACTTGATATCTATATCAGGGGACAAGACATAGCTGCTGTCACGTCTCACAGAGTTTGGAGTCCACTCCACATTGTGGCAGATGTTGTCCTCTAGGAAACAGCCTGCAGGAAAGATGAAACATCTAAACCACAGCCCCATTGAGGCAGTGTACTTATAGGGAAATGAGGTTTTAATGATTTATTGAACATATTCAAACTAAAACACAGTTTTCTGATTTTGTTCCAACTGGCCCTAAAGGAAATACTGCTTCTTGACTTGTCTTAACTGGAAAAAAAAAAAAAGAGAGAAGTGTGGTTTTATTTCTTTATTCTGAAAGAAAAGAGGGTTCAAAATCAGGATGGTTTTCTCCCTGAAATTTCAGTGTTGAGAAAACTGCCTCTTTACTGGGCAGCCTTCCCAAAGGGAATCCCCAGCCAGCCCCAGTGCTAATATCAGTGCACAGAATTTGGAGCTGATCCAAAGGTCATTCACACCATTAGATATTTTTGTCGTGGACTTGAATAAACTTTGGACCAGGCTCTTTGGCAGGATCATACACAGTCTGGAAACTTAAAATTAAACCCTGATTTGGAGCCATCCATAGCTGTTCAGCAACCATGATGGGACATAGGTAGGACTTGTCAGAGAGAAGGCTATGAGATGAGCTGGCCATCTCTGTGGCCAGAGTATCTTTATCTGTTGAATAAACAAGGGGGAAGAGAGCATTCTGCAAGTTCAGCGTTAAGCTCTTGATGAAGAATTTCCCTGTGAAACATCAACCCCAGAAGGTTCAGATGGAAGACATTGTCTCGAGAGATGAAAGGAGCTGTCCCACAAGGGAACTGGTCAAAGCCAGGAATTTGCACTTTTTCTATTTGTATCCTGTCCACATTCTGAGAGGCTTGCAGGAATCAAGAGTGAGAAGAAAACCCTTGGTCAAACAGATTGCTCTCTGCAGTGACCTAAGTCAATCTGTGTGTGCAAAAAGCAAAGTGTTTCCAGTATCTCAATTTTATTTCTGCTGCCACAGATCTAGTTGTGGTAACTGCTTTCTGGCTGAAGAATCACTGATCCTGCTTTGGTAGGGGTATTGGACTCGATCTCTGGGGGTCCCTTCCAACTTCTACTATTCTGTGATTCGGTGATCCTCTGAACACAAGTAACTTCTCACTTGCTGCTTTATGATGGCCACATTTTCTGTGACATTGTTTACATTCAAAACAAACAATATTCTTATAGTCAAAATAATGCTAATTCTCATTATTTAATGCATCATTAACTCAACTGGGAAATGAAGCATGCAGAAAATTACTGAGATTTTAGCTTTATGAACCCTTTTCAGGGTCAGTAAGTTTCTGTGGGGCTGCTCTTGTGAAAAAGGCAATTGCAATGGAAAAGGAGCATGTTTGACATATGAGATCTGGGAGAATACAGTGAAGAACAAGTGGTTGTACCATGTCAGGATATGACTGCACAAGGAGCACAATAAGATTGAGGAGAGATGGAGAAAGTTGGTCAGGTGGCAGTGGGCTTGGTTATGCCCACAGACTGTGGTGGATTCCAGTCCTAATTCCCGGGATGCTACTGACAGCATCTTGCTAGAGCAATGTTGTTAGCTGTGGTCAAGCCACCAGGCAGTCCATCCGTAGGGCTCCATCTTCAGCTGGTTGGTTCCATTTCCTTCCTACACATCTTTTTCCATCCATCTGGGTACCAGATACTTTGTTTCCTACCTGCAAGAGGAAAGACCCTGCCCTGTCCATGTGGCTTATAGCAGCCGCTCTTTTCTATGGGTTCTTCATCAGCTGGTTGCTGTGATTGTCCTGGTTCCCCAAACAGCTCTTACAGCTGCTGCAGTCTCTGTGTAAGGGTGTTAAGTTGTGGCAGTAATAATGCTGGCCCTGGTGAGAATACAAATGTGGAGTTTGTTGATCCTGGACTGCAAAGCAGTACTACTGCCTGGCAACTACACCACAAGAGCTGGCAGGCAGACCTATTTCCAGCACACTTTTCTGAAAGGGGAAAGGGTGTTTTCAAATTCTTCTTTCCCTTTCTCTCCTCCAAGTCAGAGTCTGCCAGGAAGATTTAGAGAAACACTTCAGTGCTTGTCTCTGCCTCCCAAACTGACTATGGTGGCTGGGCATTTTCTATAGGGTTTGGACATCGAGATAACTTTGCTAGGTCTCAGCAGTAGGTGGGGGTCAGCAGTAGGTTGAAGGTGAGCTAATTTCCCCCAGCACCCTGTGTGGAGAAGGAGAAGAAATGAGGTCCCAGCAATGTGAGGTTTGGAGGGACTCCTCCCAGAAGTGAGGGGCACTTCTAATCATCTGTCAGACAAACAGGCTAATTTTGAAACTAGGAGCCAGGTTGTCAGATGCTCATGTTGTCACACACTGCAGGGAACATCACACACTGCTGCCTCATCACTGGAGAGCTAGTGTCTGCCAAATGTGCTTGGCTGAATCAGGATCTCTGCTCAGCTGTCCTGTGGCTTACTGTGAGCTACCCCAGCTGAAGGACAACAGGGCCATGTTAGGGCTGGTGATGTGAAATAACTTAGGCATATAACTCAAGAGGGAAAGTTGCAGATTTCTGCACTTTACCACTGATATTTCCTGAATCTACAGTATTCAACTCAGGTTCTCCAAATCAGGAACAGGTTATTTTAAGACTCTAGTTTGCATCTGGATCGGTGGGACTGTCCTACCTGACAGAGCAAGGCTGTGGGAAATGGCACTTACGAGCTGTCTGTCACTGGTGTTTTGCCACCATCTGTTCTGCAAGGAAACCCACAAACCATTTTTGGGAGCAGCACATTGTCCTAAGTATAATCATGTGCTCAGTGCCTAGAGTGATGAAATGTGTGTGTTAGGGGCCAGCTTTTCACTGAAGCTTGCTTCCATTTCAGTTTCTCTCCTGAATGTTCAGTGTTCAGAGGCCTGAGCTAAATACGAGTGAAAGTGTGTCAGGGGGCTTTGCTGGGGTTATTCACCAGCAAATTAGGGAGAAAACAAGCGCCATCTGATCTGTTCTTGCCCAAGGGCAACACTAATTTCTGCATCCTGTTTGCTCTGTATAACATGAGGACACATATGTTACTCTGTCCAAGCAGCTACAAGAACACTGCGGACCCTTTGTGGCCCCTGGAAAGCCTTATGCCCATGGGTCCCACTGTGAACGAGATATTGCTTTGTGGTGGAGCGTTCTGTTTAGGGTGGGGCAAATGCAGAGCACAGAATGGCCCTGATGCAGATGTTCCTGTGTGTCTTTGCAATGTTGGAATGATCTGGGTAAATCTGGGGAGGAGCTGCATCATTCATATTGGGGCCATAACAAGGAAGGAGATCTTCCATAGCTACTTGTTATGTAATCTGTAGGACGTCTGTCACAACAGACAGTGCAAAGGAAGGGAGATCACTCACCCTTTCCTTTCTTTCTTCTCTCACCATGGTGGATCTGTTGCTGCCTTTGAGGCAGGAAAACCTCTGTAATGATTTCCCTGCCAACTTTGGCAGCGTGGGGAAGAATATATCATATTCTTTCCCTAATGAAACGGCACACTTCTCTCACCTTCTAAACCAAACCTCCTGCAGACTTGCTCTCCAGTTTCTTCAGCCCCAGGCAGGGAAGGCAGCTAAACCTACAGTGCAGCTCTCCCCATCCATTTTCTGGGCCAACAGTGATCAGCTACACAGTAGTCTCACTTTGGTCAGAACACCTACAACAGCTGCTTGCCGTTGTGACCATTTTTGCCTGGGTGCCTTGAGGTACATTGCCACTGTAGAAGACAAGCGTGCTGGTTGTTGGGGGTTTAGCTAGCCCAGGCGACACTAACTGTGGAGGCCAGGTAGCCCAGCAGCTGATGTGAAGATGAAACAAGGCCTGGAGGGCTGAGCTGGTGACCTGGACTGGTACCTTGGTGTCTTTACATAAAACAGGCCAGTAACTGGTTAACCCTGCAGGTCTCCATAAGGGAGCAAAGCACCAATCCAATGTAATTAGGGTGATGCTGCTTCCTGTCTGCCCAGGGATCATTTTTCAATGGCACCCTCACGGACTATGAACTTGCAGCACTTTTGTCGTCAGTTTACTCTTTACAGCAGTAACGCCTGGTTCTAGACTCTTTCACAGCTTGCAGTATCAGAGTTACATGTCAGTGCTCTTATGAAGATGGAAAAGCCTTTGGATGTAGAGGGGCTGTGGGAGGTTTACTCCTTACAGCAGCAAGATGGCTTCAGTGTGGAACTAGGCTGGGATGTCAGTTTGCCTGACTGTCAGGGTTTGCATGAAGTATAACCAGGAACACATCACCTGCCCCTGAGGTACATCCACTTCAGGGTGAGAGACAGCAGCTGTTCCACCACTTACAGAAACAGTGATAGAAGAATAGAAGGTGTAGAGGGGATCCGTGTTGGCAAAAGTCAGTCATTCTGTTTGGAAAGTCTACAGGGGGAGGTTAAGCCCAGGGATTGTACAGGAGCAACCTTGATTTTCCATCTGCTTTGATGTCTCAATTAGCAGACCTCAAAGCAAGGGCAAGGGGGAGCTACTTCTTGGCCATTTCCAGCTTTTTTAGAGGGAAGGAACAAAAAAGGTTTATTTATTAGAATAGGCAAGTCACAATTAACTGAGAGATTGTTAAAAGAATTCAGAGCCTGTGGGATTTATGACAAGGTGATGAAAGAGGAACTCTGATAGTTACCCAATAAGCTTCTTTTTCCAAGAACATAAAGTTTAAAAAAAAAAATTAAAATTAGGATTTTTTTTTTTTTTAATGAATGGGTTCTTGTGGTGTGCAGGCTGCTAACACTATCAACATTGTTTCTGGGGAACTCTAGGCATCTAATCAATCTTCATTCTGTAAGAAAATGTTCCAAATTATAGGAAAACCACATGGCTTCTCCTCTTTGTAGGGAAAAACCTGACCTGACCCCATCTGTGCTTCAGAATAGCTGAGTCTCCATCTTCAAGCTAATTCCATCAAGATCTGTGATCCATTTTCATTGTCATAGCACTCAGAAGGTGGCACTTTGTGCAAGGATTCAGCTTCTCTTAGGAAAGGAAGGAGCTGTTCTAGGAAATATGTGGAGGGAACAATAGAGCTGGGATCATTGCAATGTACATCCAGGCAGTTCCTAGATGGTTTGTGTCCTATAGCATGTGGAGGTCAGGGCAGATGTATTTCTGATCTTCACCTGGTATAGCAAAAGGACCATTTGCCAGATGCTGACTACACCCATGTACTCCATCCTCTCAGATTTGTTTCCTGTTACTTGGTGGGTGCAAGGCTTGGAGTTCATTGGGTTAGGACAGTATCAGCCACGGTTTGAGACACCTCTTGCCTATCTCTAAGGCCACATTTGTTACTCACCAAATTCTTGAACCAGAAGCACAGATATATGACATCTGGAGGCCAGCCTTCAGTGTACTGATGCCCAAGCAAAGCAAGCCCACACCACACAACATTCACTGTGCACCCTGCAATCTACTTGGGCAGGCTGTTTGAAGAGGAATACACATCAGCCTGGAGGCTATATCCAAGGCCATTCTTCACCCCTCTGTTTAACAGCAGGGGAAACCCTGAAAAGTTTTTGAGGGGCAAATTAGGGTCATTCTGATGTTTTCCAGATGAGCCCAGTCACAAAAGGGGGCTAGGGATATGAGTTGTCCAGCATCAGCCATGAGGGCAAAACCACAGCTTTCCCAGACCAGGACTACAGTCCTGCCTTTCTAATTATCTGCATCAGCTTGTTCCCCCTGGAGACTTCTTGCTGCCAGAGTCATCCCCACGGGCTTCATTCCTCTGTCAGATGTTGGCATGCTGTCCAGTCCTGCTCGAATACAGACCTGTGGGAGGCCATCCATTGCATAGAGTACGTTATAATCTCTCTTTTAACTGCAGAGGGGTTGGAAGCTGTCATTGTCAGACAACATCTCTTCCAGCACTGAGGGTGTGATTACTGTCATTTGGCCTTGTGACACACACATGCCACAGACATGGTGTGAAATAAGTATTTGTTCTGTGTATGTCACTAAAAATGCACGCTCACAAGGCAAAGGCAGATTTGCCTTTGAAGAAAAGGGATTTCTGCTGAGAAGATGTTTTCCTTTGAAGACTAGTAGTCTGTCTCATAAATTACCCTGCTGTTTCCTCAAGATCTTGTGCAGAAGTGTAGTGCATCTTGGTCACTAGTTTCAAAGCCCAATTTAAACCACAGCAAACTGCATCAAGTCATCTCTGGAAAGCAATAGAATTGTGAATAGCTCTGGAGATCAAAAGACAAAAGCTACAGACAAAACAAATGAGTAGGCTATTCAGAAATAGGCTGCAGTGACAGGGCTTGCATCCAGTTTCCCAATTCCAGCAAATGTAGAGGAAGATTTTAGGTCTCAGTTCTTGAATTATGAGCAATGTGTAAATAAAATTAAAGTTATCATGATGTAGCAGCACACTAGACTGGGACCCCTTAGGTGGCTGGACTAACTGGGTTACTGGAACTTTTCTGTGCCTCATTTTTTCTGGCTGTGTAATAGAGGACATGTTGCTCTTCAGCAGCACACTTGAGCAGTGAGCAGGATTCATTGGCTTTTTCATGAACAGATGCAGCTTGCCAGAGTTAAAAGTGGTTAAGATGGTCTTTAGAACCGTGATGGCTTATCTAAGTGCAGTGAAGTTTTCCCTGTCCAGCAGGACAATACTCTGCAGTGTTAGCAATATGTGTAGTGTAACCAAGTTCACTTGCACGTGATGTTTCTTGAGACAGTTTATGATAACTTTCTGTCACTGCTGTCCCTTGGGGTTTGGGGTCTGTAAAGGCTGTGCCTGCAGGGTGGTCTGTAACTTGGAGGGTAAGACAAGCACTTTTCCATTGAGCTTGCTAACATGTTGGCTAATAGCCGTGGAAAAGATCATGTGTTAAATTGAAGCCACTCTGGATCATCACTAAGAGATCACCTTGAAACTGCCAAATGAGGAACTGCATCCAGTGGAGGGAAAGGCTGCAGGCAGTAGAAACCAGGCTTTGCTTAGGAGCTGGCATTAACTGGATTTAAGTGACCTCTTACTAGCCAAGGTTTCTCAACCTGTCGATTAACCTGGGCTCTAAGTGCACAAGGGCAGTGATGTGGCTAGGAGCTAGGACTGGGGTTCAGAAAGACTTAGGATCGCTATATATGAGGTGATGCAGGACCAACACAGTATCTGAGAGAAGCAATAGGAGATGCTGTTAGCAGTGCTTTTTATTAGACATTATGGAAAAATCAGTTACTGAATTTCAGTCTTCTGAGGTCCTCACGTAAGAAAATCCCCTTCAGTTGTTCATGGCATAAACTGCAGTCATAAGAGCTGAAATCTGTTCTTGGGGGATTTTTGTTTGTGGTTTGTTCTTTTTTCCTCATACATTTCCTGTCTCTGCTTCTACCTAACACAACCTTAATCCAGGCAGGCAGCTGGCCCTGAGCCCAGTAATAGATCTGAATAGCCCTGACTAGGCTCACCTGGGCTTCCCACCCATGTTCTCTGCCTATGGGCTGTGTGAGTCTAAGTTCAGATCTGAGCTGCTTCTCTCTTCTTGAGCTCCACTGTGGGAATGTCTGTCAGTACCTCCAGCAAGCCACTCTAGTGCTGTACTATGGACCTTGCTGATGTGGTCTCTGATCTGTTAACTCTGTTTTTGTCTTGATCTTAGATATACTTTTTCACTGTGGACTTGCTTGGTGATGCCTGGACTATATCTGACCCTGACCTGACATGTCAGCTTAACCTCAGACCTCCCCCATCAGCATGGACTTGCCTGATGATGTGGATTCCACTGATCAGCTGAATTTAGATGCCACCTCCATGCCTGCCTTCCTTGCTTTGTTCAGGTATTGTGAGGCTGTGTGTTGGCTGGCAAATGCCTGGCACTGCTTGCCTTGTTACCATGACTGACATTTGGCTCCTTTGTCCTTGGTGGAGCAGCTGGCCTTTGATGCTCTCTTTTTGAGGAAGATGCCTCATTAGGCAGAGTATCCATAATCTTCATTCTCCTGCCTCAGCCTACTAGTGTCATGTGCATGGGTGTGCTGTCTCCCACGCAGCTGACCTCCAGCAGAGCTCAGCCCTGCAGCCCAGGTCTAACTACACGTAGTCTAACACCTAGACAGCACTAGCTAGTGAGTAGCTCTAGCATTTAGTACAAGGCTCTTTGTTCCCACAAAAGAGTGAGAAAGAAAGTAAGTCCTCTGAGGTGAACCTGCCTATACAAATGTTTTGCTACTTGATTAATGGGTTTTTTTTAGTATAAAACACCTGCTGTCTGGCTAAATGCACCTCAAGGTGAAAGAGGTAGTGTCTGGGGCAGGTAAGCCTGCCTGGACCTTCTCAAGCATGTTAGGAAAAACACAGTCGACTGGAATATCCTAGCTGTTGGTGCCTCAGCACTGCTGCACTGGTCTTTGTTGCCCAGAAAGCTTGGTTGCCATCATCCACCGAACTGAGTGTCTGATGTAGTTAGTGGTGTGTACAGGCTCCAGTGTCTCTCAAGGGACTAGCCTGTCTCATCCACTACAAAACCAACTTCTGCCAAGGCAGTTATCGGAATTCCTTGCTGAAAGAATGGCCTAGGTGAGGGATGGAGAAATAGTGCCTTATGTCTTAACATCCCTCTGGTCTTGGACCAAGTTTACCCTTCTCTTGACAATCAGCTTTTATTTTCCTTCTGGAGTGTCAGGATCAGGTATTCTTAAAGTCCCTGGCATTCCATGTGCTGCACATCAACTTAAGGGGCAAAGGTAGCTTAAAGGGATGTTGAAGGTCTCCTGGTTTGGGTGACTACGAAAGCAGTGGCATCTCTTCCCTCAGGACTGTCCCTGAGCCACGTGAGCAAGTGGCATGTCCCAGGTCAAAACTGGGGCAGAGTGAGGCCTGGATTGCCTGACTGCTGGTTCTTTCCTTCTCACCCAGCAGACTATGAAAAAACATTAAAATTTTATTTATCTAGGAAACCAAGGCTGCTCTGACAGCCAAACTGATTCCCTAAATGAGTGGAAAAAGATGCCTGTTTTGAACCCTTCCTGTGGAACACGCATGCGCTTGCTCTCTCCTTCAACAGTGTCAAGGAAAACTGGGGAAATTCAGCGAGCAATCTGCCCTGCACTTTCCTTGTCTCTACTTTCAGTGTGTTTTTATTCCTTTCCAAAACAGTTGGGTTTCCGTACCAAGAGGATTGGGACTATGCTTTGAGTTTCTTGGCTCTTCTCAGTTTGTGTCTCCCTGGCCATGCCTCTATTCGAACAGAGCCTTTTGTACGCAGTATATGAGGTTGAACTGAAGGCAAATATTATTACAGTCTCATATTCTGAATTGACACCAGCCAAGCCTCCCTCTGCACTGCTCTAACAGGATTTCATGTCATATTGTTCCCCTTCTCTGAAGGTCTGCTTGTGCCCTTCTTCATCACAGCCATCTGAGTCCTGTTACTCTCTGTAGAGCAGGACTGCACATAGTGCTGTAGAGAGAAAAGCTCTGACTTGCAGTCACTGCCTGCACAACTAGCATGGGGTTGCACAGCTGAAATCCAGCTGTTTTTTTTCTGGGGAAGGCGAGTGCTGAGACTTCCAGTGGCCTTCTCAGTCACAAGAGAGGAAACAACAGTTAGATCTCTGTCTGTGGACAGGGAGCAGCACAGAGCTCAGAAGTTAAACAGGTTTGAAGAAAAGCCACTCCTCCAGGGACAGGATGGGAAGAAATAACTGGAGGACGGCATCCAAGACCAGCCTTGAAGCTGCTAATAGACTGTTCATTACCTCTCCCTACTTCTTTGATGTGACTTTTTTTACCATTTTACCCTTTCTTGGTGCCTTCCTCATTCAGCTGCTCCACTTCCTTGCTTAACTTAATTACTTCCTTGCTTAACTTTGAAGCCCTCAGTGGCTGTTATTTATTTTCCCTTTCAGATGGTTAATTGTTTTCATCCTTTGCTCTCTGCTTTGGCAGGAACAAACAGAAGGAGATGGCAAAGAGAAGAGGCGTGGAGGAGGCTATGCCAGTAAGGAAATTGGTCCTTTCTCTTTGTGAGGCATCCTGAAGAGACTCTTGCTTCTGCATGGCAAGTGCTTTATACCTGAGGAAGCTATGGTCTGTAGTATGCTGTCACTGTGGTGATATACCTTGCTAGGAGAAACTAGTGGTAAGTTCTTGTTGGGATTTGGTGGGGAGGAGGTTGAGTTTTCCAGGGGTATTATCCCACCTCAGTCTTTGACAGCACATGAACTGGATTTGAGAGAAATTATCAGTACTGGTAAAGCCCTAACGTATGCTGAAGGTGTTAGATTTGATACTAGGAGAGGAGAGGGAATTCTGTATGGTTGCCTCTGACCTTTAGGAAAACGACATTTAGCTTCATGGTTCAGTCAAATATGAAGCATTATGAGACAATTATTGCAATATCCATCTAACTGTTTGCCCTGCCATATCCTTTTGTGTCCTCATTGGGCTCCATTACTGTTCCTCTTGACCCATCTCTTTTACTGTTTGCTGTTCATGGTTCAAAGGCACCCTTCACCTTGCCCCTCTGATGGAAGCGTGCATGGAGATGTAGGTCTGTGTGGGTCTGTCTCTCCATGGGACCTGGTTCTTTGGTGTGACTGCTGTGTCCTGTGAGCTGTTTGCAGGGCTTCTTTAATCTTGTGCTCTCTGGAAAGTTTCCAGACTCCGTCTTTGCGCCCCTTGCAGACTCAGAAGCCAATATGCACATTGCTTTAATTTGTTTCTCAAATGAAACCCAATTATACCTGTAGGTGCCTGGCCGTTAAGTCAGTCATTTACTTCACGGTAGCTTAGCATGTTTTTTAAATGCCTGTTTTGCTTTGGGGTTTCTGTTCATTGCAAACCTGTAAAACAGCCCTGGAAAGAATTTCTTTGGAAAAAAAAGAGGCCCAAGGTGAGCCACGTTTCTTTTTCTGTTCACCCACAGGGCCATAAAAGAACTAAAGGGTTGGTGTTGCTTTACAACCTTTCCAACCTTGTTGACTCTGCCTTAGCTGGTTTGTCTAATAAAGATCTGGGCAGAACAGGATGAAGATGTGACATGGGCCTTCTACTTGCATTCTCAGAATGGTACTGTTGTGGTTTGTGTGAGGTGGGATGAGTTTGAAGTGTCAAAGCATCTCTAATCTCAAAACATCTTGCCAGCTCTGATTGAGAATTAGGATCTCTCTCCCTGTGAGAACTATCTTGTCTTTTCCTGCCTGGCTAGTGACATTCCAGTTTTCTATACCCCCTGCTCTGTCTTGTGGCTAATTTGGGCTGTCTCTGCCCACATTAAGCAAGTTCTCTGTCAGAGAATAAACGTACTTCCTCAGGGAATTTCCTGAATGGTCTAAGGTAAAACAGAAGCCAGTGCTCCAGGGTGTACATGCAGGCTATGAATGCGACCCATGCAGTAGCTAGAAGGGCCAATATGCAGATCTTTGGTTTTCCTTTGCTCTGGTCTCTTTGCAATTCTCTGCGCCTCCAGACATGAAGGCAACAAAAATGGGTGCTACAGATGGAGGCCTGCTTTGCCAGGGCTGTAGAGATTTGCTGCACAGGTTGAATGCATGTTTATAGTGGTGTAAAGTGAGAGCAGCATCCCTGAAATCAGCAGGATAGTGCTGGTTAATGCACTGGGGAAAGGCCAAGAGCAACAGACCAGAGACGTACAGACAGGCTGAGAGAAGGTAGGGAGACTGCATTTCGTTCTGCTCCGTGCCAGTGGTGCTGTAGAGTCAGGAGCGGAGCTGCAGAGTAAAGGCACTTTGAGGAATCAGAGCAGCAGCTGCTGGCAGCCACAACACCAGTTGTGCTGAAGTGGGGGAAGCAGCCCTGCACAGCCTATGAGGGCTGCACGAGCAGTAGTAGGTTTATGCTGCAGCAGCCAAAACTTTAAACAAACCAAGTCTGTCTAACCTCAAAGCTGCAGGCATTCATCAGCCTTCACAGAGGCAATGTGTCCTGGGGCCAACTGGGACCTTTGCCTGAGGATTTATTCCTGCAGGAGCCATAGGTTCCCAACTGAGTTTGAATTCTAGGCAGTCTTCTGCACAAAGCCTCACTGATCTGAAAGGATCTGCTTCTGAGGCTGCTTGAAGCAGGACCAAGGATCTGTGTAGAACAGTTCTGCACACCCAGCATGAATGCAGCAGAACCAGTCCTTTTATAGTGGCTAAACTGGAATCCTTTCCAACCTGTGTGCTTTGGTCCTCAGATTTGTGGTCCCTAAATGTAATAACCCTCCTTCATTCAGCTTTGGGTTTTGCATCCATGTTTTTTAAAGAGAAAAGCAAAGTATCTCAAAGCTTTCTCTGTTAGGACTGCCTTCCTGATGCTGTGGCTTAGTCTGGATTGCTGTGTTCCATGTAACTCTGATACTTGCTTCACTAGCAATATTCCTCTCTGCTTGCTACCCATTTGCAAAGTAGTCAATCATATTTAGCTTTAAAAGGAGGCTCAGGCAACCTGATGGGGGCTGGCTTTTTCTCAGATGGAATGCTTTGGAAGAAGAGGAGGAGAATCAAAGGACACTGTGGCTTTGCTGGGAACAGGATAGAGTCACCTCTCTTGATAATGTGACATTTTTTAGGGCTTTCTAAGAAACAAAAAACCCTGCACTTTTGGGTCTGAAATCTTGGTAGCCTCAGGCCTTTTAAAATCTCTGTTTCATTTAGATTCTGGCATTTACTTTTGTTTGCATGGACTATAAAGACCTTTTTATTCTGATCCTCAAGAGCTGTTTACCATTCGGCACATGTGGTCCACATCGCTCACACTAAAATCTTTTGAGGACTTGGCAACTCATTTTAGTTCTCTGATCAATGCTGGCTAAGGAACAATGGCAAGAGCCCATGAAAGTCTGTTGCCCAAAATGTGCTGCCCCTTTCCTGATTAACTAGCAGCCCCAGCTAAGATAGGAGTTGCTGACTTGACTTTTTTCAGCAGTACTAGTGCAAATCTGGAGTACTTCTGCTGAAGTGAAAGCAGGTGTGTCAATGTAAAACCAGAGAACAACTTTGCTACCCACTTGTATCTGCTCAGAAAGCTAAGATCTGAGTTTTGCTTTCTACTCTGATTTATAGCTTCTGTCCACTGTTGGCACTTTCCTTTCGTCAGTTCCATGGGCTACCTCCATCTCTAAAGATACATAGTCTGGCACCAAGGCCTGTATCCTGTGAGGTCCAGCCAGGCATTCTCTTCATTGAGCTTAACTAGGACCTTCCATATATGAAAACCAAAGTCTGGGCCTTTTAATAGCCTTTTGTCTGAGCTATCAGTACTCAAGGTATCCAAGAACCAAGACTTGGCTTCAACCCCTCTGTGTGCAGTTGAGTGGAAGGGTGAGAACAAACATCACCTTCCTGCAGCTATTCTCATTTAGCAGAAATTAAAAAGAAGACAATTTGGAAACTTGTCAGAGAAGCAATTTCCTATTGCTAAATATAGTGCTTTAAATGGCCAGGAGAGGGGTTTGTGAAGACAGGGGGATAATAACAAAAGGACAAGCAAGGCTTGAGGGCTGCGTTAGCAAAGCGTGATGGTCATAGCCACCGGTGGAGGCTGCATGAGAGGACATGAGGACAAAGGCAGAGCTGTTTGGGGCAGGGCAGCAATTTTCACCTTGCTGGTGAAGAGGATGCAAGTAGGTGACTTGCACCTCGCTTGTCTTGTAGTGGTAGGCTTTAGTACATTGGAGTCAAAAAGAAGCCTGCTTTTCTTCTTATCATTTTATTCAAACATCAAGGTGAAATAGCTGCCTGCTGTGATGGCTGGGTTGCAACTCTCAGACTTTGCTTAAATAAAAAAAAAATTAAATAAAAGAAAGAAAAAAACAGAGGGTGCAAGTCACAGGGGGGGAGAGCCGTCACTTCCTCAGGAAACACCTATAACAACAGCACTTGGAAAAAAACAGTCAAGAAACCCTCTCCTGGCTTGATTTTTTTTCTTAGAAAAACCACCCCTGCTCTAGCTCCACAGCATTCTCCTTTTATTTATTTTTCTTGAGACATGGTCCAATTTTTATTTTTTTTTGCTGAGTGAAATGAGCAAGGAATAGTAATCAGATGTTGACATAAAGTTATGTGTGCACCTGCTGACTGCCTCATAAAGAACAAGAATGCTTTTAGTTAAGAAACAGCAAGTCAACTAAAATGCGGCCATTAAGGTCCCTAATAAGAAATCCCAGCAGTTAAACTATATGTATTTATTAAATCACACAAGACTCCTGAATGACCATTTGATGGTGCCTGATGAAAGTTCTTCTCATTTCAGTTCTGACTGGAAAATCTGGGGTTCTTCAAGGTTTAGCCAGTCATAGTGTGGGTTTTAAAGGGGGTCTCAGATGAAAAGGAGAGGAGTGATGTTGCACATTGGTGTAAACTCCTATGTCCCCAGGTGTGGGCATGTGACTATTGGGTTATTGATATTTGATGAATTCTTAAAAGCTGTAAAATTACCACTCAGTGCCTCAGTCAGAAACATTGGGGGTCTACGTATGAGTGAACTGTGGAGATGTGTGCACCTGCATATCCATGGGTGCTGAAGGCATTGAATTGAGGGCCTTACCCACTGTGTACAAGTTGCTGCCATGCTGCACCGACAGACTTGCTGGCTGAGAGTTGGGATTGGTCTAGATCTGAGTGCCTTAGGATTGTGGAGATTTCTCATTTCTGTGGGCCTGAAGCATTTGTGAAAGCAACAACAGTGAGCTGCAAGGTCTCTGTGCTCTTGAGGAGACTCTTGCTGAGAGAATTTGTCATTTTGTTTTAATCTAAGGAAGCAGAACAGGTACACAAAGCTGCCAAAGTGTGAAGTGGACAAACTTAAGATTCTCAGTGTGAACAATGTTTCCATTCTGGTTGTAGAGGGCTTTTGAAAGGTTCTTTAGATGGCTTTCAAGACAATAATATTTTAGAGAAAAGAAGCCATTGGGAAGGGCTGGGGTGGTGCTGCTGGAATTTGACTGTTTCCTTGAAGGCTTAAGGCCAAGCAAATGTGAATTTTTGGATGGTAAAACCAGAGTGTACTTTAAGTAAAGCAGGAGGAGAGAAGAGGGATGAGGTGGGGAGGAAATGAGGCAAATGCAGTGAGAACCTAAGTTTCTTGTATGACTGCTGTTGGAGACTTGGCTGAGGAATTGTGGAAGCATTTGAGTTCTCCTTTGAGCATGGTGCATAATAGGGTAACAACAGCCTGGTGGAGGCTTGTCCACAGGTTTCATAGTATCAAGATCAAGCTCAGATCCCTCTTAATTTGTTTGGTCCTTCTCCCCTTTGCTGTGTCCAGGTATTAAGCCCTGACTGGGCAGATTCTGCTTTTGGTATGTGCTGAGCTAATTATTAAATGTGATTTTCGAGTACTCTTAGAAGAATTTTTTGTTTGGACTAATACAGTCTTCCTGGGTTTAATAATGCCTGACTCACTATAAACAGTTTGCTCAAGCAGCCTACATTGGGCTTGTGCTGGGCAGTGTGAGTATCAGGCCTTTTTGCAACTAAGCCAGATTGAGTTCAGAGCTGTGGCATGTCTGTGAACAGCAAGTCAGACTTTAATGGTTTTCCAGTCAAAAAAGATAAGTCACAGCAAAGGGTGAATTTGATCCCCTCACTATGGTGTGGAGTGAAAACAGAGAGGTGGTCTTGAATTTCAAGCATGAGACTTCAGTGCCTTTGAACTCAATCTGTGGGCCAAGAACAGTATCTCAGTAACAGGATGTGTGATGTGAATTTTACAGCCTATAACTGCTTCCTAGTTAAGACATACTGATAAGGTGTACTCATGAGGTGTACTGTGAATTCCAAAGGTGGTCTCAGTAATGTCTCAGTGCTCCCCAGCAGTGCAGTGATCACCCCCTGGCTCCTGTACATGCTGTATAGTGCTTGGGGTTTCTGGGCGTTCATGGCTGTAGGTTAACAAGTATTAACCCAGAAAAGCCACATGCCTGTTTTAGTCATGAGGGTAACACAGACTGTCATGGGCAGAATTAGGCATCTGCAGGTTGCACTGGGCACAAATTCAATCACAGTGATATGGATGGACATGTTAAACAAGCCCCAGCCTTTCACATTGCTCCCTCCCTTTGCCCACAGCCGCTGCCCAGCTCATACACCCTGTGAAACACAGGTCTGTAATTTGCATAAGGCTGCTTAATCCAAACTGGGCTGCTGCATTCAGTGGGCTCAGTTTCATGGTAGAGTGACTGTCCAGTATGTCCTCTTGAAGTACCCTAAAGATTAATGTCCTTTTGCACAGAAGCTGAACCCCATCCATGTAAATAGTAATCCTGGATAGAGAAAAATAGGAATGCAGAGGAAGAGAGGATGTGAGATGCACAAAGAATGGCAGAGAGGACAAGGAGTATCTGGGTTCCATAACCGGATTCCAGAACTGCAGGAGAGTAGTAATTTGAAGTCCTCAGCTCAGACAGAAGAGACACAGAAAGGAGCAGTCACTGCTCCTATACTGAAAGGTTTCCTGCCCTCAGGAATTGAAGCAGCATCATGTACTCTTGTTAGGAGTATCACAGAGTGCTCCAGCCCAGAATAAGGATACTCAGGGGGAGCAGGACCTGTTCAGCAGTTTGGCTGTAGAGAGCACTCTCATACGGGTTGCTTGTTGCCTGCTGCCTCACACCACACATGCCATGAACCACTTCAGCTTAGGCCCTGCTAGAAAAAGTCTGCTGTGAGTCATTTTTCTCCCACCCTTCTTCCATGTTTATGAGTTTCAATCAGCTTTGACAACCTTCCTCCTCTGAAGAGGAACAGCAAGGAAAAAGAAGATCCTAATCTGTAATTTTTATAAGACACGTAGCATCTGCTTTTATTATATCCATCAGTGCATGCCTGGGGGGCCAGGTGGGAAACTGATCCTGACACAGCAAAAGCAGGAGTTCCAAAAAATCCCCAAAGCACAGCACAATAGAGAAGGAAGAGACATCTTTATCTGTCATGCTCTGTTTTACAGTTACACCCTGTGGGTGCACAAGATTAATTGTCTGGGTATGTTTGCCACATGTGAAAGCAACCCAGGAGCAGTCAAGCAGGAAGATGAAACTATTGTATTTTTATACTGATAAAATTTCCTCCCTTTACTTTTTGTCTCTGAAAGACATTAAAAACCTGCAAAGAAGTCGGGTGCAGGGTGCATGAGCAAAGCAATAGAGGACATGCATGGACCAACTAACAGGAGAGGCCTCAGCAGGTAGGAAAGCACAGCAGGTATTAGTAGGAAGCAGGGATAGGATAGGTGCCAGGGGACACAGCAGTCTCTTGAGATGGCTTGGTGGGGGAGAGCAATAGCTGATATTGTGTCTGCTCTTGAGATATACCAGCACATGCTCTCCTCCAGGGATGAAAAGGACGCAGCAATCAGGACAAGAAGAAAAGAGCAGAATAGGCGAGCCTGGTTTGCCCTTAGCGAGCAGTTGGGGAAGGGCTGTGGACAGGAGGCTCAGGGTTTTCTAGGAAATGTTGAGCCCTTTCAACACTACTGAGACCAAAATCCAGTGTCTTACTCCAGCCTATTAGCCCTGCAGCAATATGCACAGCACTCTCTGGCTCCTCCACCATGGCAAAACCTCTCTGTCTCCTCAACCTGGCACTGACTAATCTGGCAGATTTATTGTCTGGGCAAGGTTTGGGTCCAGATGCTGTCAAGTCAGTATACCAGAGTGCTGTAGGGTTCAGCTCTGGCAGACGAGACCACACTATGAAAACAAAGCCAAGTCTCCCTGAGCTGTTGATAAGAGAAAAGAGCTGGAAGAAAGGGGATTTCTTCAGCTTGAAAACAAAGTGCCTAGGCAATTTCATCATGCTGTTTCAGGCCATGCTGCTGCCATGAGGCATCAGACAACATGCCTTGTAACACTGCTGAAGCAAAGCAGAAGAAAGGAGAGGAAATGTATCTCTGATACGCCACCAAAGGCTTGGAGCACCAAACAGCCTGTCAGTAGCTGGTTTACATGGAGAAAAATTTGCATGGGCCTTGTATTGGTTTTGTTCCTGAACTTCTACTGAACCATGCTGTGAATGTGCTTCCAGCATTGGAGCTGCCAGGAAAAGGTAGATGGGTAATGCCACACGAACCCAGCCAACACTTGCTTGCCTTCATTATCAGTTGGCTCAGGCCTCAGTGTTGACTCTGTGCCTGAAGAAAGTCATATGCAATGTTGCAGGGGTAACATCTGGCTGGGAGGTCTTTGAAACAAATGCATTCATCTCATCCTTCAATACCCTGTTGTACTGGCAGGTCTAAGTGATATTGAGTTCCACAAGATAGATTCCCAGACCTACCAGAGCTCTGAATTCAGTTCCCTTAATTCCAGGGTTCAAGCATGACTCTGAGATTCTGAGGCTGTTTGGGCAATGTGTAATCCCCATCCAATAAACCCCTCAGCATTTCACGGCACAGCTGCTGCTATACAGCTTGTGTAGTGATGACTTACATCTACAGATAAAACTGCCCCTGGAGTGGGGCTCAAGTCTGTAAACCTCACTGCCTAGCACAGATCCCTTCTCTCAGTCAGCGACTGGTAGGAATGTTTCAGCTCATCTCCTGCAGCAGAGATGCACCTCAGCTTTCGCAGAAAGAGACATTTTACTCTCTGTAGCCACATTAGAATCTTCACCCATAACAGCCCTGTGCAGGAGGAGGATCCACAAGGAAAATATTGCAATGTGTGTTACTCCTTGGCAGAAGTGAGTCAGAATCATCCCCATTCCCAGGCTCTAAATAAAACGTCTCCCCATTTGGAGAGACTGAAGAGGATAACTGATCTTTCATGTAGAAGTAGTTCTCCTTTCTCAGCCTTCTCCCAGGTCACTACTACCACAGCAAAAGTAAACACAAGATACTGGTTTCCTCCCCAAGGAGTGAAAAAACAGGGAATGGGCATGACAGAAAGAATTCATTAAATACTACATGAAACAGCCAGTTCTGCACCTCGCCGACCCATGTGTGACTCTTACAGCTAACTGGGACACATGCATGTAAATGAGGATAGAATTCGGGCTTTGAAAAACATCTGAGGCAGCTCCACCCTAGCAGCATTATTTGTAGAAACCCATTGTGTTTTCCCTGGGGCAGTAAGTTACATTACCTGAATTTAGCAGATGGAGGCATGGGAGCACTCCAGGCCTCAAGGTAACCCCGCTCGAGGGAAAGGACTTGCATCCTCCACCCTTCAGGTAATTTTTCATTGCCAAATTATTTTGCTTCAGCCCAAGCCCTGATGTCCTGACTGCTTTCTCCACTATCCCTTAGCTCTTTTTACTCCTCCAGCAGGCAGAACTGTGAGTGTACGAGCCACAGCATCTCCATTTCAAATGGTTTGGCTCTCCTTTCCACAGCACTATTTCCTGACTCTTTTTCCAGTCTGCAGCTTGCTGAGCAGAGGATTAGGATAAACTGAGTTGGGCAGAAAAAGGTTTTCTCCAGGCTGGCTTGCAAATGCTACCTTTTCTCCATAAGCTCAGGTACCCAACAGCTCCCTGTTCCTGCCTTCTACTGGATACACAGAAACCTCCCTAAATCACGTGCATGTGCGCAAAGGGATTGTTTTGAAATCAAACCTTCTGAAGTGTGTCTTGAGCCCAGCTCAACTTTGGACACACTGTTGAAATTTGGATTTAATTAATTCCACTTGAGTTTTGAAATGGTGCGATACATTTTTCAGAGGTTCGTGTCCCCTCCCGTCTGTGTCCCCCCCCCATTTCCTGGATCAGAGCCTCAACCACATTCATGGAAACACTGAAAGGAAAAAAATCCCTAGCAATAATTCACCAAGTGGGAACTGAAAACATTTGCTGAAGAAGAAGGAACCTCTGGGTCTTTGAATGCTGGGAATAATTCAGCCTCTCCTCTCAATTCCCTGAGGCTCAGATGGCCTTTTTTCCGGCAGAGCTGTGGTTGGTTGAGCAAGCTGCCCTGGGGACAAGTGCATGTTACTTGTAGGATTTGGGGTGGAAAGATCAAGCGCATGGATTTGTAGGCAAGAAGGCTTTTGTGTTTTAATAACTGCCAACAGCCCCACAGAAAAGCCCAATAATGCAGGATGAAAAGTCGTCCTTGGCAGAATTCAACTCAAATATCCTGGAAGCATACAGGGAATTGCAGACATCTCTGTCAGCATCATCTCCTTCCACACTAAGATGTCTTGCATGCTGCAGATATGCCCATCCAGGATTCATATAGCCTCCAGTCTGTGTTTCTCTCATATGCTGCTGGGATTTTGGAGACGTTTCCCAGGGAATCAAGTCCCCAGTCCCTAAGCAGTGAGCTGTCTGCCCTGCATGTGCCATTTGCAGGTGTGAAAGAGGACCATGGAACATGGTACTCTAGAGTGCTCCTATTTACTCTGACACCACTTTCCATGAGCTTCTAGCATGCCTGCTAAGGTCATGCATAACAGCCTTCAGACTAGCACACAGCCACAGAGAGAGCCTCTTCAGATGTATGTCTCTGCAGTCAAGCTAAGGGGAATCCAGAAAAACTGAGGAAATTGCTTTTCTCCCTCTTTAGGGTATAAAATGTTCTCTTCTTTCAAGTTAATTTGTTCTGTGAAAGTTCCCCTTGAAATAATTTTCCAACGACTTTGAAAGATGAAATAGATTCTATTGAAAGCTACTGTAAGATGAAGTGCCCATTTGGATTTAATAAATGCTGGGGTTTAGGGCTGGCCTCATTATTTCTTTGGGATAAACCTATAGAGAATGGAGGGGAGGGAAGATTTTTAATGTTTCTGAAAATAAAAAATGCATCCCACGAGCAGTGAAAACATACCATAGGAGTATACCCGCCACAGAAATGACATCTTAAACACAGTATTTATGGCTTTCTATATTTGTTGTGCACAAACATTTCTGGTTCCTATTACACAGATTAATTTATGAAGTTTATTTGGAATAAATGTAGTGCACATTTAAAACAAACAGAGCCCAAATCTGCTAAGCACCCAGGAGCTGTAAAACCTCCGTATGGTTCAACCTGGGACTTTCCAAGTCCTTTTTATCGGAATTTCTTTTTTCCATTAAAAAAAAGAATTGCAGGGTAAAAGAATAAGAAAGCAGATGAAGAGCAGCAATTTGTGCAAATGCATCTAGCCAATGTTTCAGCTAGAATTGCTCTGAACTTTGTATTCGGTTTTACTTGTTCTGTTCCTTAATGAAATGTTCTTTATCCAAATGGAAATTTTACCACGAATATCCTTTTACACAGTTTCATTTGGGGGAGGTATGGGGACTTGACAGAGGCTGGAGGGGATTGAAAAGTTCTCAGAAAACATTTTGGGTTTACTGAAATTCACGTAACTTTGGAAGACATACCAAACTAGAAACTTAGTCGTTTTTCCATAAACTTGATCTTTTAGGACTGAAGAGAAACAAACAAGGAGCAATTTGCCTGTGAGCCATCAGTGCTTGATTTGCAAATGAGCTAATTGAATATTTTAGCAGGTTGGGGAGAAAAACAGTAAAACAAAGATTGTATTTATTGATTTATTTTTCAAGCGTGTAAGTTTTATTTATCTCTGCTCTCCTCCTGTTCCCCTGCCAGGCTTGGCACCTGCCCCCATTCCTTCCTGTAACTGGATAACTCGTGTGCTTTTAGTGCATTTCTAGACTGGCTAAAATAAAACCTTTTCTGTGCATTTTAGAGTGGTTTTGCAAGTCATCACAGGACTCTCAGAAGCCTAACTGATATCCTTTACGTTGCGAAGCACCTGGGACTTGTATACCCCAAACCAATGCCATTGCTTGTAAGTGACCTGCAAATTACTAATTACTGGGTGAATAAAATTTTTAATTATCTTTAACTGGTTGTTCAAAAAATGCTGGCAGACGAAAGCTGAGCTTTGTCAGATTTTAAATAACTTAAAATATACTTTACTATGCATTTGCTGAAAAGATGCCTTCTGCCACGGGGTCTGAGTGTCTGCAGACAGGAAGGGTGTATAGTCATATTCTCTTCATAACTAATCAGTGGGTCATTCTCCCAGGTCTTCCATCCTTCCAAAAAACATTGGCATTTGCTGTCCTGAGTCTATTTTTCACAATCTGGAGTTGTCTCTGTAAGAAGATCCAAGGTTATAGTCAGGCTGTCTCATCCATGCTAAATGAAATGAGGAGATTCCCAGCTATTTTTCACCTACTGGCCTGACCAGTATGATGTCTATGGTTACTCCCTCACCCACTATGATCTACAGGGAAATCTGTTCTAGGTTAGACTCAAGTCAGCTAACTGCAGGTGTAAGTGGACTATCCACTTGAAGTCCTGCCTGTGAAGTTGTTTTGCCACAGCAGTAAATGGCAGAAAAGAGGAATATTTTTATTCTAATCCAGTCCAGCACACTGGATTGCAGCTTTAGCATTGTCATGGCCTCAGCCAGGTTAAACCAGGTTTCTTTAAAATCTAGGGTACTCAAGGGTATGCTCATGCATGCTGCTGGTCTTACCACTGACCATGTTTGGTGGATTATGTGCTTGTGTGCTGGGCTCCTGCCTGACAACTTGTGCCTAACCCCTTGTGACTCCAGTATAATCTCTTGTCTGTGACTTCTCCCAGTAACCTCACATTGCTGGAGCATAGAAAGACTGAGGCAAGGTATGCCTCCTACCTTGCCAAGCAAGAAAGCTTGTGCACTACAGAAGTGACAGCCTGTAATTAGGCTCCAGTTGACAGAGAAATAATTGTCTGTGGCACATGAGTGCTGAAGTAATTTGGTTTAGGATACATCTTTTTCAAGTTGGCTGAGCATGGAGCTGTGGTGAATGGAGCCCCAGAGAAGAGCACTAAGAAACAAATCCTCTTCTACAGCCTGTGGGCACAAAGAGCTTTGATCCCCAGCTGTTAATTGATGGAAGGACACACAGATGCCTCTAGCAAGGTCTTCTGCTCTTCCTTAAGCATCTGACACTGCACTCTGGTAGGGAAAGAGCTCTGAGATAGCTATGATTGACCTGCTCTGCCCCAGGACGTCTTCAGTTGTAGTAGTAGTCATCTGTCTCTCAAAGGTTGCAGGTCTGGGAACTCATGGAATTTTTCTGTATTTCAAGCTGCATGTTCTTGAGAAATAATCTTGAGCTTCTAACTGCAGAGTTGATTTTGTTTGCCTTCCTTTGTGGGAGGAAAACCTGGGTTGCCTGCTTTCTGATGTGCTGCTTGTTGTAGCTCACAGCTGTCTTCAGTGTAGCATGGTGTTAAGAAGTAAAATGCTATAGGTGATAGAATATCTGCAAATTGGTAGTAGAAACCAGAGCCCTATACTCTTTAAAATCTCCATGCATGTTGGTGGAACCCCAGATGTGCCGGAAAGACCAAGAATTAATTTTGGATAGCAAAGCTGGGACTGTTGTCTTTCCTTGGCCAACATAGTTCCACTGAAGCAGACAGACAGACAGAAAGAAGGGATACTTTGAGGTGGGGACAGACACACTCATTTGTGTGGGCAGCTGACCTGCAAGATAAAAGAGCTGGTTTGAATTTAGGAAGGAATAAACAAAAGGATGACCACACACATAGAAGCTCACCTCACGTGGAGTGTATACCATTCCTCTTGTCTTCTCCCTGGTGTTTTACTTCAAAGGTTGTCTATTACTTCCTTTCACATTCAGAGGTTCTGCATCTCCTCACACTGCCCTGATGTCTTTCAGGCAACCTATGGGAAGAAAACCCCAAAAACCAAGCAAAAAAACCCTCTACGGATTATTCAGACAGTACCAAAATTTACCTGTCTGCTGCTGGGCTCATGTAGAGCAGATGGGCACCAATGATTTATTTAGGGAACTATGAACTCATAGGTATCAAAAGGCCTCTGAGAGGCTCTGCAGCAAAGTCATGCCTGCTGAGGACAGAGCAGCTCTGACTAGTAGAAACAAATAGATGCATTTGGTTGAGTAGCAGTGCTTCACTGGGGCCTGATAGCAGGGAAAGGGGCTGGGACAAGTCTATGTAAAGCTTTACTAGTAAAACTAATTGTTTTAAGGATCCCTCTGCCAGCAAAGTGAGCAGGATTTTCCAGGAAAGCACGCACTGGGGTACACACTATTGCTAGGGATAAAACCCAGGGGACCAAACCCCCACTTCCTTCTCCAGCTGCTAGTCTTCCCTCAGAAATCTGTTGTGCTCTCCTGGATAGAAATAACTGTGATGTACTCTAGCATGTGTCTTGTTTGCAATGGCTCCCATCCAAAGCCCACTGATATCAGAGGAATGTTTTGCAGGGACTCAGAGGGGTTCCAGATCAGATCAGATCCCAACCTTTGCAGCTGGTTTTGCGTTGCTTTCCTGCCAGAACTTACTGACCAGCCACCAAACTCCTGAGAAAATCGGCATGAAGTGTCAGTCAGGGTTCAGTTCAAGTGACAGCTAAATATGCTTCTCTGGAGATGAATGAGAGCTGGTGGGCCTGAAATGCAAAGCGACCTCAAACAAAGCCAGCCAGCTTTTAAATCATGCAGCAGCCTTCAGCCATTAACACTGCAAGCACCACTGGCCCTTTGGTGAGTCAGTTCATTTACTAATGTTCCTGTTATGTCCCTTCCACACTCTTCACAGGATTGCCTTCTGGATTGGTCTGGCCATGGCTTCTCAGTCTGAAACAATCAAGGATGAAGAACAGTCAGGAAATGCCTTAGGAGAGACAGCAGGATTCAGTGGCGGGATGCAGAGGCTCTCACCCATTCTGCTAGGTATGTGCTCTCCAGTTTTGGGTGAGGCATGGCTTTTTCCTCTCTCTGTCGGGACTGGGAGACTGTTCAGACACGTCTGCCCCTTGTTGGCTGTAGATAGAACTGGTATGGTGTGGTTCTGGAACTGGCAGAGAGTTCCTAAATTCACTGCCAGTCCTTGTGTGCTGGCATGTGCCTGAGACCCAGTAAAAGTCTTGGATCTGTCATGCTCTGGGGTGTTAGTCTGTCTGACTAGAAACATTCTAGGCTGTGAGCTGGAGTTGCAGAGCTGCACTGAGATCTTTTCAAAATGTTGTCTCTGGGTTCTCTGAACACAAGGGTCTATAGGACCCATGCCTTCCACTCAGATTCTCCACACATGTTGTCCTTGCCAGGTTTGGAGATCTCCTCTGCTTTCTTGATTTAAAAATGCTCTTTAGCACCAAAGAACCTAACTATGTTGTCTCTTTTCCTGTTCATGGGCAAATACAGTGCAATAGAGTAAGCATGAATTGCACCACACTTGCTGCTCACCAGCTGGCCAGGGGAAAACAGTGCTTGCTTCTGTCTGGGCTGTGGAGCTGGAAAGGTGAGGCTAGCAGCAGGAGTCAAGACAAATAGGAGCCTGTTTTTGATTTGCCATCTGACCCTTGCCAGCTGAGAGCACCCTGTCTGTAATCATTACCTAAATTAAGCCCAAATACCATCAGCAAGGCTGTTTCTTTCTCTCACAATGCAAGTGCTTCCAGGTACATAGCCAGAAATTTATAGTCCACCTCCACTTACGTTCTTATTTGTGTCTGCTGTCACATTGCCTTGGTCTTTCTGTGATTTAAGTCCAAGAGTGTGCCCGACCCTTTGTGCCCCCAGCCTGTATGCACAGACAGCAAGGGGCATCCATGGCTGATAGCTCAGCTGCTGGAGGAAACCTGCTGTGTGTCTTTAGTAGCCCAAATATCACGGGAGACATTTTTCTTGTTACATTCTTGAGTGCACAGGTCTACTGTCCACAGTAGATTCACTTGATAGAAATATCTCTGGCAGCAACCCAGCAGCAAGAACACTGCTTTTCTCTTACATTTGAAAGGAGACAAAGGCTTCATGTTCCCTCCCCAGCCAGCTCCTGCCTTTTCAAAGGCAGACGACCAGCTTCTTTCTCTAGCTGAGCATAGGTGCAGTGGTTTCGCCATGAAGCTCAGGATTAGATCCTTGTAAACAAAGTCTGGAACGGATTGCTAGTAATTAGCACAGATTCTTCAGTCAGGGTGCTGGAAGGACCAAGATGGAATAACGTGCCTCGTGACACTACACATGGTTACACAGCTTTAACTATTACAAGCCTTGCCCTGCTAGGGGCAAACCCTTTGTGAGAACTCAGCATGTTGTCCCAAAGGGCTTACCCACAGAAAGTAAAATTTTATTCTGAATTACAAAGCTTCTCCCCAGAAATACAGGAGCAGTTTCTGAAGAAACACAGCAGAGTGTATGCAAACCCACAGGTTTCTCTAAGGAGCAAACCTGAGTCCTCCCTTCTGTACCCAGTGCTGATTCCCTTCTGCCTTTCTGTGCCAGCCAAAACGATCTTAGCAAGTGACTCAGACTCCCCGAAATCACTTTGGGGGAGAACACTACTCCATATTGCTAAAAAAGCAGTTCCAGAGCAGATCTCTTCTCCGTCCTGCTCTTGGTTTGGATGCTTTGTTTTCTCCTTGCACCAGAAGTTGTTGAAGTCCGTGCTGTGATTGTGACAATGTGGCAGCCAAGCTAGGCAAAGACAGGAACCCTGAGCAGAACAGACATGCAGTATTTAGAAACAAACAGTGTAAGGAAATTTGGGAAACTCGTTGTTCATGCCAAGAGGCTTTTTGGTTCGAGTAAAACCCTCAGTTTGTTTTCATTTTAATTTTAGTTTTGCTTTGTTTCTTAGCTGTTGAGTACAAGTTGCTTCAAAGTTTGGATCATTTCTGTCTCCACTGGAGCAAAATTAAGGTAATTTGTCTTCCACATAATGGTTCAAGGTGCTAATTTTTGCCTACGTGTTTTTTCTGTCAGTGAACAAGCAGGCCACTGAGGGCAACAACTTTTGTTAAAGTTTCTGCCCATCCCTTGTAATTCACAGAAATTCAGCTACTGGGTTCAACTGTTGAGGAAGAAAGACTCTCACCTCCACTACCCAGTGCTTGGATTAGAAGTGGTTGGAGGGAGACCATGGCCATTCAGAAGAAGTGTCAGGCTCTACTGCTGTCTCCTACCTGCATCACTAAATGGTACTCTGAGGGCTAAAATCTACAGTCACTGTTGACTGCACATTACTGGTCTGCAGTTCAGTACATTTGGATCCAATCCAGTCTTTGCTGGTTTGCTTTCATTTCAGCAGTTGTTAAAGGCAATGAGAATTTGGGATTAGGACCCAGTAACTGATCACTAAACACAGGAGTGGAGAACTGTTGAAATTATTTCTTTTTAGGAGTGAATTATAGTTGTATAGTGCATCTGTCCTGAAATGTATAGTTAGTTGTGGGATTGTGGTTAGTATTTGGTCATGCTGTGTATTTTTGAGTAGGAATTGAGGCCAATGGTATATGCTTTGTCTTATGTGTATCCTAGATTTATGTGGAATGGATTTGAGAAAACATGGCAGATGGGAAGTAGATGGATTTTTTTTCCATGCAGGTTGGCAGTTCTTTTACCTGCTAGCAGCTTAAATAATGCAGGCTGAGTGATGACCAGGCATTAACACTTTCTGCTGCTCTGAGTGCTTTTCAAGAAGGGAGCCATTACTTCAAAATCTGCTTTCTTGCTAGTCAGGTGAGTATTCAGAATCTAACTCCTAGTTCAGTTTAAATTTGATGATCTGTTTTCACCCTGCAGACCGTTTGCAAATATGATCATCGCTGGTCAAGACTGCAATTGTACATACAGTTTTTCCTGCTCTGTTTGTAAATAGGTTTGGGGTTCAATTGTAGGTCAACAGCATGAGAACAGCCCAGGAAGTTCAGGCTCTGAGAGTGGCCAGTGTTTGTCAGGGAGAATTTGAGCAATGTGTGTTACTGCCATAGCCAAACATGAGAACCAGTGACCACTCACTCTTGTAGCTCTAGAGAATGTATCTGGCCTCTCTCTGGAAATAAGGAGAAACGCCACTGCCGCAGCAGAGAGATGAGCTATTACAGCTGAGGCTAAATAAAAAGGGACTCCATCAATGGTGGCAGTAGGTCATTGGATGCTTTGAGAGGATTCAATTCACTGAGAGCACATGCACACGTATTTTGTACAATTTCCCTGTTGAGATCTCCTGCCTTCCTAACCTCCTTCCAGGCTCTTGTGATATGGTTGGCATTCTCTTCTGGGAGGCAGAGGAAGAAAGCAATTTCTAGAAACTTGACACCATCTTTTAAGGAGAAGAGAGAGGAGTTAAAGACTAACGCTAAATCCTCCAGTGCCGTGACATGAGGTTTTCATAGCAGTCAAGGTAGATCTTACAGAGGCATTGCACCTGCGGGAGGTTGAGGGAGATGCCATGGCAGTATCCTTGTTTGATTTTTTGCCTTGGCACCTCTTCCAAAGACTCAGGCACCTCACTGCCCTGGAAATCTCCTACAGTTCACTCCTACAGTGGAACTCCAGATTGCAGAGGAGATGGGAAGGAGCAGGCTCATGGAAACTAAAAATGTTTTGTTGAAACTACCTCTGATTCACCTTTCTGTGTTTTTGGAGGGACTTTATTTCCTACCCGTTACAGCTCTTCAGGCTGCTTCTTAAATAAGTAGGTAAAAACAGCTCTGGGGCCATAACCTGGTCCTCAGTTACAGGCACCTGCCAGTTTTAAGAATCCAGAGGTTAAGGTATTAAAGGCACACAGTGAGTGTGTGAAACCCTAGGGAAGATGGGGTGCCAGTTGTTGGGGTATTCCAACAAGTAGTAACCCCGTTAGTTATGGAACACAGTGCTCCCATTCTCTCTCCAACAGCTTGTTGTTTCCATTGGGATATGTTCAACCAAGTTTCTCTAACTACCAGCAGATTACTAGGAATCTACATCCAGTCTGAAATCTCTATATGAATCCCCTTCATCATTTCAATTTATAAATACTAATTTTCTTGATCTCCATGCATGTGAAGGCTGCTGGAACCAAGCAGAGAGTAGAGTTGAGAAGGACTAGGCATTTGGGGAAAAGGAGATGAGACAGAGCCAAAATGAAGAAAAGGCAAAAGTTTTCTTTGTTTGAATTCTTTCTCCAAAGGATTCAAGAGCAGCCTGGCTGAAACATTTCATCCTAGGCCTGGGCTATGTCATTCCCTGAAATGAAAGTTTCCATCTGCTGTCCTACATTTTCTTGAAGGTTAATAAGTTTACCTGAGGAGTGCTGGCAAAATGAAAGTTTTGAAAGGCTTTAGAAAAAGAGGATTTACTTAATGTGTTCTTTCAGAGCCCAGATAGTTTTGTTTCACCTTTTTTCACAGAATCACAGAATTAACCAGGTTGGAAAAGACCTCTAAGGATCATCAAGTCCAGCCTATCACCTAACAGCTTCTAATTAACTAAAACATGGCACTAAATGCCTCATCCAACCTCCTTTAAACATCTTCAGGGATGGTGACTCCACCACCTCCAGGTCAGCCTGTTCCAATGGGCAATCACTCCTTCAGTGAAGAACGTCTTCCTGACATCCAGCCTAAACCTGCCCTGGTGCAGTTTGAGACTGTCCTGTTGTTCTGTCACTTGGTGCCTGGGAGAAGAGACCAACCCCACCTGGCTACAACTCCTTTCAGGTAGTTGTAGACAGCAGTGAGGTCTCCCCTGAACCTCCTCCAGGCTGAACACCCCCAGGTCTCTCAGCCTTTTCTTCACAGGGCTGTGCTCCAGCACCTCAACACCTTTTTTAAATTGAAGGGCCCAGAACTCGACACAGTACTCAAGGTGTGGCCTATTTTAGGGGTGGGAACCTGGGCCACTATGCAAAGACTAATATGTGATGTGGCCAACACAAGAAAACAGCCAATGGAAGGTGCCCAAAGCCTCATTTTGGTACCCAAGCAATAAATCCCTATCCCACTTCAATGATAGAGGTGTCTTTGAGTTCTCTGCCCTTTCAGCACTGGATGAGGCTGTCTCTGCAAGCAAGCCTTTCCCTGCTCCTGGTGAAAGGTTTATATCTCACTTGGCAGTACAGAAACCCTTTTGGCAGGTGGACCTGCTGAAGACTGATGTCTTCAGCACCCAGGCACAAACATAGGATCTGTCAAAAGTTCAAACTTTATCACCTCTCACTGGACTCCTACTTCCTCCAGTACCAAAAAACCTACCCAGAGCCAACAATAACCAAACTCCAGACAGGAGCTACCCACTGGCTCAGGACTGAGAGAAACCTCAGTTCACCTTTAACCACCTTTCTCAGCACAAACAATCCTTGTGCAGGGTAAGAACCGTGGCCTGGCACTTCTCTTTGGGCCAGCAACAAAGCTTCCCTGTCCGAGAGCAGAGGGCAGCCAGGCAGAGAGGGACCTAGGGATGCTGGTCGACAGGCAACTGAATAGGAGCCAGCAGTGTGCCCAGGTGGCCAGGAGAGCCAATGGCTGCCCGGCCTGGATCAGGAATAGTGTGGCCAGCAGGACCAGGGAAGTCATTCTGCTCCTGTACTCAGCACTGGTCAGGCCAAACCTTGAGTGCTGTGTCCAGTTTTGGGCCCCTCAATTTAAAAGAGATGTTGAGGTGCTGGAACATGTCCAGAGAAGGGCAGCAAGGCTGGTGAGGGGTCTGGAACACAGCCCTGTGAGGAGAGGCTGAGAGAGCTGGGGATGTTCAGCCTGGAGAAGAGGAGGCTCAGAGAGACCTCATTGCTGTCTACAACTACCTGAAAGGCATTGTAGCCAGGTAGGGTTGGTCTCCCAGGCATCCAGTGGCAGAACAAGAGGACTCAGCCTCAAAACTGCACCAGGGCAGGTTTAGGCTGGATGTTAGGAAGAAGTTCTTCACTGAAGGAGTGATTGGCATTGGAGCAGGCTGTCCTGAAGGTGGTGGAGTCACCATCCCTGGACGTGTTTAAAAAGAGGCTGGATGAGGCATTTAGTGCCATGTTTTAGTTAATTAGAAGCTGTTAGGTGATAGGTTAGACTCAAATATCTCAAAGGTCTTTTCCAACCTGGTTAATTCTGTGATTCTGTCATTCCAAGGGGGACACAGTCATCCTCTGATACATGTCTAAACCAGGTGGGTGATTTTACCACATGCTGCTCAGTGGATGCTGTGTTCCTTCCCAGAAGTAGCTGGATTTGACTGTTTAAAAGGGGAGTGAAGGACGGAGACGAGGGAAGGGGTTCTTTTGTAATGTGTTTCTTGAAGGGCTGCTGCAAAGCCTAACTCACATTAGAGAATCTCTCACAATTGGAAAATAACTCCCTCTTTATTCAGAATTGTTGCCTAGTTTCCTAGAAGCAGCAGCAAGAGGTCACAGAACTAACAAGAATATGAGATAAACCAATCCAGGAGACGGAAACCACTGAACAAGCTGCAGGCCACATTATTAAGTTATTTGGCTGGAGCAGGCATGGCTCTTCAGGACATCAGATATCCTCTCCCCAGACAGGGATCTGCAGTCAGCTAGATCAGGTACTCTGAGCATTTTCAAAGTGAGCTGTGCAGTGACAGGATCCTAAAGCTTTGGCTACAGCCAGCTTTGAGAAAGGCTGTTGACAAGGAGGAGAACTACAATAAATGGGTAACTCCCATGACAAAGCAGAAAAATATTTATAGCAGCCTTGAACTCTACTGCTGGCTAAACCTACTGTGTTACTCTGCAGATGAAAAACAAAACAAGACTCCCTCCTCTTCAGGTGCCTGGATAAATCAAGCCTAGCAGAAAGCATCCACGAGCAGCTTGCCACTTCTCTCTGTTGACCCAGGAAAATTATAATGCAGCATAAAGCCCAGTAGAGCTTGGAGAGTCTCTGCTAAGAGCATCTCTAAACAGTCTAGTGACTAAGTGACATAAAAGCCATTTGGAGAGTCTTAGATGGGTCAGAACTCCTTCAAAATGTCTGTATGTGGGCCGAAGTTTTGCACTGATGATGTTTTGGGGTGGTAATGCAGAGAGTTAAGGATACACATAATAGGCTGGAGACAGAGGCCAGGGAAACTGGCCAGCAGGCTGGGTGTAGGTGTGAAGCAGGTTGTGAGTTGTTGTGGAAGCAGAATTGCCATGTTAGAGAGCACAGGCAGGATGTGCAGGAGCAGGGTCTCCCTCGTGTAGTCATTGGCAAGCTGCTGAAGAGGAAGCATGCTCCTGCAGATGCAGAAGAGCTGTCGGGGGACAGAACACTCCTCCCAGTTCTGGCAGAGGCTTTGCAGATGCTCTGGCCAAGTCACGTTTTCACAGCCCCATGCCTCAGTTTCCCCAGCTGTAAACCATTATAGGGATGCTTTGTGGCTGAATACAACTCCATACCCACAAAGCCAGCAGAGCTCTTTAGACAGATGATCCCAAAGAGTATAAAGCATTTACTCAAGATTTTTTTTCCTGTGCCTCTCTATGATCTTTGATGCTGTCACCTTAATAATTTACAATGTGAAGAAGAAAAGAAAAGACCAGAAGCAATCACACCAAAGCGTCCAGCCTCCCGCAGGCATGGCCCAGGAGCTTTGGGGAAGGAAGGAATGTACTCCCACCCCACTCCCTCATCAGACCTGCTGCACGATGACATGCAAGTGCTTGCTGATGATCAGTTTATGGATCTGGGGACTGACAGACTTTGATGTCAGAGCTTGGCATCCCCAGTTATATGCTAGGACTCAAAAAGATCAAAGCTGCCAGGATGTTGTGAGGCCTCATGAATGAGCTGGGTTGGCAATGGGAGCTCAGAATTCAGGCTTGGATCCTAATCTCCCCAACAGTGTCATAAGCATGAGCACAGATTCTGTGGGCAGTCTGGTGGCCGTTCATTGTCTGCTTAACTTGCTGTGAGCTGCGACACATTGTGTTACTTAGCTCTGCTTTCTAGCGTGAGGGATAGATTCCACCAGCAGTTCTAGAACGTCCTACGTGAAACCCAGACCTTCAACAAAGAGGCACTAATGACAACAAAAATGTTAGTTCAGCTTTTAGATCCCAGCTGGAGCTTGCAGATGTGGCAGAGCCCCTGCTTTTTTTCACTGGAGTGACTCTTTCAGGGACTGCACCATCTTCTGTTACCGGGTCAGATCCTGGAGAAGGGCCATTTCATGTTCCAGCCCTAAGTGAACAAATTTGGGCTGGAGAAGAGGAGAACGAAGAGGATACAGAGCAGCTCTGATTTCTCAGCCATCAACTCAACAGGCTCATAGTGACCTTTCTTTCATGTGAGGCATCTGGGACACAGATATCAGCTGCTTCCAGTCTGATGTGGCTGGAAGGGGCAGAGGGCAAAATCCATGTGAGAAGTTTTACAACCTGTGGCCTGAGCATCAATCTAGCAGCCTACACAGTCTGTGTCTAGTGTGCAGGTATAAATCAAACCCCTAAATATGAGTTTTCTTTGATTAACATGTCCAACAACTTCCTTGCTTTCCTTGCAATGCTCTTTGATATTTCAACAAGAAAAGCTCTGTCCCAGCATCCCCATTAACTGCTGTGCAAGCAAATTGCCTGGTGGAGAAAGGAGCAACAGGAATGTAGACTGGTCAAATATCCTTTTGATAGACCAGACTTGCTCAGCTCAGAAATGCTGTCCATAGTTCCAGCTATGAGTCAAGACTGCTCATCCTGAAATCCTCTTTGCTCAATGTGTCAACAGACCAGACCCTTCAAAGTCCAGCCTTGCAGTTTTGTAGCATTTCATGCACAAAGAGTCCCAAAGATCATACCATCATCCACCCCTAGGAAGTGCACCACGCCCCAACAGTTGTGTCTTTCCCACACACATGCAACGCTGGTCTGGGATCTCCAGACCCCTGTCCCTGGTACACAGCCAGCCTGAGAGAAAGGCCCTCAGCAGGCAGCCAGGATCCAGGCAACAGGCACTCCTGCTTATGCAATAGGCAAACATTGTAGTAAATAACATGTGTAGCTTTGTTGTTAAGCTTGATCTGGTGGGGGGGGGGGGGGGGGCAATAAATGTTCTCTGTGATCATTTTTCATGTAGAATATCAACACAGGATGAAATTGTGGCTCTGGCTTAACTCTTCCTGCTCATTAGTGCTACATGCTGCTTCATGCCATGGCCTCAATCTGTTGCCATTTGCCATGACAGCTGCCTGTCCCCCATTTCCTTCAGACTCATTTTGCACATGATAGATGCTGGCAGCTCTTGGTTTTTTCTCATTCCTTCTCCCCTGACCCTTCCCCCTTTTGCAAAACTAACTTTGCAGCAAATCATGTTTAATTTAAAGGGGATGGTTTGAGTAAGATACCTGTTCTATGGAGAGCAAAATCTGGGACATCTGGCATTCATTGACTTTTAAAGGCAGAGAAATGACACAATTAAAATGCAGATACAGAGGATTTCCAGCTACTTTGGGGGGATGTTATTTTAGTAAATTGAACTCAAAGATTTGTTCTGCTTGCTTCTAGTGATAGCTCTGGATATAATCTGGACTGGGGCACTTGTTTAATTCTATGTCACTAACTTACTAGCTTTGCTTCATAAAATACATTCTTTTTTTTCTCTGCTCATCTGCCTGTGTTTTCTCTGCACAGCAGGATTGTTGCTTTAAGACCTGAAAATGCTTCTAGAGCCATCCCTTGAGTCACCAACTTCCACATTTCTACCAGAAAGAGCTATTGTATCACATCCAGAGCCAGGTATGTATGCTGTATCTAAGGTAAATCAAGCTGGGGACAGAAAAAATGTTCACCTAATCCCCAGTTCCTAAGATGATTTACAGTAAGAGGTCCAGAGAATCACTTGATCTGGCATACAGCTGGAAGTGATGGATGCTGGCTGCATGGTGCAGAAGTGGTGCCCTGAGAGCCTGGAGCTGTGAGGCAGCTCAAGCAATCCCATCTAATCAGTAGTTCTAGAACAAAAGCCAGCCCTTTCTAACACTTCAAAACAGTAGAGCTTTATTTGAAGAGAATAAATGAGTCTTTGGCATTATGTGAGGAGAGGAGACTGTGCTTCTAGCTGCCAGTAGCACATACTTTGTGATTCAAGAAGGAACAGCAAGGCAGCTCCCATGGACAGCATCAGGCACAAACCCAAAAAAATCCTGGCTTTGCCCATGGAGAGACTGAGAAGTTGGATCCTCTAAAACAGAGGCTACTTTATGAGTAGTCAGAAACTGGGCCACACACAAACTGAGTATGTGTGCAAGGCATTGCTCTACTTCTTTTGCTGAAGGATCTCCATGCAGCCAGGTCACCCCAGACCATACAAGCTTCTGTCCCAGCATGCAGTAGATACCTCTACAGTGACCTCCTCATCTGTATATAGCAGGCTTCATGTCAACTACCTCAAATTCCCCACACACTCCCCCACTGTTGGTAGTGGTAGGATCCAGATGAGTGCAAAACCAGAAGTAGAATTTTACCCACGTTTTTCTCACTCCCCTATTTGTTACTTCTGGCTGAATTCTCTACTCTTGCTAGATCTTCCCCTGGGAACTGATTGAAAGAGTCTTAAGAGTTTAATCCAAATTGTCCTCCAGTTCCCTGGTGATGCAATTAATTGAAAGCAGGATTTTCACCTCTCTGCTCTGCTTAAGAGTATCCCTTGGCCATCAGGCTCTCCTGCTGTGAGCTCTAGAAGTCACTGTACGGGCAGGCAGTGGGCTGCATTACCTTATCTTTCTAAGAGGATAATCCAGCAAGACAGGTTACCCCTGTGTGGCAATCGCACCCTCAATCAGGCACTCTCACAGTTGTGGGCTACTGCAGTTCAGCATCAGGAGCTTTTTGTTGTTGAGTGTTTCTTTTCATCCAGCACGGAAGCCTGCAGTAGCAAACTCAAACATTTTTTTCCTCACAATAAGTGGGGAGTGGGCAAGACCCTTAGAAACTCCCCATGACAGATTTTCTGCACAGAATTTCTGTAAATCTATTCTCCTTGCCACAGAGTTAATCACAATTAGAGGGAGAAGAGTCAGGCCTTTTCTATGGGAATGTGCTGAAATGCAGTGAATCCCATGTGGAAGTAGTATGCCTGATACAGTTAAGTAACTCTCTGAAGACAAACCTGAGCTGACAAAATTCTGAGCTGCATGAACTAGGCAGAAGAGTGTGTACCTGAGGTGAGGGAGCAAGAGAGACTGTGCCACAGTGCACCTCAGTTTACCCTTTTGACAGACAAGTAAGGGTAGGGCAGACTACAGAGCTTGGAGCTCTGATTCCTCTTACCTGTCACAATTAGTTGTGAACAGAAT
This sequence comes from Pogoniulus pusillus, assembly GCF_015220805.1. Taxonomy (NCBI): domain Eukaryota; kingdom Metazoa; phylum Chordata; class Aves; order Piciformes; family Lybiidae; genus Pogoniulus; species Pogoniulus pusillus. The sequence continues at coordinate 9,059,715 of NC_087293.1, forward strand.
AGGGAGAAGCTTTAAGAATTTGATCCTGTTGCCACGAGCTCTGACTGACAGTGTCCTCCTGCCCACATGGCTCATGGCAGTGAGAGCAGACTGTGGCAGATACTTTGCAAGGGGACTCAGAGCCAAGGCTGAGTCCCAGTTTGGCCACTGCTGCTTACAAAAGGCAAGGCATGTTTTGGTTTTCCTGGGCTGTCTGCAGTGTTTCTCCCTCCAGTCTGGGAGAGGTGCCAGCTCTTTCCAGTGCCTTTCCCTAGTGAGATGCATAACTTTACTTCCTTCAACCTGTCTTGAGCTCTCAAAATAGCATCCTCAGGTATGTCATTATATATTCTGTTGCCTTGCTGTCTGCTGCAGACAGTGTCCTCTTTCTTTCTGCTTATCCCTGCTCCAGTTTATGCCTAGCCCCTGTGTCTGGCATCCTTTGCCATATTAGAGATGCTACAGGAAATGGGGAGTAAGAGGAGGTAACTTGCTGGAGATTGCTGGAGTCTGCTGGAGTCTGCTATAGAGTACTAATTGCTACAGCACTGGGATTCATCTTGGCAGGTTCCTAGACACATCCTGGACTCGCTTAATTTCATTTAGCTACCAAACTTTGGCGTGCAGCACATCCCATAGCTGGGTTTTACCTGAGGCGGGAGGCCCCATCCTTTTAGGCCCTCTGAAAATGGTGCATTCATGTGGACTATGAAGCAGATATAATCACAAACATTCCTTCTCTGTTCAGCTGTTGACTCTCAGCAAAGCCAGCCTCCTGACCATGAGTGCATTAGCCTATTGGAACAGTGCTTCCTTGGCTCCTGACTCCCCTCCGAGGTTCTGGCAGCCAGACACCATCCCTATTGCCAAGCTAAACTTTGCCATGCTGTATGATGGGACAGGCTGCTCAGCATACAGCCAGAGATGGGCCTGTTCTCACTCAGCTATTGAGCATCCCTGCAGACACACTGGTTGTGCCAACCTCCAGCTTCCATCCAGGCTCATATTTCCCCTCTAGAACTACCTCAACCTTTCATCAACACCCTTTGCCTATGAGAAAACACAAAGCCCTGTTTGCCCCATCTTTCCCTTCCAAAACTCTGTGTCTGGGCTGCTGATGCCCTGTAGAGAAAGTTGAATGACCCTACAGACTGGCTGCTAGGTAAACAACCTGGCCCAGCCCACTGTAGAACTCATTTGGCTGGCTTGGCCTCTTGTAGTCTCTCTAGAAGACATCTCCCCCTCCCTCTTATGTGCTGCTGCCAAGTGAGCTCTGCTGCACTGCGTCCCTGATCTTTTCTGACATTAATTACCCTTTCCTGGCTCTGGCTGCCCTATTTGTGGCCAGGAAACCAAACTTGCTTATGCCTGGAATCAAAGCAAGCCCTGGAGTTAGAAGGGCGTCTGCTTCCTTGGATGGCTAACTGGAATAAGCAGGTGCCTCTGAGCCCTTCCTACCCTAGGGAGAGCTCCTCTGGGTTTTACCCATTTCAGCTTAGGCTGGATCCAGCCAACTGCTTGAGCACCTGCTATGCCTGCTGGAGTCACTGTGAAAGAGGGTAATGGGCCAGCTTTGACTCTGTGCCCAGCATCTTCAGAAATGCACCAGACAGACACAGCCAAGCACAGTTAGAAGTAGCAGTAGCAGTGAACCGTGGAGGCAGCCCTTCTCCTTTTATGTGTGACTTTTTAGGCCTCTAATTTCAAAGGTTCCTGCCTTCACATCACCTTGGTGCCCATGACTTCTCATCTTCCTGTCACTTCTGAACAGCCTTACAAAAGCAAGTGATACTGCTTCCATCAGGGCCTTATGGGGTGCCACCAACTCAGATCATTAGGAAAAAAATATTTGCTGGAAGAGTGGTCAGGCATTGGAAAAGCCTGGCCACGGAGGTAGTGGAGTCACCATTCCTGGAGCTTTTCCAAGAACATGTAGACACAGCCCTTTGGAACATGGTTTAATGGCCACGGTGGCATTAGGTTGATGTTAAAGGTCTTTTCCAAGCCAAAGGTTAAGGGTAGGTTCTACACTACGACCACAACAACCCCAAGCAGTGCTACAGGCTGGGGACAGAGTGGCTGGAGAGCAGCCAGGCAGAGCAGGACCGGGGGTGCTGGTGGAGAGTAGCTGAGCCAGCAGTGTGCCCAGGTGGCCAGGAGAGCCAATGGCAGCTTGGCCTGGATCAGGAACAGTGTGGCCAGTAGGACAAGGGAGGTTATTCTTCCCCTGTACTCAGCACTGGTCAGGCCACACCTTGAGTGCTGTGTCCAGTTCTGGGCTCCTCAATTCAAGAGAGATGTTGAGGTGCTGGAACGTGTCTAGAAAAGAGCAACAAAGCTGATGAAAGGCCTAGAACACAGCCCTGTGAGGTGAGGCTGAGGGAGCTGGGGATATTTAGCCTGGAGAAGAGGAGGCTCAGGGGTGACCTCATTGCTGTCTACAACTACCTGAAGGGAGGCTGGAGCCAGGTGGGGTTGGTCTCTTCCCCCAAGCAACCAGAGCAGAGCAAGGGGACACAGTCTCATGTTCTGCCAGGGGAGGTACGAGCTGGATATTAGGAGGAAGTTCTTCAAAGAGAGAGTGATTTGCCACTGGAATGGGCTGCCTTGAGAGGTGGTGGAATCACTGTCCCTGGAGGTGTTCAAGAAAAGACTGGATGAGGCACTTAGTGCCATTGTCTAGTTGACTGGATAGGGCTGGGTGGTAGGTTGAGCTGGATGATCTTGGAGTTCTCTTCCAACCTGGCTGATTCTATGATTCTGTGATCATGTAGCCTGTGTCACTGTGGCAATCCAAGGATGGACACTGGTCTAAAAACACCACTGAAGACTTTCCTGGCACCAGACACATGCCCAATGCCAGAGTGACAGTTTCTTTGCTGACTAGAACTTTGCTGGCAGAGTTGAATGCTCTGAGCCTCTGTTGAGGAGGCACAGTTTTGCTGCTGGGCTTTTGGAGCCTACCATCAGACTAAATCAGAAAGAAGAGGCTAAGACAGAGAAGAGTAAACATGGACACAGCCTCATTCTTGACATTCTCTCTGCGGTGCTCTGAAATTCCCATCACACACCTGAAGAAAACCAGAAGCACTTAGAGAGTTTAGCTGGCAAATCACCAGTTGCAAAGTCATAATCCCTATTAACTCCTGTGCTATTGACAAACAAAGGAAAATCAATGCTTTCCTTGGAGGAAAAAGCAAGTATCTTAAAAGGAGCATCTGTGTGTTTGTCACATCTTTCAGTCAGCATCCAACGTGCAGGGGCCCACAAGGCAAAATTATTTCTAAAATACAGCACCATCTAGTGCTGCCTTGCAGCACCTCGCAGCAGCAGCCCTCCCGTCCCCATCTCGGCACCCCACAGCTCTGGGAGGGGGGGGCGCTGCTTGCTTTCCCTCCCCACTGTAAGAATATCTGCATTTTGGAAGAGTCTTTGATTTGGTTCTTGTGTCAGATGGCAGTGTGTTGTCTGAGGGCTGCCTGAACAAGTCTCTTTATGCCTCTGTGTATTCGCAGCGTTCCAGCAGCCTCTTGCATAATTCATGCAGAAATTCTGTCAAAACCTCATCCAAACCCCAAATCATATGTGAAATGCAGCTGGAAACCATCTTTGCAATTTAGAGCCACTGCAAACATCCCTTCCCCCTGCTCCACCACACCTTGTGTTCCTGTGTGTTAAGGCAGGCAACATCTCTACTTGTGCAGAAATCCTGCTGCTGAGTGACAAGGATCTGAGCAGCAGCTGAAGAAGCACAGAAGGTGATGGACTATTGCTGAGGGTCTGTGAGGGGCAACAAAGATAGTGTCAGCAAATTAAAGTTTAGAATTTAAAGCCTTGAATTTGCACTGGAAACTAAACTTCAGACAGATTGAAAACTGCTGACCTGAAGTATCTCTGAAACTGGAATTAAAGGTGCTGCAAACACCGTGTACTAGGTGTAGAAATTGTTAGGGCAAGAGCAGAACTGGCTGATTATTATGGAGTTATTTACAGCTACTTTCTCACCTTCCCATCCTAAAAACCTGCCTGAAAGTGCTTGGCTTTTTCCCATGCAAGGTTTCAAATTAACAACAAATTTTCATCAAATAATATCCAGGATTCCTGTTCTTGGTTAAGCCAAATCAGAGTAACCTCACGTTCCTCTCTCTTCCAAACCTAGGCACTAGGAGGTGAAACCCTTGAGTTATAGGAGCATGGTGGAAGAAACTAGTAGGCCAGAAAATCCTTGCAGTGGTGCTGTGTGATTGACTCTTGCTATATGGGCAGGTTTCCTCCTGCTTTTCCAAGAAGAAGGAATGTTGTAGGAAGAAAACATAGTCTGGCAGTAGCTTTATCTGATGTAATTATGAGCAGTACTTGAGATGGAAAAAGTTTGTTCTGTGGAAACTGATACCACAGTGGGGGAAGATGATGCCTGAGAAAATTGTTTCTTTCCCAAGCAAGTGCATCATATCTTTTCCCACATCTATTTGTGCATTTAACCCAAAGGAAAATATGTTGTTTCTTTGCACCAGAGTTTGCTATTTCCTCTTTGAGAGGAGTGAAGGTGTGAGAATTTGGAAGCAGAAGTGCTTATTGTGCACAAAAGGGGATGGCTTCCTTGACACACCAACAGAATCAGACTGATGAAGTTTATAGTTTGGAGCTAGAGCCTATGGCAGTAAAAAATAAGTTGTCCATACAGATTTTTTTGTTTATTGAAATGTAAGAGCCAGAAGTACGGGCACTTACTTTCCATGGCTGCAGCAAATGGTTGGAGGAAAGGTAGGATCTAGTTCACACAGCTTCTCCTGAGACCCCAATAAGGTCTCCTCTCAGAGACACAGGCCATAGTCATGAATGGTGCAGCGTTGTAAGTACAGCTGCCCAAAGCATTTTGCTACTTTGTCATCAGGAAACGCATTTTGTAGGTGCTGTGGCATGTGCATATCTCTTTGGTCCTACCCCTATATGACAAATGTGCCTCTCTTGATTTTTTTGTGTGAACAGGAACTGTTGCCTTGCACTGGAACAGGCTGGATTCTAGGTTCTCATAAATGCAGTGTCTGCCCAGCAATATCCTGCCCTGAAGGAGAGAAGTTCCTAGGAACTGCCAAGTATCAAACACCAAGAACGTGTCCCAAGACAAGGCCACACAGCAGCTCCCATGTGTGGGCACTCCCACTGAGTCCTCCCTGCATCTGCCTGAATTCAGCTGTTCACACAGAGAGCTGTGGTAAGCTAATATTCAAATAAAAAGCCTTGTAAGGCACACCTCAGTGTACCTCCTCTTAGCTCTGCCTTGGCCTCTTCTGGGGCAGTGTGGGATTGTTCCCTACGTTTGCTCCTAGAGCTTTTATTTCTACCTCTGCTAGCCCAATTACAAATGTCCTAGCTGAGAGTGCTTTCCATTTCCTTCATTTGCTAGGCAACCAAACATCCATACATTTCCATAGGGGTCTGTAAACATCTCATGGTATGCTCTCCTAATTAGAAAACAATGTCTGTAGGTGTGTTTACATTGCTGGGCTTATTGGGAAGTAAAATGCTGGACTGGTTTTGTGTTATGTGCAACCTGAGATTGTACATTTGTATGCTGTTAGAGGAGGGTTTAATTATTGTTTTAAGAAATGTATCTTGGGGGTTTCCTGGTTTCTGAATCAACAGAGAGAAAGAGTTTACAGCTAGCTATTGTATGGAATTACAGATGTTCCCTGTGAACTTTCCCTAAGTTTATTCAACTCCAAAAATGCAAGTTGAGTTAAAGAAGAAACAAATTGCATGTCTTAATCAAGGAGCCACCTCCTCAGGAGGCATCACTTGTGAGCAAGTGAGAAGTTTCAGGTCAGCTGGGCAAAGCTGGAAACACGTATCTTGAAGTCAGTATTTGCAAAAAGGGGAGCCAGAGGTTTCTCATGTCTAGGAAGATTCATTAAAAAACAATCCATGAATTCATCAGTGCTGATCTTCCATGTAACACAGACTGTAATAATCAAAATCAATTCCAGATCAATGTCTTTTGAGCTGAATGTGTGTTTGAGGGTGGAGTCCAATCTTGCTTCAGAGGTTGCCAGTAGTGAAGAGTTGATTGCAACCTTAGTAAATTGTTCCAGTTGCTAGAAATTTTCACTTTACTGCTACTCTAAATTCTCACTTCAGTCTCCAGACACCAAACCTCGTTATACCTTTTGTCTGCCAGAATGAAATGCCTATGCTGAGTTTTGTTCCCCATACTGCTACTTCAATAGAATGCAAGATCACTTAGTAACAGGAAGAGCAAACTGCAATATTTGATGCATCTGCCTGAAACGTATTTTGTCTCCTTTTAATTCAACTCATGGCTCTTGTCTGAACCTTTTCCAGTCTATACACATACAGTGAGTGGTGGGCCCAGACACTGTATGCTGCTAAATACATCAGTCCAAATGCAAGACTGGAGTCACTGGTGGTGTTACACTTCAGAATTACAGAAATGATCATTTTTGGAGACATGATGACCATCTGTTACCTTACAGAGTAAGGCAAATCTTAACTCTCTTTGGCAATCTGGACCTGGGTTCTTTCTTTATTATACCTCTTCAGGAATGGCTGAGGGATGTGGCATGAGGGTTCAACACTACTACAAGGTCCAGAGGAGTCCTCTTTGTGTCACTCAGGGCACTGACATGCCTCTGTCTGGCTGTAGCAGAAAGAGCCCAGTTCAGTCCTAACCCCTAACCTAATTTTGCACTGACCTCCCACTTCACGGAGCAGTCCTTTGGCCCTTCTTGCTTGTTTGATTCTCAGCATTTCAGCTGCAGCACATTCCAGTTGGGCAGAAAGGCTTTGCTGTTGGGAGCATGCTGGAATCAGATGGTGAGCATACCAGCAGCCAGACAGGATCCTGTGCTTCCTGTGAGAGCAAACACTAAAAGTCATGCAAAGCATCTTTCATTCTGCCTTGGCCACAGCAGCCAATACAGCCACTGGAAAGGAAGGGACTTCACAGAGACAGAAAGATTATTCTCTTCTGGCTTAGAGGCTACCTGGCCTGTTAATCATATTTGAAATCCTGGATTTTAAAGGCTGCTCACTTTGTTGGCAGAATGTAGACCCATGAACTATCATCTGCTGGAAGCTTCCAATCTCACTCAGGGATCTGTTGTGCAGGAATACAACCCATGTGAGAGTGCTCTGCACCTCTTAAGTCTGTGCCTAAGACTACTGCATAGGATGATTGAAAGAGCTCTTGGACTTATCCCAGGTCTGTGTGTTCAAATATAAACTAAGAGAGAAATGCGCAACTAAGAAACAGACCAGATTTACCTTGAGTAATGACACCTCTGGACAATCTCTCTTAAGGGCTCTAAGCGCTGTTACCACCAGGAGAGTGACACTGGTTTTGTCTTGGGGTGGTGTGAGTTATTTTAAAGAGAGTTCAGAAAGTTGTCAAGGTAACATCTAAAAGTTTCAACAAGCTTCACAGAGAGCAGCAGCAGAGCTTCTGTGGTAGAAACTCCCTGATCTATGAAGTTATCTCCAGAGTTCACAGGGACTAGCCTGGAAAGCTAGATTACTCCCCAAAACTACACACAAACCTTCCCATGTGGTGTGGCTGTTGACATACAAAGGACTGGGGCTGATACTGATGGCATCCTTATCGCTGCATTTTGCAAGCTGCTTCGCTCTCAGTCTCAGGGCCAGAGTGAAGTGTAGCCATTCCATGTGGTTTGCTGATGACTCCAAATGGTCCAATGAGGACGAGCACAGGAAAGCCTTTGAGATCACGGTAGTCAGCAGATTCTGCAACAGATGGTTCTAACCTTTCATCACAACAGGAAGGTGCTGTAGTTTATGCTGTTTGGGAGCCTCCCATTGGAGTGAGCTGGAAGGAAGTCAAGCCTTGTCTAGGCATGTTTGAGCTGTGTTTCAACAAATCCTGTAACTTCCACAAATTAGTGACGTTAGAGATCTGGCCTTTTACTCCTATCTGCCTTTGTTCCCTAACCATGAAACAGCAATGGCATCAGAGTCTGGCTCACAGGGGTACCTGAGGAGAGAAATATCACTGCCATGCAGGAACAGCTCAGTTAAAACAATTCATAAGAGCAAATCAATCTCAGTATCCACAGCCAGGTCCCAACAGGATTTTTCCATCATCCTGTCAGAAAACTGAAATGTTCCTTCCACAATCATTAAAAATTAGGTTATGTTCTTTAAGAAGCTTGCTTTTCGTACTGGTATCCACAGAGATCCTGGTGTTCAAATAGATTTTCCCAAACTGGTCTATTATATGTGTTATTCTAATGGAGAACTCAATATTTTCATTTTTACTTGCAAAACCATATTTACATCAAACTTTGCTTTGATTTTATAGACTCTAACACTATTTTTAGGGTTATATTATTCACCAAGGCTTAAAGCCAGTGCAGTCATCTTGGTAAGTCAGACTTTATGGCTATTTTCACGAGATCAGATGTAACATCAGTCCAGGCTTTCGGAAGGAAATGGCTTTCAGGCCTGCCAGTTAATTTGTGAAAGGATACTGCAAGGATAGTCTCTCCTCATTGTGCATTTCTGCCCTAATAAAACTACACTGTGTTCTAATACTTTAATGTCTGGAAGGGTTTTAATATCTCTTCCCCCTTGTCTTAGTGTTTTAGGTAAAGAACCAGACATACATTTTAAACAGGAAAGACAATAACTTAAAAGCATGGTGATATTTTTTGAGTGCTTCCAGCTGATCTGTTGGTCTGTACTTTGAAGACTGGCTTTATTTATTGTCCATGCAGTGTTTTAAAAGTCTTTTATTGCTTCTACAGCAATAAATAAGCAGAGATGTTTGGAGCAAAGGAGGCTTGATGGGGATGTTTTGAGGGTTGTGTCCTGCAATGTGCTCTGCCTACTGAGATTTTCGTCATAAATCCTGGTGATATAATTTTGTTCCCCAGAGATGTTCTTCTGCAGATCATGAAGTTTGTCACCAACATTAGTTGTCTTCAGGATCCTAGTGAGAAGTCTATCAACATGGAAGTTCCAGCATAGAAAACCAACGTGATGGAGGGAGGGTGACTTGCACACAGACTGTAAAGCATCAGTAATGAACACAGGTTTCCTTGAGTGATTCCTCCAGAAGCAATCACAGATGGGTTGGTTCTAGTCTCCTAGGTGCTGTTTTTTTCCCTTTTGCAGCATATTCTGTTTTCTAAGATCTTCCACTTCTTTTCCCCCAGGCAGTAGATTTGCACTGATGGTTCCAACCTCCTTGACAGTACGCTTGCAGGTTAGACTTGGCATGCACCCTTGTGAACCACCACCAGCTGGAGCACACCTCTGTTGCCCCACACCCAGATCTCCTACCTTGGCAAGCCCTTCAATCTAGACACCTGACCATTCTTTGGAGAGTGTTTCATTCTCCAGCTTTTCCTTAATGTTCTTTCCATAGTGTCTAAGTCAAGCTGAAGATCTGGAGAAATTCATAGGCCTATGTGATTAGCTGTACCAGTCAAAATTGTTACAGCCTGAGCTGTTGTTTTCACATCTATTCCAAAAAGCAAAGCTGTGTTTCCTTCAGAACCTATCATGTTACTCCAAATAGCCACATCCTTTCAAAACATGCTCCTGGGCTGTTCATACCCTCCTCTGGAAACCACTGTGTTCAACTGCTATTTTTCATGGTCATATACAATTATCTGCTTCCCAGTTGCTCCTTCTTGCTCACAGCTGCTGACTTCTTCCACAGCAGGAAAGTGACCAGAAGCTTCATCTTTCCTATACATCACCTGCAAGACAGACATGGAACCCTACTGAGATAGGAGAGCTGCTGTCCTGTCAGGAACATCTGCAGAGAAGAATCACGCCTCCAAGGAGACCCATCTATATCATTCTCCTGCAGCAGATGACATGTTTAAGGATGAGGATCAAGGCTGAAGGGATTCCAAGGCTACATTTCACCCTATCCAAAAGGTACTCACAGGATCTTGGATAAAGTTTTGAATCTCCCTGTCACATATCACCTTCTGAAATGCAATGAGTGCTTCTGCCTTTAGTCCTTCTGCCTTCAGGGGCTGTCAACACTTCAGTGTGGAGAACAAACAAGCCCCAGTTGTGTTTGGGCTTGGCATCACATTAGAATTTATTTAAAACAGAATTAGAAATGTGAGTCTTACAGAGTCATAAATACACCTTTGGACTCCATTCTTCTTCACTTGAGGCACAAATCAAGGAATGTAATCAAGTATTACAATCCTCTGCTACAAGGACAGGCTACAAGAGCTGGGGCTCTTCAGCCTAGAGAAGAGAAGGCTTTGAGGAGGCTTTACAGTAGCCTTCCAGCATCTGAAGGGGGCCTGCAGGAAGGCTGGGGAGGGACTATTTACAAGGTCTTGTAATGTCAGGACAAGGGGTGATGAGTTTAAACTGGAAGAGAGGATATTCAAACTAGATGTTAGGAAAGGGTTCTTTCCAGTGAGGGTGGTGAGACACTGGAACAAGTTGCCCAGGGAGGCTGCGGATGCTCTCTCTCTGGAAGTGTTCAAGGCCAGGTCAGATGAGGCCTTGAGAAACCTTTTATAGTGGGAAGTGTCCCTGCCTATGGCACAGGATTGGAATTGGATGATTCTTGAGGTCCCTTCCAACCCAAACCATTGTATGATTCTATGATTCTATTTGGTAGGAACAGTAAGAAATGCACAGTCAACAGTATTGAGTTGATACCATATTGAAAAAAAAACCCAGACCACTTCTAAATATTGCAAAAACTCATGGACTGGAAGCTTTAAAGCTTTCTTATAAATTATAGTGCTATTATAACACAGATTTATATTAATGTTTCTTTAGGGCTTCAAAAACTACCTGTCCTGAAATGAAACATGTGAAATTAATCTATTCCAATTCCTTTTGCATTCTTCCCTTTCCAAGCTGGAGACCTAACTTTCGTGTATCTGATCAAGTGCCAATAATGATAGTCTTTAAGCAAAAACTTAACCAAATTCCTGGCATGGTTTAGTTTTGAGATAACCAAGTGCAGATTTTCAGGGTGTTTCTGTAACTGATTTTGTATAGAGTGTATGTTTGTGAGACATATCTGTCATATGAGAGAAGATGGGGTCACTCAGAGTTTGAGTTTGTACCTGACTTACTGGTGTTGGTGTTTACTTCCCAGTTGTTTTCTTTCAGCTATGGGAAGATTATTGACAGTCTGTTAACAAGGACTGGGATGTGACAAACTTTATACCTGGATACAAGCACGTTCCTGTATCTTGCTTCTGGTAGAGAGGGAGGAGTCTTGAGCTGAACATTAGGGTGTGCATTAGTGTCCAAGAGTGTTATCTGCTGCTGTGTTTGGGCTTCTTGCCTCTTTGCAGGTAAAGGATTTCCATGCTCAGCACCATAGACAGACTCTCACATCAGCCCTGCCAGGCAGTCACGTGTTTCCTACCCACAAGGCACAGAGGTGATGCATCCATGCCAGGGCTAGAAATCCAAGTCCGGATCAGAGACTGGAACTGTTGTGATTTCTCTGTTATTACTGTATTGAAGCAGTCTCCAGAAACATGACTTACAGTTCTGGACTATTCCTCTACAAAAGCAGATAAAAATGATTGTTCTTATCCAAAAAGAAAACCCTTTCTCTCCATGTGCAGCTTGAGAGAGGGTGGTGCATGCCAGGTAGTATGGGAGAGAGAAAGTTCACATCCAGTGAGGAATCCTTATGGCACATACACCTTCACTGCACCACAGCAGCAGGAGGATTTTGCTCTGCTGTTCAGCCCTTCCCACAGTGACCTGGGCTCAGCAGTTTGGCTGGGTGCTGTATACTACTTGTCTTTGAAACAATGATTCACAAACTTCTTGAAGTCTCCAGCTAAGCCAGCAGGAGCACAGCTGTTTATACTTTTATCTTGTTGTTTTCTTTTTTCTGGGGGGTCAATCTTTAAATGCCTTGAGAAGTAGAGAGTAATGTAGGAGCCTTTCTGGTTCTGCACTTACTGGAACGGGTACAATCATTCATATTCTACCCAAAACTTAGTGAAATAAATAGCTGAATATTTTCTAGACAGCTGCCATGTCCAATCACACTTATTTGTGTTTAAATTTTGATGTATGGTTCCCATTTCTGGGAAGCCTTCATGCCAGCTAATGGACACAGCATTGCTTCAAAGCTGTGGACACAGGCAGAAATGCTGCTTGACATGAGTCTGATTCTGAAGCAAGGTAACCTTATTTAGAGTTAATTATGACCCCTTGAGAGGAGCTGGCTTAAGAAGCCCTGAGAATATTTACAAAATGGGGATGTGAGTCCAAGGGACATTTATTGGGCTTGAAATAAGCAATCTTTCTTCCTTTTTTCTTCTCTCTTTTTTTCCAGTTTGAGAGGAACAAGTATAATTGAATTGGCAAAGTGTTCGCTCTGACATTGATTTTTTACAACAACTTTACCTTTTAGACAAACTCTCACATGTTATTGATTTGAAAATTCATTGCAAACATTTTAAGATCTGGTTTCTGTCTGCTCTGGGGAAGAGAAAGAACAACATGCAAAATAGTACAGTGTAAAGTACAGGTCAGGAGAGAACAGTACATGTGACATTTTCCTGCTTTTAAACCCAATGTTCGGCTGTGTGCTTCCAGAGTTACAGAGTTCCTGCTGACTTATTCTCCCTGCAACTATGACAGTTATGACAGTGGCACAAACCACCTCTGAACTAATTTATATGTGTGCCCATGCCTACACAGAGCTCTATTGTCCAGATGTCAGACAGCTCTCTTAGGAGAAGGAAAAGAGCAAGTCATCTCTGAAAAATATTCTCTACCTTTTGGTTTTAATTAGTGGTGCTCAAATACACAAAGGCATTATGACTGTACCAACAGCAAGACCCCCACTGATTCTGGTGAGATCTGGACTGTGGCCTTGCACCAGAAGAAACCGCATCTGCACGGCAGCTATCTCTCCCTGGGGACTGAGAGCACTCAGCTGTTAGAGATCACAGAATCACAGAATGTTAGGGATTGGAAGAGACCTCAAAAGATCACCCAGCCCAACCCCCCTGCCAGAGCAGAATCACCTAGAATAGGTCACACAGGAACACATCCAGGCAGGTTTTGAATGTCCTCTCTGGGCAGCCTGCTCCAGTGCTCTGCCACCCTCACATGGGAAAGTTTTTCCTTATGTTCATGTGGAAACTTCTGTGGTCCAGCTTGCACCCATTGACCCTTGTCCTAGCAGTGGACATCACTGAGCCTGGCTCAGTGACACTTGCCCTTCACATCTTTATAAACATGAAAAAGGTCACTCCTCAGTCTCCTCTTCTGCAAGCTAAAGAGCCCCAGCTCCCTCAGCCTTTCCTCACAGGAGAGTTGTTCTACTCCTTTCATCATCTTTGTGGCTCTGTGCTGGACTCTTTCAAGCAGTTCCCTAAGGTCTTTCTTGAACTGGGGGGACCAGAACTGGACACAGTATTCTATATACAGCCTCACCAGGAGAGAGTGGAGGAGGAGAACCTCTGTTGACAGGTTTATGCTTTCCCTCTCTTGAGTATTTGTTGTCTGTGATGCCTTATTTGCCCTCTGTGTGTTTTTTTCCAGGCCATGTTAAAATGGTATGGGACTGGACACAGAGTTAATATGTACATTGGACAGATACTGTTTAGGTAGGCATTAGAATATTGCTTGCCTGAGTACTCTTCAGTAATTACTGAATCTGAATCATTTATTTTCTAAAACAAAACTTCCCCATGCAGTGAATCACTTGTGACTCTACCCTTGCAATGGAGACCTCAGGACACACCAACTCAGAGACTCTGCAACCTATTCTGTCCTTTCTAAGTAGCACAGTCCAGTCTCAGGTTCTCATTGCTTCCCTGTTCCTGATAATTGTGGTATCTCACAGCTCTGTTATCTTGTGATGACAATCAAGGGACAATGCAATCAGAAATGAGTCTTTGAGAATTGGAGAGGTATGATATTGTGAGGTAATTTCTCCAATAGGGAGCAAGAATTGATCAGCACATGTGGGTACTGGAATTGAAGGGGACACCTGGACTTGGAGAAGTGCCTTTCAGTCTACATATACAGACATGTGTAAGAGCAATGCCATGCAGTCTCTAGGCCTCTCAGGGGCCACATTCTTTGGTGTTTTATACATTCATCCTGATTTTATTCACATTCTGGAAAGCTGCCCCAGGAATGTCTAGTGTGATACTGTGACATCCATGTTGCCCACAGCACCCTTCAGCCAGCAAATCCCACCCCATTCCTGCACAAAGTCCTCTCTGTAGCTGCAGGCTCAGATGGGGCCTAGTCTCCCACAGTGCAGATGTTTGCTCACCCTGCGTCTGCATCCCTGTAAACGTGGCATACAGGCATGCTCTGCAGATTGTCAGACTGTGGGTGTGTGGACTCTACCTGCATCGTCCTTTCTGGTGGAAGAAAGACCCAGCAGATGGAAAAATCATCCCTGTCCTCCGTGGGGATTCTTCCTTTCCTCTGCTCCTTAGGCTCACTTGGGGAATAGGTGAAAGGGAGACCTGGTAGCCAATACTCAAGGCTGAGATGAAGCCAGGCCACATTTCCTGGATGGCCCTTTGCAGAGGAACATGGTGCACTGACCTGCCTCAGATGGCAGAGTCCTTAAGAAGTAACAGAGGAAAACAACAGAACATGGTCTGAGAAGAGACAGAGCAGTACAGCCTCCCTAATTCACAGCTGCCCAGAAGCCTAGGTCTAGAGGTCTGCAGTGTCTTTTTAAACCTGAATAGCTCTTCTCATTAGAGACCAAGGTAATTAATTGCATCAGCAAAGAATGACAGGCACTGCACCACATTGCTGGTAAAAGTTGCTGATGCCCAGAAGCAAAGATAATACTACATTCCCTCTGTTCTCCAGCCTCTCTCGAGACCTCACATCAGTAACAGCCCATCAGATCTCAACATTGTTTCCAAAAAATCCCCAAAAGCAGCTAAAACAGCATCTCTTTGGAGGTAACAAAAATAAATGGGACTCAAAAGAAAAGCAATTTACCTAAGAAATTCTGAGAGCTCCAAGCTTCAGCACATTGCAGATTTCTTGGGGTTGCTTTTTTCTCTTCTGCATTTTCTAGCTGGCAAGGGTTCAGTCCCTGTAGATGGGCCGTGATGGCGCACAGCTGCTTTTGTGGTTCAGGAAATAGCTGATTGAATCGATACTCAGCACAGCTGACTCGAGTAAACAAAAGAGGATCTGAAGGAAGCTTTGTTTTCCCCTAGATGGATGAGTCCACCTTCAGTGCTGCTGCCATCACCCTGGAGACAGTGGAGTGACACAAGGAGGGACGAGCGGCCAGTGTATTTCTTCTGGAATTGAGCTTGCAGGTAACTTTGGTCTTGTGAGAACATAGCTCTTAAGAAGAAGCAACCATTCTCTGCCCAACTCACTACAGTCAGTAACAGAAAGCTATCAGGTGGGGCCCTCTGCAGAGAAGTGGGACTGATCTACTGGGTAAATGCTTTCCTTCACTGGACTCCATGATCTCACCTGATGATTGTGTGGAGCAATGTGAGAACAAAGCATAAGCTTTGGTTCAAACCTGCCCTCAAATCCTCAGTATAAATGAGCTGCAAAACTCCCATGGAGCCCCTGGATTTGGAGGTCACAGGCCTGTGTTTCTCTACGCCAACCTTTTGGCCACAATGCAACTGTAAAAATCCTCTGTGGGGACAGGTGAAAAAAAAGTCCAAATCACTCTTTGCAATAATAGGGCAGCCAGAGAGTGGTACCTGAAGAGCTGGTGGGAGTGAATGATGGTCTTGACCTGTCAGGATGATCCTCTGGATGGGCAAAAGGCTCCAAGCACCAATTTACTGTTCCCTCTCTTTGCCAGGTGTGTGTGTGAGATCCCCACAGAGCAACTGGATGGCTGTAACCATTCGAGCAACTCGTCTTTAAGCTAATAATTGAAGGTAAGACACAGGCCTTTAAAAGCTATCACAGTTTGATTTGTTGTCTTTGTTCCCCTTGTTCAGACCATACACAGAAGGCTTTCAGGCCCCTGTGTTCTTTCAAAGCCTGTATTGATCACAGCTGTGAAGTTACCATCGTAGAAGAGGGGTTTTTTCTCAGGCAGTGGGGAAGTTATTTTCTTTGGCACCTCATTGTCACTTCATTTTCTTGGGAACTACTTAAGAGTGGGATCTGTTAGCTCTATGGCAAATCCCTTTATTTACATAAGGGGATAGCAGTTCTTGGTTTATCCCACTAAAACATTTCAGGAGCAGCCTGCAAACATAAATGCTGGTGCAAGTTTTGAGCTATCCCTAGGGCAGTTTCTCTCCCAGCTCTTACTGCTGCAGCCTGGATCACTTCCTACAGATGCAACCTGCACCTTGAATTTTATCTTCTGACCTTGCTGCAATCAGGTCACTATCTCACTAGTTTCTGGCAGGAGGAGCTTTTGGCTTACCCTTCGTTTAAAGCCTGTGTCTCCTGAAGGTACTTGACCATGTGCAGTTCATTTAAACACTTGAGTTTGAAGAGGAGTCCTTTCTTAGGTGTTGCTTTAAAGGCCCATCTTTAATAGCTGAAGTGCTTCTATGTGTTTAAGGGGTGACAGAGAGTATCTTGAGGTCCAGCAGAAGAGGAGCTGGTGTCCTGCAGCTGGTTCTGGCAAAAGTCCTGCTGGAATCTGTATTTCTTGGTACTAATCAGACTGAGCTGCCTTCACTCAGCTGTGCCAGCCCTAAAGACTGGACTTAACCAGAATCTATTTCTGCACTGTGAGAAGAGTTAATTGTGTTATGAAACATTGGCAGCTCTGGAAAAAATGGCCCTGACATTTTTTAAAAAGCAAAGCTGAGCCTGAGCAATATATTGGCAGAATGCAAGTGGGCAGTTTGTGTCACGTCTGAGGAAGCGTAAGACAGAGTTTGATGTCATTTAGTAGTACTTTCTTCTCTCCTATAACATACTTGGCTCTGGGAAGAGAGATGGGGAAAATACCTGACAGATTTGCACCAGGGAGAGCAGTGCTTACTTGGTAAATGAACTTACCAAAGAAAGGGTGAACAGTGTCCTCATGGTGGCTGGTTCTGTGGAGGTTAATTTTTGCTTCTTATGGCCTGCTGGCTACTGAGCTTGCTCTCTCTATCTTTGCTTGGAGCACCTGGCCCAGCATTAAGAAAATATATCTACTGTTAATGAAAAGTGAGTGACTACCAAGGAGGGACGAAGAAGGAGTTTTCCAAACTCTGGCAGTATTTCAGTGCGTGATCTGGAGCAAGCCAGGCTGCCTCCCTGCACTTCGATTGATTGCTCTTGACTGAAGTGGACTCTTAATGCCTGCCCACAGGGGCGTTAAAAAATGCACAGAGTATTTGTAAATTGAAATGCTCGAATGAAAGGCTCTGGTATGTGTAATCCTCGAGTATCATGTTAAGTAGGAAGGCAAACTGTCAGGGGAGTTCCTGGCGTTGCATGGAGCCTAGCCTGTCTCACTTACATAGATTTAATAAGCTCTGCTAGAACTGAAGAAAGGTCACATTTAAACATATTTATTTGAATTTACATAAGCATACATCAAAGAGGAAAAAAAAATCCAGGCTCTTGGTTTCTTCAGTCTAGTTTTTGATAGTTAATACTTCATCCCTTCCAGCATATCATAAAGTTCCTTTTCATGGTCTCAGAAGAACATAAGGCGTTGAGTGAAAGGAGCTGAGTTTGTCACTCTGGGTGACTGTCTGGAAGCTCAAGGTAGAGCTCAGTCTGAATTTCATTGGTTTTTCCATGTTCATGTTATGTCTAACTCTCCAGTAACCTTGGAAAGACAAATGACAAAGCCTAATGAAAAAAGAGTGCCTTACTTGGCCTTCCCTGGCAGGACTAAACAGTGAACTAGATGAAGGTAGAGGGAACTGCTGCTTTGGGAACAGGTGATCATTCAGTGGTCAGTGCAGGATTAACCTTGTCCCTTTGAATAGTGTTTTATGTTCTTGACATGTGTGAGAGCAGATGTGTGTTATGGAGCTGGGAGTTGTCAATGAGCAGGAGATGATGTGGGCTTCCAGGGAAGCTGGGCTGCCAAAGTGACACTAGAGCACACATTACCTGTTTGATCACCATCCCCAACAGCAGGCTGTTCAGTCCAGCAGCCCTGTCCTGATTGGATGTATAGCTAAAGCTTGCATGTTGGCCTGCCTTTATAAGGGCAGGAATTACCCTCCTTGGAAAGGAACATATGGGTCTCTTTCTTTCACTGGGAAATTACCACAGGCCAATAATTTAATCTCTCTGTGTCTCAGTTTCCCAGCTAATGAAATGGGGCTGATCCTCCTGCTTCCCTCTGCTTAAACAAAGCTTTATCCCTCCTGGAAGTGAGTATTATGCTCCAGGAACCAACCCTTAACACAGCCAGCTTGTATGTCTGGGGTGACATGGTCTCATCCAAAAAGCCAAGAGCAGCCCTTGGCAGTCGCAGTCGGAACTCAAAGGCCAGTCTGTGGTCAGAAACAAGAGCATGTTTTGTTAGTACAAGCTACAGCCAACTCTGCCAGCTGTTTCCACACTTCAGCAAGCATTTCCTACTCACATAGAGAAAATGGCTGATGGGAACTGAAGCAGATGCAGCCATCCCAGCTAACAATGAAGAGTTCCACCCCTAGAGAAGCTGAAAAAGACACTAGATGTCTCCAATGCAGTTTGTACCAAAGTGCCAGATGTTTAGCATCCCTTAAGTCATCTAACAGACTTTTGCAAGGCGATGGTACTCTTGAGGATCATGACTCTCCTGAAAAAGCATTAAAGTGAACTAATTTTAGCTTTGAATTATGAGATTTTTCTCCAACAGAAGGTGTCTCTGAGGACATGAGGGTAGATTTTTATTTCCAAAACGTTGCCTTTGTATATTTTTAACGGATCATCTGGATGAAGTTCTAATGGCTGGTAAAGACTGTCTGATTTATAGCAACAGCTGTTCACCTTTGTAGATGGGGAGATTCTTGGAGATACAAAACACATTTATGAACTTGATATTCCACACCGAGGGTTAGGTTTTCTTGCCTCATTACACAGGTGTAAATCCAAATAGGCTTCTGTGAAATCAGTGAAATTGCTCCATGAAAGGCATGGAAAGCAGAGTTGCAAGAAATGGCAGATCAGTTATTTCTTTCTCTGGCAGACTGAGTTTTAGAACCCACAGCAATTGGAAGTGATTAGGGTTGAGAAATGTAGCTAAGCAGTGATAGGGTTTTCCTGCTGTGCAATAGAGAAAATGCTGATTCTTGCATGATGCCTGGGGAGCCATTTCTGCATATGGCTATAAAAAATGGCAATCAGAGCACCCAAAATTAAGAAGTAGAAAATTGAAAGAATAATGACAGGGGAGATTCTTTGGGGTTTCTACCACTGAAACATTTCTTTAATGTTCAGTATTGAAGTCTGGGAAAATAGTTAACTGTTGTAGGTTGGGGGGGGGAAGAAAAAGGTAATTAAAACCTGCTTTCAGTCAGTTGTATCAGCAGAATTTTTTTCCTCTTCAGAAATTTTTTATTATTTTGTTTAGATTTTGCGGGGGGGGGGGGGAGGGGGGAGGAGAAAAGAAAAGAAAGGTTGAGAATTCTCCATGGCATTTTTTTGGTTTGGATGAGCAGATACATTTTGGGCTTTAAAAATAATAAATGTTTTAAAAAAAACTAAAAAAGAAGTTAAGTGCCTCCAGATCCTGCACAAGCTCTAACCCAATCTTATCACTGGGGATTTGCTTGTGCTTTCTTAAGACAAAGTGTTGATAGAGCAGTGTCCAAATGGGCAATCAATATGACTTTATTACTACCAAATCTACTGTATTTCATGCAGTCACAGTCTCTTCACTTCCAGCCACTCAGTGCACCTCTGTGATTTCCATAAAATGCTCTTAGAGTTGAGCTGTTGATTCCAGCTCTGAACTAAGATGCTGTGATGATTAAGTGTCCTCATTACTTCACTAAATGGGATAAATAACATTATTAATTCAGTGTGAAATTGTCTGGCTTGCTATGTTGAGCTTAATAGCCAGCAGTGTGCACTTGCAGCCCAGAAAACCAACCAGATCCTGGGCTGCATCAAGAGAAATGTGGGCAGCAGGTTGAGGGAGGTGATTCTCCCCCTCTGCTCTGGTGAGACCCCACCTGGAGTACTGCATCCAGTTCTGGAGCCCCTGTTACAAGACTGATGTGGATGTGCTGGAGCATGTCCGGAGAAGGGCCACTGGGATGATCAGAGGACTGGAGCACCTCTCCTATGAGGACAGACTGAGAGAGTTTAGGCTATTCAGTTTGGAGAAGAGGAGGCTCACAGGTAACCTTATTGTGGCCTTTCAGTATCTGAAGGGGGCCTACAAAAAAGCTGGGGAGGGACTTTACAGGGTATCAGGGAGTGACAAGTCTAGTGGGAATGGAGCAAAGCTGGAGATGGGTGGGTTCAGACTGGATGTGAGGAGGAAGTTCTTCAGCATGAGAGTGGTGAGACCCTCTGGGAATGGGTTGCCCAGGGAGGTGGTTGAGGCCCCATCCCTGGTGGTGTTTAAGACCAGTCTGGATGGGGCTTGGGCCAGCCTGATCTAGGGAAGGGTGTCCCTGCCCATGGCAGGAGGTTGGAACTAGATGATCCTTGTGGACCCTTCCAACCCTGACTGATTCTATGATTCTTCTATATATTATAATACAATGGAATTTTGCCTTCCCTTCATTTGCCTCTTCAGTCATCAGAGCATAATAGCTTTGCTCAAAACATCGTTACACCTGAAGTGCAGAGGAAATTCCCCACTAAAACTGAGACAGGGATTAGACATGAGCAAGTGTTCTGGGTTCCTGTTCTGCTCACAGGTCTCTGGACCATGTCAGGAGTATAGATGTGGACCATACTGACGTCATATCATAACTGTAGTAACTCAAGCTTGCTCCTGAGTGCATGTAAACTTTTGTGGTTCACTAAGCTGGTAATGGCCACATAGTCCTGAGTATCTTGAAGAAGAAGGACAAAAGGTGTCTGAACACCATTGGCATTGATGTAAACTCCCAGAGGAGCTGCTGGAGGTAATGCTGGTGCTTTGGATGGGTAGTTGCCTGGCCCAGTCATGATGCACAATCAAAAAGTGGAGTTCAATCAGAGACCTGAGATTCTTCCCAAATGAAAATCAATGAGATTAATTCACCCTCTTATCTTTTAAGCAGTCTGGATACAAAGCAAGTTGTTCAGAGCTGGCTACTGAGTGCCAAATCCTGCATCTTTATTCATCTAAAATATTCCAGCATAATAAAAAGGCAGGTCAGGATTATTCTCTTATTTGTCTAGTTTAGATCTTAAACTCATGAGGATAGAGGCTGCCTTGCAATGCCTGATACTGAGGCCTTAATGTTGATCCAACCCACTCAGTGCAGAGATAATGAAATGAGATCTTTGCAGTAATTTTGTCTTGTTCTGTAATCCTGAGCAGTCATCTTGTGTAAAGTTTCAGAGATCTGGCTCACAAAGTACCTGATGATGGAGTTTTTTAGCAAATTTTACTGCTGGTTTCTTGCTGTTAGCAGAGAGCAAATATGAATGCATGTATATGTGGAAAACACAGTCTGCATCACCTGGCAAATTTATGCTCAAACTTCTGATCCAATCCAAAGATAAAAACAGGCTGATTTTTATGTTCTCTCTGGCTAGTCACAAGCATTTTATTGGAAAGGTTCAGAATTCCATCTACAATCAGTGAGTTTTTAAAAATGCCAGGAAATTATTTTCAGAGCTGACCTGGATTTGCACAGAACTAGTACTGCAAAGGCAAAAACATCTGGAAATGTAAGTGGGAAGAGAACAGAGAAGGCTCCTCAAGGGGACTTTGCCTTTAAAACAGGAGAAGAGTGAGATATTGTTGCTTCAAATATCTGATTAAGAAAGAAGGAAAGCATGAACCTGGAAACTGGCAAGACAGCAAGGTCAAGTGTCTGCTGGCATTATTAGTATGATCCCAAACACTGGGCCCATTGCAAAAACAATTTTGCCACTGGTTGTCCTGGGACTAGTTTGTGATGTGTGAATTCTCATGTGCCAAAACACAACTGATTTGCTCTTCTCTGCTGGACATCCATGTCTTTGCTCTCAGTATAAGAGGGCTACATTGCATGAGGTCCTGCTCCTGTTCAGAATTGCCTCCCTGTATCCAGATGCTGGTTTTGCTATGTCCCAATCAACTTATCTTTCATAGGTGCAGAAGCTACAAGTCCCTGGAGTGGCAATTTGGTGAGAGCTCTTCTAGCTTTAAGGTTGCATTATAAGAATTGGTACAGTGCTTTTGTCAGCATAGTCATCTCTACCAAAAGCTAGGCAAGTGAAAACCCCAGGCCAGCTGGGCTCAAGAAGCTTATCATACCTGCAAGACTACACAGCAGGGAGGGAAACACAGGATGAACTGAAACTGAGATTGTGCTTTGAAGACTTTCTTATGTAGTAAAAGCTTTCTGGTCTACTTGGAGGGCAGGACACTGTACCACTGCATTTGCCTCTAGTACATTCTGACTTTATCCTTTTGAGGAACAGCAAAAGCCAGGTTACTTTGGGTCTCTCTCAGAGCATCTCTAGGACACGTGAGGCTCTTTAACACCACACAAGCAGCTTTTTTGCAGTTTACTGCTTAACAGTCTGTGCATGTGACAAGATAATTATCGGTCTATGGTGCCACTGGGTTCCTAGGCCATTTTATGAGCCACAGGAATTAAAAGCTCTGTGCCACACAGGTCACTGGAGCCCAGTTGGTTGTGTCCGCTGCCTAGCTCAAATAACAGCAAGAACAGATGACATTCCAGTGGAAACTTCTTTACAAGGAAATACTTCGGATTCCAGATGTCTGGGATTTTTATGCATGTTTGTAAAGTTGAAATGTTCCTTTAGGACTTGGTCAGTGTAGTTATCACTGCTAGACCTTTGCTTTTAAACTTTAAATTACTTATTACCATTACACTTATTACTATGTACCAGTACATAAAGGATGGCCCCCAGGAGAATGGGAAAAACAAGGGGCAATGAGTTCAAGTTACTCCTAGGTTCTGATTGGAATCCAGAAGAAAAGTTTTCACAATGAGAAGAGTTAGATATTGGAATAATCTCCATAAAGGAGTGGATTCCCTTGCATTGGACAGTTTGAAGACTTAGCTG
Source organism: Pogoniulus pusillus (assembly GCF_015220805.1). Lineage (NCBI taxonomy): Eukaryota > Metazoa > Chordata > Aves > Piciformes > Lybiidae > Pogoniulus > Pogoniulus pusillus. The sequence goes on from NC_087293.1 coordinate 9,082,800, forward strand.
GATAGGGTGCTGGGCCATCTCATTTAAATTACGCTATTACCTAGAAAGGTTGGACCAGATGATTGTTGGGGTCCGTTCCAGCCTGACACTCTGACATTCTGTGATTTGTGATTTGAATTCTTGTGACTGCTGTGTGACTTGTGTGCTACTTGGTCGATCTCTACACTGGAGCCCAGAAGCCCTTGCCAATGACAGAAGCAACAGAACTTGCAGCAAGTCAATCTCACAACAAATTGGTAGCAGTTTAAGTGATTTGTGTGCCACTATTAACCAGGTGACAGAGTCAGTATTTCAATTCCTCCTGCTTGCCATTTGAATCATAGCTTATAACAGTGAAAAACGTGACTGTTTTGTCTCTGAGATGCTTAGGAAAAGGAGTTATCTGTATGCTTGCTAATTGGGAAAGGTATTTTATGTGGCTCCCTGCACTTGCTGTCCTTATTACATGGATTATTCCACTCTAGATTTGAGAGCATCCTCTGAGCAATGAGTCATAACACACATGAGACTTCCCTGGGGAGTCAGAGAGAGACAGGCTTATCCAGAGCATCAGCAATGCCTTTCTTTTTCCACAAAGTGAAGATCCATGGGGGCATCCTGCCTCTCTGCAAGGAAAGAGCTTTGCCTTCTAGGATCAGCAACCTAAAGACATATTTAGGTTTTGATCTATTTGCATGAGAAATCTCAGTTCTTTCTGCAGACTCAGACCCATTTTTGCCTTAAAACCATGACTGGTACTCTTCTACATGACCCAAAGCTTCAGTGTCCACATGAGGAGATACTGTTCTGTCTTCTTTGCTTGTCAAAGGTACTAACATCCAACTTTTACATTTGATTGCTTTGACAGGAGCTGTGAATCTAGCCTGCTGGTCTTTCAAGTGATGCATAGCACAGAGTCTGAGGGACTAGAGAAACTGGAGCAGCATTAGAGCCCAGGTATCCTTTCTCTTGGTTTACCACATTTGCAATGCACAGCAGCCAGACATGACTTCTCCCCACAAAGACTCAGAGCATTAGCACAAACACATCAGTAAGCCTCCTTCCTTGCTCAGCATTTTGAAAGTGTCCCAAATACTCAGCAAATTAGCCCTGCCTGCACCCAAAAGGAGGTAGTTCAGGCTTCATCACATGTTCAGCCTTTGCCTTTGCTCTTTTCTTCTGCCTTCGCATGCTCTGTTGGGCTAATTAAGCTGCCCAATTACCACTCACTCGGTGCCATTCTCTTGGGCTGGGGGGACAGTAAGATCAGGAGAGTGGTTCTTTTGTGAGGGAGCTGGAGTGCAAAATAAACAGCCCTTAACCCCTACCAGCAGCATCCAGGAAGACTTCTCTCTCCACAGGGGCTGCTCTGCTCTCTTTACCCACCCTCTGACATGATCCTATATTCAGGCACTTAAGAAGAAGGAAAAAAGAAACAAAACTGAAAGCTGCTATTTTTAAACTCTGCCTTTGGCTCTCTTTGCAGCACTCTGCTTTTCTCCTTGTGATTCAAACAGTGTTCTTTTGAGAACTAGGCACCAGGGCCCTGTGGTTTCCTGGTACTTGGAACATAAAATCTCCTAATTCTTCTCTCACAGCAAGCTTCAGAGGCTGGGGTGTGATTGATATTTTCTATCGCTTCATTAATAGTCACGGCACAGTAGTTTCCTAATCTGTTTTTGCACTGCTTTTTAGTTTGAATAATTTGTCTTCCAAATTGTCTCAGTCCTCCCTGCCACAAAGCAAATGCTGTTTGCACCACTTCTGCCTTTTAACCAGTGGGTTGGGACCTTCAGGACCCGTTGAGGCAGAGCTGAGAGCTGGGAAGCTGAGGGATCAGCCTCAAGGACCTTCCTCGTGCTTGTTTTAACAAGCTTGGCAACTATACTGAGGGTATGTCCCAGAGTGATCTGTTGCTGGGATAATTTGAGAGGAAAGTCTCCTATTGCTCTGCTGGTTGATGCCAATGTAGGTGTTGTGATGCTGTCTGCAAGTGCAGAAGGTAAAAGATAAGCCATGTCCCAGAGAATCTGCAATGTGTGCAGGGAAGAGAAGTGAAGGCAGAAGGTACTTGAGTCTTAAACAGCATTACGGCAGGGTTCAGTCATTGGTACAGGCCACCTCTGCTGCCCAGCCCCACCAGTAAATTAGGGAAGCTGACCATGTGTGGAGGTGATGAGTGGGTCTGGAAGATGCTGTAGATCCTGAGGGAAAAGCAGGGCATTAAAGGCTAGTTCACTTCTCTGGAAGGAAGGTCATTTGTGAGAAGTCTGATGGCCGTGCTTAGAGCTGCTCAGCAATTTTGAGCATGTAGCAGACCTCTCTGCACCGCTGTGTCAGGCCCTGCTGTTTGTTCCTTTTGGCTCATGTGGTCTTTAAGCAGCATTTTCCACTCTCACATGTGAAATGCATTTGTCTCAGCTGGTAGCCCACAGTGGTAGTTCCCCTGCAGGCTGAGGGCTGTCTCTCATATGTGCAAGTGGATAGCAGTCAGTACATGTGTGTGCATTTCATACAGACAAACAGTGCATCACAACAGCTGCAGCCCTCTGGGTGTGGGGCTGTAATGGCCCAATTCAAGTGAAACAAAAATGCTGGAGCCTTCTTGGGAAAGGAGCTCACTGCTGTCACTGTGCATGGTCAGAAAACTTGTGCCACAGACAGTTTTCCTAGCTTCCTGTCCATCCTTCTCCAAACTGGACCTGCTTCAGAGACCTCTGTGACTAAGAGAACCCCACCTCTCCGTGGAGAGCAATGGCATTAATCTGCTCAGCGACCGGAGTGGAGAATTTGTAGCATTTCAACTGCTTCTCCACGCCCTTTACACACCTCCACCTATCAACTCTAGTCCAGGGAATTATCAGTTTAAAAGCAGGATATTAGACCTACTTCTGTTGCTAAATGAGGTGTTCAAGGCACAGGAACTAAGCAAATTTCCTGGCAGAAAAAACAGGCCAGGGAAAACCTGGGATGTCCCCTGTTGACCATGCCCTTCCCCACTACATCTTTAGGCATAAAGCTATCTCAGATAAGGCAGAAAATGCAGGAGAAAGCATTTGCCAAGAGACTCGGGTATAAGCACATGGGATGAAGGGAAACAGGGACAAGGGCTAGCTGTTGTGAGCCAGCTCCTCGCTACTGCACTGTTCAAGCTACGTCTCCTCATTGCCTTGTAAACACCTGGGGCCTTTACCTGTAAATGAGCTGGCTTTCCCAGGTTAACCAACTCCCTGTACAGCTCTCTGGCATGTCTGCAATAACCTTGGACTCACTGTAAATTGCTTTTTCATTCAACCCAAGTTAGAAAAAGGCAGACAGGCTGTAGTCTAAACACCCCAAGAGTCTGTATTTGCTTTGTTCCCTATGTGTTCCAGCACATTCTGCTCCCCTATGATTTTAAACAATGTGTCTTTGTGCTTATCTTCTGGGTTTGGCAAAGCCATTTTTACCTCTTATTTTTTGTCTCAACAGGAGAAATTGCTGTCTAAGTGATCCTTTGTGGACTTCCGACCAAAACCATCAAGTGCAGCATATGGTAAGTCACTCAGCGTTTTATAAACTCAGCCCCTCAACTGCAGCTATTTATGGGTGGAAACTGGCATGTCAGGAGTTTCTTTTTGGTTACAAGGGTAATGAATCCTGGCTTATATTATTATGACATCTCAGTTTGGGTTTCTCCAGACCTTCCTTATATTATAATGCCTTTGACTTTACGTTTGTTGCTTCTACCGCCTGCCACAGCAGCTTAGCACTGTGGTGTGTCAGCAAGGGAAGAATCTCAGCCACACTCCCCTTGCTCCAAAAAACACAGGGGAAGGTTTGTACCCTGATGTTACACGTGGCAACAATGTGTGAAGACATGGGTTTGCATGATCCTATCTGTCATTGCACTGATGTATCCATTCTCAGTCATGTCATCCTCTGAAGAAAAAAAGGAGTGAGACAGTAGATAAATGACCATGAGTTGTGGGATGGCTTTGTTTAAGTTCTCTTGACTCTAGCTGTCAGCAGTTGACTGATGCCTGCAGCAGGGACTAGTTGGGACTCACTGCAGCCTCAGCAAGTTTGAGGGATACGCTCTGCAGTGGTGGAGAGAAACTCTGCTGGCAACTTTCATGCTACTGAAGACAGCAGGACCACCTTTGGTACACCAGCTGCAATTATACATCTTTCAGCCTGTGTTGTTACTCTGTGTTGGGTGGTTGTGCCACCACTGGTACTCAGCACTGGTCAGGCCACACCTTGAGTCCTATGTCCAGCTCTGTGCCCCTTAACCCAAGAGAGAAGTTGAGATACTGGAATGTGTCCAGAGAAGGGCAATGAAGCTGGTGAGAAGCCTGGGGCACAGCCCTGTAAGGAGAGGCTGAGGGAGCTGGGGGTGTGCAGCCTGGAGAAGAGGAGGCTCAGGAGTGACCTCATTGCTCTCTACAACTACCTGAAGGGAGGCTGGAGCCAGGTGGGGTTGGTCTCTTCTCCCAGGCAACCAGCAACAGAACAAGGGGACACAGTCTCAAGTTGTGCCAGGGGAGGTCTAGGCTGGATGTTAGGAGGAAGTTGTTGGCAGAGAGAGTGATTGACATTGGAATGGGCTGCCCAAGGAGGTGGTGGAGTCACCATCCCTGGAGGTGTTCAAAAATTGACTGGATGAGGCACTTAGTGCCATGGTCTAGTTGTCTGGACAGGGCTGGGTGATAGGTTGGACTGGATGATCTTGGAGGTCTCTTGGTTGATTCTATTCTATTCATTTAGGGCACTTGTGTGCCCTAATTCAAACAGCTTTAGGAGGTGTTGTTTGGATCATATGAATTTCCTCTGTGTAACTACTTCTGGTATCTCAAAAATGGTTGTCATGTCTTGCAGGGGTCACTTACAAATTGGGTTGACTCTCTGATAGGTGAAGTAGTGCCTGTGCTTAAGACAGTGACCCATCTCTCCCTTAAGAAAGTGCTTCCTGGCCACATTTGCACTCCCATTGACAAAAGAGAACCCCAGCCTGTCCCCAGCTCTTCATCCAGCACCTCCTGCTAGCACAGAATGCACCATGCATGTTATGCAAATGGTTTTCATTACTTCCAGACACAAGCTCATCCAGAGTTTCCTTTCTAGTTAATGCAGCCCATCTGTAGTTTAAAAAAGCGATGTTCAGCTCTCTTGCTTTTGGATTTTGTGTAGTGCTGCACTCAGGCAGCCGTTGTAGATGCATTGCTCTCACTTTGCACCTGTTTTTTCCAAAATCTGAAGTTTGGAGTCTCTTAGCTATACTAAGATGTGCCTGATTTCTCCAGGATCTTTATTTTGGGTGCAGGGAGAAAGAGTGAGTATAAGAGGTTCAAGGGGAATGAGTAAGATGGAGCAGAACAGTCTATACAAGTAGCAGTGTGGCTTGGAGCTCACCTGACTCCAAGGGCCAACTGCTACAAGGAGACATGAGAAATTCTGGAACAGGTGAAGTGAAGGAGGCTCAATTCCAAGGAGCCTGATGTGTTACAGTACACTAAAATGCATCCAACCATCAGTCCAACAGCCATCTCTTCCAGTTCTTCCTTGCTGCAGCCAAGAACATAACTAGAGGGAGATGTTTAAATGCAGCTATTCTGCCTGATACTGTGTTCCTTGTAGGAACAATTCTAAGGAATGGATTACTCTGCATGTTAGGTTTTCTTATACAGTGTGGAGCTATAGCATATTTCTCTACACTACATTACACCTTGCAATGAGCTGGAGGACTTGAAGCAAGCCCAGCAGCCCAAAGAAGTGAAAGGACAAAAGTAAAAATGATGAAGCCTTGCTCTTAGCCCAACCTTCAAACTTTGTTTCCAGGGTAGCGTTCTGGGTGCATCTCTGTGAAGTCTGATAGCAAAAGTTATATGATGTAAAACTGCAAGAATTCATCTTATCTATCTTTTGTTTTTATTTTTTAAAGGATCAGGAAGTGGCAGGACAGCATTTAGCCTTATGTAGTGGCACACTCACACCAAACATGAGCTGTCTCTTAAAGCAGAATGTGGAATTACCAGAGACAAAACAAGACTCGGACACTGGCAAGGAAGTGCTCCCCATGCCTGACTGAGCTAACATTTCCTAATTGCAACCAGGGAGCTTGCTCTGTGTAACAGTTTAACAACTTCACCTTTTTTCCAAATCATAATGGTCTGCTCCTGTGAAAGCTCTTTCCCTCATTGTTCATTCTTCAGAATAATTGCCAGATTGCAGCACTGAAAATTTTTCTTTACTTCCTCTTTTTCATTTTGTCTTCTTTTCCTTTTTTCTCATGTGCGTCGTCGTTTCAGCTCTGTAGCCATCCTGCTCTTGGGCTCACCAAGGAGAGATAGTCAAAACTCTGCAATGCTCAAATTTGGGTCAGAGAAAGGGGGTTATGCTGGCATTGTCTTTAACTCATGGCCCTCATCTTTTTTGGTTCATCTCTGGGCTTCACTGCCATAGCCAAGGAAATGTGTGCTGGAGTGCCAGATTTAGTGTTTTGTACTTGGGACAAAACCCTCGCCTGTAACTTTGGCATTCCTGCATTTCTGAGTTCTGCCTAGTAGCAGAATTAGAATGAGCAAAATACCACAGGAAAGATGATGCTGAAAGAAGTATTTATTAACTGTCTTACCAGATGTGGAACAGTAGAAAGCATATCCAGCCCAGATATATATAGCCAAATGTAACTGAAGGTCATGAATCTGCAGAGATCCAGCAGAGCTTTTCTGACTACATGTCCAATAGAAGTGCTCTTGCTTGTGTGTATCCTATCTCTAATGTAGACATTGCCTCTATCAACTCAGCATTTTTTTCCCTTCCCACTACCCTAATTGAAATTCAGCAAGGTGCCAAGAAACTAAGAGCTTGTTTTTAAAGATGGATAACAGTTTTAAAAGTTTCAGCTCAGGCAAGCCTGAGTCTTGAGATACCAAACTTTTTAGCAAGTACTTTCCACCTAAAAGTTTTGTGTCCTTTGAAGCATCTGCAGATGGTTCTGCCAAGTCACTTTGGGAAACGAAGTCATAGGGTTGTAGAATCATAGAATGGTCTGGATTGAAAGTGACCTCCCAAGGTCATCAAGTCCATGCTCCTCTGCAGTAAGCAGGGACATCTTCAATGAGATCAGATTGTCCAGAGCCCTGTTTAGCCTCATCATGAATATATCCAGGGATGGGACCTCAGGCTACCTCTCTGGGCAACCTTTTCCAGTGTTCCATTCATAGTAACGAACTCATTCCTAATATCTAGTCTAAATCTACTCTAGTCTAAGCCATTGCTCCTCATCCTATCACTACAGGCCTTTGTAAACAGTCTTGTCCCAGCCTTCTTGTAGCCCCCCTTCAAGTACTGCAAGGTCATTATTAGGTCTCCCCAGAGCCTTCTCTTCTCCAGGCTGAACAACCCCAGCTCAGTCAGCCTGTCCTTGTAGCAGAGGTCTTTGCTCCAAAGTCAAGCTGTCCTGGCTGTCTGTGGTGATTTGCCCAAGGAGAGGGATGGGCAGTTTTTCAGGCCTAGATTTCAAAGAGCAGCAAACCCAACATGACCAGTTTAAGAATCTGTTGCATTCCCCTGCTCTCTGTGCATGCTTATCTTTAACAATGTGCTTTCAAAGGATCTTGGATAAGAACCAAAAAAGGAGAGCTTTGAAAACGCACTCAAACAGAATAATTGTATTTAACCTATGCTGTCAGCTCACTCCACATCACCCTAAAGAATAATAAATACACCATCAGCGTTCTTACAGTAACCTTTCACTCCTCAGTACCAGGAGGCGAGGGGACATGTGCCTTCCCAGACAGCAGCTATGCCTTGCTGCTGGGGGGAGTGGTTAGTTTTGGTTTGAAACTTGACAGTAGCAGTGGGGGGATGAAGTTAAAACGCAATAATTCTGAGTCAAATGGTAAGGCCTAGGAAAACAGATGTGGGGTGTGTGCCATGAGCCAAGATCAACTTCACTGAACTCAAAAGATTAGCTCTACAAAACTGGAGGGGAGTGGGGGAAATTAGGCAGTCAGTGTTGCGATGGATGGGAGCGAGGAAATAGCTCAGAAAAAGTCAAACAACAGAAACTGCAGCACCAAAAGGTTAACATTCTGGCACCGTTATTTTGTCAAAGGTAGGAAATTCTTCCAATAGTATCTGAAGGGTATGGATTGCTGTCTTCCTCTGACACAGAACGAGGGAACAATGGCTTTTCTTTCTCTGAACTGCTTCTGCACTCATTGTGGTGGGTCAGGAACTTTTACTCACCCCACTACTGAAATTTACCAGACCAGCTCACATGGCTTAGGAGCGAGATAAAGCTCTATTTACAGCAAAGCACAATTTACAAGCATGCATACACAGTATGTTTACAACAAGGTACAAATTGGAAACAATACAGAAACCCAAACTCCCTCCCAGACAAAGAAACTGCCCAGAAGGGGCTCAAAGGCTCTTTCTCTCCCTCTTCCTTCCCAGACAGACAAACCAAACAACCAGCAAAGCTTAGGTTGCTTTCTGTTAGCCAAGTGTGGAAGATAACAGAGCAGAGTGAAGGAGATGTGAAAAGGAGAAGCATCCCAGAGCAAAAGTGGGACAAATTGTTGACATTTTGGCTTTTTATCCCTTTTAGCAAACCAGTGAATCATACAGTCTTCATCAGTAGTTTTGTATTTTTTTTTAAACAACCAATGATCTAATTTCTCTCATTAAAATATTCCAATTAGCCTTAAACCAGCACACTCATCTCTGAAGGAAAAAATCCCTCCTGTTTAAAATCCTGATCTTATAGGGCTAATTTTTGTCTCCCCTTTCCCTGGGACTTTGTTGTTGTTGTAGGAACTTTATTTTTCTGTCAAGAAAGTGTAGATAAAACATTTCAGCTTAGTCAATATTGGTAAAGTGCAACACTTTGGGACCATTCAGCTAACCTCATATATTGCAAACCCATTTGGTACTAGATTATGTGTTTTGCTTCTGGCCTAGCTTCTGCACCTTGGTTATGTTTCTTACAGTGCTGCTCTGCATCATGCATGTCACTATTTGGGGGCACCTCATCAAAAATCAGGGCTAGGCAAGGAGCTAGGTGCTCCCTCACTGGACATCTTCCTTGGATTAGCCAGGACTGTTTTGAAAACCTCATGCCACACACAACACAGTCTTGTTCCAACTCTTTCAACTGTTGCTGAACAAATGAAACACCACCCAGTCCCTCCCAGAAGAAAATGCAAGTTCTCTGTAAAACTGACCCATGGCAACTTCAGGTCCTGCATTGTCATTGTCAGTTCATACTGTGAAAGAAAGCTTCCACTGCTGTTCATGAGGAGCACTGAGCTTTGAGCTCATTCCCATATCTTGGCAGGATGAAGGTGCTGCAAGAAACCTATTTACTTGTGGTCTGAGGAAAGGCAGGAAAGGTCCCTATGGCACCAACTCTGCTCAGCTAGACCAGTGCTTCTAGGGTTGTTAGGGAAGCAAGTAACACACCACAGTAGAACTTGGCTGTCTGAGGAGGATCCTTCTCTGAGGCCATGGAGACAAAGCATTTCCTTGCCTCAGCCATAAGCACAATCCTGGTTGCTTCATCTTCTTGACCTGGGCGAGAGAAGGAAAACTCTCCGTGCATCTTTAAGCTTTGTGTGTCTCTAAGCACCCAGGGCTCCAGGCAAGAGGTTCAGAACAAGTCTTGCTTGCTTCATGTGAGCTTTTATCTCATAGAGAGCAACAGGCAAACCCTGCAGCCTAGGAATCCTTTAGACTTTACTGTAGGCAGTAAAAAGGCCTAGGGAGACACCGGCCTCTAGTTGTTTGTCTCCAGAGGTAAACCACTGTTCATGCAGTCCTAGTCTCTAGTTCTTAGTGCCAGAAAAGCAGCAGCTCCAGCCTATGGAGAGCTCATTTGCCATGTTTGTGCTGTGGGCTTATTTTCCTCCACAGTAGCACTTAGCATCTGGCTGAAGCAGCCCAGTGGGCTCTGTAAAACCCTTCCATCCCTCACCAGAATGCAAGACAAAAGAGCTGCATCCCTAGTGGATGTCTCAGGCTCATATCTCCCTCTGAAGAGAACCAATGCAAAAATATTTCCCAGATATTTGGCTGGGCATCTCACAAAACTATCCAGTTTCATGATGCTAATTTTCCCATTGTCTAGACAGTTGCAAATCCAGACAGCATTATTAGTATGAACCTACTGCACACACACATACACACAAAAGTCCATTTTTCTGCCCATGCTATTTACAGGTATGTTCTTACCCATGAGCTTCCCAGTGGTGAACTTCTGAATTGCTCCAAAGTGCCTGTATAAATCTCTTGAAGTCTCTATTCCCATTGCAGGGCTGGCATTTGAGTCAAGCAACCCAGAAATGTGGAGTTGAAGGTTGAACTGTAGGGCCTAGCACTTCATAGCCTGCATTCTCCTGCACCCAGAAGAAAACCAAAATGTGCTCAGGGTTGGACAATGCTGAAAGCCAAACCTGAACATCCCTCCCTGAGACATTCATCTGCTGCAATGGTGTTCTAAGGATGAAAATGTTCTTTTGCAGTTTGTGTTGTAGAAATGGTCACGGAGAGAAATTCTGGGGCTGTAGGCATGCCGATAAGGTCTTGATAGTCTCTTCGGGTAATAAAATGCTCTGTGGGCATTTGTTTTCTCTGCCTGACTTGAAATGTTAAGACCTGTGTCAAGGAACAGCACGTTCTTGTTCTGCACATCAAGGATACCAGCCCACATTTCAAGGCAGGCTGTAGCTCCTTCCCCAGACTTTGGCAGTAACTGTATTTATAGCTCTTCTGTGATGCCAAGGGGCAAAAATGTAGTAGGAGCAGGAGTTGTATTTATAAAGCAATCATTTCTGAGTGAAGATGCTTAGTCAGCAGCATTATTTCGTCCTCTTTTCTCTTCTGTAACTTGGCAGAGTTCACTTTCTTCCCAGCACTTCTTTGCATACATGTGTGGCTTTCCTGGTCCACTAAAGTGAGGGTAGCCCCTGGCTTTGCTGGGCTGTACCAGCAGCCATGACTCTGTGCCCATTTCTTTAGAAAGCAGAGCAAATGGTGACCCAAAGAAAATACAAAGGACTTGACTGCAGTTCCTTTCCAATTCTTTTGGAGGGCACAGGAAATGGAGAAGGAAATGTCTCTTTGCTCATGGAGTGTGAATTCTGCCAAGCAGCTCTTGAGTGTGTGTGGGATGAACCTTTGTCATCAAAACAGCCATTTGTTCTGCTGAGAGTCCAGGACTTGTACTGTCTGAACAGCAAGGACTTTGGTCTTCCCCTGGTCAGGACCTCAGCCAGGATGGGTGATCTTTTTCCAGGAGAGTCTGCTGGCTCCTGAAAGGGGACAAAAGGGAAGGAACTGAAATAACCACAACATAGTGGGTTCCTCTTGAGCCTTAGAGATATCCGTTACCAGAGCCTGGGAGATGCGGGCAGAGAGAACCTAGTGGGACCGGAGCAGAGCTGAGATAATGTCCCAGACAGCCAGTCCACACAGGAGCGGAGGTGGAGGAGGGCACTTCCAGTTCAAAACCTATGAGGCTTTGCAGTGAAAAGGCTAGGAAGGGAAGGATGGAAAAGTTCTCTTTTCCTCCAAGATAGCTGTGGTCTCTTCCCCAGCTGGACTCTTACTCTGTGTCTGTTCTATTCCACTTCTTCTCTCTACCAGCTGGGTTTGTTTTGTAAACTCAGACCTGATCTCCTTTTGCCCTCTGTGTCTTGCTTGGTTTTCAGGACTCCAAGTTTCCACCATATAAACTTTACAGCAAAGTTTCCTGCTTGCCTTCCTGTAACTGAAAAGCGGAAACACTGTGGCTCTAACAATAGCAGAGTCTCAAGAAGCTTTTTAGTCCAAAGTATTTTGCAGAAGACTGGTCACATTGGCAGCTTCACTGCCACAACTCTGCTCATGAGATCGACCTGGCTTAATGAAAACTGAAAAATTCAGCCCCATTCAAGATTCAACATACCCAGCTCTAAGGAAGTGGCTATGTCTGACTGAACAGCATGTAACATGAAAGGAGAGGGTGTTTCTGAAGCTCTGCACCAGAGCAAAAACCAATAATTGGTTACATTTGATATGTCCTTTCATATTTTGCTTAAATGTTGATACTAGATCTATCCTCACTGCTTAGCTAACAGATTTTGTGCTGTGGACTTATCAATAGGCACTCGCCTCAGTCTATGTGCTCAGCAGCACTACCACCTGCTGATGGACACACTTGAGCACAGACCTGCTCTGAATTGTGTGAAGTGTTTCCCAAGTAGATTTCTCTGCCTTTGGGTACCTTTACCAGAGTAGGAATTCAGTGCACAGACCTGCTAAGATAGAGCTATCAGCTTTAGCCCCATGCTTGAATCTGCTTGAAACCATCACTCTGCAGGCCAGAAAAATAGTAGCAGGTCCTGAGGTTTGGGGAGGTTGTCCTGAAGTAGAGTGGCAGTCTTCCTGTACACTCTAAAGAGGTGTGCCTTTGGCTTCAGTGGAGTGGGAAGGAGTTATTTACCCAAAATCGGTTGCATTGAAAGGATCTGAGGGTGGTGAGGTTCTGCTGGAATAGGTTTCTTGGTGAAGTTGTGGATGCTCCATCCCTGAAAGTGTTCAGAGCCAGGTTGAGTGGGGCGTTGAGCAACCTGGCCTAGGAAGGTGTCCCTGCCCATGGCAGGATGTTGGAACAAGCTGATCTTTTATTTGCCTTCCAACCCAAACCATTCTATGATATGAACCTGAAAAGTGTTTAACTAACAGATACCCAACAGAGGTAATCAGCAAGACAGGTCCAGTGAAAGCAAAGACAAGGCTTTTTTAACAGGTGGGTAGAACCACTGTTGAAAGACATTGTAATAACAATTTCTAAGGCTATGAATATCCCTGAGGAAAACCTATTTTGGCAGCAGCCTGGCCTTCTGTTTCCCATCAATTGTAGCTTTGTCTCTTTTGAAGCCCCCCCCTGCTGCAAATGAGCAAACACCTGGCTGAGAAGAGATGAATGGAAAACATTGCCTGTGCTAGAGAGGTAATGGCAAATCCCATGCCAGGAGGAATAATAAACAGGAGATTATTGATATAAGTGTGCAAGTCTCCAATAGGTTTTCCACCAGGCATGTAGAAGCACCTACAAAAGAGGCATTGTGTCTACTGTCACTGCCAAGGAAATGGGAGAAATGAGTTGTGCATTGCCTTGAGCCCAGTGGAGGAAGAACAGGTTTGTGTCTGGTGAACAAAATTGATCAGTATCAGCAGAATGGGGAAAGAGGGAGTGAGAAATCACTGGGCTGTGAATTCTGAGGATCCAAAGGTAGCATTCTATAGCTAAGTGTCCATCAGGCTCTTGTTCATTGGCCAAACCCCTGCTCTAAATCCTAGGAGATAGGCTGCAAACCAAGCTTCAGGTCTGAGCTGCCTGGCTTTAGTGCATCTTGCCCAGAGCCCAGCACATGGCTACTGAGTGTTCTTCTGCATCTGCAACAAGGTGCAGGTTTATTGTTCAGGATTCTGTGTCAGGATGCTGGCACAGCCTGGGTATATGGAGATTTTTAAAGTGTTGCACTGGTTGAATCTGTTTGTTTATAACAGGAATACAAAGCCAGGCCTGTATGTGAGTGCTGTTGCAAATGCCTAGCTCTGCAAATGATACAATGCCAAGGAGATTCCTTGAGGCAGGTTGCTGAGCTCTCCCCCTGAGATCTTCCTGTGATTTTTCTCTACTCGAGAAGTTAGAGCAGCTTTCAGGGACATGAATATCATGTCTTTTAGGGCTTCACCTCTTCTGAGACACCAGTTACAGTCTCAGCCTGATCAGAAAGGATGGGGAAGTGTATATCTCACACCCTGAAGTTCAGAGCATTGGCAGACAGGAACACATCCAGCCTCTCCAGGTTTGCTTCCCTGGCTGCAGATAACAAGCTCTTTGGTCCCAGTTTGACTGCGTGATTCTTGGAAATCTGAGGCAGACAGCAGATTGCTCTTCCACTGTGCTGTAGAAAAAAGAAAGGTGGGAGGGAGGAGGAGAAGAACTATTTCCTGCAGTGAAACTCGATCCTTTTCAACTTAAAAATAGGAGGAAAACAAATTCCTGTGGGACCTGCTATAAAATGGTTTGACAGTTGCCTACTCTCTGCCCCACTTCCCAGAACTCCCCATTTGTCTGGTGCCTTGGTAGGAGCCTTCTTGAACACAAACGCAGATCTGTCGACTGCAATGCTGCTGCTGTGAGAAGTGGCTCTGCTTCACAGTGGGGGTCAGCTGCAGGGGACGGTAATGCGCTGTGACAGGTAGCAAAGCCGAGGATTAACTAGTTTTTGTGTGCATGCACTCAGGTTTTCCTGAGCCTTTTCTCCTTGCTGGAGATTTTACTGAGACCATTGTAAAGGTGCCCAGGATTTCTGAGCATTTTCACAAGCCATGTCAAGCCAGGAGCCCCACAGGAGAGATCACACAAAGTGCAGCCAGTGCCCTGCTCGGTGCTTGCATTCCCCTCATGCGGCTCCTCTAAGATGTAAGTCGCAGACTGCATGAGGTAGAGCTGGAGTTATGGGCACAGCTTGATCAGCCTTAATTGCCTCGTAGCCACAGCCATCTTCCTCCCCATCCCCACTGCTGGACTTCTGCTCTCCTCTCTCTTCCCACTCATCCTCTCACTCCTTCCTGCTTCACTGCCTGATCCTTCTACAAATCTCTTGGAGGATTTCTTTCAACATGCATTGTGAGGGTAGGGCTGAATGCAGCTGGAGAAGCAGGTTTTCTTGAAGCTCTTGTTCACCTCTAGAAAAGAGTAAAGAAAGCTTTAGGAGGCAGAAGAGATAGACAGAAAAGGTTGGCACAATAGAGGCAACAACTTTGGTAGTGGTGGCCCTAGCAAGAAGGCAGCTGCCTGTAGCTCTCCTGCCCTGGGGGATGCTATCAGACCTGATGTGGCCTGACTCCATGACAGGCATTAATTAGGGCAATGCTAGCCTCTGTCTCCATCATCAGCTGATGGCTACTGTCATGAGTCACTACAGCTCTTGGCTTCAGCCCTTGCTGAAAAAGGGAATGGCTCCCAACAGGAGTGATTCACCATGGCTCACCAGCCTTTTTCAGTCTGCTTCCAGTCAGATCACCTCGGGGTTGGTGCTTTCCCATGGATTTGTTGCAGAGCTGCTGTCCTCCTCACTGACCTCCCTTAGACCTCCTACATTTGTGCTGTAAATGATTCACTCCATTGTTACAGTCCTTCCCTCCTGAGTCAGTAACAAACCCTTCCTGGGGCAGATCTAGGGACCATGCTGCTGATAGGGGTTCAGAGCTTTGCTGGAATGGGACCACATCTCTTCAGTTAGGAACCACCCTCAGTTCTCATGTAAGCTTGGGGATCACTGTGCTCTGGAGCCAGATAAGCTGTTGAGGCTTAACTGCTGGAGCTGATTAACACAACCAGGTACTTTTCCAAAAGCAAAGAGGTTCTAGCCTATGAGTTCAAGCCAGCTTCAGCTCTGGGTAACCACACCATGCCTCACTGTGCTTTGTGTGTCCAACATGCAGAGTCAGTTACCACAGCTCAGATGACGAGCAGTAGCTCATTAAGCCTCTGTAACTAACCACTGCAATCATCTTTCCAGTCTTAACAGGGCCAAATATCTTCCCACCATGATGTCACAAGAGTACAAAACTCCTCTTAAAGGTCTATTGATGCTCAGCCCTGATAAAGCATCATCTCTCTGTCATCTCTCCAGGCCAGCAACCTGTCTTCCCAAAGGCTGGTTCCACCTGCAGAGTTGTACCTATGTAAGGAAAACAGGTGATCAGATGAGTGCAAACCTCTCTCTTGTACAGACATGTGATTGAATGCAATTGAATGATGGTTGCTCAACAATTGCCCTTCAGCTGAATCAACACCACCATTGTGTACACACTCATAACTTGCCCAGCTCCTTCACTTAACTTACGCAATGTGATAGCCTCAATAAGAAACTGATGCCTGATGAGCTAATCTAAACCAGCTTAGGGTTCCTGAGCCTCTGCTTGGGCAATCACTGCTGGGTAGCTTGATGTGTTACTTGTACTGCAGCTTCTTTCTTCTGCTATATCCAGAAAGTCACTTTAACTCCCCTCTTGCAGACTGCTCAACCATAATCATGTAGCTTTTCCTGGCATGGCCAGGGAATGTGCACCTCAACCCCTTTCTCATCCTAAGTAACAGCCCTTTGTGTAGTAAATAAATGCCTACACCCCTAGCACCAGCTTTCTATACCAGTTGAACTAACCAGCCAGTGGCTTCCAAACCAGCTTTAATTAAACTGCTAGAAACTTGTGTGTAGAATGACCTAGTGGATGTGTTGCCTGTAGAGAACATGCAATCCATACCTTTGACAGAGGAGGCATGCATGCTTTATGGTAGGCTGGGATCCAGTGGCATGGAAGGCTTCACAGAGAAATTTGTTGGCTTTGTTGGATTTTTTTTCTTTTTTCTCTTTAGCTGGCATGGAAGAAAAGAGAGGATAGTTTCCAACATAGGGAGGATAAAACAATACAAATTAAATCCATTCTCTGGCCAGTGTAACAATTGCAATTTCCTGCTATTCCTTGGAAGCTGTACAGCCCAAGAGGGGGATATTTCAAGACCGGTGTGTCAAGGATTGAAGCACATGCATCTGGTTATTTTTAATGGCAGCTCTGTCCCTAATTTTCAGTGCTGGCCTTGATGAAACGCCAGCTCATGTTCATTAACCTTTTGTCAGTGTGGCAAGGAATAAAAGGTAGCTCACAACATTAGCACCTGTGATAAAGCTCTTTTCCCCAACAACCTATTGGATGTCCTTAGCTATATGAGGCAGATACTTGGGTAGAAAAGAGAAAAAACACTCTGTGAAGGTTTGTGCAACAGAGCCTACACAAGTCTCATATCTGCAGTCTTCATTACTTTCTAAAATGTGTGTTAGAACCAAGTTTCAATCAAGGTAACCATTTTCCTCTACAAGCCAAGAAAAATATTGAGTTTATTTTCAGACCATTAGGAATAGTCTCTCAGAACAGCCCTGCTCTCCTTGCTTCATCTGGGCTGCTTTAAAAAAAAAGAGATTGAAAGAGAAAAAAAGCACAATTTCACAACCATGGCAGCTGTGAGCTGCACAGGGGTTAGACTCTAAAACAAAATCTTCACTGTGCCTTGGAAGAGCTTTCTCAGGGGCCGAGACTTAATCCACCACCACAGCCAAAGGATTACTGCTGCAGTGGCAGAGCTGGGCAAAAGGCAGGACTTTTGTTCTGAGAGAAATGCGGTGGGTTGAGGGTGGGAAGCGGAAGAAAACACAAAGTCACATTTCTTCCAGAGCTCTGGCCTGTCAGGGTGTCAGCCCTAACAACACAGTACAATGCAGCTCCAGCCTCTTCTTCCTTCCACCTCCTGCTTTGCAGCTAGGACCAGTTCCTACCAACCACAGTCACTGTCACGGTTCCTGCTCCTGCCTTGGCTTTGTACAGCAACATAATCCATCATCAAGAGCTCTGCTTGTGCCACAGCAGTGCGACAATGCCTGCAGTCAGCCTGGTGGCTGCGTGTTACGGGAAGACAGTTGTAGCTGTTGCAAAGTTCAGCACAGCTCTTGTGCACCCAGAAGACTGCTTTCAGAGCCCCATTTTCCACGTGGTGAAAGACAGAGCTGTTTGCTCTCTGGGCTGCAGCCTCAGGAGGTTTGGATTTAGCTTATCATGTGAGATCAGGATCACTGCTCTTAAAATGTCATCAGTGAGCTGTGGAACAGGAAGAGGGGAGTAAAAAGAAAACCTTTCCCAGGTTGCAGTCTTTGCTAGTAAATGTCAGGTATTTGCACAGAAGAAAGTCTTGGGACTGAGAGGTTTGCTGAGGGGTGGCCTCTCTCTGAAAGCATCTCCTTTATTTGCCAGGCGCCTGTCATCTGGTACCATGGTCCCTGAGGCTCCTGCTGAAGGATGACTCGCCCAAGGCAGAGCTAAGCTGGCCAAGGGGCCGCCACAGCATGGCTTTACTGGGAGCACTGGCTTTCACTGTAGGCTGTTACCGGTGGAACAGGAGGGGCAGGTAGAGCCATGTCAGACACAGTGCCTTCCCTGAAGGCCTGTAATCACTAGCAGCTTTGGGAAGCACCATGCTGTTGTTGGTGTGATTGAAAAGAAAACTTGGGTGGATCTTGCTGAGGGCTCAGAGGCCACCATTCAGGAGGACCTTCATCTGTAGGGGGAGTTTACACTGTAACCACAGGAGAGCAAAGCAGGAGTAGGTGAAGTAAAAGATCTCCAAAGCTTTTGCTGGTCCAGGTGAGCAGAGGAACAGACTTGGTGCTTGAAAGTAGAGCCCTGCTTGAAGCAACAAGCTTCTTGTGGCTGAGGGCCTGCTTCACAAGACAGGCATCCAGATGGCCAGAAGATAGGACTTTTCTTTTCAGCCAGCAATTGTGACTCTGCCTTCACAGGGAATGGAACCCTGTTTGCTCCAGGCACTTCCAGAGCAGCTCAGGATAGCACAGCCTCTTTGGCACTGGGCTCTGGTTTGGTACCTCGCCGGTACTGCCAGGGCCGTGCCACTGCAGCACAGAGGTCTGCCAGGCCACCAGCTGCAAGCCACTTGCAGAAAGCATCCCAGGGACAAGCACAGCAGCAAGCTGAGGGAGGGCCTCAAACCGTAGGCTGCTTTCACAGCTAGACAGAAGGATGGTTAGGAATAAGCCAAGTGTTTTCACAAAGGAGCGAGCAAAGGCAGGGGAAAGCTAATTACATTTAAGAATTCAGATTGAAGACACTGGAATTATTGATTCTTGAAGCAGTGGTGCAATCCTAGCTTCAGTTCCTGAGATTTTCAGATATAAATACTCCCACCCTCACTGCAAAAAGCTGCAGGGCTCTGCTGCACACCCAAGCCAAGCGAGACAGAAAGAAATGGCTTCCATTTAAGTGCAGTCACTCCAAACCCTGGGCTGCCCAGGACATTACAGAGAAATAAGTAACCAGCTGGTGTGTGGTATGCCAGGTCTTGGAGGAAGCCTGGTGAAATCCTTGGAGTCCCACCTGCTTGCACCATAGCTCAGTACATCCAGTCCCTGTGGTTTGTCACGGTAAAATGGGGGCAAGTGCAGAGACGGGCGGTGACTTGTCAGAAAATCCAGCAAGTCAAAGCATTAGGCTGGAAGCTGCTTTCCTGCAAACGACAACATTTCTTGTCCACAGCATTTAGCACATTCAAAGGCAATGCCAGCACACAAAACCCAAGAACTAGAGGCCTGTAATTTGTCTTTGCCCTCTCTGGGTTACTGGAGTTGAGTGAAGGTTTCATGCGTTTCATTATGGTCTCAAACTGCAAGCCAGGTTCTCCAGGACATCCGCTGCAGGCAGGGATTTGGGTAAAGAGAAAAAGAGAGAAGTTCTTGCTTGTAGAGCCTGGGCTGGGTCTTGGGTTGAGGTTTGAGTGAACCTGGGCCATTTGGGTGGGACCCGCTGAAGTTAACAGGCTGTGTGTGGTTTGGATTGACATCTTGGCAAAACTAAGATCCGGCTTTGAAGAACACATCTTGCTCTGTGAGCCTGGAAGACCCTTCCTGAAGCCACACTAAGAAATAAAATGAAGGGATGAGAACTAAGAGCAGCAGCTCCTGGGCTTGCTCAGTGAGGGAAAGACATGACTGCTCTTTTGATTTCGCCTCTCCCTGTCAGCTTTTCACAGGCCCACATAGCCATCCACAGAGATGTGGAATTATCCTCAGTCCTCAGAGATGTGGAGCAACTTTCCAGACCCTAGAGAGGGAATAGTGTCTTTCTAGTCATTGTACACCAAGGCATCAAAATGGAGTTTGTGTGTGGGACAGGATTTAGTTAGTGGCAGAGTGCGGTTCTACCTTAAAGCAAAGTCCCAAAGCTACAGCAACAGGGTCTCATCAGAAGGGCACGTTAGGGTAGGCAGAGATCTAACAGTAACCATGGGCTTATACAAACCTTGCAGAGCTCCCACTGGCCTTCTTCAAGGCTGGAAGGAGCAGCTGCAAAAACCATCCATGTAGCAAGGGATGCGGGTGTGAAGATGCGCACATCGTTTTGGCTGTGCGTGGGCCGGATGGGTGTTTTTCTCATAGGCTGAGAGTAACAAAGATTAATCTCTGCAAGGGAAAAACTGGGGCACTATGCTGAAGTGGGGTTTCATCAGGTTTGTGCTATTGTGTGCATAGCTTGGGTTTACTAATGATTCAAATGAAAAGTAATCAGGAGAAGTGCTTGGAGAAGGAGATTTTCTCCTATTTATTTTGGACACACGTCCAGTGGAAAAATATCTTCCCAAGCATTTTGCTTGGCGACGTGGCCTGTTTCGTTTGGAGAACAATTGATGGTGATGATGAGTGGTGTTAGATGTGATCCCTGTTCAACAGCTTTTTGCCTTGCCTGCAAGTCAAAGCAGCAAATTCCATGTGACTGCACACGTGTGCTGAGGAGAGGGTGGGGAGAGAGGGGCTGCAGACAAGCTGCTGGACATGTTTGATCAGGTCTTCATCAAACTCTTTACCAGGCACAGTGCAGCTTGTTAACCTGCTGCCTGGGTTCGCAGCAGCATCTTGCTGTGCTGATCCTGAGTGGTTTGTTGACTCTGTACTCTGCAGTTTGATGAGATACCACAGGACAAACACTGCCCTCCTGTAATGCAGAGATAGATTTAACCTATTAGCAGGGAATTTGCCAGCAGCTCTGTGTAGGTGCTTCACATTTACGGGAGCAGGCTGCTCCCACTAACTTTGTTTCGCAAATACAGTGGAGTGCATCCTCAGCTGATGCTATGACAGCACTTCATTCACCCTTTCCCAGAACAGTTGTACCGGCTGAAGCCTTGCCTATCCCTCCCCTCCTCCAGGTCTAGGAAGGATGAAAGGAGGGACATGCACAGAACTACCCTGTCCCTGCTCTCCTTGCCCTGGCCATTAGCAACTCAGCAGAGGGGCTGTGAGGAAGATCAAATCAGTGGATACTCTTTGTCTATCTTCATTGCTGGAAAGGGAAGAGCCATCTGTCACATTCACTCCTTCCCTTGCTGAAGGCTTCTCGAAGCAGTGGCCTCTGGTCCCTCTGGCATAAGGGATAAATCCAAAGCAACTTTGCTGAAATCTTCTGAATAGCTCCCAGGGTAACTGAGAACTGAGCAGGGCCCCCAAGAGTTTCCTAAGCTTCACAGCCATAGCTGCAAGGCAAATAAAATGAGATTAACCAATTACAATTAAAATGAGAGAGAACTGCTATTGACAGTAATTTTGAATTTCCCCTAAAACCATTTCCAGCTGTGACCTCTGCCTCGCACAGCGTTCGCTGGAGCTCTGCCCCTGCTTGTTTGTTATAACTGGTGCTTCCAAGGACGCTCAGTCCTGTCTAACAAGAGGTTTCCTTAGCAAAGAGAAAAAAAATAAAATAAGTGAAAAATGGAAGAGGAAATAACACAGGGGCATCCCTGAGAGAGCCCCAGATGTGAGAGCCCTCCTAGCAAGCAGACAAGAACAGCCAGGCAATCTCCAGTGAGTTAAGCAGAGTAGTGCTTGCATCAAATTCCCCCAGCCCAGCAGTGCTGTGTTGTTGTCATGCATCTGGGAATTCCATCCTGGGAATACAAAAAAGCTGGGGAGGGACTTTTTAGGGTATCAGGGAGTGACAGGACTAGGGGGAATGGGGCAAAGCTGGAGATGGATAGGTTCAGACTGGACATGAGGAGGAAGTTCTTCAGCATGAGAGCGGTGAGAACCTGGAATGGGTTGCCCAGGAAGGTGGTTGAGGCCCCATGCCTGGAGGTGTTTAAGGCCAGGCTGGACGAGGCTCTGGACAGCCTGATCTAGGGTAGGGTGTCCTTAGGCATGGCAGGATGGTTGGAACTAGATGATCCTTGTGGTCCCTTCCAACCCTGACTGATTCTATGACTCTGTGATTCTACCCTAATCTGCATCTCTGGTTCCACAGAGAAGCTGGTTGTGCCCAGACCTTGACCTTTCTTCAAGAGGATAGCAAGGCTGTGTTCACAAGCTCGCAATAATTATCAGCATTCATATCTAGAGATATCAAAAGGGTTTGTTATGCAGCAGTGCTACACAATCAGCTCTCATTTTTAGGAGCATCTAGTTCTCTCAGATCATTTAATTCCTTGACATGAGTAGGTGGTTTTGACTCATTCTTTGGCCTGTGCTACCCTCCTCTAGCAGAATTTCTCCAGGTGCTGTTCAAAAAAACCCAAAAGCTCTGGAGATTTTGGCAGACTAGTGGGGGAGGAATAATATAACTGGGTATAGGTTTTCACTCAAATATTGTCAGCAACCTGCAGTCTTCTCTCAGCCAATGTGTTGCTGCTTGTTCCTGTCAGGAGGCTGGAAATTCCCTTTGAACAAGAGAACAACACTTCAGCAGATCCTCTTCTCATATTAAAACAGCCTTGCCAACAGCACTCACAAGATTCAAGGCTCAGCTCCTTGGGCAAGGGAATCTTGCATTTAACAAGAGAACAGGTGCTGGGACCTGGTCTAGTTGAGGATGTCCGTGTTGACTGCAGAGGGGGTCAGACTGGATGACCTTCAGAGGTTCCTTCCATCTCAAACCACTCTATGATTCTATGATTCTGACTGGGCTGTTTGCTGGGAGATGCCAGCATATTTCTGCATGGTTTGATAAGGGATTAGCCTCCATCATCTGCATCGTTTGTGTGTCTGCAGACATATTCATTGCCCATGAACCACCTACAAGCTGCATCTGTGCTGTTCATTCAATCAAGGGTATCTTGCAGGGGAGTGGATGTGGGGCATGAAGTGACACAATCAAACTTTCTCTAGCATGCACTGTAGCAAGATCAATGCCTGTACTTTAAGGAGACAGAGATGTGAGAACTGTGACTTGAGCCACTGATTAGGAGTGTAAAAATACAGAGAGTTGCTATTTTTACTCTTCAGTCACCGAAGATGAGAGGAAGAACAGACAAAGGTGCATCCTCTTAAGGCTGCACTACCTGGGTCAGACAATGTATTAGATTATTTGTACTGTGATCTGCCAGTGCTGAAAGCCTTCCAAGTGCTGTAGCACTCTACTGTTGAGGTCAGCACCACAGCCACCTTTCTCTGTGATTTCCTTTGTCACTAGAGCTTTTAAAGAAGTGCCTTCTCTTCTAGGGATGATGTCTGAAAGCAATTTGGGAGACAGGAATGCTGGTTATAACCCCCACACCAGTTATACTTACTTAATTTGGAGTAAATCAGCCACTATTCAGTGCTGTCACAGCTGGGTGACTTTCAAATCAGTCTCCTCTAAACAACTGTCTGCCCACACTCAACACAGTCCAATATCTCTGCATCTGCAACCACCATTGTTTGTTTTGTAAAATACCTGACTTGCATCTGAATTGCTACAGCCTGCTCTTAAAAACTTCCCATGATCGACACTTCCCTCTGCCGTAGGTAGCCCAACCCAGAGCTTTCTATTTGCTTGGCTTTTCCTCCAGACCTGTCTAAAACTTCCTTGCCATAAATTCAGCTGATTTCTCCTTGCCCTTCACAGGATTATGGAGAACAGTTGCAATCCTTTTGCAAATATTGGAGAATCATTATTACGTTGCCTTCATTCTTCCCTCTACTAGACTAAACAAATTCGCTTCCTTCCACCTTTCCTTACAGGCCATGTTTTCAAACCTCTCTATTGTTCATTTTATTCTCTTTGCACACACTCATTAGTCTATTATCTTCCTTTAAATGTACTACCCCAAAGTGAGTGGATGAAGTCTTCCACTACAGGGCAAATCTTTTCTGAGCCCATATCACCTTCATGACATCCTGTTTGGAGTTGTAACTTACGCAGCCAGACAAAGCATTCCCCAAACTATTTCTCAGCTGTGTCTTCTTTGGTGACCAAACCCTAAGGCACCAATAAATGTTCTCTTTGTCTTCAGTTCAGTGCCCCTCCACTGAGTCTCAACAAGAGGCAGTGCCTGTGCTTTTGGTTTAGCTTTCCCAAAGTAGGTCAGCATGGCTGAAACCAAAACAAAAAAAGGACATATGTATTAGTCCCCTCTCTCAGTCTGAGTTCTCCTACTCGTGGAGGAAAATAAAAGGAGGGAGAAAAATATATCTTGAGTATACTAAACAGCCTCATACCTGCCTCATAAGATCTCACAGCTCTTCAAAATATTTGCTTAATCTCCCAGTATCTTGGCAGGGTACACAGGTATTAGCACTCACAGGTGTTCTTATCCACTGATCTCAAAATATTCTCCTCATTTTAAACGTGGAGAGATTGAAGTGTTTGGAAGCTCAATTTTCATAGGCAACAAAGATCCCCTGCTCCATTTAAAGGAGTGGGAAATGTAGGTTGCAAGCCAACTGGAGAATTGGGCTTTAAGTGACATGCTGAGGTCCCCTCAAAAGTTAATACCACAGCCAGAAGCCAGAGTCCAGGTTTCCTGAGTCTGTCTAGAATCTGATGAACAGAACCAGGCTGCCTCCCCCTCAGTTCTATAAACACACCTTGTGCAGCTACATGGTCAAACCCATGCTGTAATTCCCCAGGTAAAACCTGCTCCTCGTGGCATTTTGGAGAAGACTTGGGTTGATCACAACTTGCTCATTAAGTAGAAATCTTATTCATCTGGTATTTGGTTGCATAGCTGAAGAGCCTGTTAAAGAAAACAAACAGCACCTGCACCAGGCTCTGCTGTACCCCAGCAGTAAAAGATATTAATAGTTTCCAGCTCTGCATTTTGAACGTTGGCTTGCCAAAGCTCACCTGCTCAGTGTGGAATGGGAGGCTGCTCGATGCTGGTTGCTGAACAAAAGGCTGGTCTGTAAAAGACAAATCTGGGGGAATTTTTTGAATTCCAAAAATAGACAAGGGAAAAAAATGTGCCAGCAAGATGGATCTCATTTCATTTCCCAAATCCCTCTGGTCTCCAGAGTTCATTCTTTGCTCTCAATGTTTCATGCTATGGTTTATTTTAGTCTCCTTAGTGGAAAGTTTAAAACATTTACTTAAAGGCAGAACTTCAGCTGGCATAAACTGTCACAGCTCCCTTGGCTTGAGTCGCCTTCAGTGGAGGAGCTGCCCTTTAGCATTTAAATTGCTTATTAGAAAGTGGAAAATTGAGTTGCTTGAAATCATCCACAAAGACTAAGGAGAAAAGAATATAACAGTATAGATTTCAGCTGAGAAACTGTCTTTTCAAGTGGACAGGTGCAAATAGAGAGCACTCCTGGCACAAACTGCTCTTCAAGTCTTTCCTCATATCCCACTGCAAAGTGGCTGTCCATGCTCCCCCAGCAGCCCTGAGGGACTGGTGACACCATATCTTACTGGGCAGGAGGAATGGTGGCTGCAAGCATCTCTTGCAGGACAGTACAGGCTGCTGAGCAACAGCAATCTAGAGCCATGTTAAACGGTCGTGCCCAAATGGTGTTCCTTTGTGCCAGGGAGATGTGTCCAGATTCACCAAGGGAGTTCTGATAAATGTTTTCCAAACTTTGACTAATTGGCAGAAGGTCTGACTTGGAACACAGGGAAATCAGGAAAGGTGAAGTACATTTTTCTTTACTGCCAAGAGTAATAAACAACAGTCACCTCAGCTGCCACCATGTTATGATGTTGGGTTCCTGCACTCATCCCTCTGTCTTGTGCATCCTGACTTACACTGAACCTAGCTCACCGGTTCTCTGGTAAATCACATCAGCAGGGCTGTTCCAGATTGACACCCGCCTAAGACTAGAGGAGACTGCCAAAGCCCAAAGGATGGGAACAGTTACTTTGCCAGCACCCTGGCTGGATTTGTGTCTCCATAGGAATTCATACACTTCCCTTTGCTTTTGCAATGGCACCAGCGTGTTGATGAACTGCAGTGCTGCTATTTATCCCTTAATTACTCCCATGACTCACATTAAAGTAACAATTTTCCAGAAAAACAAACACAAGCAGATCTGACACCACTTGCACTGCTTTTATTCTGAAACACGTTCTGTGCTTTGGGTTTTTAGGGTGGCAACTCTGGAGGCCACTCACTCCATGTGCCTGGTGCTGAGGTTTGCCAGAGTTAGGAGGACTGGGACTTATTGAGGGCTTGCTTGCTCCAGGATGGGGAGGAAGAGTTACAGCCACAGGACTACAGCTTGCATGGGGCTGAGGACCACTCAGCACGCTGGGATTCTGGGGGAGATGAACACTAAGCATAGCTCAGGATAGGGCAGTTCCTGTTCATAGTGGTTCCTGGGTGTTCTTAGGACATGTTCATCTGCTAATGTTCCTGCTGAGACACTGCCTCTGTTTATCCTGTAAGCATCTCAACGTGGGCTGCTGCTCTGTGTTTTCACTTGTCTCAAGAGCCTCAATCAAGAAGAGCAGCATGAATGCCACCCATGGATCTTATCTGGGAATATTCATCCTCTCTGTGCATCGTATCAACTGCAGGTGCCACAGCTGGGTGGTATCACTCTTGGCTGAGTCATTTATTTACTGAAATAATTATCTGGCAGATCTCAACTGCATCCTTTGGGCCAACACAGCATCAGCTCTTCTGTGGGCTCCACGTGAACTGCAAATTCTTTGAAGCTCTTTCATCACACTTGACCCTTGTAAAGCAGTGTGCATAAGGGAGGGGTATTTTTTTCTTTACAAACCTGCCTTGCCTTGGCACTAGGTTTGTAAAAAATCACCCAGTTTTGTTTGTGAAGCCAAGAGCAATGGGGCACAGACAAAGCTGTTTGTCTGATTTCTCTACTTGTAGCTGCCATTATTTACAGTAATGAGTCGTCTCTGGTGATGGTGTCTCAGTGCTTACTTGCCTTGTGGGACAGAATCCCTCATTCCTCAGAGGAATGTATGTCTTTTGTAGAATCATCCACTGAAGGGAGACCTTCCCAGGATTTTGCCACAGGCAGTGTACCCATGGCAAAGTGAACCCATGCACATCCTTTCCAGTAGCCTCAGAACAGGGGAAATGGCCATGCTCTATCTCTTCTCAAGGCACAGACCTGGAATGTCCAAGGCAGAAGTAATACAGGAGTGCTCAGGGCCCTAAGCCAGGGAAAGGGCCCCCTTACTAAAGCTGCTATACAGTCACATGAACCAGACCATTCCTGCTCCAAAATGCTTCTAGCATGATGGAAGAGTAAAGAGCAAGCAGGTAGATGAAAAGAGGAGTGATGTGGAAGCACAGGGTCATGAGAGCAGCAGCACTGTCACAGCACCCAGGGCCAGGTGTGGCCAGAGACACCTGCTTGTCTTTGCTCTGGGTTTTGCTTCACAGGCAGAAGAAAGCAGGGCATGGTGAAGCTGAAGCAGCAGAGTCCTGGAAAGCTTGAGGGAGGCTGGCTTCAGACAGGCAGCAGGAGGCTTTAGCCACTGCATGTTCTAAGCAATTGCATGGTTTGGTGCAGTCTGGTAGAGCTGGCTGGTTACTTGCTTATGCTTCGTCTCTAAAGTTGCCTCCATATTCTGCCCCTGCACTGCCCACACACAGAGACTTTAGCTTTGCAAAGTGTGGTTGTTAAAAAAACCCACAGCTTTAAAAATGCACCTTTGGCTGTGCAACCTTCCCAGGAAATGCCTATAGAAACTGTCTGCACAGGAAACATCTTCAAAGGGAGGGTGGGGGAGGGAAGTGAAGCCCAGGACCTGGATTCTTCGAGACCATGTGCAGCTTCTCCCTCTCCAGTTCCTCGGGGCTGTTTGCTGTCTCTTCATTTTGTTTCCCAGGCCCCACACATTACAAATGTCTTTTATGAAGGCTTGTCAGCCTCCCACCATGCCAGAGTCCCATCAAGTCACTTCTCTGAAGAAGAAACTTGTAAGGGCTCAGTAGCCATGACTGAAGCCAGATTTTCAAATGAGGCCAGCATGCAATAAACCACTGGGGTTTTATGAAAGTCTGGCACTGAGGAAACCCTTCATTTTCTCTCTTTTTCCCCCCTACATACTGAAACTGAACTAGAACCGAATATGTAATAGAAACATCAGACTGAATAGGCTGAGTATCTCTTCTGTAAAGGACATCTCTCTTCATCTGCCTTCTCTGTCTCTGCCAGGGTGCTGATAACTAATGGATGCCTCTTGGAGCTGTTTCCTATGGGACTGATGGAGCCCATGTCCCTGGGAATTTTCAATCCAGGCAGCAGAAAGGGCTGGGAAGGAGGGCTGGAAACAAGCCTTCCCTGGCAGAGAAATAGATGGGGCAATCAAACAGTTCTTCCAGCAGGCAGGGCTGAATTTAGACACTGCAATCCCCTACTTTGTGCTTAAAAACCTGAAGCTTCCAGGCATGAGGCCAGGATTTTGACTTCCCCTTAAACAAGCGTGGGTTTGACTCAGTCAGGGAGACAGAATAAAGTGTATCAGCTCACCAAGGGCAAGGAGAGCTACCTGGGTGAGCAGGGGGTGGGACTTGACCCTCTTCTCTTTCTACAGTCTTTTTTCAATCAACTTTGAATGATGGCAGCTGAGAAACACCCACCAGAGAGGGACCAAGACAGTCATAGACAGGATAGGAGACATGCCAGGTAAGGTCATGATGCCCACTGCCCTTTCTCTGTCCAATACAGAACTCATGTCAATCATAGATCAGCTCTTGTTTGACTGACTACAGCAGTGTTCCCATAGAAGAAAAAAGGACAAACAGAGGCAAAGGAACTGAAAGAATGTCTGCCCAATGTCTCCCCAATGAAAACCTTCCCAGTTCCTATGTCATGCCCCAGGGTTACTACCTGACTTCCCTCACACATTTGCCAGTAGCAGATTCTGCTTTGAAATATTTACCCTTTTATGAAGTGTGAAGGTAGAGAAAGAGGACTCCCTTTTCCTCCTTCTTCTGGTTTAACAGAGGACTTCATCTGAAATGTGAAGCACAAATCAGGGCACCTTCACACTTCCACCTGAACTGGACTATTTAGCTTGAACAGTCAGACTGCAATCTCCCTTGTACCAAGAGCCGGCTCTGAGCAAGGCCTTTGTCCTCCCAGGATGCAAAAAGATCATCTAAATAACATCTATCTAAGTTTTCTTTTTCTTAAAGGTTGGTGTGGGATGACACCAGCAAGTGACTTGTGTTTTCACAGGTAGGGGCTCCAATCTTGTTCCAGAAAAAGAACTTAATTGCCTCTTGCTTCTCTCAAATCAGGGACATCTCTTGAGCCCAGCAGCTTCAAAGACACGTCCCCCACACTCTATCATAACAACATTTAGAAAGCAGTTTGAATTTCTTCCAGCTGGCCTCATGTTACAGAGATCCCTATCAGCACCCGGGAGGAAAGAATTAACAAGAAAAACAAGCATCTCTTTAAACTTCAGAGAGAAAAAGAAAATGCAAAGGAAAAGGCCATGTAAAATCATAGATGTAGCCCAGTGATGTCCAAACAATGTGCTCCTTTCCTGGGGTTGTTTAGGGTGGAAGAGAGTCTGGTGATTGGATTTTCTTGTGTCAGATGGAGACTTTGAACACTATTGGCAGGATTTTATCAAAGCCAGATGCTTCTGCACAGGTACTGTCCCTACAACCTTCCTCCCAGCCACAGGAGATCAGCACCTAAGCTGAGTGTTAGCGCCTGTGAAAGCTGGGAGTCAGCAGAGCAGACACATGGAGTTCCACAGGCATCTGCTTGGCTCCTCATGACAAACTCCTTTTATGCCACCCCCAAGAGACTTCTTGTGACTCTCTCTTCCCCCAGAAAAGCAGCACAGTTGCAGACTTCTCTCTTTTACCAGGCAAGCAGACAGGCTCAGGGTAAGCAGTGGGAAAGCCTGGAACAAGCAGCTCCCTTGGTAGTAGAGAGCTTCCTACACCCAAGGCACTGCCCAAATCTCAGCCAGTTGTTTTTGTTGTGGTTATTGCTGAGCCGCCTGCTCTTGTGTAGCTGTCCTACACCCCAGCCCAAGCCCTGCAGCCATGCTCAGCATCTTTCCTTTGGTGCACAGACTGACTTGCTGACATGTGAACAACTCCTTCTAAAGAACAGATACAGTCATTTTCAAAGAGCAGAGTCCCTCCAGCAGCTGGGGAAAACTGGCAAAGGATGCAAACTGAATTTGTTTTTGCTTTGCACTCCCTGTGGCTCTTCACATGAAGAAACCACTGGCTTGAGATGAGGCTTGGGGACCAGAAGTTGGTGTCTTTGCATGTTAGAAACCATTTCCGTTAGCAAGCCTTGCAAGCACTGTCTCTGTTTCTGTATTTGTGATCCCCATAGGGCTATTTCTCTGCCTTTCCCAATACTTTCTCTTCTTCCCTATTCAGTCTGTCAATAGACTCTCTTCAAAGGAGGGCATTACATTACACCATGACTTCTCATACTGTTCTTTTCTCCAGCAAATTGCCATTATGATTGGAAAAAAAATCTGACAGCCATCACCTCTGCTCTTTGATGACCTTTGGCTCGTTATTGAACTACTAGTCATCATTTAAGTGTCTTCACTTGTTCTGACTAAGTAAAAAAATGATAGACACAGAGAGATATAAGGCTTGCGGGGGGGGAGCATTTTGTGGTTATTACTGGCCCAGGTTAAGTTGGAAGAGGTGGGAAATTGCATCAAGCTGCACCAGTTTACTCCTTCTGAGATACTGACTTGATCTGACAGTGAAACGTTCCTCACTACCAGAATTCGTCTATTATCTGCTTGGGTTTAGTGTGCAGCTGAAAGAAAAGTCACAAGATACAATTAAAGCAGAAGTTACAGATTGATGTTTCAGCTTCCAAGAGTCCAAAAATGTGAACTTGAGCATATGTAACTTCAGAGACAAACCTAATCTTCCCCTCTTGCTGAGAAGATTCACATAGCAACAGTGAATGGGTCTTTCTTCAATTTGCTTTATCCTGTGTGTATTTTAGATAACCCTTTTTCTCCAGAATTTCATTTAGCCACTCATACTACAAACACAAGGACAGATGGTCACCAGATCAAACTTAATCAGCATTCTGTATGCTGGATTTTGAGCTTAGAAATTCATCTGGTTCTACTAAAGCATAGTCTGAAACCTGCCTGATGTTTAACTTCAACTACAGAGTTGTATTACATTTCTAAGCTCCCCCATCCTCACAAGAGATTGAGAAGGGAACCATCAGGCATTTTTATAAAGGGGTTGATTAGGAGTTTAATTATCAGAGATGAAAATCTCCTCTGTTACTGATGTCTCACTGGAGAACAGCTTTTATAACATAGGGCTGCAGCCCAATTTACCCATTTGTTTCTTCCTGAAGTTCACCACAGGGCTAAATCCAGCCCTGCAGTAAGAGGAAGCAGTTTTGTTTACATCCCCTTACACTAGGCTGAATTCAAGGTCCAGACCTTGGCGGTGCACCCTCAATCAAGGCAATCTGAACTATTTTCCCATGGCTTCTTCTCATTCCTGTTCTCACCAGGCTCTTCCCTTTTCTGCCTCTCATTGCAGGGCTGAACTCCACCCAAGTGCCTACATCCCAAGGAGTTGATGTTGCATAAACAGGACAGGCCACCAACTCCCACAGGACCAAGGACCACAGAGGAGCGCTTTGAGGTTTTATCATCCTTTTAGGCTTCTACATACCCATGAGCACACAGGTATCCAGGGGCATCAAAAGCCACAGCAAAGCCTATTCTATGTTGAGTAAAAATAAGGTTTCACTTGTATCCTTAAATCCTCTGTCCTTCAAATTGGGGTGGTGATCCTTTTGCCCTCTCCCAAAACAGCCGTTTTATCCCTCATGTGACACTCCATTAGAAATGTGTATACCCCAGCATCAAACCTTGCTGCCTGTGTTAGCATAACTGTGGCACAGGGCTGACTGGCTAGAAACCAACAACCACTCCAAATGGCACAGAGGCGACACCCATCTGTGTCTTTTTCACATTTGGTTTCATTGTTTTAGGGTCAAATCCAACTCCTGCGACCTGCAGTAACTCTAAACTTTTCAAGGCTCAGAGCTTTCCTTATAGCACAGTCTGTGGTTTCACTGTGGAGAAGCAAACCTGAAAAAAAAACTTGTTGGACTGGATCAGAAGCATTTTGGTGAGTGCAGCAGAAGCTGCCAGTGGTGAAAATAGCACTCCTGGAGCATGAATGAACAGAGTGGGGTTTCATTCTGTGCACGTTAGACAATTTAATCCTCACTGGGCATTATGGTTGTGCTGGGCAGTTTGCTCTGGAGATCTGTTTCCATTGCCACATAATAAATAAAACGCTCTTTAGGAGATACTCATGGATGGAATGCACCTAGTGGTCGCTAAAGGTTATTCTTATGATGTATGTTCAAAGCTCCCTGGTTTGGCATTAATTAGCACAATGTACTATTTTGCAATTTCCCAGCACAGACATCTCCAGATTCCTGCTAGGAGCTGGAAGCAGCATCACCCAACACTCACTTCTCCACCCTAAGCAGACAGCAGGAAGACAAACTCTCCCTCACATGAAGCTTGTGTATCCCCAAAGCCCCAAGACAAGAGATGTGCAGGATCTTGGAGGATGCAGGATTCCTTTGCATTACAAAAGTAAGCCATTTCTAACAGGCCTGAAGGTGGGATCTGCAGGAAGGTCTCTCCCGTGGGCCACCGAAGCCCAGTGCCATTAGCTGGAAGCAATCAGAAGCTCCTGATTTGGCAAGTAGGCAGGTACATTTCTGAGGTCCAGGCTGGGGATTGCTGGTTGCAGCGAGCTTATGCCCACAAGAGCTCGAACGCCTAAGGGACTGATGAGAGCACTTGACCCACACACTGATTTGAACACCTCATGTCACAGCACTGGGAGGAATGGGAGTAAACCATTCCCTTATGTTTCCCATTTCTCTGGCTTTAGTTGCTACAAGCTAAAGGTGCTCCCTAATACAGTATTAGGGAAAATGCACAGAAGGTTATACGGAGGCTGGATTCTGCCCTTGCTAAAGGTCAAGAGAGGAGGAGATACTTACACTTTTTCTGCCTATTTTAGCCCTGTTAGGTGTCTGAAAAGCATTTGCTACCAGTCCCAAGCTACAGAGATAATTAAATGCTGTACCAACTGAACTGCCAAAAGATGAAAACTTGTGTGCTTCAATGATATTGAACATAATTTGCCATGGCTAATCAGGCCCTGTAAGTAGGAAAGTACCAACTGAGAGTCGTATCTTCCTGCTTTAGGCATCCCACC
Source organism: Pogoniulus pusillus (assembly GCF_015220805.1). Lineage (NCBI taxonomy): Eukaryota > Metazoa > Chordata > Aves > Piciformes > Lybiidae > Pogoniulus > Pogoniulus pusillus. Next base: position 9,115,825 of record NC_087293.1, read on the forward strand.
ATGGCTATGGCACCTTGCTGTTCATGGCTTCTGAGTTGCTTTTCCACTGACTTCGGTGCACCATTACTTTTGTGTCAATGCAAAGGCTCTGTTTTGCTTCTTTCTTAGTAGTGGTTGTACCTTGTCTCATGTAAGGACCATTGGCCTCTGAGCTTTAATGCTGGAGCTGTTTCTTTTGTGTTAGTCTCTTACACAAGAGCCATCCTCTTGAGCAAGCTACATGGTACTAAGCAGATCCTTACCCATTACTAATACATCGTTGGGACAGCATGAAGCACTGATGGGGCACAGTTACAGTCCTGCAGCTGTAGCCCGTTGTACTCACCATGGGGGACAGCCACCTTTACAGCCTGCCTCCAGTGTCACCATCCCTATGGCATTAAAGCTCCACTGCAAATCAGCCTTTCCCAGCATCGTGGCTTCTGGTGCTCTCCCCAGTGCTGCAGCAGCCAGGCTCATATGCTCCAGCTAATTTCCTTCTTTACGCCTCCAGCCTTCCTCCAGAGAAATTCATTTTCTTAACTCAGAAATACATTTGCTGCCAGTCAGATGCCAACAGCTCCCAGTGCCAAGAAGATGCAGTGCTCCTTCTGCCTGCTCTGTTTTCCTGTGAACTTTATCAGTTTTTGCTTGTTTCTCCATGACCTTTGGAGCCCATTCAAAGTCATCTGCCTTTTGCTGTGATTTAATTTCAGTACGGTGCACGTTGCCAGCTGATTTGTTGCCTGTTTTTACACATCGCCAGCAAATCACCACCTCTTCATATTGTTTAGACAGTCATCAAATCTCCACTTGCCAGCTCTTTTTGTAATGGGCTGGAAGGGATTGTTACATCTAGCTGATGTGACCAGAAAGGGGCCAGAAAGCTGCTTAATTACAGCTAACCAATCTTTAAAGCCTAATGTGGGACTTTTATGGCTAGAGCAAGGTCTGGCCTGTGTTTTGGACTCACAGTCCACCTGTGTGTCTGCTGTGCCTCATTTTTCCTCTGGAAAGTGCATTTCAGCTATCACAAGCACTGGCTCCACTGTCCTGGAAACATATCCTCAAGTTGTTGTGCCAGAGATTTGGATTGTGCTGCTTCTGGGATAGAGACAAGCTTTTCTTGTAGAACTGGGTGGAACCTCCTGGGTTTTCTTCTACAGCTGGTCCCAGTTACATGCAGGCTGGAATCAGTGGGAGGTGAAGGAGCCTGGTGGCTTGCAGCTCTGGTTATTTCTGCAATGTTAGCAAGAGCTGGGGTGGACATAGGAGCCCCAGGCAAGGTTCAGAGTTCACAAACCGTGTTTAGGCTTAGCTCCAGCACCACAGAGCCCACAGAGTGCTGCTTCCATGCCTGGAAGGCTCCATGTTTTCATGTATGCCTCAGGAGAGCTATATTGAGGCCCATTTGTGGTGAAACTTCCATATATTCTTCTGCACACTTCTCTTTACATATCCAGGTACCGTGCTTGGTGGCTCATTTAAGACCAAGATATCTTCTGTGGGCCAGGAGTAAAACCCACACCTGCCTCCAATACAGAGGACAAGTGGAAGGAGAAGGTATAGCACATTTGACCCATACCCACCCTCACCTGGGCACCATGGGCATCGCCCACTGCACCATTCCTGAGCTGAGGTATGTATTTCTCTCTTGAAGCACAGATGTTGTGTACATATCTTTTAAATTATTCTGACTCCTTTTTCTCTGTATGGGTCCCCAAGTCCCTAAAGAAGGCAATTTAAATTCCTGGTTAGATGTGACCATTTTGCATAGCACAGAGAGTGCAGCATTTTCAAAGGTGGCCTGCACACTTCTTGGGCTCTCCACAGAGGTTCAACTTTTATTCTTTCTGTTTTGGTTGGTTTCTTTGCCATGAATAACTAGAAGGAAAGTATTTGGATGTTCCCAATGAGGTGAAAAAAGCCAACAGCAACCCATGAGCAAAAGGTAACACATGGCTAGAAAAAGTGAGTGTAAACAAACCCAGTTTTTCAAGTGCCCCAGAGACATGTCCTGCAAATGCTAACAAGAGTGGCATGATAAAGAAAAGCAGGAGCAGCACATTTACAGGTAGATGCTCAGTCAATACAAAACCTCATACAATCAGACCTCACTCTGCAAACATCATTGTCCTCATTTAACAGCACAAGCAACTCCAGCTCCTGACAGAAGTGGGGCAATTTATAGCCGTAGCTATTTGTAGGATGAGGGCCTTATTTTGCTGTCCTGCATTCAAGTCTTGAAGTATAAAGACTGACACAGGGTTATGAGCCATGTGTGGCACAGAAGATCCCTCAAAGAGGACTAAGCTACACCAGGAACCCAGGGTGCCTCTCACTGTCAATCTGCTGCCACAAAACCATTCACAACCTGTGTATTAAAGGAACAACAGCCCCAACTGGAGCCCACAGCCCCAACTCTGGCTTGTTCTGCATGGCTCAGCCCACTGGGGCCACAGAGCCAAATGCTGGGAGAACTTTAATGTTCCTCCAGGCAACCAGAAAAGCCAAACAGGCTGCAGAGGTCAGGGATTAGTCCTGGCTTAGCTTCAATAAGGTCTCTTGAGCACCATCTGAATCTCAAATGTGCCATGTCTGCAGTTATGTATCTGATCCAGATTGAAGCTCATTCTACTTGCATAGCCTTGCAACAGAAAGCTCAGCTCAGTAACTTAATGTTTGCCAAGGTTTTGCATTTTGCACTGAGATCTATGCTGCTACCATCACCCACGATGCCAAGTCAGCCCACACGTCCTCCTGCCACCCACAGAGTCGTGCGTTCCAACACGAAGCCAGGTGATACCACATCTGGAGGGTTACAAACCCCAGAGAGGACAGCCTTGAGAGGACAGGTCCCAGGGGCTTGAGCTCAGCCAGCTTGCTAGCTTTACAGCGTGCTGAAGTCACATCTCGAACGTCTCATGAAAGGCAAAGGGAAAAGGCACCACCAGAACCGCGGGGCTATAAAGCAGCCTGAGACAAGCCCATCTCTCGCTGTTCCAGTGCCCACGTGTGGCCGAACCCTGAATCTTCGCTTTTGCGGCAGCCAAGTGCAGGGCAAACTCTTAGGAAAGAAAGCAAGTGTCCTCTGCTGGCTGCAAGCAAAAATGCATGTTGTGATCCCGTGGCTAGGAACAGCACTGGAGCAGGGATGCGGTCTGTGGAGTTTGTGACCTCACTGTTTAAAAGACAGACAATAAACCAACAGCGAAATGGAGCTACGAGCTGGCTGCTTGTAGCACGAACAAAGGAAAGGGGATGAGGGTCCCTGTGCCTTCAAGTGCGGGTCGCAGTGCTCCCTCTCAGCTCCACTGCTGACTGTCCCACACCTCAAATGGGTCCCCCAGTACAGCCCAGGTAAGGCCTGAGCTAGCAGAGGCTGGCAGGGAGACAGTTGCACAAGAGAGGCAGGAGATCGGAAGTGCCCAAGGCATGGGAGCAGAGGAAGTCTTCAGCAGCACAAAGCACATTTTGGGCAGCCTGCAGAAAGGACATAAAAGCAGGGGCCAGAATCCAGCTTGCGTTTGTTCTCTGTGTTTCTGAAATAATCCCTTGGAGATCAACAGGGTTTCACATCTTTCCCCATCTGTTCTTCATCTGGTTGCTTGACAGATGCCAAACCACCATACCCCGTATGGAAAAACACAAAACAAAATACAAAGCCTCATATCTCCCCTGGTTTTATTCAGAAATGTTCCCCAGAGCCTGGCTCTGTTCATGCCCCAGGCATGTGTGGAGGCCCAGGAGGAACTAGGGACAGATCTGCTGTCAGCAGGGTTTTCACATCAAGACCAGAGAAGGGGTGGCTAGGGCACAGACTGTATCTGATGGAGCAGCTTTGTGTTTATGCAAACCCGATGAGTCAGAGTGGTGATTATCTGCTGCTGGCATCCCTCTGCTGCCAAGAAGCCTCTGCTGACATCTCAGTCCTGGTGTTCCAGGCACTGCAGTCTTTACAGCCAGAGACAGTCCCAGCCAGGCCAGGAGATGGGCAGAGAGATGGGAGTTGCCTTGCTAAAGGTCACAGAGCACATAGGACTACAAGAAAAACGAGCACCTTGAACTCCCCAAAGGCTCCAGTAAGTTGATCAAGCAGCCTCTCATCCTACTGTTATCTCTGAGTTCATCCCTGCTGATGAGGATGTGAGCAACAGCATCTTAATGGTACCCATGAATACTTTATTTAAGGCTGAGACTCAGTGACTGCAGCACTGTCATAACTGTGCCATCTCTAATAATAAATAATACAGGATAACTCTCAACATCTAAAATCATTCTGTCCTAAGACATTCCATCCTCATCCTATCGATCAGAAGGTCTGAGTGTTAGCAACAGTACAGTAAATGGACTTCAACTTTCTTCCAAGTACTGAAACTGGCTTTTTCCAGGGCACTGCCATGTCATTTAAACACCATAAAAAGATACGAGCTGAGACTGACCACAAGTTTCGTGTCTGCAGGTTCATATGTGCTTTTCTTGGTTTTTTCACTCAGCTAATGGAAACCAATTCTGTATCTTCAAGGCAAGTTGATGAGGTTTCACTGTTCCCCTGACTCGTAACAACAGAAAACTGATACAGCCCTACAGCAGCCAAATGCCAGCAGGTCTCCACATCTCAACTTTACCATTACCCTTAGGTAGGAGAGGGAAGAGTTTCCTCTTCGCCTATCACTTGTTTAATCAATCTGAAACACAATCCTGCCAGCCTGTAAAAGGAACTGTGACAGTTAAACACCTGCATGATTTGTCCAGGAATGGGATATTTGTACAAGGTTTGGATGTGCAAAAAGAAGGCTGACAAAAGATTCAGCAACTCTATAGGAGAGGGAAAATGGGCTGTTAACATCACAGCATGCCCTGCTTTGTTTAGACACGGCTTCACACCAGCCCAAGTTAATGTAATAAATGAAAATGCTCTGTGCCTCTCCACTTTGGCAAAGGTAGAATTCAGGATGACAGAGATCTCCTTTGCTTGCTTGGCTTGTTTTGCCAGTATCCCCCAACTACCTGAAATGCCAAAAGAAAGATCCACAGAGTGAAACATAATCTCAGATAGAAACACAGTATTTTTTAAAACGTCCTCACAGCAGCAATCATAATAAAAATACAAACCTGAGGTTTGTAAAAATCCAGCAATAAAACCACAGACATCTTTACAACTTCCAGATACACAGCGCTCCCCAGCAGCAAGCTCAGGAACCCTCCCAGATGCAAGGAGCTAAACTAGAACTGGCAAACAGACCTAATTGTTTTACAGCAGGAAAAGAAAAGAAGCCACACAGGACACCAATTTGCAGGTCATTACCGGTCACCATCAGGAGAGATAAAATCCCTTCATTTTTCCTCAGTTAGAGCCCGTGGAGCAGCTGAGTTGTACAGTGGTGGAATGCTACACTTACAGGCAAGTACATGGTTTGGGTTCAGTGCTTGGTGCTGTTTCCTGGTCATTTAAAGCCCTTTTCTTTGCAAGCCCACATTAGAGGCATCTGCGTATCCCTAGCTAACAGTAAGTCTGTTCTGTTCCACGGGGATAGAAATCATCTCTCTAAAAATGTGAAGCAGGCCCTTGGGCAATGTAGTTCAGCTTCCCATTGTGCTCTGGCAGGTTATTTAATATTTCCATGCCTCAACTCTCTCATCAGCAAGAGGAATTCTGTCTTTCTCCCACTCTTTGTCCAGCAAGGTTTAAAGCTCTGCATGTCCTCACCTTAATGATCCTATGATTCTATTTGGGTGCTGTTTATTATGAGAAGGCAACAGAGGATTGTGGCAGCAGCAGGTTAGCTGAGTGCAAGGTGATCAGACTCATCCAAGTATAGAGCAGGATTATAAAGCACAATTGGTGGAGGACTTTCTGGACCCCTCACAATCATTGAGCCCAGTACATCCTTATGTGCAGAGCTGGGACTTGGAACTGCCCACCTGTTTGCCTGTACTGCTGAGGGAGGCAGGCATCAGCTTGTTGGCAATGAAGGTACTGATTCAAATATTGACAGCTGCAGCGACTTGTCTCTTCCCCTGTCTGCCATGGAAATGAACCCATGTGGTAGTGCTGATGGGAAATTACTCAGAGAGAAAAAAAGTTCAATGTAGGCCAGGTTTAAAAAGTCCAGAGTAAATACAGCCTCAGCCTAGTACAGTACAGCTGTCAAGTCACATTGCAGTAGATTTCTTGATGCTGATAATTTAACGATTCTTTGGCCTAAGGGTACATCTCCCACTGAAAATCTGCTTCTCCTAAGCTGCTTTATCACTGACCTGAAAGGATGCAATCATGGCTTGTGTGTAAATGTATGTGACTAGAGCTAATGCATGGCAATAGCTATGGCATATCTAGTGGGTCTGACACAAGCAACAAGGATCTGTGTGTATATTTTGCTCCCTGAGCATAGAGGTCACTGCCCTTTTTCCCAATGATCTTTGACAGAATACAGAAAGCAGAGCCTAGGCTTACACAGATAAACCTGCCAGTGATTACTTCCATAGTTCAGATTTTTATTATCTTTTATTTTGTAAGAGACTTTAAAACCCCCAAACAAAACAAATTGCAGATGTCAAAGTTTGTTCTCCTCTTATTCCTAGGCTACTCACAATTTGTCCTTTTCCCTCTGTGGACTGATTGTCTAAGTTTAACTGCCTAGTTGAAAAGCTTTTTGAAAGCTGTTCTGGGCATTAATTACACCCTTTCTGATTGAAATGGAAACCCTTACTCCCCAGGTTGCCAGGAAGTGACCGTGTTACAATAGAAAGGTGGGAACTGCTTTTGCCCTTGTTTGTACAGCCACAGAGTTCTGGCTATCAGCCATCTCATGAATTAATCCTGAAAAATAATGGCTTTTCTAAAAGTCTGGTTGGTAAAGTGGAGATAAGGGAGCTGAGTAAGGGGATGATGCCTTCTTGCAGACATCACTTGTAGCAATGTTTTATGTTCAGGGAGTAGGTCAATTCACTGGCACATTTAATGGATGAGATAAGGGCAGCTTGCACTATATTAGCTTTCTGGGCAATGTATGATAGCAGGGATGCAAAACCCTTCTGGCTGCCAGCTGCTGCAGAGAGCTGCCTGCCTGCACTTCCTTAGCAGGGCCTGGCAGATCTATTTGCAGTGATGCTCTCTTGTACTAAAACCAAACACTGATGCTCCTGAGCATCCTGGCATAAAGCAAATGACCAGGCCAGTGTGCTGCCTTTGGGACATGGCTGAGCATTCTGCTCAGCACCACTTCATTAGTGGTAAGCCACACTGCAGCAAAGCTGCAAGAAGGATCTCTGCGTCATGCCCTCTTCGATGTGCAGGCATAACAGCCTGCTCCCACCTTCTGCTCTTCCAGCCTCAGATGTCAGGCTTCTGGACTGGATCCTGACCCACTCTCCAGTTGTGCTCCTCAGTGGATGTCTGAGCCTCAGTTTCAGCACTTGTCATCAGCTGTTACTTGTTCTGCAGCAGGAGGTTTCCTCTTGTACCGGGAGCCCCACTGGTTGAAGTGTTGTGCAAACAAAGAAAAAAACAATAACTAAACCAGCCTCTGCCTTAAGGAGCTGACAGCATCTCCCTTATTTCTCCCAGCTTCTGTAAATAAACCCTTGGTAATGTCACTGTTTTTTCAGAGGATGATAAAAAAACCTGTCGTCACTCCCTGACACTGACTTTTCTTGCCATTCACTAAGCTTTCCCTTCCCTCCCCCATGCAGGGAGAAGTTCGTTAAAAATTAGATCTCATCTGATGGCTGCTAATTATCTTCCAGCCTTTTGGTGAGATGCTGCAAAAGGACCAAAGACAGCACTTCAGAACATCCCTGAGGGCTGAATGCTGGTTTGGCTGGGGTCACTGAGCGTATATATTTGCTTCTGACTTTCAGAGTCTTTCCTTTTGGAATGGAGGGAGATCACATCAACCTTCAGATTTTAACATTTTGGTTGAATTTCATCCTGGTCAATCTCTGGGAAAGACTGGCTGGTAACTTTCCCTCATCCTAGCCCAGCACACTGCTGTGAAGATCAGACGACCTGAACAACAACCTGTGTGCTGCCCAGTTACAAGGAGAGACAGCTGCTCTAGCACAGCCCCCTTCCCACCAGGGTGAATGGGAAGCTAATCCCAGATTCTCATCTCAGCCACGCTGATCTAATTAATAGTAACTCTTTGGGCTCAGTAGAGTGGAGGATGCTTGGATTTAGATCTGCATTACCGGAACCAAAACCTGGCCAGCTGTGCATGTTGATATTACAGATGCACATCAAGAGGAACAACATCCACGTGCGGTGACATGGGAGAGGTGATTAAACTTTTCTGCTTCAGGCTCTGCAGCCTGCTGCTCTCTCCTCTCTATTCTGTGCTCTATAAAAAACAAAGGAAGCAATAGAAACTTAAGGGGAGAGAGAGAGTCACCTTTAAAGCAAAGAGCCAGCAAGAGCAGGAAGATGCATTGCCTCCAATGTCCTGGAAAGTCTCTGTCCCTGCTCCTTGTAGAGCAAACCCAAGACTACAGAAAGCACAGGGTAGGAGTCAGATCACCCAAGATATACAGGACAGGATCATCCTTGCCCTAACCTCTCCTCCCTGGTATCTTCCTGCACTCGTTTCCCATTAGCATGGGCCTTTTAAAATACACATGGTCCCTCCACCCACTACATACTAGTTTCCACTCATCCTCTTACCTGGTATCTCTCTCTGTCCCCAGCCAGCATGGAAAGGAAAAGACCAGAGCTGATGCCGGCAGAAGCTGCTGCTGCTGTCTGCGCTGCCGCAGCCTCCTTCCTCCACCAGTGTTACACTGTCTGCTCAGGCTCTGCAGCCACTTATTTCTATATATAAATTTTGGAGAGCTTTCATGCAAGCAACATGGCACATTTCCAGTGCAGCCAGGCCAGCCCGCAGAGTGCATGCAGGGCTGTGCAGTGGGGGATCAGAGCAAGTCTTCAGCCAGTCCTGAGACTGGCCAACCCACGACTCCCTGCTTAGCAAGAAGGACCTGGCAATCCATCCAGATGATTGCATCTGGGCAAATCCACTCATGCAAGGAATTCCCTGCTCTGCAAAGCTTGACCATATGGCTGAAGAATAAGCCATCAAGGGACAGAGGTCTTTGAACTCAAAGCCAGGACTCAGAGGTCCTCAGATCTGGGGTCTGCTTGCTAGATTTTCTGACAGACCCTGTCAAAGCATGGGAATAAACAAAAAAAATCTGGATTTTATCTCATTTTCCCCATAGGTATTTTGTCTGACCCTGGGGTGGTTGCTTAGAGTCAATCTTTGAAAGGACACCTTCAGGTTTCACAGGAAGTTGTAACTGGATGAAGAACTGACAGTTACCCATAGTCAGCACAGGGGCCTAGGGGCTGCTGCACACCATACCATAGCTTTTTGTGAGCTCTGGTTTCAGCAGAACGCAAATGTGAGAGTTTGATGTAAGGTGTTCATAACTCAGAGCCCTCTGTTTGAAGGGTTTTGAATTTCTGGGGGGAAAACTCTTGGCCGCCTCCAAAGTTCAGGAGCTGTGCTAGGAGCCAGAGCTTCCTCCAGCCCAACTCTGCAAATCAGAGTTGCTGAGCTATAATTAACCATATGACACAGCACTCTCCTTTTCTGTAGTTTTAAAGAACTTTGCAGATATTAATGACACATAATTACCATGCTCACAGCACCCTGCCAGACAAAGATATTCCTTTTCTGAACGTGAAGAAACTGGGGCAGCTCAGTGGGCTGCTCACCTGGTAAGGGGCAGCAGCTGCTGGTGGTGAAACAGAGCAGCCTTTCAAAGGATAACAAATTAGGGTGACATCTGCAGTGGCTGCACAGCACTGAAAACTTCAGACAAACCACGAGGACATGGGAAAAATGCTTAAGGGCTGTTTCAGTTTAATTTCTGAATGAATGTATGTTTCATCCCTTTGTTTCCAACACATTTTCTGCACATAGGGTACGGGGGAACATTTCTGCAGCATGAATGTCACATCTCAAAGCCCACTGATGAGAAGGTCTCTTTCCAAGCTCACAGCTGGGGTTTCTCCTTCTTCTGTGAGAGGTTATTAGGGATCCATACTGAATTTAACATCTTTCTGTTGTTCCTGCCAGGATGATTCAAACAGCAAATGCATTTCTCTTTTGGCACAGGCCCTGACTGAATCAGCTTCTCAGACTAGTTCATCACCTAACAGGATCCTAAATTAAGAGTCCACATTTTATATAAAAGGCTGGGTGGATCTGAGATAAAATGGAAGGCAAACCATGAACAGAGGAGGGCACATTCTCTGGGTCTGTATCTGCCTGACACTGCAAACCAGCATCTGCGTTCAGCGCAGAGATGCCCCAAAGGGATTCGTGGGGCAGCAGGAGCCACCAGCTGGGTCTGAGGCTAGAGAGGACACTGCCCACAGCCACCCCACACTGGTGGGACATCGTAACCAGCTCCTTCCCACTGCAGGGCCTTTCTGACTGCTAATACTTTCCAATCTCCTCCTGTATCAGTGTTTTCATGTCCAAATGCCCATCTAAAACTGTTCTTAGTTTTAACTTTAACTAAAAACTCACATGCTTTTTAAAAAACATTTCCCTCTAGGCCACGTGGTGCTTCATCTTCCCTGGCTTTAAGAGCAGCAAGGTGCGAAGAACATGGAGATCTGTGCCCTGTTTCCTCACACCTGATAGAATCCCAGTGAAGGTAGGCAGATCCACCAGCTCGCAGCTTAACACTGAATTTGATTTTGGTGAGGGTTTGGAGTAGCCTTGAGAATTGTGGTAAAGGGTTGGACTTAATGATCTATGAGGTCTCTTCCAACCTTGTTGATAACTGTGATACTGTGATAGTTGTCTGTGGTGTGTATAGGTCTTCTTTTTCCTTAGAATGTTACTATCTCAAACTTGCAGCAGCCTTTTCTGTTGGCTGCTTTAAAAAAAAAAAGTTTCTCTCACTATTAAAGTGCCTTCCAATTAAGCATTTTCTTATATGACAGAGAACACACTGCGTGCAAATTTGCATGCCAGGTACAGCCTGTGGGGCTGTAGCTATGTGTGCCACTCGCAGGTGCAATGCCCTGGTCACAGGCAGATCCCCGACTGCCCCAGCCGCGCTGCACTCATTAGTTGCGTGGGAATGTCTGCGTGTGTCTGCCGATGCTGTTCCTGCCCCAAGCGTCATCACCTGCCCCAAGCATCATCACCTGCCCCAAGCACCATCACCTGCCAGGGCTAAGGACACCTGGCAGACCCCCCGCAGGCGCTACGGCGCACAGGGGGGCGCGGAGCACGCGGGCGGCAGCCCCCAGCGGCCGCGCGGCGCCGGGGCTCGCGCGCCCGCTCACCTGCCAGCGCGCGCGCCCGGGCACGCGGACACACCCCCGCGCTCGGGCACGCGCGAGCAGCGGCGCGGGGCTCCGGCCGCGCGCGCCGCCAGGTGAGCGCACGCGCCCTCCGCGATGGCCAGCGCGCGGCAGGCGCCCGCTCCTCCCGCCCGCTTGGGCGGGGCTGAGCGCGCGGCCCGCGCCGCCCCCCTGTTGCCATAGCGACGGGCCGGGTGCCGCAGCCCTACCTGCGCCTGCGCCGCCGGCCCGGGGCGTCTGTGTGTCCCCCGCTACGGGCGGTAAGTGCCGGCTCAGCCGGGCGCCCCTCGATTTCTTCGGGCTGTTGGTAAGGGGTAACGAGGGCCGGCAGCCGCTGAGCCGCCGGCAGCCGCTGAGCCGCCGGCAGCCGCTGAGCCGCCTGCAGCCGCTGAGCCGCCTGCAGCGAGGGGTGGGCGGCCCGGGGAGGCCGGCGGCGGGACAGAGGGAACCGCCTCGGCACCGCTGCGGAGGGCTGAGCAGGTGAGGGGCTGCGGAGAGGCGGCGGCGGCGGCGCCTGGGATTACGGCGTCCTGCGCCGTTCTCCCCGGGCTGGCTGAGAGAGTGTGGGGGTTTCGGCGCTCTGTCCCGGCCACCTTGGACATTAACGGGATCGTTATTGCCCCGTTCCTGTGTGTGCGGTGGGTGAACGGAATCACTGCTGCGTGTAGGGCTGAGGCCTGTGCCCCCTCATACGCACCTGCCGCCTGTCTTGAGCGCCGTCCCTCCAGGAGACCCCTCCCCACTCGCCGCGGCATTGTGAGGTGGGTCCCTCAGCATCCCCCAGAGGCAGCGGGTGGAGGGTGTGGGGGTGCTCCTATGACTTGGGAGAGGTGGCCGCGGTCCCGAGTCCTTTGCCGGTTGGAGGGGCAGTGAAGAACGATCTGCCGCGGCCGCGATGGGCAAGGGCAGCGGGGCTGTACCGCAGCGGGAACACCGCGGTGTGTGGGAAGAGCTCTGAGAGCCGTGCCTGTCCTAGGGAGTGCTGGCGTGGGACCACAGTGCCTCGTTTTCTCTCCTTAGAGCATAAAAGGCCCCTTTATCTGGTCGCTGGAGCAGCGGAGGAGAAAAGGCGTTATCCTGCAGCTTGCTTTACTCCTGTTTCCGTTTCTGCTGGCTCGGGAGCAAGGAGGGCTCTTCATTCTGGTGGTCAGCGTGTCTAGGCTCAGGAGAGTGCGATCCGCCCGTTCTCCTCCCTCCCAACATCCATCCGCTCAGTTCCGACGGGCAACAGTGGCGCTGCTGACTCCCACCCACACCCACCTGGGCAGCTCTTGCAGCCCAGCCTCTTTCATCTCTTACAGTCTCCTTTTGTATGTTTGCAGTTCAGAAAGCGGCATTTTCACGAGTAACGTAGGGCTTGCAAAGAAGTGGATACATAGGTGGTGTACATTTTGTACTGGGTAGGGAGGAGAGGAGGAGAGCGCTGGCTGCTTGTGGGTATGACGGCAGGGTGGCCTCCGCCGCGGAGACTGTTCCAGCCGCATAGATGCTCTGCTTCCCTACGCAGGGCATGGGGTGGGACAGCAGGGAGAAAGGAGGGGCCCTTCCTTTCTGGATAACAGTGGTATGCGTGCGAGTTTGCTTATTGAATTGTATAAAGCTGAGACAGTGAAGGTAAATCAAAACACAGAAGCGGAGGCAGCCCTCGGGGTGGAATTGTCCATTTTGATCTGCATTGCAGGTGCATAAGAAGCATCCAGGGTACTTGTTGGCTTTGCATAGATCGTAGTGTGCTTAAACTTAAAAAGCTTTATTGATGTTTTTGCAATATAAAGTATGCCTCTTAATTTGAAAAAAAAGGCAAATGGATGTGACTGTAAGTGCAGTATCTTAGTCCATTTAACTTGCTTATTAGTGAATGTAATTCTGTGGTGCGTTGTTATGACTGAACCTGTGGGAGACAGGCAGTTATGCTCTTTAATTGCACATTGCTCTTTGACCTGACTATTTAATGTAAGTGCTTTTTAAACAGATATTGGCAGACTTGTAATATTGTTAATTTTTCAAGGTTTTGGTTGTGCTGAGAATCAGGAGATATTTTTAGTGAAACAACAAAGATCAGAAGGTCATAACAGAGGAAAGTATCAGCTGCTTATGTAGGAAAAAAATAGTATTGGCTAAACGGATGCATAACTACTTGTTTTCATCTTAATACCATACTTCTGCTTAGCTTGTTGAAGATGTCCCTGCTCGTTGCAAGGCGGTTGGATTAGGTGACCTTTAAAGGTCTCTTCCAACCCAAAACATTCTGTCATTCTGAGACTCTTCTCTGTAAAGCTTTCTTCACTGTCCTGTTAGGAAAGACAAATCTCTCATAAGCAATCTGAATGGTCTATGTAGTTTTCAGCCTGGTAGTAGTTGCACACTTTAGAACAGCAGTTTTATTTCAGTTGTTTCCTCCACTTTAGATTTCCAATATAACGGCATAGTTTCAGATATTTTTAATTATTTTTGCATGAGGTTTCTCATTGGAGTTACAGAAGTCAAACTGTTCCTTTTTCTGCCCTAATTCAGGAGTAGGTATTAAGGACAATATATATTTGTTCCTTCAGATCAGCAGTGTTACTCGGTCCTTTAAGCAGAAGTCCCCACTGCTATTATTCCAGAATATGGGCTATAATATAAAGTAAAATATTCCTTGAACATTAAAAACAGTGAGAGGGAATACAGTTGTAATAAATTCATTTGCAAGTTCCATTTTGCTGCTGCCTTCGACTCATTTGTAGGTATCTCACTACTTTTCCATGGCTTAAAAATGATGCTTTAAAGTAGCTGAACTTTGAAAGATCGCTTTTATACCTCAGGATTCACAATGCATTGTGATATTTATGTAAGGAGAATGCTATTATGGAATTCCATGTTTTTTACTCAAGTTGGGGTGTCTAACCTCATTTTTTGTTGTGATTTTTTTTAATGTAGCAAATGGTAGCAGAACAAGCACCTTCATCTTTCTGAATGAAAGCATCTTTAAATGTTTCAGAATTATTTTTGCTGACAAGTCGCACTTTATGTATATATTTGTGTATCTGTGTGTGTCTGTTAGTAACTAACAGTGATGATTTTTTACTGAAAATCAGCCTGCTGTAGCTTGATGCTTCAGAGGAAGTATTTAAGTGTGTTCCGACTTGGCAAGGGCATAGTTTTTTTTCTGTTGCTCGTTTAAAAAAGCAAAACTAGAGATGAAAATAGGAAAGATTTAAGGATTTCTGTGTTTGGGAAAAGGTAGCTGCATGGAAGGTCCCTGGTTTGTCTTTCTGCAGCCTCGTTCATGGCTCCTGCAGCACGCAGTAAAACTGAGGAGCCTTGAAGCTCTGAAACACGCAGACAGATGTCTGTGCCTCAGTGCAGTCTCACGCTGTTGTTATCGACGTGGATGTGCTGCAATAAGCTAATATTGGGTATTCATAACCAGTGCAGACTCTGGCAGAGCGTGTCCTGTCCTGGAACAACGGTACTGAGTGTTGCTGCCCTGATCTGGGTGGAGCTGAGGCAGGGAGGGTGCCCTTTGTTCAGGCAGAAACCTTATCACCAGGGCTCTGGTTTCCTTCCCATCCGCAGCATGCCGAAGCAAACCCTCTGCGCTTTTCTTGCTCACTAATGTGATGTCCGAAAAGGCAGACAAATGTAAGGGACAGTGCGTTTTGGAGAGCCAAGTTTGAATGTTGGCCCCTGGTTGATAGCTGCAGTGCCGTGCCTCAGATTCCTTCACTTGCCCGATGAGACCTGGCATCCTTTGTAGACCTGGCTATTGTATCTTCAGTGCGTGTGTGCCCAGTAAGTCTCTGTGCTCATTTTTAGGTGATAAAAAATCTGTTTTGCTCTAAACAAGGACATCCATCAGTATGGTGGTGTTGGTCAGTATCTCTGTATGATCAGTAAATAATTTTGCCTAATAATGTTTTATGGATCTGTACCAGCTCAATTCTCCTGGTGTGTTATGGAGCACGGACTATAAATGCAGGCAATACATCTACTTACTACTAGAGGTTAGAAGCATGACAAAATATCACTGAAAACAGTTTTCTTGGAGTGTATCAGAACTTCTCTGCAAGCTGTTTGTTTGGGTGTTTTTAAGTAATCCTGGGGGGGGGGGTGAAGCCTTTTATTTGGATTGCTCTTTCTCTCCTGCTACCCACAGGCATGTTTGCTCTCACTTCACTTTGAGAAAACCTTTGGCTGTACTTAGAATACACATCTGCTTGTTGGTCGTAATTATTTGTGTGAAAGACAGGGTTTAAAATCAGTGTTATTTAAAAACATTGCCTGACTGGAAGCTGTAACATTTCGCAGCTTCTCCCTAAACAGAGTGATGTCTGAAAATGCACCAGGGAACAGCAGCTCACTGTAATGTGAGTCAGTGCCCAGAGGGAGGGCACGCAAGGCACAGCATATCCCATCTCTGTGCAGTGAAGGTGGCCAGTGTAAAGTGTCCATCTGCCTGGAAAAGATTGTGTGAGTGATGTCATTAGTGCCAGGTTTCCTTCCTAATAAAAGTAGGTTTGCCTGTTTACTTTGCATTCCTTGTGAAAGCCTGATTTAAGCTGTGTACAGTTTTGTTGTCTCAATTTGAGATACCTGGGTGCTGTAAGTAAGGGTATAAAGGACCTCTGTTTGAAATTCTTGGTCTTGGCATCCTACTTACTTTACCTTCCCCACAAAAAAAAATCTTACACTAGCTTAAGAGAGGGCTTTGACTTAGGTCATCACCACCACTAGATTTCTTTTCATGAGCAGCTCTCAAAACCTTTATTTTAGCAAAGTGGAGACCAATTTGGGTATGTTTGATCATAGTTGCTGTTCTAAAATAATAAAATCAATGGCTTATGAAACAGCATCATGGAACGCATTAGAGAAATGCATACTCCTCAGCCTGCTAAACCTGCTTTTGCTGCTCTGGAGAGCTGCTGTTCCACTAGCTGTTCTCTGTAAATGGATCTCTCCTCAGAGGACAGATTTATTTAACCTGCTGTCCGGCTCCATTGCCTTTGGATGTGTTCCACAAATATTCCAGGTAAACTCTGAGACTCATCATTTCTGTGCTTCTTGCAGTAGGAGCTCAAGCTCAGGTGAGTGAGCCTGGGCTGGTGCTGCTGCAGGAAGCAGTTCTGTCTGTGCCCCCCACCCCTGCCCTGGTTACAGAGTTATTTATATTGTGGGTTTTTTCCCACCTTCCCCATCAGCTGCACAGGTGCCTGCAGTGCTGCATGGTGAGCCTGTCACTGACAAACAGCCGGTGGAAAAATGGGTTTGTTGTCAGCTGGACCAGTTCCCTGCGCCTGTTCAGTGAGTGACCGGGGAAGTGATTGCAAAGCATTTCAGCAATGCCACACTAAATTCTTGCTCGGTTTGTGCAAGTGGAAGGGGCAAGGCAAAGTCACAGCCAGGCTGGCTACCTGAATAGTTGTATGCCTGTGTGGGGCAGGTTACTTTCCTGATATGGGGAGGAAAAATGGCCAACGATAGAATACTATGTCTATGGAATGTAGATGAAAACAGTGTAGTAATTTTTTTGGGTTATGCTTCAGCAAACTCTCAGAACTGGCACACTTTTAAAATGACACAAATACATTTTCCTTGAGTTCTTGTGTGATTCACGTGTTACTGATGAAAAGAGGACATGAAGTATTCATAAGTGAATAGTTGATATCTGGAGCAAAACACTTCCACAGTACAGTGTTTTTTTGCAAACATGAATTTGGAGTTTACGTGTCCTTCTACAAAAACCCTCCCACAGCACCTTACTGACCCAGCTGTAACTGAACCTGGAGAACTTTATTAATGATTTTGAAAGAAATAGAATCAGGCTCATTTTTAGCTGTAACATTGACACTGCATTAGTCTGGGAAACTGAAGATTTATTTTCCTTGTCATTCCCCTTCTGTTAAAAGAAATTTGCTTTACTGGAAAGATGAGCATGTGTCTTTGCAGTGTTATAACTGACTGTTTGTGGTTGGAGTACTGTGACTTTGATGGGGGTTCTATTAAAGTGACAATCCATTTCATCCTCTGATGAAATTAATAGAACAGGAATAGCACCTGTTCCAAAGACTTGACTCGTTCCTCTAAATCCTGTACACTTACTCATGAGAGCTTTTACTGTCACAACAGTAAAAATTACATGGACTTCATCAGCATTACTGTTCTTTTGAAGTGTTAGTGTTATTTAGTTAGTGCCTTGTTGTCTCTGGCATGAATTATGGCCAAATGTAGGTCGTTTTCAGGCAGAGTAAGCTGCATAGCTGTACTCTGGTACCGGTCAGAGTAAATTGTCTCTGTAGAATGCTGTTGCAGGACCATTTGATTTCATTCTGTGTCACAGTGGGAATCTTAACATTTGATGAGTCTGCTTCCAGTCTGACAGCCCTGGAGTCGAGTGGTCTCAAGGACAGGAAGAACTCATGAATTATCCCTGTCAGTGCTCCTGACTTCAGGTAGACAGACATGTAAGCAGTCAGCCATGTCTGTGCAGAGTGCCAGCTTGTTCATTTTGAGCATCAAGAATTCATTCCAGGAGTGTGCTTGATCCTTCCTGCTGCCATAACAATTGTTGTAGGAGTAACAAAAAAATACTTTTTTACTGAAATACTAAAACCTGTGCTTCCTCAGGGATTTTAAGAGATCAGCTGTAAAGAGCTAGCCAAATCTCTGACCAGAAAACAAAGGGGAAGGCAGACAAAGAAAAAACCTGAGTAGAATGGCATTGAAGAGCAGTAGAAATAGAAAAAGAACTGAGAAAGCAGAATCATGACATTCCTCTGGGAGGAGTGGCCTATTTCCCTTTTCCCCTCTGTTGTCTCCAGGAAAGAACTAACAATTTTGCTTGGCTTAAAACACACAAACTAAAGGAATATGAAGATGAGTTGTTGGGACAATAATTACATATGAACACTGTTACACTTCAGCAGAGAAGGCAGAGGAAAAAGGGGACGGAGTTGCTGCTGTGAGGTATACTTGTTCCCGATTAGGAAGCAGTGGGGATGGACACTGGGAAGGTGGCTGAGCAGGACTAGCAAGTAGCCAGTTGAAAGCATGACTTAAAAAAATGTTGAGCAGCTACAGTGGTTTAGCCCCTTGCACAGATGAGTGAGGGGTGAACATCAATCTGAGAGGGGGTATTAGGCTGCTACTAAATGTCACTGTTGCCAGATTTACATGAGTAGAAGTACAGTGGCATTGGGCTGGTAGGGCTTAGAGCAAATGTCCAAGCAGAAAGATGACAAAGTTCTGGAAGTGGCCGTAGGGACAGGAGGGTTTCCTTTGCTATGTCCTTGGAAATAAGCTGAGCAAACACTTGGGGATGGCATATGCCTGTGGAGATGCAGAGCTGATCTAAGCAAGGAGTGTCAGTCAGCTGGGCATTTTATCACTGGAGCTGCATTCCTTAGAAACGCTTGGTCAGTTCAGCGAGTCTTTACATTGGAGAGTGACTAGAACCCCGAAGGCCCTTCCAAGAAGACTCCTCTGATCTTAATTAGCTCTAGAAATTCTCTTTCATATAGCGTTACAAAAAGCATTTGGGGAATTTGCCTCATTTTGAGAGGACACTGGCTAGATACCAGTTGAGAAGGAGGTGTCTGCCTCCCCATACATGTCTCAAGAAGATCTGCATCAGTGTTGGCAGGAGTTAAAGCAGCTTCTCAGGTGACAGTCACCTCATCTGTGTGAAAGGAGGTTATTGTGTTTTGTTTAGTGGATACCAAAGAGGAATGAAAATGCTAAGTAACTGCAGTTGTTTGGGCTTCGTTCCAGTAGTTTCCTTTGGACAGCACCTAAAGCCATAGATCAGCATCTCTCTCCTCTTATCTTGCAGCAGGCTATCAGGATAGTCTGATTTTGTGCAAAGGCACCTAATGCACAGCCAGATGCTTGTGGCCTTGAAATGTTTTGAACGCTATCGAAATAGTTAAGATCTGAAAAGACCTGCAGCCTGCTTATCTGCAAGGCAAGCTTTGCCTGCTAAATGTTAGCGATTGTTCACGGTGAGCACGTGAAGAAGCTGCATTTTGGAAGCATTTTGTTTATTCTCATTTTCAGTGCAAGATTTTGGGTTTTGCTTCCTTTTTAAGCTGAAGTACACTTGCAAAAGAGGCAGTGCAAGGGAGCTTCCAAGAATGTTGTTTAAGTTACCTTTCCCACTTTGCTGGAAGATGAGGGCTTAGGTAGGTGCAGCAGGGATTAAAGTGTTGCACTTAACGTTCCCAAGGGAACGCTGTTTTGTTGATTCCGTTTGTTCTTCCCAGGCTATGTTAAAGAGAAACTGTGCCTCCATTGTTTGGAGGGCTTGAGGCTCAGTCTTTGGGCTGTGTCTAGAAACATGAGACATCTTGCATGTTTCAAGGGTCATACCGTAGTGTGCAGCTTGTGTACCGCCCACAGATTGGACATTGCTGGTGTTGGCATAAGGCTTGCTGTGGGAGAGGAGATGCGTTACCAGTGCAGTGGTGAACTCTGCAGTGCCCCTTTTAGTGTTTTGGCATCCTCGTCAAATAAGAGGCATGCTTCTGGCAGGAGTTTGCCTAGCTGGACATTGCACAATTCCTTCTGTATAGAACTATGGCAAACTCTTTTTTCAAAGAGCTGCTATGGAGACAAGGGGGGGAAATGTGACCTAAGTGTGTGGTGGGTATGTGTATAGCTTCTTCCCAGCACTGGCTTAACCCACCTGATGAACTCAGCCAGAGATGGGTTGCTCCAAAAGCTGTTCCACCGATTGCTGTGGTGAGAGTGGATTGCTCACCCAGGCTGTTAAGGGCTCAGCTGACTTTTGCTCTCTCTCTCTCTCTCTTTTGTGCTTTTTGATCACAGCCTTACACTTGGCTGCACATTCATCCTTGTTTCAGAGAGCAGGAGATGAAATCAGTTTAGTGCAATCCCAGACCTGCTTTGTGGGATTTCCTCCCTCAAACCCCAATGAGAGATGTACCTGAAAAGATTTGATTTCATTTTCTGCTTTAGACCTCCCAAGACTGAGTTTTCTGTAGGATCTGAGATGCCCACCAGAGCAGTCATTGGGTGATCTGTGACTGTGCATGCTATGAGCCAAGCAACTAGGCCTTTAGAATTGCTGAGGAACTTGGAGTAGCTGCACATCCTGCTAGCTAATCTGTGAATTAAGGCAAACAGTCTGCACTGGGAAGAGATGGGGAAATGTTCACTGACTTCTAGTAAAACAAACAAATATTTCCATTTAATTTTATTTCTTTCTTTTTCATTGCTACTTCTGAGTCTGTTCCCATTTTGAAAGCTTTCTGGCTGAGACTGTATGGATCAGAGGATCTCAACTTGCAGTGTATCCAATGAGCTGCTGACAAATTTGAGGCTAATATTCAATGTTTTAAGCAATCGTAGTAACTTTCACTAGTAGTATACTTGAGAGTGCAGAACTAGAGGTGCTTTTGATTCGTAAGAGCTTTTTCAAGCTTCAGTACATTGTTTAATTTTGTGACAATTGTCAATGGCTTTGTCTTTAAAAATTAACTCCTCTTTTCTGTGTGGTGTCCTTTGATCCTTACACGACCTAAATAAACAAGAGTGTTGACGAGTTGTGAGATGCTGTGAACTGTACAAAATATGAAAAGAGAAAGGAAAACCTTCAGTGTGTTAATAACCCAGAAAGAGAAAGGAAAACCTTCAGTGTGTCAATAACCCAGTTATTCAAATGAAACTTTGTACAAGATGCCTCCCCTGTCATAAATCAGCATAGTGCCATGCTGCCACTTCTTGGAACAATCCAAAACATGCCACCTACAAAACACCAATTTCAGCCAGTGTGCTTTGAAGTGATTGAGCTGGGTGGGATTTTTAAGAGCATAATTTATCTAAATCATAACAATTTGGACAAGAAACAGCATTGAGTCACTGTTGAATCAAGTAATGTCTCCTTGTCGCTCTGTCCTGGGAAGCGAGCATCTTGGAGGGTCGCAGCCAGCATGTCTTCTCTCACAGGTTTTGTCCCTTTACAAAACATACATGGTGGCTCCAGGCTCTCTAAGATGAACCTTTTTTTCAGTGTTTTTCAAATATTTATTTGCAAGGACTGAGCTATAAGTTACTGCTTGTTGCTGGTGATGAAGGCTTGGTCCGTTCAGATTATAGGTTCAGGCAAAAGCTACCGTTAGTTCCCGTTGTGACAGAAAAGGCTTTGGGATAGCATGTGTAGGTTGTTCTCTCACCCAGTGCTGACAGTGAGCAGAGTTCCTTTTGGGAAATACATTTCTTGATTTAAAAATCTCTCCTGATCCTTGGTGTACCCTGCAGTCAGAGCTTCAGCTCTGGCAAGTGAGGGCATGGGCTCTTGCAGGCTTTATTCTGTTGTACCCAGTCGGCAGGAGTTTAATGAGCACTTAAGAAATTGGATGATTCAGTAAAGTTTTGGTCTGTCTGAAGTCAGCTCTGCAAATGAGATGATGTCCTTTGAAAATGTAAAACAGCTGAAATATCAATCCTTAAAATCAGTTGTGCCCTGAAGTAATTGCTATGGACCATGTAGTCCCTCCTCAGTCCTTCAACACCATGGGCAGTGAGAGGTGCCCATGCAGCATAGCCTCTGCTGCCAGGGCATGGGAAGCACTCGTGGCTCAGGGCTGCTCTTCAGCCGTCACAGAGCCAGAGCCTGTGTGCACAACCCAGGAGCATGCCGTCGAAATACTTTTTGGTCCATAATTTTTGCATGCTTGTTAGTGACGGTGATTGTGAAATGAGCTGTTCCACTCAACAAAGCACAGGCTAGCACCACTGCCCCTGTTCTTCTTAAGCACTGAATTTAATCTTCAATCTCTGTTATAAAGTAACCAGGAGCTCTGCTTTGGCCCTTGCGCAGAATGGATTCCTTGAAAATCTTTTGCGCCTTCACTTCCTTTCTTTTTACAATCAAATATATGCTTCTGTAGGATAAGTCAGTTGATGATGCTGCCAGTTGGGGTCCTACACAACATCAGGTAGGCTCTGTGTGTAATTTCTCTTGCCCTCAGGTGCTTTAGTGCTTTACCAAGTTGCAGGAGCACTGAGTCTGCTGTTCTTTTGGGGACTTAAAACTATGAAATGTAACACGAGGCTGAGATGTGTTTAGGAATGACAAAAGTGTGTTACTTGGAGTGTATGCCCTGCCTATTTCAAACTTGTGGAGTCAAATTTTTGTCATAAAAACTACACACCCTCAGAAGCCAAATAGAAAACACTCAACATGGCAGGAGGAGCCCATTAAGGTGCCTGTGGGGCAGCCAGAGGACAGAATTAGGTCTGGCTTCTGCATGACATGTGGTCCTGTAATTACAGACCAGCTGTAAAGCCATTGCGGATGGTTGTCCGGGCAACAGCAGTCCTGATTCTTTCCTTATCTCTGTAACCTAAATACTGTAATTGTTTTTACAAACCACACAGATAACCCAGTTGAGCCCTTGGTGCTGGAAGGATGAAGCTGATGCTCCTAGTGTTTAACTCGGCACCCAAACCTCCTGCCTCTTTGGCTGGGCTCCTTTGGCAGCAAGAGAGGACTGCTGCATCTCCCAGCTCTGGCAGCTATGGGGGGTGCAGAGGCACTGCACAGACCTTCTGACTTCTGGTGGTTGGCATGGGGCTGTGGCAGAGTTCCTTCACGAGTTTCTCCTGCTGTGGCTTGTGTAGTTCCCACTCAGTGTGTGCTGGTACCTGATGCTGCTGTCCTTGTGAGCCCGGCCTGTGCACTGATGTCGTCATGCTCCTGAGCTGCTCAGGAAGGTGGCAGCTGCCATTCCAGCATCTTCAGCAAGCTTCCTAAGCATGGCAGCTTTCTTACTGAAGAAACTGAAAGTGTAGTAGTGTGGAGTTAAGAACGTGCATTTCTGGAAAGTTCTGCTCATGTGGACCCAGCAGCCTCCATAATCCAGCCACTGGCATCCTGTCATCACTGCTTGTTCTTGCTAGCCTGCTTACTTTCACTAGGAAACAGGACAGCAAACCAAGTCAAGTCGTGACAGACTTGGTGACTGCTATCAGCAGGGACGTGCTAACTCCTGTTTGTGCTTCTCCAGCAGCTCCTTCAGGTTACTCCTTGAAATGTCATAGAGCCCCAAGGCACAGTCGGTGCTCCTTCACAAGAAGCACCTGGCTGTGCCTTGTGTGAGCAGCTATTTCAGGAGCTATTTCTACATCTGTATCAGAGAATTCATTTGGGAGTCTATCTCCAGCTCTATCAGAGGGATGCTTCTCAGCAGCTTGGCCCATGAGTATACATAAAACCCTTTGTTGCCTTCTTAGAAGCAGTAGTACCACTGGCAGCACAGAGGTCCACCGGCAGCACAGAGGTCTTCACAGAGGCTGTTTCAGCATCATACAGTTCAACCATTTCTGCTGTTATTTGAGCCCAAGCACTGCTGTATTCCAGGCCTGGTTTAGTAAGGCTGTTCTGCAAGGGAAACTCAGCAACAGAACAGTTCTCCATGTATGTACTTAGACCCTGGGCAAGAAAAATCTGTTTTCTCTTGCAGTGAAGCATTGTCTTTGTCACATGTCCTACCCCTGTCAGCAGGGGTCTGTCTCTGGTGCCAGGGGGCCTGCACCAGGTACAGGACTCTCGGCTGGCATAGCTGAGGACATGCAATAGCAGCAGCAGCTCCTGAGCACACACCAGCTGAGGTGCCCTGTAGCAGCCATGTCATGGCCCACGATGGGCCTGGCTGTGTGTTACACTCCCTGTTCTGCGTTTCTCTTTAGAGATGGTGCATTTTAGTGCTCTCTGCCTTGTTCTTGTCCAGGGATATCCCTGTACCTCTAGGGAGAAGTGGAGACCCCTAACAAGCCAGAGGGACATAGTAGCCCATTTCACAGAACTCTACTTTTATGTTCTAACAGGATTAGTGACTTAGTCTGTCTGAAGTTAATCCTTTAAATGTGTTAACTCCAAACAAATGAGTTCCCTCCACTGGCCTAGAGTATAATTAGGCTTTCTATGAAACTTGGATCATGTCTGTTAGAAAACAGTCAGGAACAGTTTGCACATCAATTCGCTCAGGTCAAAACTCAGCTGTTCTGATCCTGCCTGTAGAGTGTGAAGCTCTGCAGCTGCCCAGTAATTCCCCATTACAGTTCTGCTTCTGTTTACTGACAGGGTAGCTGCCCGTCAGGATGGCAGCATCAAACCTGGAGAACCAACTGCAGAGTGCCCAGAAGAACCTGCTGTTCCTGCAGCGAGAGCATGCCAACACGCTGAAGGGCCTGCACGCTGAGATTCGACGCCTGCAGCAGCACTGTACAGGTACCTGTCAGAGGGCGCTCGATTCTTTCACCAGGAATGGAGCCAACGCTTCCTGCCTCGGCACTGAAACCGCAGCAACCAGACTCTGCTCCAGGGTGTGTTTAGGGGCATCAGGTGTAGCTCAGGCATAACTGTCTGATCGTTAAGCAGAGACGGTTTTATTTGGTTGCAGTTGTTTCAAGGATTGGATAATTGGCAGCAGGTGGCAATTAACTCTTCTGCTGGGGGGGAAGAGTTAGGTATTGAAGTATGCCATTGTAAACATGCTTACCAGGGGAATGTGGAGTAGATGATGGTGTTGTAACTAAATTAAACAACTCTTTCCTCAGATTTAACCTATGAACTGACTGTGAAGAGTTCAGACCTGTCAGGTAAGGAATGCAGTGGTTTCTTCTAACATTCACATGAAACTCCCTCATCTTTGTCAGTGTTTATTTTTTTCTCCATTACAAGTAAGTGAGAACTCTTTGCACTGAGGATGTTGATAAATTTGAAGTGTGTAAAGGCAGTTTTCTACTTGCCAGACTTGCTGTTATTTATGAAGGTAATGTAACAAGTTTTTTTTACCAAGGTCATTCAGAAAATCTGTGAAAGAGCCAGGAACAGACTGCAGAACTGCTGACTCCTTTTACCGGACAGTCAGTTCCCTGCATGCTCTATGGGAACACAAGTTTTCTGCCCCTGATATTCATGCCTCAACTGGTACTGTAATTATACCACAAAGCTTCTATGGTTGTGCATATACATAAATATATACACACAGAGACAGACACATGTACATAGATCTGCACAGCTGCACACAGATCCACACAGAGGAGTTATTTCAGATGTATTGTTATCAGCAGGTGAAGCACAAGAATCAGCTACGCCCTGGGAGTAACCTCAGGGATCAGGGACAGTGTGGGACAGATAAGAGAGAAGATGGGCAAATTTATTTTCAGTATGGAATCACGGGAATAGCACCAGCTCATCTTTAAAAGCTGTCTTAATGCATCTGAAGATGAGACAGTTGCAACAGTATTACTGTGTCTTTGGGATTTCTCTAATCCTTTGAGATGGCAGAGGAACCTTATTACACTGTTTTATTTAGTGGCTGTTGTTAACTTGAAGCACTTCTTTTTTCCTGTTCTTCTAGAAAATGGTAGCTCAAGGAGTGAAGAACTCAGAAGAAAGTGTGAAGATCTGGAAGCTCAGCTGAAAGCCAAAGAGGCTGAAAATAATGAGTTACTGAAAGAACTGGAACAAAAGAATGCAATGATAATGGTGCTGGAAAATACTATTAAAGAAAGAGAAAAGAAGTATTTGGAAGAGTTAAAAATGAAAAGCCATAAGCTCAACATGTTGTCGAGTGAACTAGAGCAGAGAGCAAGCACTATTGCTTATTTAACTTCTCAGCTGCATGCTACCAAGAAGAAGCTGATGAGTTCAAGTGGAACTTCAGAGGGGACCCCTTCTGGCAGTCCTGTGTTGTCCAACTATAAGCCCTCCCCTCCCAAAGACAAACTGCCGGAGACGCCACGGCGCAGAATGAAGAAGAGCCTGTCCACACCGCTCAACCCTGAGTTCGAAGAGGCCTACAGAATAGGGTCAGATAGCCGGAAGCTGCTGCTGAGAGAGCCTGTGGATGCCATGCCCGATCCCACCCCGTTTCTGCTGGCCAGGGAAACAGCAGAGGTGCACCTTATTAAGGAGAGGCCATTGGTCATTCCACCCATTGCTTCGGATCGTGCGTCTGGCGAATCGCAGAGCCCGGCCCGAGAGAAGCCGCACAAGGCACATATTGGGGTGGCTCATCGCATCCACCACGTCACACCGTCCCAGCCCCAGCCCGAGGTTGAAACACTGGCAGTGGATCAGGTCCACGGAAGCAAAGTGGTCAGAAAGCACTCAGGGACAGACAGAACTGTTTGAGTAAAACCTCTGGCACGCTCTACTCTGGCTCCTTATGCACTGTGAACCTGTAGGATGACTAGCACCTGCAGTAACGTTTCTTTTGACGCCCCATGCATGCCAAACTTCTTCCAGATCCATCCTTAATAGATTGTGCTCCTCTGATGAACTCCCTCTAGGACTGTGTCCGTATGGCAAGGTATAGAACTCCTACATGCTGTGGCCAAATCAGGGTACCCAACTGCTTGCTTCTGAGCACTGCTCTGTTACCATCACTCCGGGTGTGGACAGAGGAACAGGCTGCGTTATTAACTGGTGTTAGCGACATCACCCTACCCCAACCCTGCAGTGACAGGTGTAGGCCACTAGCACGAACCCCTCAGTGGGTCCTTTGTCTTCACTCTGTATGTAAACACAGCACCCACAAACCCTGACCGCCAGACAAAGCCTTTCTTGCAGCAGCGCTGGAACCAGTACACCTGGTTCCATCTTAAGTGGAACTAAGGACATCTCTGCCTTCACATGCACATGCTCTGGATTGCAAATGTGGCCATAGGTTCTCTTCCTCAAAAATCCTGAGAGTCCCAGCAAGCATTACTTGATTAATCCTAATTACTTTGCTTTGTAGCTTTGTTTAAATGCAAAATGGGGAGATGGGTGGACAAAGCACCCTTTAAAAAGCTGACTGATCCTCATAGAGTTCAAACAGAGGTTGTCTGGGGGAGGTTGTTTGGTTGCTTTTTTTAATGGTATGGCTCCCTCACACCTCTGACACTAGTCAGTGCACTGCACTTGTAGCACCTTCCAGACTGGCTCAGAGCTCCTTTTCCAGGGAGAAAGCGTAGCTGGCTGTCCAGTGTAGAAATGGGTCTTGATGCTCTAACCTGCACTTTTTTTGTAAAGGGATTATTTTTGTTTCCTAAAAAGCTTTGTTATGTTCTGGACATCATCAGGCACTGCTGGCTTCTGCTAGCTTAGCAACCTGAGCTGTCCCTCTAAGATATGTGTGTGTTTTAGTTCTAAATGTAGGTGATGTAACCAATCCATAGAGGAGGAGAACCTGACATCCTTGATTTTTATCCTTGTGGATTGGGATGGCCTTGCCTTGCACTTGCCCTGGTTCCCCTACCCCTTTCTAGTAAGTGACAGGTAGACTCTATAGCTGTTAGATGACTTATTTTTGTTGTTACTATTTTTCCTAGGACAGAAAGGCATACTGAGAGCTGTGAGAGGATGTAATTTTAGGAAAGGAGCACAAATTTGACCATTTTTCTTAAATTCTGATTAGCACCTCCAGCTCACCTCTGCTTCACTCTTGTCTGCAGCCTCTGAGTAGGACCAGCAAGAACCAATGGCTCCCAAATGCTGCTAAGCTTACGATGTGCCTTCAAAAACTTGGAACGCATAATCTCTGTGAAAGCTAATGAAGGATCCCTGCCTGTCCTCGTTCCTGCCCTGTGCCAGCTGTATCTGCCCCCTCGTAAGCTTCACCTGCTGCTGTGTGTTGGTGCGTGTCTCCCTCCAGAGCCTTGGAGCACTCTCAGCTTCTCCCACAAAGGCACTGGCAGGATGACAAAAGCTGTTCTTCCTAACTGTGGTACTGCTATATTTCCTGTGCAGCATGACACCTTCCAGCAGGGCTGTTCCCAGTCAGAGAGGGGTTGAACATCTACTAGCCCAAGGCCCCCAGTGCCCTGCCCCTGCGCACCCTCACCACTTGGTCACTTGCTTTTCTGAAGCCCAAGAGCCACTCTCAGCACCACACCTTGCCAGTGGTGTGGTAGGGTCAACATGAGGAACAGCGGGGAGAGGAGAAAAAGGTTGGTTAAACTGTTTGTTATTCTGTGGTTTACTCCTAAGTGTATTGCATTAACCAGCAGTGGGTTGGGTTGTTTTGGTGGGTGTTGCCATATTTTTATGGTGATCTCTTGTATGACTGATCTACCTGCCACTTGGTGGAGGCTGATGGAAGGCACCGCTTCTAAGCACAGAAGTGATGCTTTGGGCAATTAAAAACATTTCTTACAACCATACAGGCAAACCATGGTCTTTGTGGGGTTGGGGAGGAACTTCAAACCTCTTAGTTGTCCTAGACCAGACTGGAGCCCTTCAAAAAGGAAATTATGAAACACACTATTCAGACGTGTTTATTGCTAGTACTGGCTTGGTTGCATTGTACTAGTTTAAGTCAGGTGTGCCTGTGTGAACACTACGCCACCCATGCTGCTGCATCTCTGCCTAGAGTTGGATTCTATGGGAAAAATGAATGTTCTCAGCAGACTGTCAGTCTGCATTCAGAGTGAGGCACACACCTTCAAGGACCCAGTGGGAAATGTGCTTGGTTGTGTGAAGATCAGCTTCAAACACCAGGCCAACGCCCATCGCGTTCCTTCTCTGGGAGGTTGTGTACACGGGGGTCCGGAGGGTGTTCTGAAAGGACAGGGAGCAGTGCTTCGAGTGCTGCAGGAATCTGACCTCATTCCTGTCATTAACTGGTAATGGGAAACCCTTAAAAAAACAGTGGGGGTACAAGAGCGTCCCAAGATGCCTGTCCTGTGCTGCCTGATGGAAGAGGTGCCACAAACGTACTACCTCCTTGAATGTCACCCTTAGAAAAGCTTTAGTGCTAAGAAGTATTAAACTGCCCTCTTTGTATACTGGTGGTAATGATGAAATACTGTGTGTGTGCTGAGAGGGGAGGGACAGCAGCCTCTGAGATGTGAGCACAGATAGGTGCTCGTGTGCTCCCTGGCCCCCTAAAGGAGCAGTACCTTGAGTCTAAGTCGACGTGCTTCAATGGGGATGATCTTCAGGACAGGCAACTCCACCACCAGCACACCGGGCTTGCTTCTGGTGAGGCAGCACCGCTCCATGTCCCAGTCGGCTCCTTCCAGAAACAGACCCGAAACAAAGCAGCCTGCACAGGCAGAAAACACAACAGCTCCTGTGAAGTGAGGCACTAAAATCTTAATTGAAGGCAAGTGTGGCACTTGAGTCCTTGGCACAGAGTCCAGTACTGAAAAGCACAGCTGAGCAGCATTTAGTTATTTGTTGTACCAGTATTGGTCACATTTAGCTAATAAGTACTGCCCAGCGTTGTTGTTTTAGTAACTAAAGCAGTGCTAGTCTTAGAGAAGCAATAAAGATATTTACACAATAAATCACAGATACTATATTGAAACAAAAAATACAGTTATTGGTGGTGTAACCAGCTCTTTACAAACCTGCTAGGGCTGATGCTGATTTAGCTATCAGAGCACAAGCAGTTGTAAGTTCAAGCACATGCATGGGGTGAAAAGAGCTGAGGAAAGTTTTGCACAGTGTGCAGGGACTCGGCAGGAAAGCAGAAACTTGAACCCAGCTTGAGGTCATGGGAACTGTGAAATGCAAACCCAATATTGTCTGTGGAGGCTGACCTAAGTAATCCACTCAGTATGCCAGGCAAGCTCTCTCTCTCATAAGTTAACTACATTATTTTTGCCAGGTAATCGTAACACCTACCTTGAGTAGAGACTTCAGTCACATCTTTTGCAGTCCTGTATGTAGTCACTTCTGTGTAGAGGGTGGAGTGATCCAGAGGCCACTTGTTTTTCCTGCAGGTGGCCTGAACAAGCGCTGTCAGGTAAGCCTCGGGAATGTGCAGGCCTGAAAGCCACATCACGTTGGGCTCACCCTGGCTAACCTGTGAGCACAGGAGACAACCTGCAGCACCTGGTCCTACGACCACTGATACCAGCCCACGAACCAGTGGCCAGCCTGTGTTGCATCCATGGTCATGGAATGACTGATGTACCAGGTGGTGACTGGCATTAAGTAAAGCAGCGTGTGGCACTGACCTCTGCATAGCAGCACACATCAAGCAGATTAGCAAAACACAAAGATTTCTGCAGCACTTACCCAGCTGCTGTACTGGTTATAGCGAGCCCTAAAGAAGATAATCCAGTTTCCAAGGGTTTTGAGTGTGTCAGGGGCAAGACGCTGCCAGATCCCAGGAATCTGTCCATTAAAGAGTGCCCGAGCCACATCATCCAGTTCACTGCTCATTCCAACCTCCCCAGCCAAGGCCTGGAAAGAGGGTGAGGGTCTGAGTGCGAGCCTGGGACATGTACAGCCTGACCGAGGTCACCTGGTGGCTGTGGCCACACTTACTCGTTTGAGTTCAGCCAGTGACTTTGCCATTCGCACGAGCAGTTTGTTAAAGCGTTCCAGTTCCTGCAGCAGCACCACACTTGTAGGAGAGATCTGTGGTCCAAACCCTTTCCGTATCTGCTCAACATCGAATACTTGAGGTATTTTGTTTTCAATGTCCTTAGCAATGTTTGCAATGTGTTCATCCCGACTGATTCCCATACCAGTTTCACCTGAAACGACGATTCAGTGAGACTAGCACTGCCCAGACTCCCCCCTTCTATCACTAATTCTCTATGCGCACTTTGAGAGCTGACTCACCCTTTGGCAGCAGTCCCCCACCCTCTGCAGCACTGGCATTTGCATCAAGAGACACTCTGCAGGTCTCAAACTGCCCTTGGGCAGGTGCTGAGCTACTTCCACACTGAGGGGCACAGCAACTCCACTTACCATCCAGTCCCTGCTCCCCAGGGCCATGACAAAAGTCCCAACCCACACAGGCTGTCAGTACCAGGCACACTGAGGTGGGCTGTGGCATGGCTCACATCACAGTCCCAGGCAAAGAACCACTTCATCATTTCTTTACAAAAGCAGTTCAAAGTGATGGAGACTACACCTGTTTGAGGCTGCAGGTCCAGCAGATGAGACCACATATTGTGAACTGCCTGTGTGTAATAGCCAATCTCAGCATTTGCATGAAGACCAAGTACCTCTGGAGTATTGGCAAGTGGCAGAGCTTCTATTTCCTCTGCAACACAAAACCACACTGGTAAGGATGTGCTACAGCCACCGGCAGGAAAAAAAAAAACCAGCAGAGAATTCCATGAGCAAGTCTTGTTACTGCAAATAATTCAACTGGTACAGCTGGTGCTGAAGTATTGCAAGGAGCAACTAAGCATTCTTAAGCATGAAATGTGCACAACAGAGATCCCACCCCCATGGAAATAGTCATTTTTAAGTTCCCGTGCTGCTTACCTGGGGACAATTGCCTTCCACAAACAGCGAGGAGCCGGCTGATATGCTCACGTTACAACAGGCTGCTCAGGTAAAGCAAGAGCAGTGTGAGCAGTGGATGCCAGCACTGCAATAGGCACACAGGCCATGTCTGCAGCTCCCCTCTGCTTCTCACACTCAGCAGTGAGCAAATGCTGAGAGCGTACTCTGTAAGAGGGCTTTTTGTTTTCATACCACTAACTGCTGTGGCAGGAACAGCATTTCTTACCAACAAAGTCATCTTTTGTGGTCCCTTCTGGAATTTTATAATCAACTTTGTCATTTTTATAAAAATGGAACTCCTGGAACGTGTCGAATATGAAATCCCCAAGGTACTCATCCATGTAGACAGTCAGAATGCGGCGATCGAAGCTATCGATGGCACGCCCGCCATACATGACCTAGAGATGAGGGACAGCAGTGTCACAGCACTGGCTTCTGGGGGAGCAACTAACAAAAGGCACCAAAAGGTCCAAAGCACTCTTTGCTTCTGCAGTGGCTCTCTGGGGTACCTGTCTCCCTTAACAGGACACCAGGTACCTCTTCTCCAGTCCCCTCTCAAGAGGGAGCAAGCAGGAAGCGTTTGGCCTTAGTCTGACGATGGCTGCTGTGGGTGATGTATGTGAGGCAGTACCTTCCTGTGGCACCAATTCTGATCAGGCATCACACAGCGCTACGCAGTGCCAGCTGTCTGCAGGGTTCTGTGTCACAGCAGCTGCACTGAACTGGCTGGCTACTGCACAGCACATGCCACACACAGCCCTGCAGGAGCTTTAGACACCTGTTTGTACAGCTCCCACACCAGTAACACTCCACTGCACTAATAACACCGTTAAGCTGTGCTGCTCAGAACCTCGCATCAGCATCCCAAGGGCTCCCTCACTCAAAATTAATTAAGCAGGGTAACTCCCCTGTTGTGCAGTTACACACAGTGGCCCCATTTCACCGAGACAATGAGATTAAGTGACTTGCTCAGGGCTACACAGACACTTCAAGACGACCAGGAGAGATTCTCAGCAGCTTCATTTGACAATACAGCCCATGCTGAAAGGAAGCTCTCTTTATCTGGTTTCTCTTCCCATTGAGCGCTCCTTAGTGACATTGTAGACACTCACCTCACCAATAAGATATTTGAGACTGTTCCAGGGGATTTCATCATCATTTTGTTGGAAAGCCTTCGTCAAGTATGTGTTGAGAATTTCCATGCAGACCTAATAAAGTTGTTAGAACACACAAGATAAGATTCATAATTCAGCTATACATATCCATGGATTTTAGTTAGTCTAAGTCTTGTTTAAAAACTCACAATTCTTTCCCAAATAATTAAAAGGTTAAGCATAAATCCTCCCAAGAAAAGAAACTCACGAGACAGGCAATACAACCAGGAAGAACTGACCACTTTGTTAATTTTTAGTGGCCAAAATTGACATTATAGAAGATCAGGAGTCTACAGAACTCCATTGCAGCAGAAAAGCAAATTATGCAAAATCTGATTGCGAAAAAGGATCAAAGCTGCCTAGATCAGGTGTTGTGAAAATCAATCTGAGCAACTCAGGAATATAAAAGCTGCTGCAATTATTTTCTTACCTGGAAATCTGACTCATTAAAATCATACGGTACATTCCAACCAACTTTCCCAAACTTCCTTCTCTCCTGAACCACGGCATGGAAAAATGCCAAGACATAGACTAATGGTTTGAAGGCAGGATGTGGGCACTGCTCTAAGGCTTCTTGGGGAATTTTGAAGTAAGTGGCTCTCATGTTCAGTTTCAGACCATTAGGTGGTTCGGTCACAACCTATCAAAATGATTAGAGAAGCCATCAGTTACTGGATAGTCTCAGCAAAACAAGCTGTAAATAGATCACACTCTCTAAGATACACAATGCAAGCCTGACAATTTTGAGCAGCTTTCCAAATTCCTGTCAATATGCATTTTTTTCTCTTAAGTAAAGCCAAGAAACAGACCTTTCAAGTTTTTCAAGCTGAACAGACTTGGCAAGAGCTTTACCTGAGAAAGAGAAATTTGATATTATTTGAGAAATAGTCATGGTATTGGGAAGACATTGAGATTTTTTTATTGATTTACTGAAAAATCAGTACTTGACACATTAGGGGTGTGCTACACATCACCACAGTAAGATGGGCTTAATGGTCTTTCTACGGCTTGCCTGATGACCAAATTGAGGCAGAGGCAGCCTCCTGGAAGCTCTTCCAAAGTGCTATGAAACCTTTATTTAAATGGCTAGACCTCCAAAGTGTTATTGCAGCCTCAAAGATAGGTTTGTGCTGACTTTTCCCCCTGTAGCACTGAGCAGGGCTGGAGGGGAACACTCCAAAGCTGTCACTGATACACTAGAGCATGTATTATGTGGATCTGTCATAGCACTGCTTTCAAAGCTGTGAAATAAAATAATGATGTTTACAGGACTGGTTCACCACAACAGAAGTAAAGCAGCCATAGAAAAGAACATTAGGGCAACATCATGGCTTGTGCCTTCAAAATAATCAGCTCAGCTTGCTTGTGATAAATGCCACAGCCTGAAGTAGCAGCTGGAAACCATTATCCTATTACCGTGTCTGCTTCAGTGGCACTACTGCCAGGCCAGGCACAGACCTCAGCATCAGGACTGACAGAACTATTTCTGTCTCTCCAGATAGTCCTCACTTGTGGCAGTATTTGAATCTAAAGAGCATTTGTCACATTTCCATCTTTACACACAAACCTCTGCTCTGAAATAACTGCTCCAGGAAAACCTGCTGGCCAGCTTCACTCCCAGCAAAAATCACCATCAGGCAAAAGAGGATCCGGAAAAAAGGATTTGGTTTATGAAGGCAAAAAGCACGTGCAGAGAGCCCAAGCCAACAGGCTGCACTCAGGCTGTGCTCCCCACAAGGCCAGCCCCTTTTAGTGACCAAAAGCAGTCTGACAAGGGTTTCCCCCTGCACAATACCTTTAAGGACTTCTGCAGTATTCCAATCGGGAAGCCCTTGGTCGGGTCAGTCGTCAGCCAGAGGCGAAAGTCTGGGTGAGGCTTTGTAATTGACTCCAGAGCCTTCTCCAGATGGACAAGCCACCTCACCAACAGGTGACAGTTCTGTAGCATCAGCCACTCTCCACTAACCAGGACATCCTCCAGCATCTGCAAAGCAAGCTTAAGAGGGAGACGGAACTGTGAGAAACTCTCTCTTTATCATGTAAGCAAACAGACTGTGAGGCATTACTGCAGTGGATCTCCTCCTGCCAGCAACCATACGCAGCCTGCTAGTTTTGGTAGCCGTATCAGAATGCTCCTTACCGAGAGCAGACCTTTTCCAATACCACAAGGAGTTGCTCTGAGATACTTTATTTCATTATTTTTGAATAAAGGTCACACATAGTATTGAAGTACTTCAGAACTGTACCGGAGTGTGTGTGGCCCAGAGGAGGATGAAGAGCAGTCCAGGAAGTAATGGTCAAAATTAATCTAACAGAAGTTATCCCCTTGACTGAAAGCACAGCAAATTCAGTCAGCTGCTAAGCTTTGGACATCCCTGCCTTAGTGTCTGTCACTAACAGGAAAGACAGGAAAAGCATCTGGATATCTTTTTGGTAACAAGCAGTGTGATGCCAGTCAACTCCCCTCCGCACACAGGGCCACTGATTCACCTTTGAAAGGCTGCAGAAAAACATCTTTTCAGCTCAACATTTTTTTACCAGACCACAAAATCATTCTGAATCTGCCCTTACCCAAACCATGAAATCAACCAGTCAACCCCTTCACATTACAGGGCAGTGTTACTCCCAGGCTAGCAAACCATGTGCCATGTCTGAACCAAAAGCTTAGGCTTTTAAAGCGGAGCAGACCTTTGGGAGAGAAATCTGAACTGCCCCACAGCAGCATGAGCATGAGCTGTAATTGCTGCACACAGCATGTCCCAACCCTCCCACTGAAGTTACCTTTTCTTGGCCTTGTCCCATGGCTAGGAGTTTGAGTTTGTCCCCTCCAAAGCCCTTCCTCTCAGCCAGTTTCATGAGGTCACTAACAGGATCAGAGCCAGGACTTAAGATAAAAACAACTGGAGAGTAAGGACTGCTCTGCTCAAAGACAGCATCATAGCTGATCACTGGGGGCTGCACATACCTGGGAGGAAAAGAACCACAACAAACTGCTCATCGCACAGGAGCTGCCACTTGTTCTAATCCAACATCAACACTCACTGCAGGCTACACATGGAAGTGATACAGAGACAATTCACACTCTGCTGCTCAGGCAAATTGCAAAGCTATTTAGACAGCTAATTACGGCTCCAGTTCTGTGACGTGATTGGAAAAAGAGTGACTTACTTCTCACCCATTGTCACAGTAACATAGTTTGTTACTGCTCGGTACAGCCGGTCCACCCGGAAGCACCGCAAAAGTAGCAGCTTCTGGAAGTTGGTGAGATTGTCCTGGTACTGCATGGGGAATGGCTTCTGCTCCAAAGCATCTGTGTCATACCACTGCAAAAAATGCAGAGGAAAAGGGAGACAAGATGGGAGACAACACAAATTAATCAAATGGCTTTATCAATGCAATTACTAAGAAAGCAGACAAAAGCAATTTGATTAACAAGAGGCCAGGAGACAGAAGGAAAACAACAAGGTCAATCAGCTGCAAAGAAATATTGAAAGATTGATTGTAAAAAAATCTGCTTTTTCAGTATAGAGTATTCAAGTCCAGAAACATATTTGTGCCTTCACTTTATGTCAAGTAAATCTCTAAATGTACAGAAAACAGCATATCAGGCAAAAGGTGTTACAGATTGCTTACAGAAAGACTTCTTACAAAGCAAGACGATGTGGAATGACACTAAATGTAGAACAAAGGGAATTCTGTGTTTGTGGTTAGCCTGTGGAACTCACTGCCAAAGATCAAAGTACAATTTAGCAGCACAAAAATAACAGTGAAAATTCGACTGTTGGAATCAACAGCAGAAATGTCACTGACTTCAACAGGGCAAATAGCTAAAGTGGACAAAAAATCTACAGTACAGGGAAGAAATCTTTTGTTTGTTTGTTTGTTTTTAATAACAAGAGCCCTAATTCTTCTGGAAATAAACCAACCACTAACTGAGGGCAAGAAGAAAAGCGAGGCCTCGCCAGAAAAAGCCGGCGGTGACATGCCTCCTGCCGAGCGCTGTGGCACATTGCATCCCAGTTGAACATTTGACACCAGAATAAAGACGAGGAGAGTGGACAGGATTGGAGCAAAGCACGTACACTTTTCCATACGTCTGGATTATTTTCCACATCATCTGGAAGAGATTCAAATTTCTCAGGAAGTTGTTCAGACAAATGAATTAGGTCCTCCCAGCCTTGATCTGGAAGCCAAGCGTAAGGCTTCTTTCGTTCACTCTTCTCCAGGGAAATATTGCCTGGTCACATTCAGAAATGAGAGAGGTGACTGTGTCAGAATTTCTCCAATACATGGCCACACAGACGGTCCCACTGCACACAGAAACCGCTAGACATTTGCTCCTGGAAACAGTGTAAGGTTAAACTGCAATGCTGAGGGCTGAATGTCGATGGCATTTTACAATTGCTTACAAAATCCAGAGTTACATCTTTGCAACCATGACTAAAATTATTTCTACACACTTAGATAATAACTACAGGATGTTCCCTGAGGAAATCATCTAACAATTAGACAATATGAGATTTATCAACATCTGCAGAGAAAGATTTGCCACTTCACTGGTTAATAAAGTGAACAAAATAGAAATGGCAGAATCTACAATTTGTGTAAATCAACATATTTAGCTGTCTTGGGCAGACTCATAGATGTATAGAAGGAAGGGACCTCAAGGATTATCTAGCTCAACCTTTCAAGGTAAGAATATAGTTTAAATGAGATGGCCCAGCACCCTAGGTGCTAGCTCTGACAGCAGCTCAGATCCAACAGAAAATCTCTTTTTGAAAGCTCACCCAGCTCTAGCTACATGCAGTTGTGGATTTATACAGATATACTCACTTTACCTTTCAAAAAGAACTCAAGTTCTTCTTGTGGAGCTCTGCCATCAGCTTGCTCTATCCTGAGAGTCATGTTAAAGGAGAAGAGTAACTTGTGCTTCTCAAACAAACCTACGTTGAAAGGGAAATACTTTCAAAAATCATCTGCTAAAACTTGTGGAGCTGCAGCAATCCTTAAATCCACATCCTGCATCTGATCACCCCACAAAGATCAAAGTGATCAAATCTGGGGCTTTGGATCAGGCTTACAGAGTCAAAACACCAACTGTGAGCTACATCCAGGGACATGAGATCCACAGCTGCTATTTACTACTCGGAACTGTGTTGAGGAAAGCTTTTCTTTGAGTTATACTGGCACATGCACAATGCCTTCAAAAGGAATAACAGGGAGTAAAGTGTAAACCAGAACAACCTGAATGTGACTGAACTGACTGGTCATCTGCCTCTTTTATGTAAGCCAAACGAAGGTGTGGCTTTTAGCAAGCATTTGGACAGCACAGCATCAGCCCATCACTAAAGCACACCAACCTGTGCAGCCATAATTATAGGTGTTGAAAGTCAGCACATCCATGATTTCCTTCAACCTCAACGGGAGATCAGAACTGGGCATGGATTTCCGAAGAGAGAGTCCAAAAACCTCCAAGAAGGAGACCAATGAGTACTGATACATGATGTTGACAACTGCCATTTCAGACAAAACGGAGAACAAAATGGCCCCTCTCCTGGCAGCTGGCCTGTAGCCATCTCGAAGACGATCAATATCCTCCGCTGTTGTCTCAGCCAGACTCAGCTTCTCAATCACCTAGCCAGACATGAGTTTCATACACATCATTCCTGTCCTGATCTATACAGGTATACACTGGCCTGATCCACACTACATATATTATGTTACAGCAAGCAGAGCTACCCTCTGTGTTGGAATCTGGGCAAGTAGTATGAATTGTAAAAATCAAAAGTGAGATAAAATTAATTCCACTCAGTATATTTATGAAAAACAAAGATTTACACATGGTATCATACAAATAGTGTAGAGAGAAAGGCCCTCTGGGGATCTTTATTCCATTTTCTGCCCAAAAGCAGGACTATAGCCACCACTAGATCAGGTCTGCTGTGGCTTTGGCCAACTACAGCCTGAAAAACTTCAAGGATGGAGATTCTACATCCTCTGTAATAACAAGTATCTTAACTTTCCGTTTCAGATCTGTTAAAATACAAGACCAAGGCTGTTTCAGAGCTAGAAGAAATGTAGCATATGCTCTTTGCTTTAGAACTGCAAACAATCAGCCTTTCCTGAAGACAGGATTTGGTTCTCTAATGCAACAGAATACTGACCAATACTGAAAGGTGTCACACAGGACAAAATTCTCAGTTTCCTTTCAGACTAATTCCAAGTCTCAAGGGTGAAAAATGGAACACAAAGAGAAAGGAAAGACAATGTTCTATTAGAAGATATCCTTCCAAAAGACAGCACTAATACCTCAGTAGCTTTGGATTTTGTCTCTTCCAAGGTATGCACCAAGTCCAAGTTGTCCAACATGTTTCCTGTGGAAGACGTCAGCTCCCGCAGCAGAGAATCTTCCAGGTCTTTCAGCAAGTTTTTGTTGTCACTTGTCTCCTGGATGAGCTGTTCTCTCTGTTCTTCCAGTTCCTTTCTTTCAAAAGCCGTGATGACGCTGAGCAACTGATCCTCTAGGCCCTTCAGTGTAACTACAGGTACAACACATGTGCCCAGCACAGTCTTGTTTGTAAACAAAACAAGAGCTTTTATACAGCTTATTTAATCTTGATCATCTCATAAAACTACAGTGATGCAAGAGAGATGATAGCTCTGTATCTTAATTCTGCCAAAGCATCTTACTCTTAGAGGTGCAAGAAATGTTTAGCTGAAATGTTTCTGATTAGAAAAGAGGTGAGAAGGATTTTCAGTTAAGTGAGATATAAAGTATAAGGGAGACTATGAATTTTAAGTTTCATTGCTGTTTCAGACAACCACCCCCAGCCCTAAACTTGTGCCACAGCATAATCACTACTTCGTTACTAAACAGTCCCTCTTGCTTACCTGTATAATTGATAACCACAGCTTTGCCAAACACAGAGGGAGAATACTTTGGGTTTGATAATTTGGTGTTTAGGTACAATCTAAAATTACTGTCATAGTCAACCTCTCGGTCACCCAGGACAACGAACATTCGACCCTGGGCAACTTTGATATTCTTCTCTAAGACATTGTCTATCACAGGATCAATGTATTCATCGACACCATGCAGCAAGAAAGGATTCCCATACTTTATGGCCAGCTCTAGCTGTTTAAGGAAATCTGGGTCATTGAAGGAAGCCATCTGCAAGAGAATAATGGGAAAACTCAAGAAGAGAACTGGTATTCAGTTGGCTAAACATTATTATTTTACAATAGTTGCCAGCATTGATGAAGTTTGCTCTTTGTTGCTTTTTGTCTTTCCTCTTACAGATGATGTACACTTTGCTGGTACAGAACACCAAAAGCACTAGAGGTGCTTTTTATTTTTTCTGATTAGTTGAGACCATGACCCACTTGGGAAACTATTCTCCAAAGTTCCAGCTGTGCCTTTGACTGTGTTAATTGTGCTACGGGAAAACTCCACCCCAGAACTGAGCTAAAACACAATCTACACTAACCTTATAGTTATGTTTCTGCATGTACTAAGGCTAGCCAAGAGCCCACACTATCCATCCTGAAAAGCTGAAGATCATGTGAACAGCAATATTCATTGCCTATTTTAGAGGTACAAATCAGCACATTTGTCACTCCATAATTATTTGCCCTTCAAGTTGAAAAGTATTTGTACAGCTTTTAAAACAATCAGCAAACAGGTAAAACAATTCTTTATCTTTACCCTCAGGTTATTATCTTTTTCTTTCTTCTTAATCCAGTGTAATGCCTGTTGTTGTGGGTCAATACAGAGTGGGAAGCGGCTTGCATATGTTGTCAGGATGCCGTTCTGGACAGAGAGCTCATCTGGTGGCAATCCTTGAGAAACCCACCTGGAAATGGAACAGAAAACCTGATGGGAGAGCAGCACATTCCATCTGTCTGTAA
The DNA here is from genome assembly GCF_015220805.1 of Pogoniulus pusillus. NCBI lineage: Eukaryota > Metazoa > Chordata > Aves > Piciformes > Lybiidae > Pogoniulus > Pogoniulus pusillus. Next base: position 9,156,434 of record NC_087293.1, read on the forward strand.
AATGACGCAGTTCACCCAGCACACGCTAAGACACACAAGGAAACATACAGTGCATTTGACAGGAAGAACAGTGTCAAAACTCAGACTCATGCATTGCTTGAGTCATTCACAATTACACTGCTCAAAACACTGACTCGCACTGGGTGAGTAATCCTGCAGTAGTTGAAATATGAGCTATCTGGGCACAGGTTTCATTCCAAATTCATTGAAGGCAATGAAAAGACTCCTGGATGGGCTCTGGGTTGAACACATATCATACATAAATCCTCTAAGAGTCTCCTCAAAAGGTGTTTTATGTGTCTGGGTTCAGTGAAGATCCCTGGAGCATGAAGTTTGTTATTACAAATAGCCTCCATTAACAACAAGAACAAGAATTTGTCTCCCTCCCATCTTTTAGACATAAAAGTAAAATGGACTCTCTGTGATACAGTTCTGCATCTCCACTCACAAGGCCTATTCCATGCTATGGATTCAGAATCAGACTCCCACTTCATGATCTCACATTCAGTAGTCACTGGGTTTCTCAACTGGACATACCTGCTAACCTCCACCTCATCAGTCAAGAGGCTTTCTAACCTAAATGGTTGGCTGACAGGAATCTCCCGTGAGACGACGTCTTCCTGCCACACTTGATAGATCATTTCATTACGGAACTCCCAATTGAATGCTCCTTCATAGCTCAGAAAGGCAGCACAGAGCAGACAGTCTCCAAGCAACTTCACCTTTCGTATTTCATAATCCTTTAATTCATTTGTCCACCTGATACAATTATAAGGGAATTTTGGGTCAGTTTGTTCCATGGAGATAGGGTTAAAGTGCACAATTTCCAGCTGCTGTTACTAGATGTAGGTTGAGCCAAACCTCTTAATTTATAATCGGTTCTTCTCTTGATGGCCACTGACTCTACGTTGATCTGAACCTTCTTTCTTTTAATGTGGTTTCACTTTGTCCTTCTGCACTAAAAAATATTATTTTTCAAGAGCTAACAGATATTAGCTCTTCACAGAAACAAACATCACAGGAAGAGATGTTTCAAAATTTGTCTCAGTTTGATGGATTCTATGCCCAGCACACAACACACTGATGTCAAAAATGTTCCTCTTTGAGTCTAGACTTACCTCTCATTCTCAGATCTCAAGCCAGAAATCAGTTTGCCAGCAGCATCTAATCTTCTCTCCATAATCTCTGCTTCTTCTTGTAACTGTTGCTTTTCTCTTATTGCCTCTTCATATTTGTTGCCCAAAGCTTTAAGCTCATCCTGAATGGTAGCCAGCTCTGTCTTTATCTTTTCCAGTTCCCGCTTACTTAAGTAGTAATTACGTTCCAGCTTAGCCACCTACAGTGCAGTAAAAGTACCAGAGCAAAGAAGGGTTTTGGAGAGAAGTCCAAAGTTCTCAGATTTCTTTTGGCTACTGGGAGAATTTGGTAGCCAATGAAATTGTTGTGTATCTCTCTCCTCATCCACACAATCTTCTGGCTGTTCTCAGAAACTCTGCTTTTGCTCACACAAACATTTCACCAGGCAGGTAGAGTACAGCCATCTGAATCTCCATCCCAGAGTAACAAAACATTTAAAAGCCTGACTTACTCTTGTCCATTCTGTGCCATGGCTGGCCAAGAGGCCCTTTGAAAGCTCAATGGATATTGTTTCCCTCGAGCATTAAATCCTTTCCCTCAAACAACTGTACTTTGAATAGGCCTTTGTTATTCCCTCTAGTGGGTGTCTTTTTGTGGACTGATACTAGAATAGCTAAAAGCTGATGAATCAGTATCGTAGATGTTAAAGGAAAAGACATTCTGAAACTTCTGTTCCTCTGAGAAGTTGAATGTGTTGCAAGTTCTCTTCTCAGACACCACATATTTGTTCTCATGAGGTCAGAGCTGCACCAGGAGCTTTAGGCAATTCATCTCAAATAATTAGTCTCACAAAAAAGCTCCATGCCTTTCCCAGGTGCTATAATATGAGGAGTTGAGACAAAATAAACTAAGGAGGAGGTGTTAGGGAAAGAACTAGTAGTTTGTGACGTACAAGCCCTTACATTAACAGATGTGACTTGCATGCATTTGTATTTTTGATTACTGCTGTACAGCAGTTGTGTGCTGGTGCTTCTTTATGACAAACAATACACATCATGGGAAGAGAAGAGCCTGTTCTTAGTCACTACAGAAATTCTGTGTACAAAGAAACCCTCACTTATTTTCAGGTGAACATCTCTTGCACAACCTTCTCAGTCCCTAAAGCACAGGTATCAATGTTCTGCCTAGGATTCATCAAACTAGGTTTATTTTTTCCTAGCAGAGCTGGATTATTTTATATTCCAAGAGCAGGGCTTCATATTCCAAGCCCTCTCACCATAGCAGCTGATTATTCCTTATCTGTGGCCAGAGATGTGGGCAGGAAGAATGCTGCTTTTAATGCAACCCTTAGGTTTCTCTACACACTTTTCCCTCTGTTACTCAATTTCACCAGCACATGTCTAAGATGAACTAAACAAGGTTAGATTGTATCAATACCCTAGAACATACAGAGAACTCTGATCAGTGGTGGAGCACTAGAACAGGCCGTCTAGAGAAGTGTTTGAGTCTCTGTCTCTGGAGTAACTCAAAGCCCACCTCAGCAATATCCTGTGCAACCTGCTGTAGATGAACCTACTCTGTCAGGGAGGTCAGACTAGATGATCTCCACTATCATTCTGTGATTTTTATTAGTTTTATCAGGACCATGCTTAGCCCTCCTTTGAATCTGAAAACACACACTTTACCTTTTCTCTCTTCGGCTTGACTTCTTTAACTACATCACAGTAGCTCATCACTGCTTCAACAAACTTTAACATTCCCAGTCCTGCTCTGCTAACAAGTTCCATTTCATTGAAGGTAGTGTTAAGACTTTTTAACAGAGCTAAATGGGCAAACACAAAAATACTGCAAGTAAGTTGAATTACAGTGCAGAAATCCTCCAACAAACAGCCTTCCCTAGCAGCAATGTCAAGCAATACTGGGACAGACAACGCGAAACACTTGTCAGAATATTAGAGACTCTGACCTTAAGGTGAAGCTATTGGGCTGTAAAACACAAGCACAATACTGATAGTGATTTTTCAAGTTCTGTCTCTGTGAATGGAGTGCATTCAGGAGCAGTTCAGTGTGTCTGCAGCCAGATGCAATTCTGTTCAAAAATCCAAATTCCTTCCTTAGCAGTACCACTCTGGATTACAACCTTGTGAGCACATGCAAATTTAGGCCTGTATGCTTTAGATATAGCTTACCTATGAAGAATTAGCTGCCATCACATGGATGAGGTCATAATTCTATTAGATGGCTAAGAGCAGACAACAGACCTGCTCCACTGCTCTGTTTGTTTCTTGCCTGCTCTAAACCAGAGTGAGTAAGGCCCTAGCTAAGGCACAAACTGGATGTAACACATAGCAGAAGGTCTTCGAACTCTGAAAAAATCTAATCATGCCAACAGTGCAACATCTGCAGTGCTGTCCTCTTGCACAAAGTGAATCTCACCCTCCCAAACAGCACCGGAAGGGCTGCTGCTGACATGGCTAATGACATTACCAAGATCCTTCCTTCATGCCAAGCACAGAGATCAATCATTTACCTCGGATAGATTTCACTTGGTTCTGAGTAATTCCATCAAAATCTATCTCCATCAGGGATCGCAGGAAATTTGCCTCAGACATCATTCCTTTGGCTGTCTTCCAGTTTAATTCTTTGTAGCCCCTCATTATAAGAACACATTCCAAAACTCCCTGCACCTGCTTAGGGGGCTTTGCAAATGATCTAGAAAACAGGTGAAGGAGACAGCGGAAGAGAAAAAGGAAGAGACAAAAAGGAGGCCAGACAGAGATAGCTGCTGTTAGGACCCATTGCAATCCAACAAGAGCTAGTGTGTAAGACATCCTACACAGAGTAAAAAAGATAACTCAGAGCAGACAAGAAATTATTAATTAGTCAAAAAGCTCAAAACAGATTCTTGCATTCAGACAGTCTGATCAATGAAATATAAACGGATTTAAATAGTGGAAGGCCTAAAATCCAGGGCCATGAAATTCTCCTCCGGGGCAGTGAAGCAGCTGCCCCTTGGAAAAATTAATAAAGGAAGAATCCAGAGATCTATGAGAGAACAGAAACTAAACAAACATGGCAGGGAAGAAAGAGTCATCGCTATTTCAGGGAGAGCCAAGGACTGGATGTGCTTTTACATCTCTCCCAAATACAAGATGTATTCCAAAAACACAAGGAGAAGTTAATTCTGCAGAGAAATACATTTTCATGCTGCCAAAAATAACTGGTTTGTGTTCCTATTCACACAGAATAGAAACAGAGGAGGAGTGAAGGTGGTGGTTTGGACAGCCACTGCTTGCACTAAAAACAAAGCAGTTTCTAGTGTATCAGACACAGCACAGGGAAATATGAGGAAGACTTCAAACCAGGGACTGGAAGAACAGGCTTGAGGAGAAATCCTGGGCTAGGAATCAAGGGATTCTGTTCTGATGGTCTGGACAAATGATGTCCTGATTTTCACTTCTACACAGGATGAGAAAGGTGAGGCAAAGGCTCAGACCCTGCAAACAAAGGGGTCTCAGTGTTCAAGAGTTTATTCTAAGTCCAAATGAGTCACCTGATCTCAGTAACATCAGACTTGTCAAGCTTCTGAAGCTCCAGTTTGGCAGCATCTAAAATAGGCATGACTTCAGCCAAAGCTGTCTCAGCGTCCGTCTTCTCCCTAGCGATAACCTTATTCTGTTCCTCTATCTCTGCAGCTTTCTCTTCAGCCAGTTTTTTCTTCTCTTCAGCTAGGAATTGTAAAGGCAGGATCATAAATGGAATATTCAGACTTGTATTCCAAACGTACACTAATCAGGATTTGCTCTTCACTGAAAATTAGAAATTACCATCAGTTTAGTACCTTCTTGTTGCTAGCTTGCCACTGTTTAGTTTCATCACCAGATTAGGAACTCTGTTAGTGTTCCACACAACAACATACATAATCCCTGTTCCTCCCACACCTCCCTTTGTTTTATCCCTAATAATGGTTTTCTGAATCAGGAGGTTCCTTTCTTGCTAATGCTTCTTTCTCACATTATGCCCTGTACTTTAGAAAGAGATGAAAGGGCAGGCAAACATAGTATTGAGTGGTATAAAGTCTTCTAGGTCAAACATACAGGAAAGATGGCAATCTGGGCAAGAAAAGAGAGCTACACCTCTAGCTTGACACTGGATCAGCACAGATTGAACAAGAGAGTTCTCTCTAGAAGCAACTGGAGCTCTTAGAGAGTCTTCCAATCCAACCCAAACTCTGTGAACCTTGGTTAGCACATGAGACATGTCAGGAGTTGTAAACTACCTACCCACTTCTGTGTTTGTTGAGATCTCTTGTAACAAAGCCTCACAAGCAGATGATTTTTCCTCCAGCACAATCCTTTGCTCAGCAAGTTTCTTGTTCAACTCAACCAGCTGTATACTGGCTTCCTTCAGCTTATCTAAGCCCCCTTCCAGCCGTTTGCATTGTGCTAGGCAGAAATTAAAACAAGAGAAAAGTTAGCAATGCATTGATTGTGCACTATGTATCAGGCAGCCTCACAGAAGGTAAATATGATTGGAGGTGCACTTTAGCAGCAAGGCAGCCTTAGTTACCAAAGGAACATAAGATTTTTTTCTTTCCTAAGCCTCCCTAAGCTGCCACACACTGGTCCCATGCCACAACTTTTTTTTCATATTACACTATTTAAGTTTCATCCTCTTCACGTATTTCAGTGCCCACTGAAGTATGAATAAGAACTGCTTCTTGAGGAAGAATACCAAACCTGGAGTTAGGCTGAGCTGGTATTAGATTTCATCAGACTTCTCTAACAGAGGAGCATCTGGGTATGGAGATTCTGGCTCAGGTACACATACAAAAGCACCTGAGGACAGCCTGTGGTTTTTCATGAATATTCACATTGTAGTCACCATCTTGGTCCTATATCAAGACCAGATGCCAGCCACTGCATTTGAGATAGTGCTGATAAAATTACTTTTGCATAATCTGGGTAATAGGTGGGATTCTCACCCCATTTTTTTCTCTTTACAATATTTAAATCGAGTATTAACAAGTAGAAAACATCTACACAGCCTTACCTAAAATGAACTCATTTTTCTCATTCAGCAATTTGGAGTAAGTATGGATAAAATCAAGGTAATTCTTTGGTGTGACATGGTTGCTACGCCTCAGTTTCTGCAGAAACATCTTGCTGAAATCCCCTACAGATTCATGCACCATGACCATGTGCTCAATCACTGACATGGAGATCTCTGAGGGTATGCGTGTGTTTTTTCCTAAAGTTGGGCAAAAGAAATAGAAAACATCAAAAGTTTGGGTTGTTTGTGGGGTTTTTTAAGAGTATGATCATCACTCTTACATAAATCTAAGCCAGGCTTGGGAAAAAAGCAAGAGCCAGAGGAGAACCTGGACCACCTGGTAGCAGACCACATTGTCTGCACAGCTAAGAATTTGAATTTTAGCAATTCTTTACATCTATTTGAGTAGAAAACTTCCATCCAAACCCATTTTTTGACTGGGATTTTAAATGATCCATTTAGATTCAGGGTAGCAAGCAAAACAGGAAAGCAAATTACAAAAATCTGCAACTGCTAAGTAAAGAATATATTTCATAGGCTATCCTAATGGGTTAAAAATCTGACATTTTACATACCAACAAAGGATTGTGCAACTGCATGCAAGGCTTGGCGGGGCCAGGGCAAGAACCAGTCAATACCAGTATTGTTGACAAGACCTTAAAATAAAAGGATAAGGTTATTTAACCAATTCATGTGTGAAACAAGACCCTAATTTGCCAGGTAGTCCCATGCTTCACTTTATTTGTATCATGAATCTGCAGGATGTGTCTCATTTGACTCCTGATTAGCAACAAAATTTACCCTGCATCTTCTATTTGGTTATCAACCAATTTTGCCCCTGTGTCCTGCTAACCCATTGTGCCTTCCTTTAGGCTCTGCCATTCTACAGGATGCAGCCAAGTGCTGCAACAAGGTATTGTAATGCCTGGTTTAAGATTCTCACCCATTCCCATCTTTTACTCTATCTTCAGTCTCCCAAGACTCCTTTGAGCCACCTGCTGAAGTGCAGCATCCACCAGGCTCAGGTGTTTCTACTCTCAGTGGATGTCCCTTTTTTGATTTTGCATACAAAAAAGTTTCCCCTCACCACCATCTTGGTTTCATAACAATATAATAACACACATTCTTCTGTAAACTACCGAAGAGAGGCTGCAGACATGGACCATGTATTTCCAGTTCAGTGAGGACAACCAATTGATTTCCAGCTGTTCATCTGGAAAATTATCTAATCTGGTAAATGCTAATCAATGATACTCACTGATATGTGGTAATTAACTGGAAAAAAAAATCATGCACTGTGAATCCTTAATCATGAAAGCTGCTCTGCTTAGCTTTATGTGCCTGACGTCTCTGAATGTCCACTGGAGACTTTGTCTTGCTTGCAAAATTGCATTTCCCAGGGAAGGGACTAAGCAGTGTGCACAAAGATACCTGGGAAGTTTCTGCACCACATTCTCAGACTGTCCCCAACTGGGGACATTCCCAAGACAATGTGAAGGTTGCTTGCACATTTGTTCACAAAATATTGCCAGACGCTCTCTTTAGCTGGGTGTATGCCAGCTTTAGCAGCTTCATCTCCAATCTGACTTAGTATGGCGTCTTTTTCATCATCTGGAAAAAGGGCTGGCACCATTCCTGTAACATAAGGACAGAAGAATGCTAGTGGAACAACCAGTAAGAGAAAACCATATGGCTGGGGACGGGGCAGATGAGAAACCAGTGTCACAGATTTTAAACCTAGCTCTGCAAAAATTATTCTGGATAGTTTTGAATGAAGCTATTAATCTGTCTGTACTTCTCCTCCCCCTGGTCCCATGGAAAACAAAGGCAGTACCTGGGATGATGGAAGGGGATTTAGAGGACTGATCAATTAATTCTTGCTTAGCATCAGCAACATACACAAAATGTCACAAGAACATAAAGTGCTTTTAACTCTGCTAAGAAAACCTTCATTGGTGTCTACAAACCATTAGTTCATATTTTCATCCTCTCAATCACGTGGCAAGTATTTCCTAAGTTACCTAATGACTGACATAAGCAGACCAGTAACAGGGAAAACTAGACCACGGAAAGGGATTTGACACATCTGTTTTCAAATGAGGCCATGTAGGAATTTCTGTGCCAGCTGCTGCTCATTTTCAGCTGCTGTGTGCACTAAAAAGTACTATTTTTTTTATATATGTGGTATAAACAGTTGCTGCAGTGGCTGCTATTCAAAAGCCAATGGGAAAAAAGGTGGGTTAGTGGTCAGATGCAGCTGAAGATAGATCTCAGTCTTGGAAGAAATTTGAGACTCCTGCAACATCATGATCAGCAGGGATTAACTCTATCACCTTCCCAGCCACACATAAACGACTGTAACAAGATGCCAAAAAGCCATTATTAAGGCCAAGATCATTCCAGGTAATACTGAAAGGTGTAATTGACTAAAGCAGCAGAGGACTCAGGGTGAAACAGTCACAGCTGGATCAAGGGTACATTTGAGGTTGTGAGGCACAAATAGATACTGATGGGGAGCAAATGAGGCTGCCTGTGCCACCTGAAGTTAACATGTTGTTGATGAGTTCCAGGAAACTCTCTTCTGCCACATGGGCATCCGTAAACAAGAAGACCATAGACTTGTTCTCAGTACCCAGCTTCTGGTACAATTTTTTCAGATCTTCTCGGAAATTATTCTCTCCATATCCTCGGCTCAAGATGATCTCAAATACCTGAGGATAAAAACATACACTGAGAAGGCAAGGATGGGCCCAAGACATGATGGTAACTCTGAATTCCAGTTATATTGGATCTAGAGGTTTGGTTTGGCCCCTATCATCAGTTAATGCATAAGTATCAAAACAAACATGCACTACGTTCTTTTTTAAAACTGCATTTGTACAACCCTGCCAGACCAAGGTTTCAGAACTGCTTTGTGTTCATCCTCCTTTTTTTTAATTCCTTTCCCAGCTTCTGAGAGACACTGAAAGTACCTCTGAGAGAGGAACATTTACTATTCAGAACATGTCCAGAGAAGGGCAGCGAAGCTGGTGAGGGGCCTGGAGCACAAATCCTATGAGGAGAGGTTGAGGGAGCTGGGCCTGTTTAGCCTGGAGAAGAGGAGGCTCAGGGGTGATCTTATTACTGTCTACAACTACCTGAAAGGGCATTGTAGCCAGGTGGGGGGTGGCCTCTTCTCCCAGGTAACCAGCAATAGAACAAGGGGACACAGTCTCAAGTTGTGCCAGGGTAGGTATAGGCTGGATTTTAGGAAGAAGTTCTTCACAGAGAGAGTGATTTCCCATTGGAATGGGCTGCCCAGGGAGGTGGTGGAGGCACTGTCCCTGGGGGTCTTCAAGAAAAGACTGGATGAGGCACTTAGTGCCATGGTCTGGTTGATTGGATAGGGCTGGGTGCTAGGTTGGACTGGATGATCTTGGAGGTCTCTTCCAACCTGGTTGATTCTATGATTCTATGATTCTATATTATAGTATCAATCAGGAGGTTCCTCAGGCAGCATTGGGTGCTGCTGTAATACAGGTAACAAAAGCAGTAGGTAGGAACTGCTAGTTGTTCTCTGCCAAACCCACCACCAGTGCCAAAATTCACATTCAGGCACTGAATGCTTCCTGCCCCCATCATCCAGTCACCATCTTAGATCTCACCTTGAATTTCAGTCACCTCACCCTGATTTTCTTTCCACAGGAAAGAGATGTCAACCTGATATTATCTTCTCTGACTGACCTCCCTCCCTGCCCACCAGTTTAATCCTGATCACAGCATTGCTTTCCTTGTCTTCTTTCACTGCAGACATGCAGGGTCACTAACCTCACAGCCAGCTGTATAGGCAGCCAGTCTCGTCAGGGACTGCTTCCCCGAGCCCCCTACTCCTATGAGCAGGGCATGTCCACGATCCATCCGTATGATGCGATGTACATGGATTAAGTGCTCCAAAGCATCATTAAAAAGAACCAGATTCATTTTTGTATGAAATTCATTATATTCCTCCAAAATCTCCTGCAGAGGAAGGTGGACAGAATGTTACTAGGCAGCCTTAGCAAACAATTAATAACATTAATAAAATAGCAACCCATTTAGCAGTATTATTCCTTTCTCCTTCCTCAGGGAAAATAAACTATTGGAAAACACTGCTGACTCTGTAGCTGACCCTCAGTTTTCATGGCTGCAGCCCCCAAATGGGAAACAGTGCACAGAAAATTGTGCACACACGGAAAGGAAACAGATTGCCCACAGTATGAGACAGGCTCCTGCCCATTCCTCAGGCACAGAGACAGAATGAGGCACAGTTCCAAGCTGATGCACAGTACCTGAAAGACAGCTTTTGCTGCATCATAGTCTTGGATATCCTCATAAACACGAGGTTCTCCTTCACTGAGTGCCGTTCTGAAATCTCCAAAAAGAATAGGATCCCTCATGGCCTTTTCCAAGTCATCTTTGAAATTCTCTTCAATCAGGTTTTTTATATGACCTTGTACCTTCAACCATACAAAATGAGTCAGGCAACAAAATAAAGCAGATGATTCTGAAGGGTGATAATGCAGATTCTTGCTCAAATACTGACTGATTTTGAGAGAATGCTTATATCACTAAAAGATCCAAAGACAAACCCTCCTGTTGTGTTCTGTGTATGACCTAAAATGATCTAAGAGGCAGTTCAAGATCATACTAGCCAAAGGACTGCAGAAGTTTAAAACAGAAAAGGAGAAGCCTGCTAAAAAAAATCTTCTCATATATTGGTGTAAATATCATGTTAATAAACCTTCCTTCTCCGCAAGCATTGGTGTTTTGTGACCAAGATTTCTCCCAAATCTTGGTCATCTGAATGTACAAATACAGAAAAACTGTGAAGTAATTATTCTGAGTTCACAGAATCATAGAACCATAGAATCATAGAACAGCTTAGAGATCATCTAATCCAACCTCTCATGCCTCTCAACTAGACCAGGTTACTCAAGGCCCCATCAAGCCTGGCCTTGAACATCTCTGGGGGACATCTACAGCCTCTCTGGACAATCCATTCCAGAGTCTTGCCACATTAGCATAGAAGAATTTCTTCCTAATATCCAATCTAAACCTGGTCTCCTTCAATTTAAATCATTTTCCCTTTATCCTATCAGTGTCCCTCTCCAGCCTTCCTGATACCGGAAGTCCTCTCAGAGTTTTCTCTTCCCCAGGCTTGTTCCAGAGTTGTGAAAATTTGAGCTGGAAATGTATCTTTGTATGTTAAAGGAGAAAGTTTTAAGCATAAAAATCTGAGGTCATCTTAATCGAGCTCTTCTCATCTCAGCAAGCTGCATATATGCAAGTAAATTTTACTCCATTTCCTCCCCTAATTCTCAAGATATGAAACTGGCATCACTCTCTAAGATTTGGAATATTTTCCAGTTTGCATTAACAGCAAAAATCTGATCCCTTGTTTAAGGACTCTACTTTTGCCCTTCTTTTTACTACTTGATTGTGCAGTCACATTCTAATACAATCTGTCTTAAAGGAAAATACTGACATGAAGATGATTCCTCAGTTTCCCCTGCACAGGTCTCCCACTTTGTCACCCATGCCACTGCTAACCCATTTTCTTGAGCTGGCAAACCCAGTGGCACTCTCCACTCCTCCAGCAGATCTACACACTTAATCTGCCAGTCACTTCAGAAAACTCCATAAGCCATGATTTAAATTAATGGAGGAACAGAATGCTTAGGCAAGTCTGCAACCTTGACTGCAAGATCCAAGTGCAACAGTTGGCAATGTTGCTGTTGTATATTAGTTGCCATAGCAATATTCAGTGACTACTGAAAAATGAAAGAAATTACTCACCAATGCTTTGTCTGCTTCATTAATCAGCCTGTCATGGAAAACCCTCAGGCACTCATTTCTCCAAACTCTCACCATCTGGGTCACTGTTTGAAACCTACATAAAAATTGAAAGATCAGACTGCACCAAATGACCTGATATGATTCCTAAAGCTATATGATTGATAGTACTGACCAAAGCCTGGACTGACTTCTATTTTACTCTTTTTGGTTTAGTTCTTTTCATAAGGGTAAACAATTAATTGGCTTGCATTGTAACCTCTGGATACGTTATTTTAAAAGGACTATCACATCACTGTTTATTATCAAGAGTAATACCACAATGCAGGCTATTCCTGAACATTTTCTCATTGTGGTGATGGCTTAATGAGAAGTGACCACATGTGACTGATTTCATGGGCCAAATTACCTCATCTTCACCCAGATTCATCCAGTTTAAATGGATGTAGGACCATTGAAAGCAATTTTTCTATTCTTACCTCTCTGGAGATGTAAGAATGAGTCCATTATAGACCCTGGAAAGATCCCGCAGGTTAAAAATGTAGTGGAATTTGGAAGGAGTAGGGGGTAGGTCACGAACAACCATTTTGTATAGCTCCAAAGTACACCAAGTAATCTTGTCAGAGATGGCTGATACAGGCTCATTAAACATCTGCAAGCATGAGAAAGAAGAGTTTGCATGAGATTGCCTAGAGAGAACTCAATGCCATCGAATGTATTCAACTTTCCATCTTCTAACTCTGCGGCATATATTTCATATAACTGAGGGCAAGCACATTCAGAACTTCCTCTGTAGGATGAACATTCTGCAGTTAAGTGTTTTGGGCAAGGCCAGCTTCACTCCCAAACTTGCACAGTGCTGAAGATAACATCAGACTCCATGACTGGAATTCCCACAGCTCTTCCACAGCAGAAAAAATAAACTATTTTTTTCTTACATAATGTTGCAGGTTACCTGCTAGTAACACAGCATACTGCATATTATGAAATGTTTCACTGCCGTTCAGGAAAGGGTTGGATGACCTTTTTGTATTTGGTTACAGGAACCATAATCAAATCATTCACAGATTTCAACCTGTGAAAAGCACCAGGTTCATAAATTATCTGCTGACTTGAATCTTTACATATCACTCAAGCATTTATCAAAACAGTGTAAACCCATCCCTTGAGAAAGTGGAGAAAGGTTTGCATGAGGTTCTAACAGAAGACTTCAGATCTTGTGATAAGAGAAATAAATGTCTATTTAAAAATTTGAAACATGCTGAGCAACCCTTTAAAAACAGTGAAATTACCGCAGTGTGGCCTTTCAGGATGGAAGTATAGATCAAATTCAATGACTGCTCAGAAGGGAAAGGTATGTTAAAAACACTGAAGAGTGAGATGAATCGAGGGTCAACTGCATTCCGACCTCCTCCAGCTTTGCCCATGGCAGCAATAAACCCCAGGTCGCGAAGAGATTTACAGTTCATCTCTTTACCACGGTCATACAAGAAGCCTTTTTCTAGCAGCAGCTTCAACAGTGCAATGGGTTGTTGTGTGCCGTACTCATCAACCTTTGTAATACAAAAGAGCCAAGATATTTACACCACAGTCCATCAGCATTCTAGTTACTGCTATAAATGTGGAAATATTGTGCTTCTTGCTCAGGAGAACTTACAAGGACTAAAGTGACACTTTGTAAAGCTCTAGCTCTGAATGGACATTCCTTTCAATATCTCTTATGGGCAAAGTTCTCTTCCCAAGACTGACTAAATGCACATACTTTTTTGCCCTCTTTGTAAAGAGAAAAGGATGGTTTCTACAATACACAAACTGAGGCAATATTAGGTCACAGATTTTAATGGCACAGAGAAACGACCCAACATCATCTCTTTTATAGGACAAATACTGTATCAGAAACACTTCGTACTGCATGCAAGTCCAATTCTTCTGAAAATGCTAAGCTAAAATCCAGTCATGTACTGGAGAGATTCATTGGATCTTTGTAAAAAGGGCCACTAGTGCCACCCCAAACATTTCTACGCCACCTTGAAACTGTTGGCAGCTTACCCTTGGCATATTCATGTCATCCATGAAAACAACAAGGCGTTTTCCCATTGGAGGGCCGTAGGTATCTTTAGTTCGTTTCTCTACATTTGTCTCCAGGTTTCTCTGAATGTCCATGGATGTTGTACGAGAAGAGAAGTTAATTACTAGCAGCAGCTGCAAAGAGGAGGAAATGGATAAGAATGGATTTTTATCTGTTTTTTAACTAAAGCATTCAAAAAATGCACTTTGCATTAGGCTGTCAAACATAAAGGAAATGCTTCTCTGGTGCATTTATTCACAATGTAAATTTAAAACAAGGACAAAGAATGAAAATGCAGCTTTACAGACAAGTCAAAATGCCTCATACATACATTGAGGTCTTTGTCCAGGTTGTTTAGGAAGTTCTGTGTAGTTGCTGTTTTAGATGTACCAGATTCACCTACAAGAACAACTGGGTGTTTTACTTTTACCATCTGCTCTAGTAACCAAGTAGTGCGTGTTGTATCCACTGTAGGCACTGAAAAAGATCAAGAATGTGATCTCAGGTTAAATTAAAATGCAGCACAGCTGGGAGACCGATATTTATAACATAAACTCTCAAGGTATTAACATGCAGTTGCACAAAGATGTCATCTGAAATATCAACTCACTAACAATGCTGAAAGAACATTTTCATTGCTCAACCATCCTTTTTCAGCTTTTATTGTTGGGATTTTTTTCTTATAGATACCATTTTTAAGCGGTCATCTTCCATATAAGAGGGTCATGAACTGGTTAGGCTCCATTTAATCCCTATTTCAAGGGCATAATCAGGATTTATTTGGATTATAAGCATTTTCCCAGAACTCAACAGAAATTAAATGTTTCTCTGTGAATAGCCTGCCATTAGGAGCAAATGCAGAGATCACATAAAGATCTCTCCTGTCAGTGAAGTTAACCTGTGCTTGCTGACGTATTACTGTAACCAGCCTTAATTTGTCCTTAACCATGAAAAGGACCAGACACCATTATATAGTGCTTGAAGTAACAACCAATAACAGTCTTAAGAACATAATTTTTATCTACTAAGTAGCTGAACCAAAGTGCTAACAGTTTTCCTAGATTTTCTGGCAGAGTAGTTTGTGAATCTTCTGCTATTCTGGCTTGTAAAAGGCACTGTTAGCTCAAATAAGCCTTATTCACTGAAGCAAGCTTTTCATCCTTTCCCCATTTCTTTATTACAGAGTGCTGTAATTCAGCTCTACTCCTGCTAAATGACAATGAGAAGAACATTAAAGAAATTGATTTGTGCCATCACAAGAAACTGAACCTGTGCAGATGACCTTTAGTACAAAAAAAGATTGTCTCATGCTAGGTGCCATGCACTCAGTGGTGGCACATTAAAAATTAAAGCCATATCATTACTGTATTTTCTCTCACACTCACCTAGAATGTCAAGAAATTTCACTTGAGGTTTATGAATGTATCCAGGAACAAGTTTCATCCAAGGCACCCACTTCTTTTGAAATCCATCAAAATGAAAGTCATACAAAGTTGGCAGCTGACCTGCAAATCATTAAGCAATGGGAGGTTTTCTACGACACTGAAATATTTCAGAAGAAAATAATCTAAGCTGAAAGATTCTGGACCAAGCTGTGAAACACTGTGTTCTGTTGACTTGTCATTTAACCCAGTAAGATGTGCACCAAAATTCTCTCAGTCTCTTAAGCACCTTCTACTGGCTCTCCCTTCATGATTTATTTTTCCTTTCACTGTTATCTCTTCAGCTTGGCATAGATAAGCTTTGTTCTGTGAGGGTAGACCAGTCATCCAGCATCAGTACCTCTACATGGTTTTCAGTGATAGTCCTTCAGAGAGCACATTGTGCTGCCAAGATATCAAGCTGGAAGGAAGAACAATGTTCTGCCTTCATGGAAACTAACACTTTTCTAATGTAACCAATGCCATTCAAAGTAAACTATGACAAGATCCTACCTGGCAGCTCCCCTGGCTTAGCCAGGACATTGTCATCACGAACAACAGACATGCAGGAAATACGTTTAACATGTTCATCAAATTTAATCCTCCCAGCATCCAGCAGGGCAGCACCTAAGGAGGAATACAAAGCTTCCAAGAAAAAACATTCCAAGACGTCAGGACAATCAGGCTGAACAATCAGAGCTTCCAGCATCACAGTCAACTGCACCACCTGTTGCAGAACAAAACAAAGTCATGAACAGAATTGCCATGAAAACATTTAATGTTTCAGCTTTTTAAGTGTCTGTTGAGCTTTTCTCCTCAAAGATATAGCTACTGGCACAGTAAAAGAGCACTGTTAGGACTGATTGTTTCCTTTGATTCTTGATGCTCTTCCCTAACAAGCTGACATTTCAGCACAGCTACTCCTGTGCTTTATTTGGGAGGATTTTACTCTCTCCATTATTCCATTCTTTTTTTTAGATAAAACTTTTTCAACCTTTATTCTCTGTTCCTTACCATATTTAAATCTGTTTGAGGAATGATGGTCTTCAGCCTTTCTCCATGGCTGCCATCTGCAATTCCCTCTACAATCATATCAATAAGGGAGGGCACATATTTTTCAAAGAGATGATTCAATTCAGTTTTCTCTTGCTGAGGAACAAAAAGGACAATAATTCATCTCACAGAAACCTGGAAAGCCAATTTTTGACAGCAGTCATCAAGTGCTAGCAACTAAGTTGTCTTACTTCTGCTCCCTGCGGACTGGAGTTTTTAATCTAAATGTAAGAAATAAAGATCCAAGCAATCTCACAGTTAGCTCTGGAGATTAGGTAAACTGATTTCTTAGTTCTTCAGTTCTCAGAAACAGCCAAAGTTAGAAAAACTGAGAACTCTCTTTAGACTTCTGCTGCAGGCCTAGAGATTAGAATTGCTGTCATAAATTGAGACTGCTTTTACAAAGCTGGAGGAGTTCTACAGCTGTCTAGAGTTCAGCATTTAATACAGATATTCTATGAACAAGTGCTGAAATTTCCACCTCATTTTCTCTTCCTTTGATCCACTTCTCCCAGCAGGGCTTATATTTCAGATTCTTAGGATCCACAAAGACCATTCCACAGCGGGATACTGTGGCAGGAGATGCATACTGCAAGTCACCAACCTATCAAATAAGCATACAAGATAATCATACACTTAAATAAATAACAGACCCAGTCACTGTTTTTCAGATTTTCAGACCCATCTGTACCTAACCCTTCTCAGATATTAAATTACAATTTAAGTCATTGCTTACCTCAAACAACAAAGCACAGTGAGACTGAAGTCTAATCCGCTCACCATTTGCCAGGGTCAATAACCTGTTGTCATCCATGACAGAATTCATGTTTTCAACCCAGAGAGCATCCACATCTCCATCAAACAGAATGTACCTGTGGATACAGGAGCCAGAGGGTACAGGCTAACCTCTGATTTTATTAACATGTTTAAAAATTGAAGTGTCAGCACAGGTGTTTTGAATCCTCCCATTAATTTCTGATAATTGCATAGTGTACATCCATCTGGCAGAGGCTGGAAACTCACAGAAGACAAAGACCCTTAGACATTTTCTGCTTATTTAGCTTTTTTTTCAATAATTCAGTAACAAATATATATATTTTTTGTAATGTTGATGTAAAACTCAGTATCTAAAAATCATCAGAATGATTTCTAGCTGCCTACCTTCGCTCTTTTTTGTCAGTAGGCCTATTGATATCCCGAAAAATGTTTGACAGGACTCCATCTGTCCAGTCTCGTGTGGTGGGGTCAAGGATCCCATACAGCTCAATCACACTCATAGCTTTAGGGTTCATTGTGTAAAGCTTGGTCAATAATCCCAGCCTAGAGATACAGCAAGAAAGGCAATGTTAAAATTATACAAAGCCATCTCATGTTATAACCCAAACAAATATTATGGTCAGCTATTGATTTTTCATGACTGCATAGGGCTGAATAAAGCAGCCTGTGTCATTTTACAACCTGATTTCCATGTATCAAACTCCATACTCACTTGTTTTGGGCCTGGCACAAAGCATTAATGACAACCGACTTGCCACCTCCAGTAGGTCCAACTACCATTGTGGTGTGTCGAGTTAGCATGGTCTCATACATCTGAACTACTTTATCCACCTGAAAAGTAAATATTAATTCAATCGACTTCTGTCTGTAGTTCTGCTGGGAAAAAAACTAAACTAAGCTTTCCTGGAGCCACTCCTGAGTGCAGCAAAGCCTATCCAGCCTAACGTTTATAAGAAATATTCAAGCTAAAAACATTTTTTTATACCTGGACTGGTAAAACAATATAACCCCCTTCTTCCAGCACTTGTTCTACAGCATCATTAAAGTTAGGATAGCGGACTCGAGGGCAATCCAGGCCAGGAAACAGGTCAGAAATTAGGCCAAGGAAGAGAGGTACATCTTCAAACACAAATTTAGGAAGATTCATATCTCGTAGAGCTCTCATCAGTACAACTTCCTAGACAAAACATAACAGAATCTTTACCAAACAGCTAACCAATTACCTAATACGTAGTAACTTCAAACACTCTAGGAACTACTGTCTGATTGTTTAGTACAGCTTTGAGAATGTTTTCTTGGCATCAGCCAGTAGCGGAAACAAAGGTTATTTTATAACACCTAAGCATGCCAGTAGCTAAGTATGATACACTGCCTTTTTCTACCATATTAACCGAACACCAAATGGCTGGAGTGGCCCACACCACAGCTTCTCTGACCTGATGTTAAAATAACCAACTGTTTAATGAATATATCCAGGTTCTGTAGTCCCCCTGAGAACATCACTTAGACCTTAGCTTCCTGCCAAACTGCAATGTGCATTTGTACATAACCTTGTATGAGAATTTCTTTCAGCTGTGTCCAAGTCTTTAAGAAAAAAAATGAAAGATAATTTCCCTAAGCAACTGGGTATCAGAACTGTACACAGAGAAATAAAAACAAGGTGTAAAAGAAAGCTATAGAAAGCAATGCACTACTGAAAAACTTTCATTTACAAGTTTAGGAGATGAGCTACACAAGTAACAATTGCACAACTGGAGCACTCACAAGCCTCATTTTCTACAGATTTCCCTACTTTGACTTGAGTTCTGGTGGTGACTTGCTGGAAGAGTGCATAATGCAACTGAATGAGAATAAGTGAGATAGGACAAGTAACACCAATGCGCCTACTTCCAACACAGACAAGCTACATTGGATGTGTAAACACATCTTCTTCCTAATTAAAAAGATGTAACAAAATAACAAATCTACCTCAGTGAGGTCTGGTGATCCCCTTTTCAGTTCTCCAGCCATCACCAAAACTGACTTAAGGGCTCGCAGTCCAAAATCATAATGATGTTGCTTAGAAAGCTGTTCCTTTGCCAGCTTGTATAGCACTGTCATCTTTTTTGCAAGTACCTGTTTGAGATTTCAGGTCAGAGAAGCAGGAATGAGCAAGTCACAGCCAAACACTGGCCATGCATACATGGGTATGGGTAGCAATAAAATTTTCTTACCTTTGCTGTAAGGAACCCTTCAGAAAAGAGCATGATTTCACAGATTTGCTGAAGATCTGGTACAATAACAACCACAGGCCTGAACAAAGCTTTTACAGACTCAGGGAGCTCAGTCCGGCCAGCATAACCAGGATTCATTGTGATAAAAATGGCCATTCGGCTGTCAAGGGCAATTTCCTGTCCTTCAAACTAAAAGCATAACAAAATATTAGACCAATGTACATTTGGAATGCTCGAAAAGAAAGCCAGCAATACTGGAGCACCCACTGAGGACAACATGTTAAAATATTTAGCTTTAGACAGTCATTCAGATATATTCATCCCACTGTTTGTATCTTGCATATAAACATCAAAACATTTCACATTTCTCCATTACATTTTCTGTCTGAGGGTTCTGAATTCCAATAAACATCAGTAAACAAAGCCTTACGATCCACAGTAAGTCGCTCTTCTCCCTAATTACTGCTACATTATCTCATTTATTTGCTATTATCCTGTTTAGCTTATTTTTATCTCCCTTCATAAAGGAACAACCTAGCAAATCAGCAAGGATCTAACATCTCTGGAGACTGAAGTGCCCAGCACAAATTAATTACAGAAGAGGCAGCCTTTTGATCTAATGAAGGGTTTGGCCCTGACAGGCCTCAAAAACAAGATCAGCTTTCACAATTACTCTTCATTTTTAATATTTACCTGAAATCTTTTCAAATGATTCATTAAAGCTTTTCGAATAGTCTGAATCTGAGAAGAAATGACTGAAAGCACAGAAGCATCGATACGATTGAACTCATCAAAGCATCCCCATGCTCCACACTGGGCGAGACCAGACAGAATTTTACCAACTGCCTAATAAGAACAACAAGAAAAACAGCTCAGCAATGAATATATAAAATGTTCAGTGTCAGCAAATTTTGGAGTGTGCTAAAACTCTTAGTGACTGGGTAAAACCTCTGGATATTTACATGTGCAGGAGTGAGCAATCTGTCATGAGGCCTTGCAATAATTCTTTTCAAAGTGCAGATTGCCTGTGATGAGCTTGAACATATCATCTAGTCATTGCTCCCCCACTTGAAAGCACCTGAAATTCCTTCAGGAGTCTATTCTAAATAGACATTTTTACTACATTTCCTTATTAATCAGCATGGTATCTCTATGGGAGGCAGAAGTTCAGAATATGTCCTTTATCCTGGACACTGAAAAAGCGCAGTAATTGGTACTTTATGAGGCAACACCATATTTAACTCTTACTTTGAAGTCCATGCCTTCTCCACAGTTTGTCACTACACAGAGCAAGCCCAGGGCTTTGGCCAGATCCTTAGTTGTTTCTGTTTTCCCCGTGCCTGCTGGCCCTGCTGGTGCTCCTCCCAGAAACATTGATAGAGCCTTTGGAGACAGACCAAAAAGCAAAACAAATCTTGGGTTACACAGGTTGGCAGCAAAATTACAAATGAACCTTCAGGCACAAAAAGCCTTAAACTGTATCTGTGTATGCATTCTACATTATCTTTGAGGCAAACAAGTTAGAAGGATATCACAACTGATCAAACACATTAGCCTTTACATTAGCATCTCAGAGACAACAGGAAGTGGCAATCCAATAATTATGTGATTGCCCCAAAGTGTGTTTTAAAGGGGTTTGTCAATAAAAATCTCCTTGAGCATACTTGCGTGAGGGTGAGATAAATGCGGTCAGTGAGCGGGGTGATCACCAGCCGCCCGTTCAGCCCCATGTACTCATAGCCATAGGCGAAGGTGCCGGTGCACTGCCTCACGCTCAGGTCATCGGGTTCCCGCACCCAGTAGAAACGCAGCTGGCTCTCCCACTCAAACTCCTGAGCCTGCAGAATGCTGCATGAGAGAGACTTGCTCACATGAGGGAAAAACATGGAAATGTACTCTCTGCATCAGGTATTTTTCAGTAGGTTGTGGGGAGTGGTTACCTGTCTCTTACAAATCTATCTACAATGTCTCTGGCATGAACATCAATAATGAGAACAGTGTTGTACTTTTTCCTGTCATTTTTGCTCAGAGGCATTGCAATGCGGGTCACCAGGTCATCAATCTGCTTGTGCATTTTTTTAGCATAAAGTTTCATTGCCTGTTTTTCTCCCTTCTTCACTTTCCGAAAGACATCCTCGACCTGCCAAGTCCACCACACCTGGTTAGCAGCCAGCACCATCATGCCTTGGTAGAGTAACATCCAGTCAACTCTGTGGGAAATGCAGGAGGGAGTCTGAATTATTGTTTATTCTATGAAGAAAGGAGACAATGGCAAGGGCAAGGGCAAAGGCAAAATGAAAGGGAAAGGCAAAGGGAATGGCAAAGTGAAAGGGAAAGGCAAAGTGAATGGCAAAGCAAAAGGAAAGGCAAAGGTCAGTGAGAAAAACATACTGTGCACACACAGTAGAAACAGAAACTCATGAAGTGAGAAATTAGAAATGGTAGGTAACACATTTTTTTCTGGTCACTTAAATACTGCATATGCATGTATCCATATCTTTCTGCATAGAGAAACACAGGCTAAATTCTGCAAATAATGAAAATATCAAATCTTTATTTTTCTCCATTGCCCCAGGCTCACAAGAACATACAAGGTATTTGTGCTATGTCTGACAGTGAATGCTTCACCTGCTTCTGTCTTCGCAGTATCGAAAAATAGCTTCCTTGGTAAGGAGTCTGTTTGTGTGTCTCATTTCTTCTAGCACTGCTGTCATCCAATTCTCCACTCTGCCTTTGGCAGCTACAGCCCGTTGGAACTCCATCACCTCCCCCTCAGCTGAAATCATGGCTGTAACAATTTTCTCATCACCATCACCATCCTGAAACCTCAGGGAGGCTATGTTATCATACATCTGAAATGCACCAACAAAGAAACACAAGGGCATTTTAGAAATGAAGCTTCTAAGATACAAAGAGTATCTAGCTACTGTTTAGGATTAGCTAGTATCTAGCTAGCATCTAGCTACTGAAAGGACATTTCCATGGACTCTATAGAGAAATGGATGCGAGTCTATTCAACCAAATACAAATGCTGATAAATAGCTCAGCAGCCCAACTGCAGAGTAAACAGGCAGATGATTTGGACCAAATGACATTGGCCTTTTTTCTTTTTCTTTTCCCCAGAAAATAAAGATCTATCAGAAGATACAAGAAGGTTCTTTAATGATTGATCATCCTGGTGTACCTTGACCGTTCCTCTGACAACATTTCTCTACCTCAACTCCTACTGGCCAGTGAAGCCAAGAGAGATTATTCATCACATTTGATTGGGTAGTTCAGAATTTCTTCAAGATGCTTCCAAGATACTCTTTGTAAAATAAATACTAGCACATTCATAATAGTATGTATAGTACAGCCTAAAAGCACAAGACACTGTGGAATGCCAGATATTGTTACCTTGATCATGTGTTCTTGGACACAAAGTGGATTACTGCTGCCAAGGATACTGAGCAACTCTTCATCAGATATAAAGAAAAATCTTGGGAAAGCATTTCGTTTGGAATCCAAATAATCATTTAAGCTTTTCTGACATTTCTCCAGGACATCATTTATATGATGTAGGTCTGACAGACGATTTGGGGCTTCACAGCATTTTTTTATTGTTGGTTCTGTTACAGTTTCATCCATAATCTACACAGGAAAAAAAATCAGTTTAGGAAATACTGAAAAGCAATAGATTATACTGAATTATTTTTAACTAATGACAAAGCACATGGGCAGCACAAGCAGTATAGGTTCTTATAGAAGTGAATTAGAGTTTGAAATATGGTTTCCTGTTGCTGCAATGCTACATGAAAACATGAAGACAGCATGCTTGAAAAGCTGAGAGCACGGAGATAATGCTGTAAAACCAAGTGTAACAAGACAAGCCTGCATCCCAGGGCACACAAGCATAAACCCAGCTTTGCTCCTGTATACACTGGTACTTCAAGTGACGGACAAACAGCATTTCAAAGTCACAGTACAACCTCAGTTTGGCAGACAAGAAAGATAAAAGTGATCAACATTCATACTGGCAGTATGCGTTCAGCATGGGAACAGTGGCTTCATACCAGGAAGGCCTTTTTAGCATGGATATCGGTCCTCCAGCTACAGAAATAACTGTGTTTGTTATTATCATAGTAAAGTTTAAAAACCCTGTCTGATGAAAAGAAAAAGGGATTCTGCCTGCACAGTACTGCCAGTCAAGGATTTCTGAGTATGACAGATGTGCAGTAAAACACCACAATTTCTGGGTTCCCCAATGTCATACCCCATTCATTGTAACATACCATTGTCTGTGTTATAAACAGGACAGGAAAGTACAGCTAACTATGAAAATGGAAGCAAAATGCACTAAATAATTATGCTGAGCACAAGTCAAGACAGTTACTTGCCTTTTTGAACATTCTGTCTACACTGTCAAATATTTCGGCTTCCTCTGGAAGCTGTGATCTGATATCTCCACCAATAAAGATACTCTCCAGATACATCCATTTTCTCTGAACCACCACCCAGATCTAAGACACAAATGTTACCATCAGAGAAAAAAAATACTAGAGAAATATTTGATTATAAATAATAAATATTAATTATTTACTCCATCACTTTCCTCCCTACCTCAGTTACTTCACTGATCAATGACAGAGTTTTTTCCCAGCAGTGAACAGTTGAAATGAAAGGACCCACAAATCGGCTGCCCAGAACACTCTGAAGATTAACATTGTTGTCATCAAGAATCTCTAAAATTTCATCTACAGGTCCCAGAATAAAGCCTCGCTTCTCAGTGCCTTTGAAGTACATTTGTACAGTGAATTTCAGCTGTTCCCATGTTTCTGCTATTTCTTTCACACCCTGCATGTGAGGATATAAAGACACATATTGCAGTTGTTGAATACCCAAGAACTATAATCTTAGCATAAAATTACATCAATTAATTCAGAAAAAGTTTTGCAGAGATTTTCTAACTCTGGTTAGAAAAGAAAGGTCTTTATAAAAGAAGGGTCTATTTCAAACTATCACGATGAAAACGGAAAGGATCTTTGTCTAGACCCCTCTATCATAGACCAGACTTGCTTGTAATAACAGATAACCAATATGCTGCTGCCAAAGTCAAGACAGCCAGGACTGTGTGCCATGTGTTAGCTGATTAACAGAGCTATTCATCTTAGCTGCCATCAGCTACATCATGGCAGCTCCCTGAAGATTGGCTGTCATACCAACATAAAAATCACATCTATAACATAGACTGCTGTCATCTATGGTTTCAGTTTTATTATGATTTTCCACATTACCTTCTCAATGCTAAGTTCCTTAACAGCTTTTCCGACTATTTCACTGATAACATCTGAGTGTCTGTGAAGTTCCATAGCAAACATATTCTCCAAAGTGAATGTTTCTGTTGTCATTTCAAAACTTGTCCCTGTTCTCTCCATAAGGTCTTGCCAATGCCTGTTTTAAATTGACACATCAACAATTGTACCAACCATCACAGCACAGTAATAATGAAAACAACTGTAATTTCAGATGTAATCATGAAATCACATTTGGCACACTACTGTTTAAACAGGAACTAGTGTTTTGAACATATAAAATAACCCAGTCATCATAGTGACCTTGCATTACACAAGTTCATCAAGCAGGAAGCGAAGTGGCATGGCCCCAGTAACTGAAAGTAAAAGTTCAAACAAAAGAAATAATGTCTTGTATGTATAGAAAGTAGACTTAAATCAAAACAAACCTTTCTCGTAAGGCTTCATTTTTCAAATCAAGCAACAAAGGAATGGACTCTCGGAATGCCTTCATTTTTGTTTCCAAGTGAAAGGCCACTGGCATACTGCGTACTTGCTTAGGCAGCTTTCGAAGGGCTTTAAGAAATCCTTCAATTCCTTCCTGAAGAACCTGGACATTGAGGTTTATCCAGAGTGTGTGAGACCATTCCTTTTTAGCTGCCTGGGAACAAGGTCATCAAGAGGGAAAAAATCATATTTCCTTTTAGTTCTGAACAACAGTGAAAAAATCTTTCTACTACAGTAGAATCTAGAGAACACAGCCAGGGTGCAGAAGTAGTTGCATTAACATTTACAAACAGAGGAAAAGACAGGTTCATGTCCAAGAGAGATTCATAACCAAACACAACCAGTCATATAAGAAATAATCAAAAGGAAATATGGAGACTAAGAAAAGCATCCTTAAGAGCATATCTTAGAGGAAATTTTCATTTTGCAAAAAATAAAACTTATTAAAAATTAGTTAACATCTACTAAAGCCTGAAATACTCTTTGTCACCTGCACATACATGAGATCCAAAAGTAGTTCCACTCAGCAAAAGACTCATTTGGTAAAATGCCATCCAATAATTATTAGGGGAGAGAGAAGGTCTGTTCTTATCTCTATCTGATAAGAATATGTGTTTGGTACACTATGGAGGCACTGTTAGTTCTGGTGTAATATCATTAAAATCATTTCATGGTGATGGTCAATTTCAGGTCACAGTTTACTTCATGTAAAGGCTTATAACAGAGTTGATAGTAAATAGATGGCAATGCAGCCTTTTCTTCTCTCCACCCCCCTCTGCTATACCTGTGTGCACGTGTCTGTGTACAAACAGTGCAGCACTTACTCTTTGTAATTCATAGATTTCATAGATCTGCTTTAGACCTTTCATATCATTCTGTGCTTTCATTAAATCAGGGTACAGTGTAACTGGCAAGTCAAAAAGTTTCTCAACACTGCTGAGCTCCTGACGATTTTTTTCCAGTTTTTCCACTTCTTTTTCAAAAATGGCCATGAGTTCCAGTCCTGGGAAAGAAGAGGAAGTTTTCTAGATGAACAGTCCCAGGGATTATGGGAAATAAATATGACAGCATTTTCATACAGTCCGGAGAAGTTGTAGTTCTAAAAATGTCCCATTTGTGGTTGATCAGGTTGCATATTAATGAGGAAAGCACAACTGTATTGTTTTTAATGAAATTTGCAGAGTTGTCCAAAGACAAATATTTCAAAGTCATCACTTTATGCACATTTACCTTTGTCAAGATCTTCCCCGACAGAACCAGGTCCCTCAGTCATGAATTTACGGAAGAAGCCTTCTACCTCTTTGCTGTAGTCCTCAATTTGCTGCTGCGTAACCTGAAGAGAACAGCACTTAAATTGTTTTCTTTTCCTTTCCATTTTTTTCCAATATTAATTACAAATATTACCTTTGTGAATGTTCTTTTTATGCCTCCAAGGTTGTGATCAACTTCTGATGCTTCCAAGAAGAGAGCCTCCCACTTTTCCTTAATCTTGTCAGACATCTCTTGCTCTTCTTTAGCTACCTAAACCAAAATATGTAACATCTTTCAGGAGAAATAATTAGTCACAAAAAAGTGGGCAATACATGCTCAGCAGCAAAGTGATCTGAGTCAGATTTAAGCATATGTCCGTTTTAAAGTGGAGATCCTGTTCTGAGCAGGGGAGTTGGAATAGACAATTTTCAGACATTCCTTCTAGCCTCAACAATGCAGTGATTCTGTAAAGACTCTTCCAAGGAAAGCATTCATTCATTCACATGTGAGGCATTTGTGTCCCTGGCTCAAATCTAAGATGTTTTATGAGATGCACTTACTGGAACGTTGTACATTGCAAGAGTTCGGTATCTCTCCCAGATGTCCAAATACTTCAGTTCCACTTCAAAAGACATGCCTCTGATCTCTGCAATTGTGCCAAGGACAATTCTGAGATCTTCCAGGGAATCAGGAGGTCTCTTAAGACTCTGTGATAATCTCTGTAATAAGTAAAAATAGTTTCCAGATGCCACATTGACAAATCAATCAGGCAGAATCACAATGATGAGTCAAACACGAATTAAAAAAAAAACTATGCAGATTCATTTTCAGTCTTGGTGATAAAGAGAAACAAACTGAAACCACCTACCTGAATTTCCTTCTGAAGACTGAAAAGTTCCTCTCTTGCAGACTCATTAAGCACCTTTCCAAGTGAAATCACCCAGCCTCTGATATTCTCCTGCACTGTGCAGGCTAAAGGAGCCAGGTGAAGCCTGATAAATTGCTCATCTTTAATCAAGGGCTCTTGAGTCACATCCTGAGCTACTTTCTTATAGAGCTGAAACTCATCATCAAAGGTGACACAAGAAGGCTTCTCTGCAGCAAACCTCTCCATGATTACACATTTGTCCATTTTCCACAGCAGGTTGTATCTCTGCCACTGGTTCAAATACTTGTCAAGAGAAGTCAAGACTTTGTGGACATTCTGAATGATAAGACCAGCCTGTTCAATTATCAGAGGGCTACGGAAAACATCACTGTAAAAGTTGAAAATGAAAGCTTCATTCTCCTTGACAGGCCGGGGAGGGCATTCAATACATGTCCCATGCATCCATCGTACAAAATGCTAGAGTTTTCAAGAGACAGGGTTAAAAAATGGTTACTTGGGAAAGTTATTTCAGTCAATTCATTTCTGGAATCATAGAATTATTTAGGTCAGAAAAGAACTTTAAGATCAACCATTAGCCCAACACTGACAGGCCACCAGTAAACGATGTACCCCAGCAGCATTTCTACATGTCTTTCAAATTCCTCCAGGGATGGGGACTCCACCCTTTCCCTGGGCAGCCTGTGCCAGAGCTTGACAACCCTTTCAGAGAAGAAATTGATCATTATTTAGGAGACTATGTAGGAAGAGGTGTGAATGATTTCTCAAATCGGTTGTTTTTCTGACAGCAAGAAAAGAGAGTTAAATTTGAGAGTTAACTTCATCCTAACAAAACCTATCCATGCATTACTTAGTTTGCTTTTTAAACCACTGCTGAACAATAAATAGCACAGCACAGAAAGAGGTGTGAAATGAAAGACTGGATGCAGCAGTTGAGCCATACAGGAAATCTGAGCCCAGGAAGCACAACTGCCATAAATTTATTCTTTTCAGGTGACATCTGGGATCATTTCTCTGCCAGCACAGGGTAGGAATAGTGCCACAATGTTTGGCTAGAAAGCAGTTAGGTGTGAACATATTCATGTGGGGAAATATTGCCAGATGTTTGTCAGCAAGCTAGATTTATTTTTCTGTAAACCCACTGTCCTGGATGTGTCTGATGCCCTTCTCCCAACATTTTCTTGAGCTGTTTTTTCTGCTGCTTTTGAGGAGAGGAAGAATATAGAGAAGGCTACTCACATTCCTTATTCCACCAGCTTGTTCACAAACAGAAAACAACATCTGCAGTGCAATC
Source organism: Pogoniulus pusillus (assembly GCF_015220805.1). Taxonomy (NCBI): domain Eukaryota; kingdom Metazoa; phylum Chordata; class Aves; order Piciformes; family Lybiidae; genus Pogoniulus; species Pogoniulus pusillus. The sequence goes on from NC_087293.1 coordinate 9,185,114, forward strand.
TGAAAAGTATTTCCTTCTAACATATGCTTATTTACAGAACCAAGTCATGTCCCTACACTGGCAAAACTGCTGAGAAATAAGAAATAATTTTGCCTGGGTAAAAATCACATGAAGATTTATGATATTTTTTTCCTTTGTCATCAGTTTGTAAAATTAGGACAGTCTGTAAAATTAGAACAATGTACTGGATATTTTGATATTGACATAAAACAATATGAATCTTCTCTTTGACATTTATGCTTGCCCAAACTAAAGAAAGATCAATTCATTATAGTCACATGCAAACTCTGGCAACAAGTAAATCTTAATCAAAAATCACCTTAGTGATCTCTATACAGTCCAGGATACATTGTGCAGTCATCTCAGCAATCTCACTGGCATTAGGTTGCAATATTAGCTCAGGAGCAGATAAAATAGCTTCTATTTGGAACAGTGGCACATTTGCAAGAACAGCTGCATTAAAAGCCTGTAAATTCCTGGGAAAGAAAAAAATCTTGTCAAAGATTATAATATTCAAGTACAGCCCCCCACAGAAATGTCCAACAGAGACTAATTATCAGGTAAGTGCTTAGATCTATCTGAATTCAGTTACCACCAATTTCAGCTGGAAACACTGATGTGTATCAGAGTAAAACTGACCCACTAATGTTTATTTAATGTAAATACTGAACTACTTAGAAGAAGCTACTGGAAGGAATGAAGGGGGATATGCTGGTGCAAAAGGACCCTAAGGCTACGGTCAACTCCACTGCAAGACCAGAGTCAAGAAAACACAATTAAGTCCAGTGAGCATGGACCAGATTATATAGGCACAGATCATAAAGAATAGAGAGCTGAGAAGATTTCATAACCCCATAATCATATCTTCTGTACAATATAAGTTTTTATAATATCTTGCTACAGGAAGTTCTAAGACACAGATGCTGCAAACAGGTCAAGCGAAATCCAGCAAACTTCTATTCTTGTACTGTTATGCCCTGAATCACAGGGATGCATCTGGCCTTGAACACCAAGTTCTCAAAAATGTATTTTCTTTTAAAACAAAATATTGATTTTAAAAATAAACCAGAAATATGCAACTACCCACACTGCAAAAAAACATATCTTAACTTTCTCTTCTGTTAACAACATGCCAACATCCATTTTCTCAGAATTTGGGTTTCTCCTGTGCCTTGTTATCAGTTCTCCATTTTTCACAGGAAAACAAACAAACAAACAAAACAAACCCTTCAAAAATACAAATCTGTCTCCAACTACAAATCACTGAGGTATTCAAACAGAACATCATTACTAAGATCAAGTGTAGTATCTGTTCTTATCAGTTTAATATCTGAATCTATGATTCTACACATTCTGAAAACTTGACAATGAAAGACTGAATATCCATTAAAGCAAACAATTGACTTACTTCACAATTAACTGTGTCAACACCTGATAAATCCTTTTTTCCCAGTATGCATAATAGGAAGCTAATTTTGGAGATTTGCCACTATTCGTATTGGCAACTCGTCCTTCTACTTTTATTAGCAATTGTGAAATAGCAGAATAATTTCTAACCATCTGTGCCACATCTTTTGCTCTTTCACACTTAACATACTCGAAAAATTCTTTCGCTTCTGCAAAAGATACAAAAAAATAACATCACTAACTGAAAAAGACCTAAAAGATCTGCACAGTGGAATAATTAGCCAGGCTTTGTTTGTGAGCATGAAATTGATCTTGTGTAATGATAATACATACCTTGACTTGCTAATGCTCATTTATTCATAATTCAGCCTTCCGATTTTATATGGATTCAAGCACTTTATGGCAAGCATTATATGTGAAAGTAACCTTTTCGAGCTTACAAAGAGCTGGAAGAAATTTGATCTATATCTATTCAAGTGACAGGGTGATCTGGGAGACAATCGCCTCACTGCAATGTGAACCTGAGAAAACCTCTTCAGTTCAGACAGCCTTTAAGGGAGCTGACACTCCATGCAGATTGAAGCTCTAAGACCTACACTACCACATACAAGAAGGTTAAGGAAATCAAAGGAAAACTAGGGGGGAGGTATTGAAAAGCAAGGTAAACACAAGTCAAGTAATTTGTATACTCAAATGATTTGTATATACATCTTTATGCTTCTCATTGACACCATCAACTTTAGGGTACTGCTACACCATGAAATACTACTGCAACTAGTGTCAGTAACAGGGTTGATCTCAGTGACAGAAAGAGAGAAATAAAACATCACAGAGCTTGCAAACGAAAACATAAAGACTTACTAGGAAGTTCACCATTTTTTGGAAGTGGAAACTTAAAGAGATTTGCTGATTCAATAAAGTGAAGTTTGTTGCTTATGTCTTCAGCATTATGATGAATACGATGGACAAGTAATTCAAACTTCTTGACAGCTTCTGTGCTTCGCATGATAAAGTTACCAATACCTTGAAATAAATCACAACCATTTGTTTTTTTCTTTTAACAAATATTTCACCAATGCATCAAAACTGTCACAACCACATATGTTTTATCTATGAGAATAAAATTATACTCTGTAAAATAACAGATGATTTGTCACTTAAACCTTCATTTAGCTTTCTTACAGCCATTACCTAAGAGTCCCTCTCCATGTCCACTCAGTGTTTTAAATGGAATTAAATTGTAAGTAAGATTCTCCTGGATCAGAGTCTGTCTAGCTTGTTCTTCTGACTCTGCTCATGGCAACAAGATGTAACATTTAATAAAGTGCAGATTTGAAGAATTTTTTTAACAGGAAATCAGCATCTAAGGCCATCTGAAACTAGTAGGTCCATTACCTAAGCAGTTCCAGTTGAGTCGTTTGTGCCCTGATTTGAACACTGTCCAGAGTTCTTGAATATGATCATCAAGAAGTTTGGTTTCTGCTTCATTCAATGTTTCCAATAACTTGTGATAGCGATCCAGCATGATTTTCAATCTGTTTATATATCTAAGGAGTGTGAGAAACAGAACAAAAACAAAATATAAAAAATATGATTTTCTGGAACTACAGCTCTGAACTCAGATCAAAGACCACATAACTTCCATTATTCCACTCAGACTTCCAGGTAAACCAAGATTTGCTTTCATTTCACACGGCTCCAACAGCAGCTGGACAAACCTCATGTCCCAGCTCAGAAAATGTTTTCCAGACAGCCTCAGTTTGAAGCACATCAGTGACCTCAATAGGTGAACTCCAAAATCTAGTTAGGCCTCTTATCAGCATAGCTGTGTGCTAAATGTCTGTCATAAACTGGGCAAAAGCAACTTACCCAAAGCTGCTAAAGAAGAAAGCAGCAGTGATTTAAAATGTGATCTGAAATCTAAATGGCACTAACAATTCATTGCAAAAGAAATTACTTCCCTTGTTTTTTCTCAGATTTGATGAGCTGTTAATTTGTCTGACATAGTCCTAAAGGAGAGAAGATGTGGACAGTGCTAGAGAAAAGCTTACTAGTGCAATGTGGGCATTAATAATTTAACCCTACAAAAAAGTCACTAAGAGCTTTCATATTTCCAAAATATGATGGCTTGGGGTCCATTTCAGTTTAGAGTGAAATCATCTGAAACAATGACTTACATTTGTGAGCAGATACTGTTACAGTCTTACCTAAGATATCTCTTTTCCTGTAATGCCACATATATTGCCATTTCTGGCACTGGAAACCCTAGTTGTTCCATGTACTTCGTTTCAATAATAATCTCTTGGAGCATGGGAGGAAAATTCACTGTGAAGCGGACACTTTTCTTTGTGGTGACTGACTCTTCTGTTACAGAGCTCTACAACAAAAGAGCAGCAGGAAGGAGAGAACATCAAACCATTGCAACACAAGGAAGAGGTTACTGGGATACTTTTGATAAGGAAGCAAGTAAAAGTCAGAATGGTTGACATTTGGAGCTTCTGGAAATGCCATTAAAATTTGACAGCAGCCTCAGCAATATAGTTTGAGAGCTTACACACTTCTGTTTACATACTGCTGCACCCAGTTACAATAGAAATCCCAGGGCAAGTTCATAGTCAGACAAAAGAATTCTGTATGTTCTCTGCATGACCTCTGTCTAATTCAAGTCTCAAATTTTGTTGTAACATCTCAAAGATGTTGCACCAACCCCCTTAAAATTAATAGGCATTACAGCAGAGAACACTACATAGAGAAATGACATCTATTTTCCAGGTTGTTTTGCAGCTACATCATATAATGGGCCACAAATAATTTTGAGCTTAGAAACTTGAAAATTTGCCTTTCAAAAACTGTATTTAAAATAGTATTCTTAGAAAAATCTCACTGATCATTAGACGGGTGTGAGTTCTTCCCCACAGAGAAGAATGATAACACCATCATCCTGTATCTCACCTGCTCAGAGGTCTCTCGATTAACATGGGTTGCAGCCTCACAATAGACAACGTTTAGCAGAGTATTTTCCATCAACTGGGGGAGCATTTGTTCTGTCTCATCTCTCCACTGGTTGTATTTCTGATCCTCATACTCCTTCATTTTCTTGGCCACATTAAGATATATTTGTTTTACCTAGAAAAGATAATTCTGCATAATTAATTTCAAAGACTGTTAAATATTCAGCATAACCTCTCTTAATATAGTACCTCAGTACAGTTTCTATTTTCAGTAAATGAGAGGGCAAGTAATGCCTTGTAATTAATGAGGGTGATAGAGAATTCAGGCTCTTGAATTCTATCATTGATTCTGTCACTGTCTCTCTGGGAAACAGTGGGAAGATCCCACTCAGTTTTTCATGTCAAACATGACTTGCTGTGTGCAAAGACATTCTTTGAATTTCATCTCACATAAAAGCACTTTCACATCTTTAGAAAAAGGATCTGAAGAAAGTATCTCTTCCCTCATTAATGGAAAGAACCAACTTACTTCCTTCCCACGTTCACTAGCAAGCAGCTCCTCAACTTCTTGAAATCGAACAATAGTGTGTTCGATCCTACGGAAAAGGAACCGGGACCAGGATATTGCTCCAGCCACTGGAGGATGATTCTTCCACAAAGGTGGATCACTGAGTTTCTGAACAAAGATTTTATTAACATTTTCAACCTAGAAGAGAATAAGATATCACAAAGAATCACTTCTCCACTTGCTTCTTCATGGTCATTATGTAAGTTGATACACAGCACAAACCAAAGCTAATTTCAGCAGCAGAAAATACCACAACTTTTATTGTTTTTCTGTGTATCTTTTGTCTATATCAACTGCATTACAGGAACATCCTCCTTTCTGTAACTTGCAGAACTGCTACTGTGGCAGTGTTTTCTGCAAAACTGTGGTTTACTGTTAAACTCAATGTTCTCTGAAATATCAAGAAAAATGCAATTACATGGAAAGCTTTCCAATACACAGAAATTATTTTTGCTTTCATGGTTGATCTCTGACACATTTTGGTCATGTCATGAACTCACTGTCCATCACAAGAAAGCTGTAGCGTGTGAAAGATGTATTCTCTCTGGAGGGACCACTATTGAACTGCTCCTCACAAGACAAAGGAACAGCCACAAGATTTGTTGCATTCAGAGTCCATAAAAACATCTTTTGGTTCACACAGTGACACATGAACAGACAAGCACATTCATTTCAGCACATTAACCACACCACTTCTCTACTAGATTCCAAAAACTAGCAATTATCATTCTTTGTATAACTTTTCAGTCTTTCAGGTACTAAACTACTCCATACAGGTATTTAGACACAGCCACAGATACACCAAATAGCTTGGTGTACTACATAAAAAATTGCCTTCAGCAACCTGGTTTAGTAGGAGGTGTCCCTGCACATGGCAGGGGGTTGGAACTAGATGATCTTGAAGGACGTTTCAAATGCAAACCATTCTGTGATTCTAAATTCAATACCTCTTTACAGTATTGGTCCAAAGTATCATTGAACTTCGTCATCATCTGTTTATTAATGACTTCACGGGTGCGGATGTGTTGGAAGTTTAAAAGCATGTCAAATGCATCTTCTGCTGATCGAAGGGTCTTGAAAGATTCATCAATAAATTTCTTGGTTTTTTCTTCAATAACCTACACAAAGGAAGAAGACAAATTCTACTGCCTTTCACAGCCTTACCTTTTCTTTAAATGAAAATGATAATCTAGAAGGAGTCTGTATATAGCAAGTAACAGAGGGAGGTAATCACATTATATGGGACTTACTGAAACTCCTGCTCTAAATTCCTCCATAATTAATTTCCAGTCATGTGCACTTTTGACATCAAAAGGGTCAAAAGTCAAATTTTCTATAGGAATAGTTAGAGCATTTACTCCTCTCAGGAGGTCATTAACACGCTTTGAATTCCCTGTGACAACTTTCAGGTCCCGACCAAATGCATTGTAAAATTCTCCAATGATCTGTGAATTCAGATGAACACATCAAAAAACTTTAACAGGATTTTTCCGGTCATTTTAGACAGCTTTCTGAAAGTATTTTCTTTAAAAATAAGAACAGCTCAAAGAATGATCAATTCATGCTGTCATTTATTCTTTATAGCTTTCTATACAAAACACTAAGTACTAGATTTTCATTGAAAAAAAACCAACCCACAGTCTACAAGCCCAACACTTCAGTTGGTAAAACAGACAGTTTTTTACTCTTTGTTATTCCACTTTTCACCTACTCAGTTTTTGTATACACAGTCTATAGCATTTACCAGTGACGGACCACTAGTACTGCCGACTGCCCTGATTCAAATTAGCCTCTCCATTCTTGTTATCCTGTAACTCATTCATATATGGTCAGATTTATATTACAGTATGCTTAGATGGTTATTTTATCTAAAAGGCTATCATTAAGCTAGCAACCTATGAACTCTGTGGTACAGTTATTACAAGTCTGTATATGATAACAGCAGCGCAGACAGCCATCTCTCTCCTCAACCAGTACCCTGAGGAAAGGTCTTTTGTCTCAAGCATTAAGGGCGGCTTTGTGGGAAATAAAGGCATTGATAATGTCTTAAACACAAAACCACTCACGAAACTAAAAGCTGTAAACATTTCAACAACTACAATACAAAAGAATCTCCTCTACAGCATAAAACACCATTCACACGATTCCTCTCTTTATTGCCTGTATTACTACCTGCAAAATATTATACAGATCTTGACAGACTCCAGCCATATAATCTGTTTTTTCAAACAACCGTTTTCGGTCAAATTCCCAGTGTTGTTCTCTTCCTGATGCTTCAATCTGGGCACGAACAGCAAAATAACTCTTCTTCCATTGTTCAAGAGTGCTTTTGGCTTCTGCTATTTTCTTTTTTGCAGCAGGTTTATCTTCTCTATTAACCAAATCAAAACAGTCAAGATATTGTAGAGAGAAAGGATACTGATAGACAATTTTATCTCTACTGAATTAATACACTCTGGCTTAGCAGCTTCTCGCTATACAAAGCTTTGACAAAACATAACTCTGAGGCCCCAATTTTCAATGTGACTGATTTCTAAGGGAATTATTATTTCAGAACTGATGTTGATATTTATGGCACTATTTTGCTACTAAAATTTGATTTGGCTTATTGGTTACCCTCCACAAGCACCTATTTCTTCAGTGCTGATTCAATAGATGAAAATTACAAAATAAATTCATTTTCTTTTAATTGACTTTCCAATAAGTGATAGTAAAAACACTGAAATCTATTTGATGAAAGTGTTTTCTACTGCAGTTCAAGTAAAACAAGCAAACTTTTTAATAAATACAGCCTAATTAAAGATGAATCCAGGACTTACTTAAACAGTGTGTGTAAATCCACAGCTCTGTACACTCTTGCTGAAATTTCCCATGCAATTCGTTCCATGAGGGGTACCATCCACTCATCTTTGTTGTAATGCCACAAGATAGTCCATACAATTCTCAAGGTACTCATCAGTGCAGGAATTGTATCCAAGACAACATCAAATCCAGAGCCATATGTTAAATTCTATTAAATGGATCATAAAGATTGTGAATAAGATGTCATGAAAATAGATAGATGCACATTCTATGAACTAATAGTTATTCCAAAGATATCTGAGGTTATGAAACTCTGTGACACTATTCAACAATCCAGCCAAGGAAAACACCCTGGTGCCTAAGTAACACACGGTGAAGAATGTGCAAATCTGCATCTATTGCTCCAAATGCTTTTTAAGTCGTTCTCATTAATATTCTTTTTTCCCAATAAATGTATTCAAAGGCTGGTTTTGGCTCAGCTCTTTATTTGGATGTTTGGATGGCCTTCATTAAAACTTAACATTGAGACATCAGCTGTAATTAGTGAGAGAAGCTACATCAAAAACGGAGGAGAGAAATCTTTCTTTACCTCAGTTTAGCTATGCTGCTCTCCCACAGCTGTGATTTACAAACCAAACTGTTCACAGCTCTGGGTTCCTGCTTGTAAATGCTAGAACAATCGTAATTTAAACACTATTTTATTTATGCCTTTTAAATTTAAATCTAAATGACTTAAACTTTATTTCAGTATAAAGTATAACTTTATTTTGATAAAAAGCAAAAAACCAAACAAGAGGTGATTGTATCAACTGATAAAGCGAACTACAGCTAAACCTTGACCCAGGTTTCTTAAGAATACAGACCTTTAAATGATGTTCAAGAGCTGAAAGAAACATGACATTATGCAGAGCATCCCCATGACGTTTTCTGAGGTCACTTAAGGCTACCTCTAAATCTCCAAGCTGCACAGATTCAGCTTCCTGTAATATTTCCAAGACCTTTTGCACTTCTGGAAGCTTTGTTTGTTCGGTAAGAGCACTTAATGCATCATTTCTCTCACGCCAGCAGTCAAGTTCTGCTAGTGGACCATTACCCTACAAGTAATGTGGAATAAAATAAAAATGACAAATTACTTTTATGCAAAAATGAAAGCCTATAACCAGGACAATATTTCTTCTTTCTTTTCAACATGCTGTACACTGAGAAAAACCTGAGATAATTCAGCCATGCAAAAAACCCACACAGACAAAGATCCCTCTTTGAAATCAAGTTTTATACACACTGAAAGGAACTGGTTATGGGGACCATATCCCTGAGTTGGAGGTGGAGAGTTCATGCTTGCAAAAGCTTATGCACAACTTTGTAGACATGAAATCTCTCAGGAAGTTTAGTGGCATTAGTCATATGTGTGTTTGCAGAATCAGAACCCTGCAATTGGGTTTTGTTGGTTTGTTTGAGACATGACTTCAAGAAAAAAATATGGTTATCTATTTAAAAATAAATAATCACTGCAACTTTCAATATTTCAAGGCTCTTTAGAAAAGTGCAGATAACAAAAGTGCCTTAGTTTCCCACAATTATCTTGAGGGGCTAGGATCTGCAGTGAGTTACTTTATATTCTATTTATATTCTATTTCTCTGAGTCACACAGTTCCTCACAGCTTTTATTCTACTTTACATCAATTAGTAAATGGCTTTCCAACAATCAAACATGAAGATGGATTAAACGTGAGCACAAACCATTCCAAGAGACTGTTGTGGGGAAATGAAATAATGTCTCTGGGAATAAAAGAAGCTTGGTGTTATAGCCAACATTACCTGTGGAATCTTCTTCAGTTGTTCCTCTATAGTTGTGGATATTAACTTCTGCCAAGTCATTGCACAACATTCCAGAGCTTTGACCACTTCTGGAACTGTGGCAAGAACAGTAACTTCTCCATCTAGATTTATATTTGGCATCTCCATTTTAGTGTCTCCTACTGAAAGAAAAGGCACAAAGAATTAACTGTCTTTTTCCATCAGCACCAATGAAGGAACAGCACTGAAATGGCTTCTTGTAGCTACCTCAGGACAGGTAACACACCACCTGCTCTGTCTGTTTGAGAATATGGCAAAATACATCCAGCTGCTTGACACAATACAGAGGAAACATACAGATTCCTTTAACTGGGTCTGGAGCTTCCACTCCTAGGTGATCCTCCTCCGCTTATGTACTCACCACAGTGCTGCCACAGGCAGAGCACTCCCCTTGGTTTGTTGATAATCAGATGAGTAACACTTAGAAATTTTGTCTGTTCACTCAAGTCTCTCTTCTCAGCCAAACCTTACCATATTCCACAGGCTGCTCTTTCTTTTCTGCTAGCTCAGCCTCAGACAAATTCCTTTCTTCAAAATCTGTGTTTTCACTATCTGGATGCAAGGAAGTTTCCTCAATCTGCTGCTGACTGTAGGAGGGAGCTGGTGAAAACACCTGTAACTCAAATAGGTACCACAGATTAGGTAGTTCATATTGAAAAAGGAAACCATAAAAGTCAGCTTAATAGCAGTTCACTTAAGCATTGGTTATCTTGTTCTAAAGTTTAATTTAAGTGCATCTGTTTCCATTTCATTTCTTTAGTACCATTCTCTCTGCCCCAACTTCTGCAGAGGAACAGCTCCAGCATGCTTTTACAGAAGTCTGTAAGACCAAAAATAAAGGTGTCACAGACTTAAATATTTCTTGTATAGGGTCAAGCAATGAAATAATGCCTGTGTTCACATCCTCACAGAGATTTGGGAACCAAAATATCAAATAATTATCAACAAAAACTTGATTTAAGCATACAACAGTCACTTGTTAAATATTAGTATTCCTTATGCACAGCCCATATAGTCAGAATACTAAACAGGCAAATCATTTGGAAACACTCAGGACTCCACACATAACAGCTGAAACACATTTACCTGTGAGATGGCATTCTTTAGCATCAAAAGAGTATCATCTGTCAGTGCACCAAACTTTATCACTTCAGGAAGAACCTCATTAGCTTCAGTGAGATCATTAGGTTCAGCAACTCTTTCTAAAGAGTAGGCAAACAATTAGCATAAATCTAATTGACAGAGAAAACATCTAGTCCTGTCCACAATAGGACATATAATATAATAAAAGCTGATGCTGGTTTTAATAGTGCAGATACTCTTTCATAAAGGGCAGAAAACTCTCATCATCTAACTCAAGTCTTTACAATCCAGACTTATAGTCAGGAAATGGGTTTCTGTTCAAACAAAACAGTGGCCTTGACTTGAACTCCTGCTCTACAGACAGACCAGCAAAACTGACCACCACAGAACTGTCCTAAAATGGCCAAATATACAATCAGAATTTTCTTTATTTCTCAAATGTCCTGGTACTAGGGAAAAACCCCAATCCTGAAAGGTACATACGAAATATTTTCTAGCCTGAATGCACACACATCGCTGCTCAGTGAGCTCACACCTCACACAAGTGTTTGTGGTGGGGACAGTCTCTGGCACTAAATCAGAGTTAACAAGCTGTTGATAGTTCCTGGATATAGGTATGTAAATATTAATTTCCTTTGGTGTAGAAGCTGTTTCCTATGGGGCTTGAGCTAGATATTGAGGTCTGACTGCAATCAGAACCACATCTACTCCAAATGACAACAGTTATTCAAACATCTGAAGGGGGCCTAGCTGGAGAATGACTTTTTTACAAAGGCATGTAGTGACAGGATGGGTGGTAATGGCTTCAGATTGGAAGGTACTAGATTTAAATTAGACATTAGGAAGAAATTCTTCATTGTTAGGGTGGTGAGGACTGGAACAGGTTGCCCAGAGTAGTCATGGAGGCTTCAACCCTGGAACTGCTTAAAGCCAGGTTGGACACAACTTTGAGCAACATGGTCTGGCAGGAAGTGTCTCTGACCACAGCAAGAGGGTTTTTAAGGTCCCTTCCAACCCAAACCATTCCGTGACTGGGTTTATTATAAAAATACAATCAGAAAAAAACATGCTGCTGTTGTGTATCACAATTAGAGTCAGGTCAGGAAGTCCGATGCCTCAGTTCTGCTTATCACCATCTTATGGCCTGACTTTCCCATACAGCTCCTCAACCTCAACTTTATGCAGTTATAGTAGTCATCGTAACTAAATCTTCTCTAGTTCCTCTAAGTGCAGCATGAAAGCTTCTTCCTTACTGGTAGAATGTGGAAGATGTATAAAGTAGGAATACTCTACCTTGAGAGTATTCCTATCCAGTTAATTAAGCTGGATATGCACTATCCTGCACCCCAGGCACTATCACCTTTTCTGTGTTTAGTACAAAGACACATACCTCTGGTGTCTCTCAGAAAATATACAGTAAAATTTGACACAAATTCTTCAGGAATTTCATCAGAAGTCACGTAGAAATATACTTTGTCAATTTTCTGCTCTTGTAGCTGAAGCAGAAAATAAAAAGTATGACTACTATTGTTTGCCCAATTCAAGCAACACAAAAGTATCATTAGTTTAATTTCGTTATCTTCACACTGCTGACCAAGTAAACTACTAATATAAATGAAATGTTAAAAAAAATCACTCAGATAACAGTAAAAATCATCAGCTTTGGAAACAATTCTGATTTCCAGGCAAACAAGATTAAAAGAGTTAGTGCCTGACACATAAGAAACCAGAAAGCACTTAAATGCCTGTCCACCTGCACCTTGGTCATAAACTAAGTTCACTTAGAAATCTCAGACTTCATCCTGACCATCTAATTATGTAAAAGACTCAAAATACAAATGCCTTTGTTCACTGTTCCTTACATACTACTCCCATGGTATCTTCACCTAGCAGTTATTCTAACTGCAACTTCTCTTTCACAAGCAACTCTGGGAACAGCTAACACAGTACCTGAGCATCTTCTCACCAAGTAAGTGTTTTGCCACACAAATTACCTTTGCAATGTTTTGTCAGCCAATATCAGACATCACAGCTCATTGACTTTGAACAGAATTTCCTGTCCTTTTAAAATGTTCTGTTCTGCTCTGACTATCTGCTCTGTACTATACCACCTTGATTTGCTGGAACATTTCCATCAGGAAGCCAGCATCATCATATGCACAAAAGAACAGAGTGAAACACAACAGACTTACACTCGCAGTTGTAAAATGTTGCTCCAGTTTGCTCAATTCAGCCTGACTAGAGAGAGCAGATACATGACCTGACACACTTTCATTGTCTGTGGATTGCACAGGAGGTGTCTTGCTTTTCTGAGTCATCCCTAAGAAAGAGCAACACAAAAGATCTCAATTAAAGAACAGTATTCCATTCACATGAGATGGATCCTTTCAGTTTCTTTCTCAAAATAAATGACTCAGCATTTTCCTCCATCTTCAGCATCACCTTTCAACAAACAGCCACCCAAACCTTGTGTTATCATGCATTTTCCCACAGGAATAGCACTACTGCTGAAGAACTGAATCCAAACAACTAAGTGACATATGGCATTCCAGCAGTAACTGGTCTTATTTAGAATATCCCTATCAGCATTTCCCAATGCAACTGATTTTTCTGGTGAGAAAATCAGTAATTAAGTGCATTTCAAGATTAAATTACTTTGTAGAAGGAAACATAAACAAGCAAGGGCTTTGTTGTGCCAGATCTATCACGTAGAAAATACTTGTAGTTATGTCATGACTAAGAAATAATGGTGAAGACACTGTAACGCAGCAACAACTGCACAAATTCCACAACCAGTGAAGAACTCCAAACTTCATTTTATACTGTCTTTCAGAAGATACACCATGTCTTCTTCCCCTTTCAGCGCAGGCTTATGGACACTTAAAGAAGAGGAAAGGCATAGCTGCCCCTTGGTGCACGGATATTATAAAGCAGTAAATAATTGGTCCTGTCTTACTGCTTTTGAACATTAAGCTGCAGCATTGCAGCTGCCTCCATTCAGAGCTGCAGAGTGGGAAGCTGAATTGTATAACTTCTTTAGTCTACTTCCACCCACACCAGGCTTCAGCACTTAACTTTCATGGTCCTGTCTTTTTTGCACAGTATGAGGAAAATTCTTTTACGGATACATAATACCAGGCCATGACTCTTTGCTTCTGCAAGTAACTGTTTCAGAACCTTGTGGGAGTTACACAGATACTGACAGCAGAGAAGAATTGAATTTCTGAGCCACAGAAAATCATTGCTCTCTTCTAATACCCTTTCCATCCTTTTTCCTGTCTTTTTTTTTTTTGTGAAAAGCTTCTCTGTAATACCGTGGTCAAAATACTGGACCAGTCTCAGCTCTTCACAGGATCACTTTTATCTTCAATAAACTACACCAGACTGCAGAGAAGAGCTGGCAACTCAGCTCACATAACTGCAGTGTGGTCATGAATGGCTACGTCCTTTTCAGGAAACAAAGGTGAACAAAGTGAGATGGTAGAGTGACTCTCACTGGATACTCACAAATCTATATAGGGCTGGATGGGATTTACCCAAGAATGCTGAGAGAGCTGGTGGAGGAGCTTGCCAAGTCACTCTCCATCACCTGTGAGCAGTCTAGGTTAACAGGGGAGGTGCCAGACAATTGGAGTCTTGTCAATATAACACCTGTCCACAAAAAAGGGTCAAAGGGGAACACAGGGAGCTACAGGCCTCTCAGCCTGTACTTCAGTACTGGGGAGGATTATGGAGTGGTTCATCTTAAGTGTGCTCACAAGGCAAATGCAGGGTAATAGTGGGATCAGGCACACCCAGCATGGGTTCATAACAAGTAGGTTCTGCTTGACCAATCTCATCTCCTTCTATGACCATTGTGCCCCTGTACTCAGCCCTGGTGAGACCACAACTTGAGTGCTATGCCCAGTTCTGGGTGCCACAGCACAGGAAAGACATTGAGATCCTGGAGCATGCTCAGAGAAGAGCAACAAAGGTGGTGAGGGGTTTGGAGTGCGTCATATGAGAGGCAGCTGAGGTTGTTTAGTCAGGAGAAGAGAAGGCTAGGGGGAGAGCTTGTTGCTCTCTACAACTACCTGAAAGGAGTTTGTGGTCAGGCTGTAACTGCTCTCTTCTCCCAAGTAACTACCAATAGGAAGAGAAGAAATGGGTTTAAATTGTGCCAGGGGAGGTTTAGACTGCACATTAGGAAAAAATTATTTACTGAGAGAGTGGTGAGACATTGGAAGAGGCTACCCAGGAGGGCAGAATCACCAACCCTGAAGGCGTTCAAGAAGCACATAGATATGGGGCTTCACAATATAGTTTAGGGGTCATGATAGCTGGGTTACGGTTGGACTCGATGATCTTAAAGGGTTTTTTCCAACCTTAACGATTCTACGATTTTATGATTCTAAGATGGGACAAACAGGGGACCGAAGGAGGAGGAAACTGGGAATTGGAGAGAGAAGGCCACAAGCAAAGGGTCAGGCAGTGCCCAAGGAGAGATCGGCAGAACAGGGCGGCAGGGCCCTTACCCGCTGCCAACTCGTCGTCCTGGCTGTGCCACTCGGCCCGCAGCAGCAGCAGCGCCGTGTCCGCCTCATTCGCATCGTCCCTCTCCTCAGCACCGCGCTCGAAAAAGCTCAGCACAGCCCTTGCCTCCTCGCCGTCGCCGCGGCTCAGCAGCTCCTCGAAAGGCGCCGGATCGGTGAGCCCCAGCACGGCGAGCGCTCGGTCCCGCAGCCACTGCACGCGCACGTCGTTCAGGCTCATGGCCGCAACCCTCGGGCCTCGACCGACGCTTCCCGGTGGTCACGGCGACGAGGCCGAGGAGGAGCGATGGCTGCGGCCCGCCCAACAGCCGCCTCACACCGCCCAACGGCCGCCTCGCGGGGCCGCACCCGCCCAGCGCCCGCCCAACGGCCGCCTCAAGAGGCCGCACCCGCCCCGGGCGGCCGCGAGCGCTCGTGGCTGCAGCTCGGCCGTGCAGCGGCCTCCACGGGGTCGCGACGGCGCAGTAAAGGCGTTTCACCTGTGCAGGGCGGGGTAGATCCTGCTGTGCCGCTCCAGCGACGTGGCGGGCAGAGAAAGCACTGCTACAACGATAGGGGCCCGCTGTGAACAGCGCAAACGAGCTTTTATTGGGAACGGACGTGAAACAAGTGCAAAAGTGAGGCTGTTCGTATGGCACAGGTGTAAACCGATGGCAACATCCCCATTTTCACCCTGATACTCAAAAATAACACAAAACCATCCCTCTCCTCCCACTTTGGTTCAACAGCACATAACAGGTAAACATGGATCAAGGCTAATTCTTTATTCCCCCTGCCAAAGCTATTCCCAGGAGTGAAAACTCCCCACCCTAATAAAGAATTTGGGATAAAAATGTCTAGCAATTTGAGCCTTTTATTTGAGTCTTAACATGGTCTGGGTAAAGACTTTTTCCAAGGCTTTTACCCATCAAGGTCACCAGTGAAGGCTGCACACACCTCACTTTGCAGAGCAGCATGCATCACGCTGCTCCCCACTACACAGAAAGAAGACTAAAATTTCCAGTCCCCACTTCTGATCCTGCCTTCTTCCATAGCACTATCTATTAGCACTGTGGGATCTGAAAGATGAGTTAACTTTGGGCAGAACCTGGCATAAACAGTTAAGTATGGCCAGAAAAGAGGATGTTGCATTGATATGTGTAAATGTACATTTGATAATCCTTCTCAAACACTAAAAATGTACTTTGCTGCTTCTGCGTTGTTGAATTGTTCCCAAAGTGCATGAGGTGGGAGGTTAAGGTTGTGATTAGTAATGAATGGATGTCTAATAGGATAAAAAGTACTTCAGATAAATTAAAAAGAATCATTCAAGAAAAGAACCACTCTCAACAAAAAAAAATGCCTACATCAGTTTTAGAAGAAGCAGTAACAACTTCTTTTTTTAAGAATAAAATTAATTTACAACATTAGTTCATCAAGAAAAATGTACATTTCATATCTATATATTTTACAAGATGCTCCAGGTCTGCTAGGTATTTCTATGGGAGGTATATATTACAAATTATTTGGCTGCATTATAAGGCAATCAGTGAAAAACACCATGTCTTACAGGAAACCGTTCCTAGGCAAGAGCAAATCACATGATTATTTGCAGACAATTCCAAACATTTCTGCTGACAGCAACCAAACTATGCCATATCATCTTTATTAAAATGTAAAGAAATGTGCTTAAAAGAGAAAGGTGTAAACCTGTATCCTCCACCAGAGTAGAATTTGTTCTGAAATTCCACCCTGAAACGAGACAAAACCAGAATCTGTTTATTAATCCCAAGTGACCAGTTGGCGACGGACAAAACCATGCCACAAGAGACTGAAAACCAACCTTAACCCTGTTGCTTTCTATGCAGCTATTTCACTTTCCTGCCAGAGATTCAGGCAAGTTTCATGTTTCTCAAGAGACCCAACATTGTGCTGCAATGGCTCATTTCTCACTTCTGTCTTACTAATTTGTTTCCAATTAGTGGCAGTTAATTGTTTTGCAAATCCTGAGGACAATACTCTGCAATGCATACAGCTGTGCCTCGTGTGTTTACAGACTACGTGTCTGCCGTTTATACTAAATACTCTGAGTATATTCTAGTGTGCAGAGCCTGTGATATTACAACTATTGAAAGATTAAAATACTTAAGCATTGGTGGTCCCACTTTAGTAAAACCTTTGCTCACCAACATAAATGCTCTGTTGAACCAAATAAATAGAACAGTTTGAAGCCATTCAGTGATATAACCAGACTGGAACTAAAATATTTATCATAGAATGTCAGGGGCTGGAAAGGACCTCAAAAGATCATCTGGTCCAGCCCCCCTGGCTGAGCAGGATCACCTAGAGTGGATCACACTGGAACACATCCAAACAGTTCTTAAGTATCTCCAGAGGGAGACTCCACAACCTCCCTTGGCAGCTGGTTCCAGTGCTCTGTCACCCTCACAGTAAAAAAATTCTTCCTCAGGTTCACATGGAACCTTCTATGCCTCAGCTTCCACCCACTGCCCCTTGTCCTGTCACTGGGCATCACTGAGAAGAGGCTGGCTCCATCCTCCTGGGGCTCACCCCTTACATATTTATAAACATTAAGGAGGTCACCCTTTAGTCTCCTCCTCCCCAAGCTAAAAAGCCCCAGCTCCCTCAGTCTCTCCTCACAAGGAAAATGTTCAACTTCATAAATCATTTTTGTGGCTCTGCATTGGACTCTCTTAAGCAGCTCCCTCTCCTTCTTGAACTGGGGGGCCCAGAACTGGACACAATACTTCAAATGAGTATTACTAATACCCTATAAAAAGCTGCAATACTATAAATCAGATATACTCATAGCTTGCACCAAAATGTGGCAGAAGTTAAAATACATCATAAGCCAATATAATACTTGAATTTACACACAAAAATTCCTCTTAAGCAAGCCAATATACAATAAACTGGTATAAAAAAAGAAATTAACTTACCAGTGAAGTCGTATAGCATGGAGAAAAGCAGAAAGTCCCTCCATGACCAGAAGAATAGAAACTGTCAGCACAGCAAAGAAGGCTAGTACAGGGACTAGCAGTAAGACACCATATGTTGTATCCACACGAAGACCCACTCTCATCACCATTTGCCACAGAACTTCTGACAACTCTAGTTAAAAAAAGAAGTTTTCATCATTAGTGCTGACACTGCACACACTTCCCCAGCAAGCCACTCCAACTCACCATATTCTAGTTTAACCAGTATCACAGGATCTGCTGGACTAGCAGCAGCTCCCTGCCCCAGTTAGTTGTACCTTTACCTCTCCCTCCCCTGTAATGGTACATCTCAGTTTCAAAATCAGATCTACTAGGGGCAATATTTTACACCATGACATGAAGAGTTTAGCAAGTGCCTAAATAGCTTCTAAACTGGTGGTACTGTGACTGCTGATAAACTATTATGTGAAGTAATGCTGTGCTCAGGTATCAGCCTCTTCACAACACACAGCAATCAATGCAGATTACTAGGATCCAAAGAGTAAGTCACAATTCTAGTTTTCCATAGATCATGGTTAAACAGAGGAATTTTGTCTGCATTCAGAAATAGATAATTTCAACAGACAAATCCCCCTCTAACTAGCAGTCAAAATCAAGACAGAAGAAGAAACAACCAACCCAAAAAACCCCACTTACGTGCATGAGCAAGACTTAATGCCCAGAGTCTCAGATATGAGGCTGTATTAGAAACACATCCTAGACAGTATTCAATGGTATGAATTGCTTGATTCATAAACGTCTCTGCAAAATTGAACTAAAATACAGAAATACATTTGTATGCATTTACACAAGATGGTACAGCACAAGAACAAAAATGTTCATCAGCAAATCTTAATACACATGGAAGAATAATTCCACTAAAGGGCAATGCACTGCTTTCATATCAAGTGAAAAAAGATCTATGTTTAAGATCCTTATCACAGAGACAACATTAAAAAAAAAACAGATGCTACAATTTCCCAATTTGTTTACCCAATTCCTTTGCTGATAAAAATCAATGCAATTGATGGTTTCCACAAGGAATGTGATCTAACACTTGAAAACTTTTAAGTAGTAAACCCAGCTATGACTCTAGGTCCCTTTCTATGGAGGTCGTATGTTTACAATGCCCATTTTTGTATCTTTTAAAGTAGGATTAATTATTGTAATGCTAGTGATAGAAAAGTAACTACATTAATACTGTAAACTCAACAATTCTTGTATTTCCCACAAGTCAGAAGCAAGAGCCTACTATCTCAGTGAAGCAAGTACTAAACAGTCTGCACACTGGAAAACTAAAATGGTTTTTGTCTTAAAATGCACAAGAAATCAATGGAATCAGTCATGACCTTTACAAGATTGCTCAAAACTCACCAGCAGCAGTAGCTAGGGACTAGGTATGCCATCCAAGTCTCCCACCCCTCATTAGCAATAATCCTCATCACAAGATGTAATATGCAGACACAAAAAGTTTTTTGTCTGGATGAAAAGCCAAGATTAAATTCATATGAATCTGGCAGTCATCCTGATATGATAAAATCCTATCAAAACTCAGGATTTTTATCCTGCTCTTCTGTTCAAGAAAACCTATAGCCTTGTGTGCAAAGTTTAGATATGCAAATAAAACACCTCCTGTTCTCCACTACAGATAGATTATGGTTTGCCATGAATACTACTGAATATAACAAAAATAATGATAAAATAGCAACTAATAAAAATAAGTAAATTGCATGCAGGCATCAAGGTCTTGGTAAAGATTCAGCTGATTTCCCTTAAAACTTCCAAGGACATATTGTACAGGTTATCTTCATACTCCATTTCTAATTTACTTTTAAGAACACATAAACTACAGACAAAGTAAAACCATTACCTCCTCTCCATCCCCCTCTTTGTGCCCACTGTCCAAATGACTGCTTCCTTCTTCTACATCATGACATCTCAGCAGAGAAAGCTCTTCTTCACTTTCTTTCCGAATTAGCTTGTAGCCACTCTACAAAACGAAAGCATCACATCTTCAAATTGACTGCCAGTGTCATTTGAAACATTTAAAGTACTCATAGGCAAAGGCAAAAAAGAGAACCAGAAGAACAAAACACTATTATGGGCTACAGTCAAAAATGTTCAGAGTAGAAATATCTAATAAGAACATTACATGCAACACACCACCAGCTGAACTCTTGTGTACTGAGGAAACATGTAAGTATCTCGATACTTACCCTGTACATTCTAATGCCTCGGCCTCCACTGTGCAACCAGTATAAATACAGAGGTTTACCAAAAAGCAATACAGGAACACAAAGAAAAGCAATACTAAGTAAAAACCTCTGCAGACCAATCTGTTTAGAAGGGAAAAAAAATGAGATTAGATCACACAATCAAAAGTAGGAAAAAAACCTTCCCATTTTCCTTTAAATGTCTGTTTGAGTATAAGAAAAATACCACTTGAACATGCACTTAATCAGGCCCTTACACTGAGTTACAGACATGCAGCATCCTCAGGACAGAGTTCTAGATTAAGGCACAACTGATATTGATTTATATAGTATACTGATACTATTCTTAGAAAGACTGTTTACCACATAGAAAAGCATTAAAATTACAAGCATAGGGCTTTGCTCTCTGGCCTTAATTTTAACCTGGTACATTTTGGTTTAGAAACAGGTGTTGCTACCAGTCACTAGGTAAAATCTTAAAAGCAAGTAAAGGACAAATATATTATTTAATCATATTCTTTTCTTAATTTCCCCTTAGTCTGATACATTCCCTCTTGTAGGGCAAGACTCAGCCATCAGCCCTTCATGACTGGTGAAGTGTTATCTGCATGGTGAATACAGCACTTTCAGAAGCTATCAAGAACATTACTAACCTGTCCAGTGTAGAAGACATCTGTTTCACCACCAGTAAACAGGAACATGTTAATAAACTGAATCAGGATACTAGGAGCAGAAGTGGAGTCCTCTGCAGAGTATGCTAGCCATTTAAAGAATATCATAAAGACAAGGTAGCCAAAGATGCACATCATGAATAAAAGTTCAGGAAGAAAAACCAAATAAATATTGTATGTCTTCTTGAAATGCCTACATGAGAAAAATGGGGGAAAAGAGAGAAACATAATTTTAGAAAGATCAAGATAAATGCATGGCCCAAACATGATTTCAATAAAAGAGAATAAAAGCCAGCACTTTTAAGTGGTGACACTAAAATGCAATCCAGAACCAATTTCTTCATATTTGGTGAAATTTACATCAGGTATTTTGGAACAGGCTGCCCAGGGAAATGGTCTTATTACGGAACACCTCTCTGGAGGTGTTCCATAATAAGACATGGGTTTAGGACACGGTTTAATGGCCATGGTGGTGTTAGGTCTGCGGTTGGACTCGATGATCATAGAGGTCTGTTCCAGCAGAAATGATTCTATGATTTCAGTGGAAAATCTTGTATTAATTGAAGTCATCAGTTTTTTTGGCACGATACCAATTCATCATCACAATATCACCAAGGTTGGAAGAGACCTCACAGATCATCAAGTCCAACCCTTTACCACAGAGCTCAAGGCCAGACCATGGCACCAAGTGCCACGTCCAATCCTGCCTTGAACAGCCCCAGGGACGGCGACTCCACCACCTCCCCGGGCAGCCCATTCCAGTGTCCAATGACTCTCTCAGTGAAAAACTTTCTCCTCACCTCGAGCCTAAATCTCCCCTGGCATAGCTTGAGGCTGTGTCCTCTCATTCTGGTGCTGGCCACCTGAGAGAAGAGAGCAACCTCCCCCTGGCCACAACCACCCTTCAGGTAGTTGTAGACAGCAATAAGGTCACCCCTGAGCCTCCTCTTCTCCAGGCTAAACAATCCCAGCTCCCTCAGCCTCTCCTCGTGAAGGAAGGTGGTTGTTGTTGTATTTTTTAAAGAATATTTTTCATAGCTACTATTATTCTGTGATTGGAGGTTTTCTAAAATTGCTCTAGCTTCTCTTACAAGATTAACCATTACAACTCAAGACAACGTTCATATTAACTTCTTGTACTTACAAGTGGTTAAATACCCCCAGCACAACTCCAAATGTCATGTGAGCCACTCCAAAAATCACAGACATTTTCATTTTGAAGGAATTTAGAAAACTGAGGCGGTTGCTTGCTAAATTCCATATCTGAGGAAGAGAAGACAAAACCAGCATTAAAGAATAGTTTAACAGAAGGAATAAAACACTTGCCTTTCTCCACTGCAGAACAGAATTCTACCTTCAACAGAGATCACAACTGAAATTTGAGCTGCATGGAAAATAATTCTGTGAAGAATCTTTGACTCAAACAAAAAGTTCTTTTCAAGCAGAGAATGTATGGATGGAAGTAGAAATGTGTTTAATCCATAGGAAGATTTCTTTCTAATAGACATACCAAATCCCAATTTACAAATGACTGATCATCACAAAGGGATCATTTAAAAGAATAAAACTAACCGGATCAATTCCAAAGGGATAAACTCCATTGTATACACCAGTAACATTTGGATCCAATGCTAAGTATTGATTTTTCTGCAGATCTTCAGGACTGCAGAGAAAGGAAAATACAGTTAGATCTGACATTGTTTAAACATGGTGACAACATAAACTTTCATCACTGCAAGACACTGCTCCTGCTTTCCATTATATGAGTAGCTTGCCCATGGTCAGACTTCAAAATAACTTCTAAGCTAATAAAAACGATTGCAAAAAATAAAAATCTCTAGAAACTCACCATCTGGGCTTAATTCACACTGGTTTTGAAAAGAAAGTTTCTTTACCTTATCCCTCTTTCCCTTAGAATGGAAAATTTAAAAGGTCACAGTTTGCTGTTATGTAAAATTCACTAAAAACTCCCTAAGAATAATTGTTTTTTTTCCCTTTTGCATTTATATTACTTCCTACTCTAACTTCACACAGTTTTTCACTTCAACCAAAGTCACTGCTTTTGATCCTATTTTAAACCACTTCCTGCTTTCTGTAGCGAAATGAGATGCAGGCTGTGAACATGTAAATACCAAAAGGCCTTAACATCTCAAAACAATGAGGTTATCCCACTTTGGGGAACAAGTAGATTGGACAATTCACATAGCCTACTTTCTTCTCCCTTTTACTATCAAGAAAAGCTGTGCAGAAACTGATTACTGCAAAGTAATCAATTTCATTAAAAGACAGTATCATAGAAAATGCTCCAGGTGACTGAGGACATGTAAATCTAGTAAAGCAACACTGAAATACAAGATTAATATGACTGACTGAATTAAATATAATGAAATTCTAATATTGGTTTTGTAAGAAATTGCTTTCTCTGTGGATTTTCCACTTCAAAAAACCAAAAAACCTCAAATTGCTCGTTAAATATTAGTGTCTTTTTTTATCCTAAGCATAGATGTTATCACACTGTCCTTAGCTCACGAGCACTTGTTGCCTAGACTTTGCTAGATGTATCACAGTATCACAGTATCATCAGGGTTGGAAGAGACCTCACAGATCATCAAGTCCAACCCTTTACCACAGAGCACAAGGCTAGACCATGGCACCAAGTGCCACGTCCAATCCTGCCTTGAACAGCCCCAGGGACGGCGACTCCACCACCTCCCCAGGCAGCCCATTCCAGTGCCCAATGACTCTCTCAGTGAAGAACTTTCTCCTCACCTCCAGCCTAAATCTCCCCTGGTGCAGCCTGAGGCTGTGTCCTCTCGTTCTGGTGCTGGCCACCGGAGAGAAGACAGCAACCTCCTCCTGGCCACTACCACCCCTCAGGTAGCTACATTTACTTACTACTCTCAATGTAAAAAAAGCCAAACAGTTAAAATAGGCGAGCAGAAGGGTTAAACTCTTGCAGGAAGTATGGTTTTGGTTTAACAGTACAGAAAGCAGAGGCATGCTACTCACCTCCAAACCTTCTCTTCAAACATTGCTGAAACGTTCCATCCAGAACCAAATATATTTAACGACTTTGAGAAACAGTCATTGTAGATCAATCCAGTGTAGACAGAAAACAGACCCATTAACAAAATAACATATCGGCCTTCAAATAACATTTTCATAATCTGTAAGTATTGGGGAAAAAAGAAGAAGAAAGAAAACATCACCTGCTGCATGAACAATCCTTATCTAGATGTTTCTAAGAGAAATACATTTTTGGTTTAAATTCAACACAGGAAGTTGAAGTCCCCATGAAGGTTCCCATGACACAAACCGAGCCTTTTCTCATTGGCATCAACACGCTAACAAATTATCTTTTTAAGCCCCATTTCCTCCCTTGGATTAGTTTTCAAGAAATTAGACATTTGCAGCTGTTCTTAATTAAATATAATTCTAATGAGAGATGTAGGTGTTCCTGCATTCCAACAACACACAATTAAAAAAAATTAGTCAAAATTAAGTGCAATAAATTTTTAATTACAATTTGTTTTCAGAAAAAAATAAAAGATGGAATTTGAAGAATCATTTTCTCCTCATGTTAGTCACTGTAACCACATTGTGTAAAACACACACATCACTAACTATCCCTCACAAAAGGAAATAGAAGCAGAACAGTATCAATTGATTTTTCTCAGTCTTTCATTACAGCTTGATTGTTTCTGCCCTTTCAACAAAAGTGAATAGTTAACGTCACAGAATCATAGAATCAACCAGGTTGGAAGAGACCTCCAAGATCATCCAGTCCAACCTATCACCCAGCCCTATCCAGTCAACTAGACCATGGCACTAAGTGCCTCATCCAGGCTTTTCTTGAACACCTCCAGGGACAGTGACTCCACCACCTCCCTGGGCAGCCCATTCCAATGCAAATCATTCTCTCTGTGAAGAACTTCCTCCTAACATCCAGCCTATACCTCCCCCAGCACAACTTAAGACTGTGTCCCCTTATTCTGTTGCTGGTTGCCTGGGAGAAGAGACCAACCCCCACCTGGCTACAGCCTCCCTTCAGGTAGTTGTAGACAGCAATGAGATCACCTCTAGACCTTTCATCTTGAAACAAAAGAAAAAGCACCCAGTCTAATACATGTGCACTAAGCTGCACTTTTTTAGAAACAGAGTTACTATTCAGTTGAAGTAATTTTGCTAGATAGGAAGTACATTATTTGTAATTCCTTTTACCTCATCTTGTGATCTTTGCAATCTAGGGTGCTTTTCATACAGTATTGTCAGCAGTGCAAATATGAACATTAGCAGACCATGGCCAAAGTCTCCAAACATCACCGCAAACAAGAAAGGAAAAGTGATGATGGTATAGAGAGCTGGAACGAGAGCACAACAGATTTCAGGCACACAGCACAACAGATGCTACTGCTATCTGAATTATGCCAAAGCAAATCAACTACTTTAACCTCTCAAAGAATTTCAGCTTTCAGTTTGAAAGACATTTCACTCCTTACTAATAGACCTCTCCTCCACACCATGAATTTAACTCACTTCAAAGTTTGCTTATTGTGTATCCCTTAGTAACAACAACTTCACAGTTGAGCATTAGCTGATAATTATGAGAAGAATGTGAGCCCTGAAAATAAAAACGAAACAAAGACTTCGCTCTCCAGGACTATTTTGGGTCTGTATTATTATGTACCCTCTCCTGCACAGCACAACGTAGTGAACATAGCCATAAAAGTACATCAGGACACTAAAAGAATTGGACTGTACAAACTGGATTTTTTTCAAATTATGAGCTCCATGCTTTAGTAAAATCAATAGCCATTAGCACAGGGATTTTCACACACACACACCATTAAATATCTTATGCAAGGTAAAACACATAAAGAAACATTATACAGCCATTACCAGCATCTTTAATGCTAAAGACATTCAGCAAAGTCAAATCCCATCTTACTGCTTGAAGCACACCTGGCACTTTTGATCTATTTTAAAAACACCTATTAATGTGCAGTATGGTTGTCAACACTTTGCCTTTACTGGTGTCCAATTCAGCAAGGCATTTAAACACATAACAAAACAAGCAGTACGACAGCACCATGCACAGTTCAGATTTCAGAAGGAACCAACCTGGATTCACTTCCCCATAGTTTCCAACTCCATAGGCATCAACAATGTTTTGGAATCCTGAGGTAAATTTATTGGTACGTATCAAAGTTGGAGGAGGTTGTGTTGTTGAGATGGTATTCATGAATGAAGAAATGGTAGCTCCACTCTTCCTCTAATTACAGACAGAAAGAAGACATATATATATAGATGTCATATATATATTCAGCTGATGCTTAATCTGATCAATCCTTTCCTCTATCAGCAGTTTCACTGATCTTAAAACATCCCTAAATTAAATCTTGTGTTTAACAATTTTGCAGTTTTTGTCTTTAAAAAACTACATTGATCTGTTTCTCTAAGACCACTGATTACATAGTGTTCTAATTTTTACTTGATATGAGATACCAGATGAGACTCATCAGTCCGTATTATAAACCAAAGATTTGTTATTAAAAGTTCCCTTGTATAAACCAAAAAGCATGGAGCTGAATACAACTAACATACAGGAACTGGAACCTTCTGCTTCACTGTAAGCCCAGTCAGACTTGGGCCCAACACAAGTTATCCAAGAAAAAAACCCAAAACAAAACAACAAAACAGTAACAAACAAGCAAAAAAACCCCTTATCAACCAATAAAGTGCCCATCACCACTAACTAAAGACTGCTTACAAAGCAATTATTTGATAAGAGTTCACAGACACCCAGACCTGCCTGTGCCTCCTTATAGCCCATTTTAAATAACTGTTGTCCTTCCTCATTTGCACAGTTAGTTCAAGTTTTAACATCAGTGAGCTTTTAGTTGACTTACTGAACCTTCCTCCAATGCATGGCGCAAATTTTGCAGATCAGCCACTGGACACCAAGCCTCAGCAATTAAACATTTATTTGTGACATCAAAACTGCACAGGTTGAGTACATGATAAATGGCTTTCATCTTCTTCACTTGGATAACCCACGTGTAGACTGATTCAGATGCTTTACACAAGACTTGGCGTAAGTAATCCTCGGTTTTATGCAGCACCTTTGTCCAAGGAAAAAGAACTAATTGAAAACATACCAGTGGTCAGTGTTACTTTCACCAAGAGCATACAGCATTTGTTCAGTGCTGGATCTAGGAGAGCACACTAACCACTGCTGAAAACAGAAGACAATGTCCAAGAGCCCTGAACTTTAATAGAATCATCCAACACAAGATTAAGGATGTGACATGAAGTCACAGAATCATTGAACAGTTTTGGTTGGAAAAGACCTTCAATATCATCAAGTCCACGTCCCTCAGCACATCTCTGTGGCTTTTAAACACCTCCAGGGATGGGGATTCAACTACCTCCCTCGGGAGCCTGTTCCAGTGTTTAGAACCTGTCCAGTGAGTAAGTTTCATCTAATACTCAACATAAATCTCCACTGGTGCAACTTGAGGCCATTTCCTCTTCTACAATCACTTGTTACTACAGCAAAGAGACTAACACCCATCTCATTACAGCGAGTTGAACAGAGAAACAAGATCTCCCCTTCAGCCTCCTTTTCTCCAGGCTAAACAACCCCAGTTCTCTCAGCCACTCCTCACAAGACTTGCTTTCCAGACCCTTCACCAGGTTTCTTGTCCTCCTCTGGACTAGCTCCAGCATCTCAATATATTCCTTGTAGTCAGGGCCATAAAAAGGAACACAGTCCTCCAGATGTGGCCTCAGCCATGCTGTGTACAGAGGAGACAATCACTTCCATGGTCCTGCTGGTCACACTATTTACTGATACAGGTCAGGATGCCATTGGCCTTACTGGCCACCTGGCCACACACTGGCTCATATCAGCCATATTCAGACCCAGAGCTGTATGTATTTTAGAAACATATTCATGTATCAGTTGCTGTGATTCATCAAATAATTTCCTAAGCAATAATCACAGCAAAGGGAATACTGCTGTTATTTACTCACAGTGTGAAGATCCTGAATACGAACATTTAGTCCTTCAACAACTGCACTGCGCTCCTCTGTGCTATTTGGATAGGGATACACATGACAGTGATAGCTACAGAAAAAAATCAGAAGCTTGTGTTAAATAACCAAACCAAAACAAATCACCCAGCCTCCTGCTCTAGTAAAATCTGCAGCACACCATTTAAGAACTACAGAATAGGTTCAGCAGAAAGTATCAGTATTTTGCCTGTACTTAACAAGGACTGCAGATTAAATGACTCATAGATTTATTTGTATAGTCCATAATTATAAAGATAGCTGCAATGAGGGAGGAACAAATACAACTTTAAAAACCTTTTCTAAAAACAAACACTTAAAAGAAAGGGCAGCAGAGGAAAATTAACAAGAAAAAAAGTGAGATATAAAGAAATTATATATATTAGTTTTACTTCTTACCAATCACAAATCTTCTTAACTTTCTGACCAATTTGTTCACCCCAATAGGACACTAAAAACACAAACCACTTTGTGGTTTCACCCTGAAAAAAGAAACAAAAAAATGATGAAGCTTGTTTTTAACCACTAACTCCACTATGATATAATTACAAAACAAAAAACCAAATCTGAATAACTAGAAAAAGCTGTGTTAGTGGCATTAACCTTCCAGCATAAGTTCAGAGAAAAAGCTTCACAGAAGACCAATTGTTCTCTAGACTTCTTTCATTTAACCACTGAATGAACTAAAATGACTATTGAAAGGCACATGCCTAGTTAATAAATACCCAAGCAGCGATTTAACCCCATATTTCACTAGCTAGGCAATTATAAAGTCACTACAATTCCAAAATAAAGTTCTGCACTCATCAGTCTGAGCCATGATAAATTAATTGCAGCTCACATAGTTATGGTGGCATCAAGATCTCTAATTTTAGTCTTAACACTTTTAAGACTTTTTAATAGTTTTGCCTCCAAGGGCACCTTCACTGCAAGCAGAACTGAGCAGCAATTCTTCCAGGTCTTATGAAAAGTCCAGAGGAAATAAACTGGTAGTTACAATGTTTACTCACTGTATCAGGATCCTCCAGACACTCGTCGAGCTCTGCATAGGTAAGAATAGTGTAGCCTTTACACGCTCGCCACAGCATTTTCTCAAATGCTTCAACTTTTGCCATGTGAACTAACCCAGATATGAACCTATGGAAAAAGAAAAAAGTTGAAAAACAAGCTGAAATCCACAAATAAATTAAAAGCTTCAGAATACATCACTGCTCCATACCACAGTAACTTAACAGTCCCAGTAATTTAATATCTGCCATCTCTAGAGCATCACCCTAAAGAGGAAGTTACTGTCATAGAAAATAGAGTCAGTTTCAATTTGGAAAGCAAACAGACCCTAGGCCTAGCACACAAATGGAATTGTATTTGACACAGTTTCTTTTTTGGTGGGTTGTTCAGGGTTTTTTTGGCAGAACACCCTCTCATAATGGTGAGGCAGAAAGCAGCATTCATACAGCATTTGAAAAGCAAATAGGCAACACCACAGACAGTGTTACAACTGACACTGATAGGTGTTTATAAGTGTGTTCATCCAAAACAAACACTCTTGACAGCAGCAGAAAGTTTGGAGGTTTTCTTTAACACACATACTCAAAGTGACGGCAGTTTTGTGACCCTTTTTTTGGTGCTGTCTTTATCACTTCAAACAATCCAATTCTGTTACAAAAGTACATTGGGGCCAGCCCCCTACCCTGTCTAAAACTGTCTGGATCATCTGAAATCTGAAACTATATTCTGTCTTTTAAGAAAACAGCCCAATATTTACAGAAGCTCATCAAAGCAGTTCTGAAACAGCATAGACTGGTGACCCACCATACACGGACTGAGTCATACCCACCCCAGCTTGGCACCCAGTCTGTGCATACAGTTGTAATCCACTAATGGCTCATTTTCCATGGATGGAAACTCTTCATAATTTGCATGTAATTGGGATTCATACTAGAAAAATAAAAAACAGAGTATTTGTTATTCTGAAAAACAGTTAAGTAACTGCAATAAAAACATTTTTCAAATCTTACCTGTGTTCCATTCAGACAACCAAGACATTTTGGGATCTCAAATGCACCATTCTTAGCAATCACAGTCAGTGTTGCAAGGGCTACACCCAGTAAATTCCTTAGCACAATTTATGCATCAAAATCACACAAATACACTTTCATCTTCAGCTGGCAATAGCAGGAACATTTGAACAATTCAACAGAGAGACCACAAATCTCTTCTAAATCTAGGGCTGCATTTTGCTATATATGAACACAGCCTAGCACAAAAGCTCACACCTGCACTAGAGCTGAACACAACCAAAATGCCCCACGACACACAACCCTCACCAAACGACACAAGCAGTACCTCTGCTGTCCTCCTGACAAATCTTTGAGTCACGTCTAACATGCACATGTATTCCGTCAGTTCCAGCAGGTTTCTCCTCAACTTCTCTTTGTTTCTAGTTATTTCCCTCAATTCTGTCTCCAGTTTCTGCAGCTGTTCCTAAAACAGAGGAAAAATGACATAGTAACTGTTACACTGTTCTGGAAATCAGGAGAGGAAGAGTTTTAAGCATATGTTCATTTGCTGCAATGGTGGGAGTTTTTCCATTTCTTACTTAACTTAAGCTTCATAGGTTTTATTCCTCAGTCTGCCAAAGGTTGCTTTGTACTAAATGCACTTGATCCACCACTGGCATCTGTTAAGTCTGCTGTTCTGACCCTAATTTGTGTAAGAGTGAAGTAATGCAGACTTGGAATTAGAGCTTTCAGATAGTCCAGGGTGCAAGACACTTACCTATTTCATTAACAGAACTGCAGCAAAATATACTGTCACTCAAAATTGTATCTGCTTTCTAAAAGCTTCTAACACAACACCAGAAAAAACATTTAGATAAAATAACACCATGTTTGCTATACAACCAGCTCTGGACTCTGCAGAGCCTGGGACATATCAAACTCCCACACTCCCTGGAAATTTTGGATGCATAAAAAAAGCCTTAGTTAAGACCCAAAGGAATGAGGCTGAAGTGATACATCTGCAGACACCGAATGGCTGGCACAGTGTAATTTGCCAGTCCATCAAAATGACTGCAAATCACATGGTGTTATTAGCTTTGACCCTTTCACAGAATTTTGGGTTAATATGAAATCCTCATTGGCAGTCTCTGAAGTAACACTATCAGAAAGATAACAACCTGGGCAAAACCAAAAGCAAATGCTTCTGACCACCCACCACACCCCTATAATTTAAATCAAAGGTAATAAGATAACAAGTGTGAATTACAGTTCCAAGATCCAGAGCTACATTCCTGCCATCTGTTCTGTGGAAAAGTTACCTGGATTTCTAAAATGTGTTTCAGCAAAGGGGCAGGAGGAGCAACATCTCCTTCAGGAAGTGGAATATCCGCCTTTTTAATTTCTTGTACTAAATACCCTGCAGTGAGAAGAGACACAGCATCAGAAATGCTATCTCCTTATACTTCCTAGAATACTGTAGAGTCGACTTTCAGCTGTTATTGATGGTGCCAATCACACTGCAGCATCAGACCCTAGCTATTGTATTAATTTGTTTTAGTAACAACACACACACTGGAGTCTTCATGAAAAAGGGACTTATGGCGTGCTAGAATAAACACAGAATGGTTGTGTCTTGGGAGTCCACAGAAATAAGCTATCTTCAGAGTCCTCTGACTGAAATTTTCCAACTACAAGTACTTTTTAAGAAGCTTTTTACATTTCAAGATACCACTTTCTGCTAATCATTCCATCCATCAAAACCTGGTGTTCTGCTCATTGACCCATGTTTAGAATAAATAGTGTTCAAACAAGGCAGCTTAAGCAACCCTGACAACAAATGCAACTCACACTGGGCAAAGAGATTGCTGAAATAGCTACTGGGATGGTTTGGCATGACCAGCACGTGCCTCTGATGAGATTCCAATAAATGAACCCTTTAACACTAACTTTTCCTCAGGATACAATCTGCATCCTGGCTGTAATGCTCTGACATGCCCTTCTCTGTTCATTAGCTACCACACAAATACAATCATTAATTACCTGATATATTTCTGAGGGTGCTTTAAAAGTTCAACAGTACTAAGTTACATAACATGAAAAAAAATGACTTTATCTTATAGCCAAGAAATATCCCAAATGAAACTCCCATTTTCCTAGCCAAATTTTCAGCTGTCAATATTAAAATGGTATCAACTATTTATCAGCAACACATTAACAACTCTGAGCTTAAAAGAACAACCCAGCCTGTTTAACATGTTTGTGCTGCAGTGTCAAGGCATTTTTACAGCTCACAAAACCAAGAACCAAAGATCAGTAAAACACTAGAACAGGCTGCCCAGAGAGGCTGTGAAGTCTCCATGTTCAAAATCCCACCAGACATACTCCTGGACAACAGGCTCCAACTTGAGCTGGAGATGGACTCAAGAGGTCCCTCCCAACCTAAACAATTATGTGATACACAGAAAACCGATGCAGCGTATCAACATAAATTAAGAAACAGATCTGCATGTTCTGACTCAAATGCTGCACTCAAGTCACCTCCAGTTCCAAAGATCTATACATAGACTCTACACTTACATGCTTGTGCATTTTTTCATAGGTAGGAAAGTTGTGTAAGGTTCTCCAGCATTTGCAACACCCAAAACTAGGAAGATTAAAAAACACTTTAGCTGAAACCTTCACCAAAGTTCCACTCCAGCCATGCAAACCAGCATAATAGCACCAGAAATGAAAAAAGCTCACCCAGTATTCTTTCCATTTCTTCACACTTCTTCACTTCATTCACAAATTTTCTCTGAAACACACTTACATTTGGGTTGAGCTACAAAAGAAGAGAAAATGCTTATTAGCTATTTATACCAGCAACAACCCTAGAATCCCACAGCTATTTCTGTGGCTTCATGAAGACAATTTTGAGCTTTTCTGCTAGTAAGGTATCAAAATCTAAAAGGATAAGCAAGGTTCCAAATAGCAGGGTTTTATTTAGACAGAATTATCAGTGCCTTTTGCTAGTTATACTCAAACAAAATAACCATATCTACTAGAGAATTCATTCCTGATCTTATTTCTACAGTTTTAGAACACTACTTAATGACTTCCCGTTAACAAACCCTTCTACAAGCATATTTTTATGGTGAATTCCCACAGAATCTACATTAAATGTTTTGTAAGAATCTTTTTATGTACGTTCCCATATTACATGTGTGTCACATCTCTGCTTATTCAGCTTTTAAATCAGATCCATTAGCAGGTTATTTCTGTAATAAGCAGTGTCAGATACCTCAAATGGCATTGACATGTTAAACATAACACCCATGTAATGATTCTTACAGATCTGTCTTCTCCTACCTGCCTTATTTACCAATTAGCTGTTAATTTAAGCTCTCCCAGGTTTCCTTGCAAAAATATTGCAACCTACATTTAGGAAGAATACATGGAAGAAATTAAGAATTCTCAGTTAGGAAGCAAAGATCATATAATGATGATGAGACAACACAGAAACAAGGTCAATTGTTACCCAACCCAACTTTATATTACTCAGCATGCAGTTTCCTCTAAGGTAAATTGCTCCTCCAGGCACAGACATGTTTTACAAAGCAGAGTCTGTGTCGTTGAAGCAACAACAGAACAGCCAAGGTGTTTCTACCCATCTGTCAATGGGGGGAAGTACATCTACTAGCTGCACACATACACATAGACTCAGACTTAAGTCGGGGTAGCTTCAAGGTGGGTAATGGGCTCTCCCAAGTGATCCTACTACAAAAGAAAAAGAAATATACCTCAAATTTAAACTAATTCTGTGATAGAGGTAGGATACAGACATCCCAAAACACTCCTCTGTAGAGCCTCAGGGAGGCTAAGGCTACAAATCAACGTTTCATTGCCCAGTGTGATGTAAGATCTATACAGACATCAGGTAGGACCAGGTGACCTTTGACGTCCCTTCCAACCTGGTGTTCAATGAACTGCTACATCTGCAGGTCTGAGCCAGGGAAAGACAGGCACAGAAGCGGTCTGGGGGAGTCTTTTACACGGCACCTGACTGAAACCCACACCCTCCCGACGGCACCTCCTCTGCCCGGCTCGGCTTTCTCCACGCCTGGCCAACTCGCCGGGCCCCTTCGGGGTCCTTTACCTCCCCGATCCTCCCAGAGAGCTCCGCTGGGCGCCCGGGCCCCGTCGCCACTACTCACATCTCTGAACTCGGCCAGGCCACGCTCGCCCACCTCGCTGAGGCACTCGTAGGCCGAGCCGCTCTGCAGGAAGAGCTGCGCCAGGCACATCGGCTCGCCGCGGAACAGTGAGCCCATGGCGGGCTGCAGGCGAACGGAGCGACTCAGCGAGGCGGGCACCGAGGCGGTGCGGCGATGTGTCCGGCGGCAGCCTGCAGTCCCCGGGCCATGGCGGAGCGCCCCTGCCCGCCGCCGGCAGCACGGCCAGCTGCTTCCGGGGGCGGGACCCAGCGGCGGCCAACCGGCGGCGAACGCGGGGCTGGGCGGTGACGCGGGGCGAGCCCTCCTGCTCTGGGCTCCGGTAGCGCTGGAGCGGCGCCCTACCGACCGCAGCGGAGCAGGCCGAGTCCCGCTGTTCTGGGTGCCGGTACTGCACCGGAGCGGGGCCCGGCTCCTGACAGCGGTTCGGGCCGGGCGCGGTTGAGGCCCATTGCCCTTGGCTCGGGTACCGGGTCACGGCGGCGGTGCCAGTGCAGTCGGAACACGAAAGCTGTAGAGCCCGGCATCCACTAACCCGGGTCCTACGCCGTGCTCGTCAGAAGGTCCTTCCGGGAGCCCCGAAAAATGGGGTGGAAAGCAGCTGTCAGTCACGGATTCACCCCGTGAGAGGTTTCCATGTGAGAGGGTGTTCAGGGGAAAATGCTATGAGAGTTACAAGATCCAGACCAGAGGAAAATCCCAAACGGAACGGCCAGACTCTATGATCTTAAAGGTCATTTCCCACCTAAACGATTCTCTGATCCCTTGAAGTACACCACTAGTAAATGTTTCTTGATCAGACACAGGTTACCAGTGCAAGCCATTAACTCGAAAACGAGAATTAGAGAACAACACAGGAGAATATCTGAAGCGTGATTACTTTTCAGAAGAGTAATCTGTCCACTGCTCCAGAAACAGGGGAGCATGATGAGTTTACTAAGGGAAGGAACTGCTGCCTCGATGCACTACACCAAGACTGGAGATCAAGCTTG
The DNA here is from genome assembly GCF_015220805.1 of Pogoniulus pusillus. NCBI lineage: Eukaryota > Metazoa > Chordata > Aves > Piciformes > Lybiidae > Pogoniulus > Pogoniulus pusillus. Next base: position 9,220,453 of record NC_087293.1, read on the forward strand.
ACAAGACCTCTGCGGTCTCTGGGCTGGGCTCCACATGCAGTGTGTGATGCAGAGCTCACCCTGGTGAAGTCAGCTCTGCATTCTTCCTGCTCCAAATGCAGCTCTGAAGTCATTCTTTGTTTTAAACAATTCTTTTTGTTTTAAATAACAACCATTTTCTGCATACCATAAGAGTATCCATTTTATGTATCTTTAAATGTTCGTATAAAACATCTACAAAATCCAGGAACATTTATCCATAAATCTTACCCAAAAGCACTTAAAATATTATCAAAAGTGGTTCTATTTACATCAACATTTTTAAACCAAGGAACTATCCCATAAATTAGAAACCCAGGGGTTACTCAGAATTGCTGCAAGTAAAACAAGGAATGCCAATGACAGGCCTTTAGCAAGACACTGGGAATATGGTTCTCCTGGAAAAAAAAGGATAAAAAGTATAAGTATATGAGAGCTAAATTTCACTTTAGACAACAACCCAAAGGACACAGATTAAAGTATATGCATAGCCTGGATAAAATAATGAAGCATGGAACTTCAGATATTGTCTACTTTTAGTGCCTGAGGTTGTGCAAATAACAAACATGAGCAGTTGCCTGTATCTGTGAAGCTCCCAGAACACAGTCCAAGTGCCTTGGTGCCCTTTCAAATGCCAGACATTCACTCTAGAGCCTGCCACGAAAAAAAATCTACTACAGGCTTACATAGAGGACATGTAAAAATAATCAGGGTGGCAAATTTTTACTGGAACTCATGTGGGCTGACTGAAAAACACATACTGGCAAAATGAGCAACAAAGTCTCTCTCCAGGCTTCAAGGGCAATAGTAGGTACTAACAATGCTACAAGTACTGTGGAAAATGGACATAGAACAGTATCATAAAGGGACAGATTCTCCTTTGTCCTAGAAATTTCACAGGGGAGTGGAAAAGAATCTCTCTGCCAAGCAGATAGAAAATTTTGATCTTATCTACAAAGTACTCCTAGTAATTTTTCCTTCCACGAGGTCTAATTATGAAACTATTGCATTACCAAGGAAAAAATAAGACCACACTTGCTAAAATAGAAACTGTAATTCCCCACTACAAAGTATTCTTTCAGACTAAACACAGCACATCTGTTTCAAATACAGCCAGTTATGGCATTCCACACTGCTTATTATTTTTACCTGAGTAAAACTGTGTCAGTGGATAAAGAAGCTGAGGCCAGCACACATCATTTCGATTGCAGTCAAATTCTGTATAATTCATCTGAAATCTGGGAAAAAAACAAAACCCAGCACCCCAGGTTTATTAATTCCAGTACCAGAACATCAGCAAAGTGGATCCAAGATAGAGGGGGGATTTAGATTAGATAATAGGAAGAAATTCTTCACCATAAGGGTGGTGAGACACTAGAACAGATTGCCCAGGGAGATGGTGGAAGCCCCATCACTGGATGTTTTTGAGGCTCTGGGCAACCTGATCTAATGGAGGGTGTTCCTGCCAATGGCAGGGGGGTTGGAACTAGATGATACTTAGGGTCCCTTCCAACTCTCACAGAATCACAGAACTGTCAAAGTTGAACAAAAGCATCAGATGGTATCCAGATTACAGGGAAAACACAAATAAAAACAAAAAAAACTAAGTAAGCTTCTTGTTATTCTGTTAGGATTTGTTTTTCCTTCAGTGGAAACAGGACTGTCTTCTCCTCCACTTCTGTAATTTTTAGTCATTTTGTGGTGAACATTTTCAGGCAATGGATAGTGTGGGAGCCTCACTCAGTACCCCTTATCCACCCAAGTAAACTATACAGAAGCTTTCCCGTTAAAACCAAATCACAACTCTGCAGTGTAATTTACAGCTCTTCATATTCCTACCATTAACAGAATGGTTACTCAATACATCTTTCAACGATGCCTTCATGCTCTGTACTCCACCAAAACAAAGTAACCTTTTGAGCAATGCTACTAATGTTACAACTGCTTAACACAATGTGGACATCAACGTTTATACAGAAATTACCTTGTCAGTGGAATGGGTGGCTGAGCTGGCACCTTGATAAACTGAACAGAAGCAGTGATAGGAAGAAAGCTGGTGCTGTTCTCACAGGTAAGCCCACACTGGAATTGCCATATGACTGTGGAGAAGCTGCAAGAATATACAGAATTATTACCTGAGGTCTGGAAATGGAAACTGAGAATCTAAACATAACCACAAAAGGTCCAAATACACAGTACTTAGGAGGGGGTCGATGATCTCTAGATTTTCAACACCGTGCAGAGAGAGAACTTGCAAAGGCTGGAAATTAAGTAAAGAGAAGGAAAAGCCCATGGATTTGACTGGGATTGACTTGGGGAAAAAAAAAAACAAGTTTTTGTCAAAGAGAAAATTCCATGTTTCAGGAAGGAATAAAAAATTTATCACAGCTCTCAAGAAGATCTCTACATGGGCATAATCCAGAACACAGGACAACACTGTCACTTCCAACATATGACAAGAAATTAAAACGTTGGGTTTTTTTTCTGATGGAATGCCCTGTGTTTGCCCACCACTGGCAGCACCACAGATTTCATTTAATATTTCAATGCAGCAGAAAGTTTATCTATTTATAGGCATTAATTTTTTATTTAATTTCCATTTTAGAGGGAGAAAGGCAAACCTGACTGTGATCAAAGGAATTTGAGTTGCCCAAATAAAAGCATGTTAAAAAATTATAAATAACAAAGTAACATTTCTGTTTGTAACATTTAATCTGGGTATGCTAGGCAAGCAAGTCTCAAAGTGAAACACTTCTGCGTCAGACATGCAGAGACACAGCTCTTTGTACCTGATCTGCACAGCCAGGATTTCCTGACGAGGGATCCCTTGGACTGCACCCACATTAGCAAAGATTATGCGAATGTTCAGGTTTGCAGGAATATCTGGACAAATCCCTCTTAAGCTTCCAGTGCTCACATTGGTATCAGAATTAAATGGATCAATACCTGTGGAGAAGAATGGAGTTATTTAAATGGAATATTATGGAAGACATTACCTTTTCCATTACTATATTATTGTCATAGTCCAGTGAAACATTGGTAACTGCCACACAGGGAAAAAAATGTTTTTTCTATATTATAAAAGAGAACTGTATCAACAGAGAACTGAAACATCAAGTCATGTGTGTACAGGCTGATGGTAAAATATGTGCTAGTGCAGTATCCATAAGTACAATGAGTTATGCACGTGTGTGCATGTATATTTATGGATCCAGACACACAGATCAGTATCTTTAAGCATTTGAAATTACATTTTGGTTTTGAGATGCTCTCACTGATTATATGAGCATACAAACCTCAAACCTCACTTACGTATGATTTCCACCCAATCATTTAGATCACTGTAACTTGAATTATCCCTTTTTCCAATGTGAGTGGCCTGTATTAATGAATCCAATTTCTCAGTTACATTTCCTCTGCAAAATAAGAATGTAAGATTACACAAGTAGTAAATCTGTATTATCTACAGCTCTGGGTTGCATTATTACACCGTAAGGTCAATATTCTCTGAAAGATGTTATCACTCCACAAAACCACACCTGAACTATTGAGTTACTTGTTGAAGGGAAGAAATGGTAAAGCATTCCACCCCAACATACTCCTCATTTGAAGAGAAAGAGTCAAGTGAAGCCATTATTTATAATTTCTCTTCTAAAAAGGAGACTGCCAGCTACAGAAGGCTGAAATGTATACATGAACATCTAAAAAGTACCTAACAGTGCTTATCATAGACACTTGCAGAGAATCAAGTAACAAGCAACAAGAGGGCTGAAGGGGAAAACAATTCAACCTATGTAGCTCACCTTAAGAGGTTGCAATCTTCATTAATACCAACTTCCAGAAGGCATCCAGAGAGTGAATCTAGTCCAAATAAAACTGGTGTGTAAGCTGCTGATGTACATAAACCTCTGCCAGCTAGAAATGAAAACAACTTGTGTGAGCCTTCCTGCACCAATTGCTAGTTTCCAGTGTTGTGCAAAAATCAACATAGAATGCAAAACATCGAATAGAATCATTCAAAAATAGAAATAAAAACTTCAGCTTGTATTTTCCAGGAAAGCCCTAGAAGCTTACCCACTGAAGTTTAAATAAAGCTAGGGAGTAGTCTAGAAAAGGAGAATTTAGCAGAAATTCTTAACTAAAACATGTCTTAAAAAACAAACAAGCAAACAGATAAAAACAAACAGACAAAACAAGCACAACACCAAACAAACAAAACACCCAAACCAAAACCCCCAACAGGTTAGCACTAATTACAGTTGCAACCTCACAAGCCAGTACCTGGCTGCCAAATGTTTAGGCTTCCAAAAGTATCAGAAGCATTCATATTTGCAGCTCTCACTGGCTTTCCAACTTGATAACCTAAACATAAAATGGTATATTGTGAACACTGTATAAGAATCTGTAAGTACTGGCATTGTTTTAATAATAAATGCCATCAGTCTTGAAGTAAATGAACAGACATTTCCATTGCAGGAGAAATACACTCACTTTAAATAATCATTACCTACATAACAAAAGCCTAAAAATGAATTACTGCTACTACCATTGGCAGTGTATTGAGACAGGAAGGTGTTTACTAGCAATGTAACTATGAATGAGATATAAAACACATCTCTGATAATAGTCTGTGCAGTAGGAATCTTTTTCTTTTCACTTTTAAGAAGCAAAATAAAGTATTTATACCTGGATTCCCAAAGGGTTGTGCTGGAGTAGTACTCTCTAAACTTAGAAATTTAACTGTGAATCTCTGTGTCAGTATTTCTGAAAAGAAATAAGAAAAAAAGAAAGAAGTAAATTAGCAAAATTATGCTCTATGCAGGATACCAAATTTCGTCCTTCATTAGCAACAGAAGATATAAAACAATACAACATTTATGGAAATCAGTATCCTAAATTTTCTTTCTAGAGTCCAGGGAAAATTCTTTTTAAGAAGCATTAGTAAATAAGAGATTCTACCACAGAATTTCCATGATGAAGGGGGAAAAGTAGTCAAAAGTCATAAAGGAAATTCCACGATACCTCCATCACATAAACTTCCAAGGAAGACTGTGACATTTGCATGCTCTATGTTCTTGTCTTTCCAAATGAAGGTGTAATGCTCTGCAAAAGTCACATTCTGACACCGAACTGCAGCAGTATGAAGGCTTTCTGGCAGAAGAAAATGGGGCATAATGAAAAGCACTGCTAATTAGAAAGCTGGTTTACAGCAGCTGAAAAAGAACACATAAACTGCCGCAACATTCCAGAAATTAGAAGATGCATCTTTTTGAAGATATATTTTAAGTCCTACCTCATTAGGACATAGGGACAATACAATCCCCTCCATCTTATCAATATTTTAACAACAGCAGTTTTGGGTCCTTTTGTAGCTTAATCTCTCCAGAAGAGCCCAAAATGAGACTGTGCATTACCACCAGATTCATTTCTCTGGACTAGTCCCTCCCAGGGAGCCATCTCTGCCTGGAAAAACACATTACCCTGGATTCCATTAGTTTCAGTTGTGCTGCATTATCCTCCCACTGTCTGGGGACTTCTGTTCTACATCACTTACTATGCTGGCGGAAAAAGGTTCTTAAAAAGGCATGAGAACGTACAAAATAGAGATCTATATACTTGCTTACAGTCTGCCCATCCCATCTGCAAGTTCATCCTGGAGAGTTTTTAAATTCTGGGCTTCTCTGGTGTATCTTTTTCTTCTCAAAAATTACTTTTCATGTAAGTTAAGGAAGCCTATTTCTTGATCAAATTTAAACGAAGTTGCGTTAAATACTTTCTGCTTTACAATAAGTCAAAGAGTTTACTTTTTGAGTAGTAGAGAAGATAAATATCCCTCCTGAGAACCATGGTAGGTAAACATTTTAAGCATCAAAATCATCTATTTCTTACATAATCCAGGTCAGGTAAGAAACACTTTTTTAAAATGAAAGAGACATACCACTTTCAGTTTTGAATTTGTCCATGTTGGTGACGGTCCTGTAGGTGACGTTTTGTTTGATGAAGTCTGAGAATTAAAAGCAAACACTGCAGTAATTCTGACTAATAAGAGAGACAGATAATGCTGTTTTCACATCCAAAGTGCAATCCTTGTTGTTATAAAAATTGGGGAGAACGTTATTTAGAACATTTGTTTTGGTAAAGGATGAAATAGTTCCTGTATTTTGAGAACATAGCTAATGATCTCTGGGTCTTACAAAGAATAATATAGACAAACAAAATTAGTTAGCTATGGAATTTAAAATAATCATTTCATGAAGTGTCAGTCTGGAGTTTGAGATGAGTTTATGCTTTTGTAGTGCAGGAAAGTAACCACTTCTCACTAATTCTGAAAGGATGATACTGCACCCTCTTGACAGAAGAAGGGCTCTGCAACAACCTGAAAACGTGAAAGCGTGAGAGATGCTCTGTCATGTGCTGCTGTACCCAATATGTTACAAATAAATGGGAAACAAAGGCAAATCCCCCTACTTCTTACATTTTAAATCCTGGGAAATAGTGGGACACTTGTTAGAAGGACACCCGAAACAGGAACAGAATGTCCCTAAATGCTGAACTACAGCCACCAGTTAACAATGCAGCTACTATCACCAGCAGCTCCAAGAAGCACAGAACATACTTCTGTTAGGGTTTATACAGCATACCTCCAGTGCCACTGTTGATCCTCACATCATGGGGCAGTCCTGCTTTGTAAGAAGCCAGACTGGTAAGGCATTTGACATCAAAATTATGAAGATAGGCCACGGGGGCATTTCCAACACACTGTCCGGCCATGGATTGCTGTAGGTGGGTCACCAGAAAAGTAACTATGGTGTCAGACAAACCAAGAGGAAATCAAAAGCTCCTAAATACAAAGTGATTACCTGGGGAATGGCAAAATACTCATTTTCTTCTGTCATAATCGGATCTCCTTGTCTGTAACCAGTGAAAAGCCTCCCAGGAGAAGTTTGTAAGGGAATTTTAAATGAAGGAACTCTGGGTGTAGAACTGCAAACAAGGTTAGAAATTAAACACTTCTTTACTCACTCTCACACAAATAATTATATGCTTGCTTTCACGGTCCGTGCTCTCATTTAGTACCAAGGACATTTCTCCATTTGCAGTTAACGTTCCAACTCTGAAATAACTTTCATTATAAAAGCAGGTTATATTTTCACTAGCATACTTAATGAACATGTTGAGAAAATTAATTTTTTGAAGACTTACATAGAGCCGTGATAAAAGTAGCCAAGAAACGGTGTGTTGTTAAGAGAAGACTGTATACAAAGGAAGGGAAACCAATCAGGGGTATATTCCATTGAATGTGAGGAGCACAGCTGATCAAAAGGTGGGTTTACATCCCCACCAAACACTCCAGTGAAACATGACTCATTGAATAACTGCTTCAAGTCTGGTGTACACTCCTGAAAGAGAAAATAATGGTCACTTTTTAGCAGGGTAGTTGTGTTAACATAGGCACCATAGCCATACGTATAGGTAAATCAAACCAGTTTTGTGGAAAGAGGTCATATTGGGTACTAGAAATACTGGAAAACCCAAACAGGTCTGAAGCATGCAGTGCCTTCTTCTCCCCCAGACACTAGAAAAAGTCCAGAAACTTTGAAACCACTTAATCCAAGTTTAATATGAAATAAGTACCAGATCACAGCAACAACGAATATCACAAGCTCCAGCTGTCAAGTCACAAGGACAAGAGCCCAAGGGCTGAAATGCCTGGTTCGGGATGATAGTTGCATTTTCTGTATTAAAAAAAGAGAGAGAAAGAGAGAGAAAAAAACATATTAATGGACTGAAGTCCAAGTAAATTGACCATGTGCACTGCAGTTTGTTCTGATTGTGTACAAGCCTTTTTTAAATGCTACGAATGATGATTCGGTATCCCTTACGGCTGTCAAAATCTCAACTTGCCAAAACATCATTTCTTCTTCAGCATATCTAAACATTTACCTGACACATTTCCTGTAAAGGAAGAGTTGGCATATATCTCAGCTTGGATCAAGAGGTGTGCCAACATGACTGCATCTCGGCAAGCTAAAACCTGAAGTGTTTCAACCACACAAAGAGGTGTCGTGCAGCAGTCGGTGGCATTCGGCAAACACAACTGCAGGTTTCTAGGCAAGCTTACAGTCACTTCAGAAGTGTCCTGAAGAAAAAGAAAATAGAGTTTGACAGCTTTGGCAACTTGTATTAAATTACTCCTATTTATAAAACTCATTAGCTTCTAGAAGAGAAGTCTCAGTACCACTGTGTTCTGTCAGCACTACAATGCAATGCTGTTTTTTCCCATATAAAATTGGACATCTGTTAGGAGTGGAATGACAAAGAGCTTGATACTGAGATATGCAAATACAGTCAGGATATGAACTGTACACAGAACCTTTTAAGGCAGGCACACAGATCAAGTTACCTCAGAAATCACATGCACAATTCTAGAAAAAAAGAACAAATTGCAAAAAAAAAGTAAATATTGGCTTTAACAGTTCCCTTCAGATGAAATCTGGAATGGCTGCAGAGCTGATAAAATCCCTAGGGAGTTATATATAACATAACACTGAAGGCAAGTCTAAATAAACACAGATGATCCACAGCTCGTGCTGTATAAAACCACTATTTTTTTTATTTCTACTACCTGCTTCCAGCAGATCTGAAAGTCTTAGGTGCTACAGCCTGCCAGGAAGCACAGGCAGTTCTGTAGAGGAAGAGGAGAAGGCACTAACGTCAAAGCTGTACCTCAGTGAACTCCAGCAAGGACATTCACACAAAGAGATATGCCAAGGGAAAAAGGCAAGGACAAGACACCCAAACTGGGTTGCTAGTACATTAACATTTTGCTAGTATTTCACTAGCCTTTAATATATGACAGTTCAATCCTTCCCGTTTTAAGGAAGAATCAGTACTTTACATACCATAACACGTGTAACATTCAAATTCCAATCACCAGCTCTTTCACTCCCACTGCAATTTGCCAGATGCAATTTTCCTGTATGGAAAAAAAGATAAAACTTAAAGATTGCACTGTCACTTAGATGAGACTAGAAAATAAGAAATGCATTGAAACTTCACTTGTGACTTCGAGTAGGTACATCAACAGACCCATCTGACAAGGAGTCAATAGAGAATCAAAGTCTTAGTCAGCAGAAGTCCTTTGGAGCTCCTATTTCAGTAACTATTAAAGCAGTAAATTAAATGTATTGTCATTTCTCTATTAATTCTAACATTGAATAAATATTCACAATTCAAACTTATTTATTTACATTAGGGAGGGAGGGGAGGAAGGAGAGGAAGTGAAGTGCTCTTACCTGTCTTTTCATTCACAGGGCTTGAAACGATAGAAAAATTAACTCCTGAAGAATTTCCAAGGAAGAATGAACTGACTCTAGGCCCTGACATATGGATAAATGAAGGCTGAAAGACTGAAAAATAAACAAATCTTAACACACACCGACCAAAAAAAGATATTATCCGTAAGACAAATCTAGGTCTTAAACACTTTGAGTGCGTTCTTACTTTCCTCTGTTTCAGATTGTCACAGATAGAACAAGAATATCTTGTGATGCTCAGTACCATATAAATGTTCTCAGAAACTGCTAGAGCAAAGGGTTCACTTTTTGTGCCACCTTTGTCTCAGTGAGCATGCAGCAGTGCAACCTGCAGCACCTACTGGCCCACACGTGTCAGGCAGTAACGTATTTAGCATTTCTTGCTGACTTCACGCTTAATTTCTTGCTTCCATGAAGGGCACCAAGGGTGTGCCACTACCTACGAGCCGGTAATTGCAGGCTACTGCCCTCGGTCTGTGAGCACAGGCTCAAGTTGAGGGCTCCAGGTCGGGAGTTGCACCAGAATTTCCTTTAGAACCTGCAACACGGTTGGGAAGCCCAACCTGTGCAGCTCCACCTTTTCCCCTCCCAAACTCCTTCTGTGCAAAGCAGCGGCTGAAACCCCGGAGTCAACACTTCTGTGCCGGCCAGGGGCACCAAAGGTTCATTGGGACCTGCCCTCATGCCCGCTCGGGCAGGCCCCGCCGTTAGTCACGGAAGGTGCCGCCGCACCCCCGGCCCCCTCCCCTCAGCTGCCGCCCCCGTGCCCACGCGGAGGCTGCCATTCGTGTTGCTCTCGCTGCCCTCCACCCACCGGGGCCCCCGGCCTGCTGCCCGAGGCAGGGCGCGGCCAGCAGCAGCAGCGCCCCGAGGGGAACAGCCGCCATGGCGCCTAAGCTAGGCCGCGCCGCGGCGCCGGCTGCCGCCCGCCCGCCATCTTTCCGCGGCAGCGCGGCGCCATGGCAACGGGAAGGGGCGGGAAGCGCTGCCGTGGCGGGAAAGGCGGAGCGCGGCCGGGCCGCCCCGCGTCCAGCGCCGCCGCGCAGCGACCGCACCGCCGAAAGCGGAATCAACGCAGGCAGCCCGGAGCCGCCTGTCCTCTACCTCCGCACCGAACTCCGCACAGCGCACACTGTCCCTCAGGCACTAAAGCGAGTACCGGATCACACTGCTACACCAAACGGCAAGGCAGCTGCGCAGCCCAGCCTCAGAACGCGCTGTTAACGACAGCAGTATCTAAGCACATTTGCAAAAGAACAGATTTTATTACAAACGTTTCAAACAAAGGAAATTATAAATACAGCCTTCAAGCACGATGGCTTCTGACAAACAAGCCAGCAAAAGACTGGCACTACAGTTCTTACGTGGACAAAAACCTGACCCAAGTATGAGGACATGGCATAAATTCCTATATACAATTTCAGGGGAAAAAAAGTTACTTTATGTAGCTAACAATTGCTCTGTATTCCTTTCAGGAACGTATCCATTACTAGCACCAAGTCAAAACAAACTATACAGTAAGTTTTCAGAGAGAGGAAAGTATTTGTCTGTTTCACTTACAGCCATGCTCAGAAGTATGCAGCATATTTTCATGTTCTGCCACCAAAAAAATCATTAATGAAGAGGTATCCAGTTGAGAAAAAAAAAAAGGGGGGAGGGGATTCTAGCCCCATCCTGAAGCTGCTGGCTTACTCATTCTGAAACTGATGCAGTTTTGGTCCAAAAATAGCTAGTGAGAGCAAGAAAGAAGTCCCTGTGCTAAGGTTCTGATCCTATGCACTAGAAATGGTGATTCTTACCTGTACACCAGCACAGAAAAAGAATCAGAGCTCCCTTATCTTTGAAAATAACTTGGAGGTGTGAAACTTGGCAGTGTCCAGAATACCTTCTACTTCACAGGGTTGTATCTCTCAACAAGCTGTAACTTCTGCTTCCTTTCACAATTACAAATTAGAACTCATAACAGCACAGGTTAAATGGCAATAGAGTAATCCTCTACTTAAAGGGCTGTGTAGAAGGCATGAGATTTAAATATTAATCCTTTAAGAAACAAGTAATAACACTTAATACACTTCTTTTTCCTATCCCATCAAAAGTGCCATCAATTTCTCAGGTATGTTCCATTTCATGGAATTACTGGAGGAGTTTATGATTCGTTTACATAATGCTGTTAGGAAGCTAATTTTAATTTCTTCTTCTTAGCTTTCATGACAGGTGGTAAGGATATCTTGAAAGCAGTCCTGAAAAAAAAAAAAAACAGAACAAGAAACTGAAGGAACTGTCAGGTACCCTAAACATATTTCCACACCCACCCTTGAAAAAAAGAGCACTTACTCGCATGTACTGCAAATTGGACTGAAGTTGCAGAATACTGGAAAACAGAAAGAATTTGCTTTCACTAAAACGTTCATTTGAATGTAAGCATTAAGACTCTTAAATGTTTGCAAACTTACTTGACAAGCACACGGAGCACACGTAACCAATTTCAATGAGATTTCGATGACAGAAGCATGCAGCTCTGTAGTCGACATGAACAGGGGGTGGAAGGACAAGCTGTGATCTTAGGTCTTGATCAGGGAGAAAAACCCACTGCATGAACAGAGAAAAAGCATTTTGCAAGTTGAAGTGGTATTACTGTATTGCCTTGTTAAGTCAGTAAGATTTCACACTTGACACAGGAAACACACTGAAGCGTTTCTTAAGTGACTCACCAACAAATACTGCAGAAGGGATGGCATGTGTGGCACTTTCAAATATATGCCACCTGTAATGTCACAAGCCTGGAAAACAGAGAGCGTGATCAGATTTTTATGTTTCATGAGATCAAGAGAGTATTTTAAATATCTACAACCTGCAAAAGGCCTGCACATTGCCAGAGTCACATTCACTCTTGAAACCAAGGAAAGAAGAGAGCTGAAGGACATGTCAAACTATCTAGCATCAAGTATCTCTGAATTAATATAAAGAGTCGACAAGAACTGCAATTCTGTACCTGTTGTAGAAGACCTGAATCAGAGTCCAAGACACAGGCATCAATCAGAACACTCTGCAAGAAGAGAGATAAAATGCATGAAAAGCAAATTCAGCTAGGACCAATGTGGCCTCGTGAATGTTACTGTCATGACCTCTCACTGCCAAACTACACTCCACATATAAATGCCACAGCAAATAATTCAATCAGAACATAATCATAAGAGAAATGAACAATTTTGTTGTCTTTGCACATTAATAAAATATCATTTATATGCAAAAAGACAGCCTCACCTGTTTCTGTGCTGCAAAGATCACATTCATGAAATTCATATACTGCAATGCACTGTCTTCTGCTGCTTTTATGACCTACATAAAGCGATTCACAATTGTTAGCCTACATAATATGACTGCATTTCAACTAATGGAAAATAGACAACAAAAGTTCTTACCAAAATCCTTGATTTCATTTCTTGATTGGCTAAGAATAAAAAAAAAAAAGAAATGCATGTCCACATTGCTTCTACCACCTTGTTTGCCACTTAAACTCTGTAACATCTAACACATTAGTTAACAACTAAGTTAAAATATGTATGAAACTTTTAGAGTCCCAGTGATGAGTATCTATGGACTAATTCACACTTATTATGAAAGCAGACCCATTTACTGTCCAGAAGCAGTTAAATATTGATCATGAAAGAAATGCTCAAAGCTATTCATCACCCACTCACTGGCTGAAACATATTGCAAGTTATACATTTCACACTGATGAAAGCAATCTGAAATGTATAGCAAATTCTAGTCCAACTGGCTTCTTGCAAAACTATCTGTACAAATAGCACTTTTCCTGATCACAGAAGTGACAAGAGGAAGAATAAAACTGATTAAGAAATTCAACTTGCACCACAGCTCTGCTGTGGAAGGGGATTTTTGCACTGTGTGACTTCCAAAATGTTCCTCTCAACCTTCAGTTGTTCTAAAGAGATTCTAATTTCAGCTTTACTTGCAAGAGAAAGCCAGAGTAAGAATGTGGACTAATGATCAAGTCCTTTGCATCTCATCACCGCCCATGCCTAATCTAAATGGGCCAACTTCAAACAATGAGGGTAAACCTCTACCTACTACTGCCAATTTTGAAAATCAGGGTGTGTCAAAATAGATCCTTATTTGTTTGCATGTATACACGCATTTCTCTCTGTTATTGCCATTCAAATAGTATTCAAACCAGGAGAAGGAGCATTACCTTTTAATTCTTTACTCATCTTGTTGATGTCTACATTAACTGACATTAAGGAATCTATATTCTTGGAAGCAACTCCAGTATCTACACCACACATCCCCCACCTTAGCCAACACTCATTTTCATAAGCATAAAATGTTTCAGTGTTTAATATTATTACAAAACAGGAACAGTAAAACAATTACTATTATGAGAAAAAGCCTTCAAATAAAGGCTTTGAAGATTCTGTCATCAAAAGGATACAACAAAGTGCTTTGGCAAGTGATCCTGCTAACAGAGTTTCTGTTTGCTCACCCCTCATCTCAGCTGCAACACAAGGAAAAGTTGAAAATGTTACTTTTACACATAAAAACAGCTGCAGAACCTCATTGTACCAAATACTGCAAGTTTTAGCTTTAGCAAACCGTATTAATGCAGCGGCCTGACGTGTCAAGCAGACACTTCAATAGATTCATCTACTTTAAACATACTAAAAAAGAAAGTTTCTACAACTTCTTAAGAGCCCAAGTGTTTAGCAGTCTTGCATATTAACCCTAGAATTTTCTTTTCCTTACTTTTTGTCATGAGGTCTTTGATCTCTTCTGCAATTGCATCATTTATTGCAGTTAACAATTCATATTTCCCGTCCTTACTGCCAGAGCAGTTATATTCCATGGAAGCACCACCATCGCCAAAGAGATCTGCAAAAGTCCAGCGCTTCCCAGGATACAAGAAACGGCTGAAACAGACGAAACCCAAAGTATTCACCTTTTGTCTTTAACCTTGGAAGAAAAAAAAGAAAGTCACATAACCACAGAATGACAGGGGTTGGAAGCAACCTCTGGAGATCATGTAGTCCAATGAATAATGCCATAATCTACCCAGTTGTAGATAGCAGTACTCTGAAGTAGAATTTCAAACACTGTTAATACTTTTGACATTAAAAGGGACAACATAAGACAGACAACCTTCAAATCCAAAACAGAGTGAAATGCATATTCACCTCCTCCCTTTCACCAAATCACAGAATGGCCTGGGTTGGTAGTAACCTCCAAAGGTCATCTAGTACAACCCCCCTCTGCAGTAAGCAAGGGCATCCTCAACTAGATCAGGTTGCTTAGAGTCCTGTTGAGCCTCATCTTAAATATGTCCATGGATGGGGCCCCAACCACCTCCCCGGACAACATGTTCCAGTGTTCCCCTATGCCCATGGTAAAGAACTTGTTCCTAACATCCAATGTAAAGCTACTCTTCTCTAGTTTGAAGCCATTGCTCCTCCTCTTATCACTACAGGCCTTTCAAGACGGCTCTTAAAAGAACTGGCAAATAGATACCAGGCCTGCTCTGGAAGATACATCCTCAGACTCAGGACTATCTGGGGCAAAATATCCACTAAACGGGAAATTTCTGACATACCCATTGTTCTGTCTGCCACATCTCCACCATCCCCTCTCTCTCCATGTATTTTTAAGTCTGTTTAAATCTCTCTTATATCTTGTAAGCCTTTGTGTTGTTTTGTGTAAGGCACCAAGTCAGATTATTTCTTTCCTACACTGCTGTAGTTGTTTCTTTTAAGGCAAATATATAACACGCATTTTAAACCTAGCTTCAATTCTATACTTTGATCCAGCAGGAAAATCAAGATATAGATAGGAAACCTGCACTTTAAATCTTTACACTGTTAAGAAGCAACTCTACCTTTCCTGCGTGTGACTTGCTATTACAGCCAGTCTGTTGGTGCGGTTCATAAACAAATGCGAGTTTCCCAGTACCATTGTTGCATCAATGCACTTGGATAGGGTGAACTGCTGGAAGAAGAAAGCAGATACAGCCCAGTAACATTTATAGTTTAAGTAACTTAAAACAAGACTCTCAAATAACAGCAATTAAAATCATTTAAATGTGAAGACAGAGAAGTTCCTAAGCAGAAGTACTCAGAGAAAAAGCTCTGATTCACACAGAACTTTGGGAAGCCATTTTAAAAGGAGCGTTCCAATACCCTTCACATGTTTTAGCAGGCAAAGTTAGCACAGCTCAGGAATTAAAGACTAATCTTATTTGTTGGCTATTTACTGAGAACTTAGAAAGTAATTTCCCTCAAAAAGCAGCATCAGTAGTACCAACAGTGAGAAGCCGTACCTCAGCTTCTCCCTGCGCCTTCTTTCCCCACCAGATCGGGTTGGTGTCAACGACGATAACCAGCAGGTTCAGGTCATCCTCTGAAAAAGTGACAACAGAGCAGCGTCACCCCAGGCTCCGTGCGAAGGCCAGACAGCAGCGACTGAAGGTCCCCTGAGCAGAGGAGCATTCCCGGGACCACTGGCAATTCAGAGCGGCCGGGCAGAGGGGAGGTGGCAGCGGGAACATGCGGAACCCACCGGCCAGGCACCCCAGAGCCGCGCGGGCTGCCCCATGGGCCTGGCGGAGCTGCCTGGAGGGACAGAGGCGATAACGCCCCACAGCCCCGCTCCCGCCCACCGGGGTGTTCTCCAGGAGGAACCCGGCCGCCGGAGCGGCCGCAGCCCAGCCTGCCCGAGGGCCGAGGCTCGCTGGGCCCCGTCAGCTACCGGCCGCGACCCCGCCGCCTCACCCGCGCTCATGGCCGCGGCCGCAGGCTCCCGCCGCTCCGGTCGCCTGGAGATGACATCCGGACAGCCCTGACGTCATCCAGACGGGCCGGGCCACGCCCGGGCGAGGCGGGCGGGGCGGCGGCGGCGGGGCCGGGCGCGGAGCGGAGCGATCATGAGCACAGACGGTAACGTTAGGGAGCGGGGGCCGGGACGTGCCGGCTGGGCCGGACCTGGCCTGACGCGCCGCGTTTCTTTGCAGACTTGATCGAGACTTTTCGGGTACAGCTGAGGGACGATCCCGATGTCGCCTCGGCCGTGGCCGCCATCCGAGCGCTGCTGGGCTTCCTTAAGCAGGACCGAGGTGAGTGCGAGTCCCCACAGCCCGGGCGGGAAGGTGTCCCCGCTGCTCCGGGTCTGCCCGCGGTGTCGGTGAGGCCCTGACCACGCACCTCCGCCTCTCCTCACAGGAGAGACCATACAGGGCCTGAGGAGCAGCCTGCGGGCCGCCATCGACACTCTGTCTCGAGTGGACTCCTCGGTGGCCGTCTCCTCCGGTGGAGAGCTCTTCCTGCGCTTCATCAGCCTTACCTCGCTGGAGTACTCGGTAAGGGCACCAGCCCACGGTTCAGCTGTGCTGCCCGCTGGGAGAACCAAGCCCATCTGAACAGCCCGGAAAACATATTTACTGTGAGGGTGCTGGAGCCCTTGAACAAGCTGTCCAGAGAGGTTGCGGAGTCTCCTCTGGAGAGATTCCAAACCCACCAGGACACGATCCTGTCCAACCTGCTCTAGGTGAACCTGCTGTAGCAGGAGGATGGACTAGAGGTTAGGACCAGAGGTCCCTTTCAGCCCCTACCATGCTGGGATTCTGTGACTCTCCAGCCTCTCAGATGGCACTGCTGTTTTTCAGGACTACTCCAAGTGCAAAGAAATCATGATCGAGCGCGGGGAGATCTTCCTGAGGAAAGTCTCTCTCTCAAGGAACAAAATTGCCAAGCTATGTCATCCTTTCATCAGAGATGGTGCTGTAAGTAGGCCAAAGCAGGGTCACTCTTTTGCTGCCCTGCAGCTTGCAGTAATGGGAAAACAGAAGGGGAGGGGAGTTTATTATCATTAACCAGAGCATTGTGTGATTGCACACATATATGGGTATAGTATCACCCATCACTTTGCTACAACTTCTCCTTCAGCTCCCATGCAATCCCTCTTTTAACTTGTGGTCTAGTTCTAAGAGGTGCTGAGGAGTCACAGCTTCAAGTTTCCATTTAAATATACAAAAACATCACCTCTGGCTCCATCATTAGAACTGGACACAAAGTTCATTGCACAGTGTAGTTTGCTATCCTATGACTTGTAGAGAACAAGTGACACACATTATTGCTTAACATTGATGGTCAGTTGTGTGAAGTAAAAGCCATGACACCATTCTCAAAATTAAAGGTTTCCCAAAGCTCAGCAAAAAGTAATATCAGGTTAATATTTCTTTTTGGCAGCGAATACTGACACATGCCTACTCAAGAGTGGTTCTCAGAGTGCTAGAAGCAGCTATTGAGTCAAAGAAGCGATTCAGTGTTTACGTCACTGAATCACAGCCAGATCAAGCAGGGCAAGTACTCATTGATTTGTGTTTTATCTTGGTTAACAGGGTACGTTACAACTAGCATCCAATCTGTCACACCTTGAGAAAAGCTGCTAGGCTTGCTTGCAGCATTTTAAATAGTAACCATCACTAACAATATATCACATTATTCTGCACAAGTGAAAAAAAACAAACTACTGTTTGGTCATTACAGTGTTACCTAGGTTTTCCTCAAGGGCTTACAAACTTTCAATCAGTGCCAGGCAACCTACATTTCCCCTGGGATATGGAAGACAACTGATTTGCCTGCTTCAAGAGTAGGTTGAAATAATCAGTGTTAGCTTAAGCATAACAACGTAAAATATTTAGCTCACAATGTTACTTAAAGGTACCAAATTACTGACAGCAAGAAAGCAAGCTTTCCCTCTTGAGAGTACACCCTTGTATATGCAAAGCAATAAATCCTCCCTAACGGATAACATGTTACTAACCAGTTTGTCACTGGGATCAAGGATTTTCAGTCAAGAATATACAATTTTCCAGCTTCTCTGAAGTAACTTCAAGCAATGTACCCTGTACTTTTGTTTCTTCTTTCTCACACCCTGTTGATGGAAAAGCTGAGACAGTTAAGGCAGTCTGTCATTTTGGTAATAGTTCACTGACTCATATTTCTATAGCTGTTGTTCCTGACTGCTAAAACAAACTGACTTGGCTTTTGTTTGGTTTGTTGTAATCTGTTTCTATTCTACACAAGGACTTATTTTCTGTTAGAAGGTACATCATAAACAAAAAAAAACAGGCAAGAGAACATGGGCAGTCATGGGTTTCAGTCTTTCAGACACTATTTTTGTAGCATTATCTTTAAAGAAAAGTCTTTCAAGCTTCAGACAGTATTGTATTTTAATAGGCAAAAAATGGCAAAAGCCCTGAGGAAGCTGAACATTCCAGTGACTGTGATTCTGGATGCTGCAGTTGGGTGAGTGTGATCAGTAAAGCTTAACAATATTCATCACTATTTCATGTTGATAGTCTTGTATGTAAGTTTCTTAGAAGCATGCTAAAACTACGGAGGTTGTTAATTGGTCATAGTCATCAAACAAGCTAAACAAGTTACACTCATAGGTGCAGGACGAGGAGAGGATGTCTGCTACAAAACAGTATTTGGTGCCTGAGTGTTAGAATGAAAAAAAGAGTCAGACTGGAGTGTAGAACTTGGGGACAGTTGTAAAAAGATCTGAAGGTGCTGTGCACAACGATTCCTTTTTTCCTCATTTGCATATGTGCTATCAGTTGGGAATTTCTTAAGCTATTTGCTAAATTACCACTGCTTAGTCTAAGTTTAAAACTTGAGGAAAGAAAAAAATACAGTACATCTGAACCACAGTTCTTAAGTGCACAATGCCTGAGAGATTGCCTCCAGGATCAGTCTGCTCACCAAGGCCTCTGTCTAGGGAAGAGAGTGGCTTTAGTGGACAAGTCTACAAGCTCTGTTTCACATCTTAAGTCTACTAAATCACTTGGGTTGATGGTTTCCTTTTTAGATCTGTATTTTCAGTTAACAAAACACATTGGATGGATGTAAAGAAAGGGAGGATGGATGAGGAGCATCTTCTCTTTGGTGAGGGATGCACTTCAGTGTCATCAATATCTTAGCACAGGCACCCATGTTCCTGTAACCATATAATTTCTAGTCAGATTTTGTCTTCTTCCAGCACTTACACAGTGAGACTGTTTTCAATCACTGAGCTCTGTTCAGCAAATTATGTGTCATACTACCCTGTAAGACTTGGATTTTTTTCCCCTTCTCTGTGAACAGCTACATTATGGAGAAAGTGGACCTGGTGTTAGTTGGTGCTGAAGGTGTAGTTGAAAGCGGAGGCATTATTAACAAGGTAAGAGCTAGCAAACTTATGACATCATTCTGTAAACTCTGCCTTTCTTTGACGAATGCAGTCTCTTGTATTTGGATGTTATCCAGTCAACATCTATTATGGTTGGAAACTGGGCAATATTATGTCACACTAACACTTATCTGCGTGTTGTTTTCCACCTATCTCCACAGATTGGCACTAACCAAATAGCTGTGTGTGCCAAAGCTCAGAACAAGCCATTTTATGTGGTAGCAGAAAGTTTCAAGTTTGTAAGGCTTTTCCCTCTAAATCAGCAGGACGTCCCAGATAAGTTTAAGGTAAGAGAAATGCAAGTTGGTTTTTAGCCAGATAAGATGCACACTTACATGTCTGAAAACTTTTCATCTAAGCATCTTCATTTATCCAGATCTCTCAACTACAACTTCCTTCACATAATATGGAGTTACTTCATGTTGCAATCACGTGCCACACAACCAAAATTTGTCTTAATATTTGGCTCCTGACTTGGTTTCTTTGAGGCACAGGAGCAGCTGAGGGCAAGAAACAGTTAAGTCAGTACACTTCAGAATTGTACTTCAGAATGTACACTTCAGAGTTGTACCTTACACACAAGATACAGCAGCTGAGGCCAAGGTGGCATCAGCCTGGGCCTCACGTTAAAGCAACTGACTTCCTTCAGTTGTACCACAAACATCTGTGACTACAATACTGCTGTTGCCCAAAAGAGCTTTTAACTTGTAGTTGTGTAATAACTCATGGTCTCTCTTTCTTTCTAGTATAAAGCAGACACTCTGAAAACAAGTCAGAATCTAACACAGGAGCATCCCTGGATTGACTACACATCACCATCACTAATTACCTTACTGTTTACAGACCTTGGTGTCTTAACTCCATCAGCTGTCAGTGATGAACTTATTAAACTCTATCTCTAATAGAGGACTCAGTGTATGGGATCTATCATCTTCTTCAGTAACTGACATGGTTGTAAGAACCTGGAAGATCATACAAGTTACATGAACATAAGTAGATGACACTGTAAGGATTCATGTAATTATCATCCTTCTTGGGATTTTAAAGCTAAAGATTACATGTGGATGGACCACTACTGGAAAAAAAACTAATATGCAAATTACTACAACTTCTAAAGACCTAAAATAAATTATTTCAGAGATGGGTGGAGTATTTAGATGTTGTAAAATAAAATACCCTATGGTGTGTTCAGACTTATTCTGAATTACACTGTGACTTACTGATCTGGAAAAAAGAATGTGCACAGGGCTGGTAAGGGAAAGCTGCTACTCCTGCCATACCACACGAGTGGTAGTCTTAGGTTGTCTGTATGTCTCCATGGACACCAGGTCCCTGAAGACATTAGATCAGTTCTTTCCTCTGCAACATAATTTTGTTATAAAAATACAGTTTTATTGAAACAGGGAGGATTCTAGTGTAAAAGCAACGTCAGAATAACTGTCAGCCTTCAGACTCTAAGTCAGCAATAGTTTCTGCTTTGAGTCTTCTCTGGTTGCCTGTTAGTCTCTTCTCAAATTCTTCTTCACTAATTTTTCCCTTTTTTAATCTTTTCAAGAGTCTTGTGTCATTCAGCAGCTCTTCCATGTCCTCATCTTCAATGTCAGAACCCTGTTGTCAGGCAAAAAACAACAAATTAAACACAACATCATCATATTTTCAAACACAAGAGAAGTTTACAGCAGATTTTGCCTCAAGTACGCAATCAGGAAATAAAGTTCCATCTTCATCTAGAAAATTACTTAACTCTCAGTTACACTTGTTGAGACTTGAGAAAAGCAAAGAGAAATAAATAGTAAGTGATGTCCACTACCCTACCAAACAGCTGGACCTCTCAGACATGAAAATCTCTGCTGGCAGCATTGCTGACTGGCATCAGAGTGCTGAGAAGTTGTTTTAGTGTTTGGCTTTTAAAAGCTGCTCTGTAATTTTGTTATGATTTGCCTGCCAAGGTCCTGGCAATTTACAGTCATTACTTCCACCAAACTAACCCCCCACGGTTCTCTGCCATTTGATAGCACATTCCTACATTACAGCAACCACATGCAGATTAACAAAGCAGGCAAAATTTACCTCTTCACACTTCCTTTTAGCTGTTACTTTCTTTTTCTTCTCCCTTTTGGCTTTCTGCTTTGACCAGGCTTTGTTCTTTATGAACTTCTTTTTCCCTCCATTTTCCTCTCGTTCTTTTTTCTGTTGTTCCAATTGCTTTTGTCTCTGTTTTTCTCTATTTTTATCCTTAAATGAAATGGAGTCTGTATTAACAGTAACTGGAGTAAAGTCTGGAAAACATTTCCCTCTTAGTTCTGGCATCTTTGGCATTTTTAATAACGCAAAACCTTTGGCAAGGCTAGCAAAATCCAGATCTGTTAGAATAAAGATTTGAGAGTCAGTTTCCTGCTGGATGAAAAGTTCATTTCACTAAGTCACAAAAGCTGTCTTACTGTATTGCTTGCACTCTGTATTCAGTACTAGTGACAATGCAAATTCGCTTTTGCATATGTTCATATCAGTTTGGTCAAACTCACTGACAAAATGTTTTCTCTTGAAAGTAGCAAGAAACAAGTTGCTTGAAAAAACAGTTCTGTGAGAATCTGATGCTACAGAAAGTAAATTTGAGATCAGAAACCAGCAGCTGAAGCTTGTGGACAGGAAGACTGTGTTCTTTCCACAACCAAATACTGTTTTCTGAAAAGAACAGCAGGAGCTGGCAGGCCCTGCTGGGAATTACCTTTTACTCGGAAGATGAGGTTACATTCATGTTTGGCATAGGCCTGGATGTAAGACACAAAAGCTTTCATCCCCTTTTCAAACACTGCCCTGTCAGATAGGGCCATAGCCTTCAGTTTTGGAAGATGATCTAACACACGTGTCTGTGGTTTCATTTCCTGCATGGGGCACTGAAAAGCAGAAAAGAAATACATAACCAAAGGGAAAGTTCAGCTGAACAATTTGAAACACACTCTGAAACTTCATACACTTCATTCCCAGGTAACCTTGAAGGAGGTTTGAGCCCCTTTCCTCCTACTTGCTCATTTCTACACTCCAGATCACCATTCAGCCCCAGATGTCCTAGCCCAGCAGAGTGCACAGACTACAACTCGGGATGGGAGCAACACCATTTTGGGCCTTATCAAGTTACATTCTCATTAGTAGAGCTCTGAAGAACATATACAATTAACACCAAAACAATGCAGGACCAGGCATAGGAAATGAGCACAGAGGGAGCGGTGAATAAATTGGTGGCAGAGTTGGGAGTAAGAATATAAGCCAGTTGCCCTTCTGGAAAAGTCTGGTCTACACACTCCTAGAAATTAACAACCTTTCCTTACTCAACACATCACATGTTCTGCTACAAACTGAGCTGAGAGCGCTGGGAGCCATCAAGTTCCAACAGCTGATTACGAAGCAGATCTTGTCTTTTTTCAATTGTGCACTTCTGCTAAAACCCTTCCTGTGCATATGGCCTTAAATTCTATAAATTCTGATGTCAAAACTCTCATCAGTAAGCCTTCCCTGCTTTGGGATAGAACAAAGGCCCACTAACCTTTTGGTTGATTGAAAGGAAGTTAACGTAAGCCTCTTCCATAGGAAGCAAAAACACAAGTGCACTGCCCACGTTACCGATCCGCGCTGTCCGCCCACACCGATGTACAAAGGCACTGGAACAACAGAGCACAGAGCTCACTTAACAGGAGATGCTCAGCCTGATCATAAAAGTATCGGGCAGCAAAAAGGCAGAACTTGTGGAATGGGAAATGCAAAAGTGCCATGTACTTTTGAAATGACCACCAGGAATCAATAAAATGCCACGCAAGGGATGTGCAGTAGTCCCATTTAACTTTTAAAGCTGTGTGTTACAGCAAGGGGTATCTGGTTGGGGTGAACTCAAAGCAGAATGATGACAGTAGAAGTTAAAACACAAATGTGACATTCACATAAGCCTACAGTGGACCCTTCCTTAGAAAGCTCCATCCCCACTCTCATCTCTGTTCTCACCCATCCTCTCAGTATATTTTTGACATTCTCACACAACACCTTAGCGCAGAGGGCCTCCTCACACAGATCT
Source organism: Pogoniulus pusillus (assembly GCF_015220805.1). Taxonomy (NCBI): domain Eukaryota; kingdom Metazoa; phylum Chordata; class Aves; order Piciformes; family Lybiidae; genus Pogoniulus; species Pogoniulus pusillus. Next base: position 9,244,093 of record NC_087293.1, read on the forward strand.
AAATAGCAACCACCACCCATTTGGCTTATGCACAGAGAACACATAGTCATTTCAGTCACAGCAGTCAGCAAAACAGCAGTGTTTTAGTCTCCCTTGTTCACGCCTTAGTTTGTGTTTTCACTCAGATTAAATCCCAGGCAGCAATTCAACACGTTCTCAGTAGTGCGTGTTCCAATTAACACCTGCACAATACAGTAACGTTACCACGAGCAAAGGTTCTTGAGCTCTGAAGTTGTACCTTGCACTGCTAGGTGGGTCATACTGCAAAACCCAGTGTACTTCTGGAATGTCTATGCCACGGGCCATCACATCAGTGCAAACCAAAATGCCACTAGAGGAAGAAAAAGTGCATTTTAGTTAAACAGCTATGTGAGAAGAGCCAGTGTGTGTGCCCCAACTGTGTATTCTGCATCTGTGCAGCAGAATGTGGAACAAAATGCTTTCAAACATTTGGGTTTTGAAAAGACACAAAACACTACATGGTAACTGAAGCTTCCACCAACTAAAATTCTGCACAGTGATCTAATACAAAAAGAAATGTGATTTACATTACTTCAGTAAGAAAAATCTATTTTCTGTTACAGAGTTGAACATAACACTACAAACATTTTACTATAAGATTGAAGAGAATGAATTTTAGCAATCTGTTCAAAACAGCTGCTCTTACAGTCTACTGGCAATTGTTTTTCTTACACTATCAAAAGTAAAAACTCAGGTCCCATACAGTAAAAATGGCAGCTAACGAGGCAATAGCCTCTTAACAACACCCTGAAAATCCAACAATATTTTTCTGCAGGAAAAATTACAGCATTGTGTTACCAAATCCTTGTTCATCACCCTGGGTTTCCCTGGGTAACTCACAAGGACAAGGTTATTTTCACTACCAGTTCCCTACGAGTAAAGCTAATGGCTGTAGCATGTGATGCTACAATGTGCCCACATTGTAGCAGCACAAACAACAACTGCAAAACAGGCTTCATCATGTTTCATATGGCCAGCAAGCCGCACAAATTTTAGAGGGTTCCGGGTTGCAGGATTTGTCCAAGGCTGCACGACATCCTAAATTCAGGTCCCTGCACCTTCCATGCTACCACATGTATTTAAATACATTCACAACCAGCTAGCAGCATCCTTCTCCTCAGCACAAACAACATCACTGTACCACACTTCACTGACAGAAGAACATTATCAGACAGAATTACACATCCCTTCAAATTTCTGCCTCTGCCTGGTTTTGCCTATCCCTACATTCTTACCCTGGGAGCTTCCGAAATGCAGTGAAAATCTTGTTACGCTTGTGTTTCATTTTCCCATGGATGCTCATGATTTTCACTTGTTTAATTAAGGATTCCAAAGCCTTCCCATAGTATTCCACGCAGGCACATGTGCTGTTGTTGTGACAAAAACAGACATAAAAGCAAAAGATTATGCTGCACTTTTAATCTGGTTTAGACAGCCAAATGAGAGTGGTCCAAGACCCTTCCAAAATTCACACCTGTGCCTATGTTTATTTAAACCCAAGAACGCCAGTATGGTGGGTGCTGGAAGGGACCTCTGGAGATCATCTAGTTTAACCACTCTGCTAAAGTAGTGTCACCCAGAGTAGGCTGCGCAGGATCACAATGTCCAGGCAGGTTTGGAACCTGTCCAGAAAGGGGGAGTCCACAACCTCCCTGGGCAGCCTGCTCCAGGGCTCCATCACCTTCACAGCAAAGAAGTGTTTCCATATGTTTAGGTGGAACATTCTGGGTTCATGTGTGCCCATTGCCCCTTATCCTATCACTGGGCACTACTGAAAAGAGTCTGGTCCCATTCTCTTGACCCCTTCCCTTCAAATATTTATATGCATTGAGCAGATCTCCTCAGGCTGCTCTTCTCCAGGCTAAACAGTCCCAGGTCGCTCAGGCTTTCCTCCTCAGAGGGAGGCCCCTCAGCATCTTTGCAGCCTCCACTGGACTTTCTCCAGTAGTTTCTTGTCTCTCTTGAACTGAGGAGTCCAAAACTGTACATCATTTTTATAATTAACACCTGTAATGCCTTTCTTTACTACATAAAACATGAACTATGAGTGTTTTTTAAGTTCAACACAATCCTGGTAGGAAGCTACAATCAGTCTCTCTATTCTATACATACGATTCAAATGACTCACTTTTAAAACACTTGTGCGTCACGGGGCCCAGCTTTGGAATTTAAATAATGAAACTCCACACTGCTCACAATGAAATACAAACAGCATTACCTGAAAAATACTAGATGCTTTTCCTGCTTGTGCTGACAAAGAAAATGCACCAGCTGATTGAATTTTTCATCTGCTTTGCAGATCTATACAATGTAGAAGAAAAAAAATACAGTGGACTTGATATAAAAGTGATCAGCCCACTTGCCCCTTCAATTTGTACTGAACATTGCCTGTGAGCATAATTTCTCAATACTGATCATTCTCCCGCAGTCCATCATGTGCAATGCCACTCTTTGATGCATCTTAGTTTAAATAAAATGAATACTTTAACTCCCAGTTTTCCCATCTCAGCCACTATCCCACTCCCTCATTTTCACAGGTTCCTCTCTGCCATTTCTCTGTAATCACCAAAGTTTTGTCCCAGGTAAGACAAGGATCCACAGCACTGCAGCTCATTCATGGTTACAGCTCCTGGCCAGCCAGACAAAACTCACAGGGCTGCTAATTCCAATCTTTCTCCTTAGCTTGGTTACTGGGCTTTGGAGAACCTGCAAGAGCTTTATGTTTTGAGACTTATTTCCTCTATTAACATGACCCTAACTAGCCAAGCCTTAGAAACTTACTGATAGAGTCAAGGCAGAAAGACAGAGAACAAGAAATCATCATAAAGCACAGAGGTTCACACCATGTAATAGTTCTCCAGGCGTGTGGGAGTTTTCTGTGTGTTGCTTGCAGCCATTCCCTTCTCCTTCACCGAGATGCGGACAGGATTCCGGAGACCTGCTCTCACCAGGTTCTCCACCTCTTGCGTCTGAGTTGCTGAGAAGAGCCCTGTCCGTCTCTGCTTGGGCAAAAGGTCCAGAATGGCATTTAAGCTGCAAGTAAGCACATGTAAAATGTAACTGTCCCACAGATTCCCTCAGAAAGAAGTTTAATCACCGGTAGCAAGATTCTACAAACAAACCAGTTAACTGATAATCTTAACTGTGAGAGCAAGAAACAAGGGACATCAAAGCTTTGTTCAACTGCTTTAAGCCATTCTGACAAGTAAGTGTCAATCAAACATTAACACTGCATGTGCTAATAAACATTAGGAAAAAGAAACTGCAAACTGTATTCATCAAGGATCCACTTTTTTTTAGTTTTCTTCCCTTCTCAGCAATTGCTTTATGCAGTTTGCAGAGCAAAGAGAGGTAAAAGAACCAAACTGAACAAATCTAACTTTAAAGGTCACTGTAGGTCATGGTCAGTCACATCTATCAGACAAATTCATTTATGACTGCAGAAGTTATTATTATTATAGTTAGATATTATTATATTAGAACTTATTATTGAAATACCTTGCTTCAAAGCCCATATCTAGAAGTCTGTCTGCTTCATCTAAAACCAACACATCAAGAGATTTCACACAACTTGCTAGGTCCAGCCCATCTGCTTTTCTTCTGAATAGATCTTCCAAGCGACCTGGTGTAGCTACAATGATGTTTCCCCTGTTTGTGAACAAAATACACAATGACTTTGTAACTGGGCAAGGTAAAGCCCAGTTACGCTAACATTATTGAGGAATGCAACCCGCTTGTGTGCAGGTTTGTGCTGTGATAATAAAAGTTTCAGTTTGCCACTTCTGACTGTACTCATATTTCAGTGGTTGACACTGGGTTGATGGGACAAAAAGCCCTCAGATAAAAGCATATAATTTGTGGTAATAAAAGTAGAGAATATACTCAGTTATCAGTCAGAAGAAGCATTTGGTAGCCCCAGGCAAAAGCCAGAGGCAGATATATTTGCTTCAAGACTTCATCATCATTACCAGCATCAGTTCCAGAAAACTGTTCATCAGCAGGGTCTCAATGTCATTAGAGCCTACTGCTAGTTGAACTTTTACAAGAACTGAAAAATCCAGTGAAGACTTTTTTCAACTCTCCATGCTGCACATTGTTCTTCACCCAAACAGCATGTAAATGGTACCAACTTCACACATGATCCTTCCCTATTGTCTTACTGTGCCATTAATCCACCATTTCCTCACATATTCTTACTGTACCATGAAAGTTTAGAACCAGCCCTAATCGTAAATCCACAAAGACACAGAGAAAACAAACAGCTGCAAGGCATTGGTAAAAATGGCTAACAAGAACTCACCCATGTTCTTTGAACTTTTCAACATCTTCCATGGGATTCCTACCACCAATTAAAAGAATCTGACTAAAACAACAGAACGAGAAGAATTAGGTCATCTTTAAGCTCTGCTGTCTTATGAATAACAGAAACAGAAAAAAGGAACTATGGTCTTGACAAGCCTCAAGTTCACCCACCTGAACTTTGGGAAGTGTTTTGTGAAATGTGACAGCACCTCTTCAATTTGAATAGCTAATTCTCTTGTTGGGGTAATAATTATAGCTCCAACCTGCATGGGAAAAACAAAAGGAATTTATGGAAAATAACAGACCAGGAAAAAGATTTGGGAAAAACTCTCCCTACAAGCTAAGCGAATATAAATGATGTTTATGATCCTAGTTTTAGACAAAACCTTTCCACAAAGACTACAAAATTAAAGGACATATCTATGACAGAGGTGCAAAATACCTCTGCTCAAAGAGCAGTACCTAATAATGGTATCTAACAGCAAATGACAATGTAAGTTCTCTGTACATTAGAATGTATTCAAAGCCAACAGGTGCCAAAAGGCACTCAAAAGATTCATCTCTGCAGTACATTGATGGATCTGGTATTTTTACACATTTTTCTAACAGCTCAGGACACTGTTTTGGTCCTGTCGAGTAAGAAGCTGTATCTAAGTGAAAAAAAAGCACTTAAATTTTCTATTTTTAAGTTAAGTAGTAAAAAGTTTATCATTGCTGTTATATCAAATAGCTGAGCAGTCATTATATGTGTATGCAATTTTCCTTATTGGCACCTTTCCTGAAGTCCTCAAATCCTGTTTGAAGATCATAAAAATATATACAGGCCTGCAGGACTTATCTTACCTGCATTTTCTTCAATTTTTCTTCTCTCCTAAGAAGAATTTCCAGTATGGGAATTACAAATGCTAAGGTTTTGCCACTGCCCGTTACCTGTGAGAAGGGAAAGAGTCAGCTCTCCTGCAGCTCCAGAGACACGACAAAAATAGTCACAAACTCCATCAAGAAAAAGCACTCACCGCTTCTGCAGCCACATCCTTGTTATTCATGAAGAGGGGAATGGTGGCAGACTGAAAAAGAGAGTACATCACACGAACAGTTGAATTGTCGACGGTAGAAGTAAATCTCACACAGGCTAAATTCCCCTAAGAGGTAACAAAGTTCTCTGTAAACGTTCCACCAGCAGAGATAGGACCAGGAGAGCCATGGACTGCGAGACAGCTATAGGCTACGACTTCCTTCGCTGCTACAGAATCCAGTAACTGCCGTCCGGCGGCCTCGGAGCTGCGACCGAACACACTGACGCCGCCCGCACTCTCCCTCCTCAGGCCGGCACTGGCCAGCCCAGGCGCTGCCAACACCGCCCGCACTCTCCCTCCTCAGGCCGGCACGGGCTAGCCAAGGCGCTGCCAACACCGCCCGCACTCTCCCTCCTCAGGCCCTGCCTTGCCCCCGCATACTCTCCCTCCCCGGGGCAGCCACAGGGCCGTGGCCGCTCCCCGAGGCCCCTCACCTGCACCGGTGTCATGCGGGCGAAGCCGAGCTCCCGCAGCGCCTGCAGCACCCCCGCGCTCAGCGCCACGGGCAGCGACTCCCAGCTCCCCTCAGTCACCGCCTCCATCTTGGACGGGCGTCCCAGCCGGCTCCGCCAGCCTCGGGGGGCCGTGCGGCAACAAGGCCGCGGCCCTTTGGTTCCGGCCTCGGCCCTTTGGTTCCGGCCTCGGCCTCGCTGCCACCACCCACCGCCACCAGGATTTTACCCCCTCTAAAAGAAAACTAAATCACCTTTTGACCACAGCCGAAAAATAGTATTTTTATGGCAAGTAGCCTACCATAGCGTCTTCTCTTATCACTGTATATAAATATCTAATGCATGAGGGAAGAAGAGAATGGGGACAGACTCGTCAGTGGTGTCCAGAGACAGGAGCAAGGCTAACAGGCACAAACTGGAACCCAGGTTCCACCTGAACAAGAGGAGAAATTGGTTTCCTGTGAGGGGGATAAAGCCCTGGAGCAGACTGCCCAGAGAGGTTGTGGAGTCTCCTTCTCTGGAGACACTGTGACCTGGGCAAGCTGCTGTGGGTGATCCTGCTTCACCAGGAAGCTGCAGTAGATCTCCATAGGTCCCTTCCAACCTCCACCACGTTGGCATCTCACGACAGTTAAGTACTGCCGTGGGTCACACGTAACAGTGCAACAGCTGCCCCAAAGCTGAGCAGCAAAAATGCAGGTTCAGAAGTACCTACAACTTCTTCTATCTGCCTCTAAAGCAGACTGAAATTTTCACAGTATCACCAAGGTTGGAAGAGACCTCACAGATCATCAAGTCCAACCCTTTACCACAGAGCTCAAGGCTAGACCATGGCACCAAGTGCCACGTCCAATCCTGCCTTGAACAGGCCCAGGGACGGCGACTCCACCACCTCCCCGGGCAGCCCATTCCAGTGTCCAATGACTCTCTCAGTGAAGAACTTTCTCCTCACCTCCAGCCTAAATTTCCCCTGGTGTAGCTTGAGGCTGTGTCCTCTCGTTCTGGTGCTGGCCACCTGAGAGAAGAGAGCAACCTCCTCCTGGCCACAACCACCCCTCAGGTAATTCCTGATATCCTAAGAGATACTTTATAAAAAGCTTTACACGTTCCTTACTGCATCACAGCAACAACCAAAAAACCCCAAACCACACTTTTTTTTTTAAAGAATTTGTTTATTTATCGAACCTGGGTCATAATTAGATTCACAAGCAAATTTTAAATGTACATCTTAGAATTCAGTTTGAAGTGTTTTACACAAAAATATTGGCACACAACAGTTGCAGTAAGGTGGAAGAGCCACCTTGCCGAAGAACTGCTGCAAGTGTTTGCCCAAGGTTGAAAAAACTTTACCTGGAACATGAAAACCTGTAACAAATCTTAAATTAATTGTACAAAACTGTTGTGTGTTACTTGTAGAGGCTCCCCCCTGGAAAAGACCCCACCCCACCCCAAAAATGATTACAACTAATATACATCAGTCACAACATAATCCTGGCTCAGCACCCACATCAGACGCTTCTTTAATTGTGAAACCAATCATCAGATACCGAGGAAAGGAACTTTATACAAAACCAAATCTGCATGTGCCTGGAAAAAGAAATCGTGACGGTAGTTAGCGTTATGCTAATTGTGATCAGGTGAGGGCAGAAGCTGCCACTTAACTTAAATACAAGGGCTGCATAGCATCGCAAGAAACCCCCAGATTCATTAACCCTTTGGCATCAGGAGTCCAGGTTTCCTGAGCACTAATTGCGTTCTGCAGCAGCGCCAACAGTCTGAGCTTTGGACCTGTGGAAACCAAAGGGTTAACTACGGTTTGCAAGACACTGCACACAAGGCTCCGAGAGGAAACCTGTGAAAGACTAAAAACATTCAGAGATGAGGAGAAAACATAACTTCATATCGACTTGTTAAATTTAAAAGAGCTTTGGGACGAAGTTGATGTAGTTAGGAGAGTTACTGAAGACTTCCTTTCAAACGGCAACTAGGTGTGAGTACTAGAGTGGAAGTGGTCAGCTGTCTTCTGTTCATTATCAACATAAAGTTCCAATCACTTCTCCTTGGCAGCTTACATAAGTGAAAAAGGGATTCTTTCAATTTTGTAACACCTACTGCAGGGTTCAAGATGTCAAAATTGCAAACAGTCATGTTAGGGCTTTGTACCGTTTCCCTAGATAGAACTACAAGTACTTATGAAACCAGGGAAAAGAAAAAATGTTAGAAGAGACATCAACATTGCTTGTTACTACAGCTGAGTTACAGCATTTGCAGCTTGCTTGGACCTCGCTTAGCATACAGAATAGGCAGATTTAAGTGAAAAAGTTATCCCAATTAAGTGACAAGATTTCAGCACAGCTTTTGCTACAGAAGATATATAAAAACAATTCATTTTTTAACTAGGAAGGAACAGAAGCAAATAAGTTTTACAGTTCGGTAAGGAGGGTTCAGAAACTAAATGACTTTTTTTTTTTGTGACCAGGATGTTTGGTAGACAGTGAACTGAAATCCGGGACCAGAAAAGTACTCTTAAACCACCCTTCGGACTTCAAAAAACCTCTTCAGATAGTAGATTTGTCCCAGTGTCATGGCAACTAGTACAAGAGCTTCAAAGAATGACCAAAGAACCACTCTGCTGTTTGTGTTGTCATTAACTGTTGGGGAAAAAAAAAAAAACACAAGTAAGGAACAAAGTACTTAAGCCACATTTTGTCACTGAAACCATAGTACTGCACATCCACTACTGATAGGTGTATTATGTCATTACAACAAGACTCTGCAGCCTGAGAGAAGAGACTTGAGAACTGAGAGGGAAGATTTTTCTGAACACCTTGAAATGTGCTATGTAAGATGTTATAATTTCAACTTTGGACATACACTGCAGCGCTCTCTCTATGCTGCCCACCTTCAAAGTGCCCACACAGCTTTTAACTAGCAGACAGAAGCCACTTGCTGCCTTCAGTAATGGTTATGTTTCCAAGTCAAGTGAGGAATTTCTAATCTCTAAAAGTTCATTATCTTTGGTTTGAAAAATTCAGCATTTTCTTACTTCAGACCACTAATAACAGAAGTCCTAAACTTGGAAATATTCATAGGTTCAAAAGGTTGAGTGTCAGTGCTTTAGTATAATGCATTTTCACATGGAGAATATTTGCCCTTTAGTCTCACTGGCCTTCCCCTGAGGTACCACTTGGCACTTTGTCATACTCCACAGCTGTATTTCAGAGGGCAAGGGCTGTAACTGGAGAGTTAAGCCCATTCTCTTCTTGGAAATAACAACAAATCTGCAGTATTTCAATTAAATATTTTTAAAACTCAATTAAGCCACACCCACTTCAAGGATAAGGCAATAGTTCCAGAAAACTCTCTTCCTGGGAACCACATCATTACTGATATCCTCATGAATGTGCCACTCGAAGACCTACAGAATTTACATCAACTAAGCAAAGATTATTCTGCACAGCAATCTTCATTAAATTTGCTTTCCTCTCATGTAGACTGCAAGCACCAACTACATTCTTCATTTTACAGGCAGTTCTTTCAGAACTTGTTCTTGTTTTCTGTTAGTAACTGGGAATAGCTTCCATGGACTTGTATTTCAAAACCACACTAAATTCACCAGAGGGGAGAAGACATTAAAGTTGAAGACACCTACTTGCTCTATGTATTCTTTCACGAACTTCCATGTACTCCTGTTCATGCTTTACAGCTGTCATGGCCACTGCTAGTTCATTGATCATCTCTTCTAGCTTGTTCTGATGAGCTGTGGAATAATTTCAGAAGCATCAGAAAGTCTGTTATTGACTCAAAAGCCAATTTGTTAAAGTCTATCAGTGGTTAGACTTAATTTCCTGTTGCAGAAGTTCTGAAAAATGCAGCCTGTAAAGCTGAAAAGTCTCTACCCTTACAGCCAAGTCAAGTTTAGTTTTCACAGCACCACCATTCCTAACACATCTCTGTGTTTGTAACAGTTTGGAAAATGTTCTCCACACCCAACTAGAAGGCATAAGACACAAAATTTAGAGTCAGCACAGACCATTTATTTCCAGCATGGGCACACTTCTCCAGAAAAACAGAATGTGAGAACATGTAAGCTCAGTAACACACTCTATTACCTACTTGCTGATGTTGTCCAGTGTATTTCAAGCAATCACCACAGCCTTCCCCAGTTGTTAAGCTTGCAAAAATAGAATGACTGAGAATTCAGCTTAAGATCATGATGCTGGCAAAATGAGATCACTTTCTCAAGCAACTTTTCACATCCTGTGATCTTTCCGTTTAGCTGAAGCACAGCATTCAGCAGAAACAATGCCAAAGGGGGCTGGCAGGGGGCAGGAACTGGCTTCAGGTTCTGGGATTTTGGGAAATCAGAAAAGGAAGAAAATACCAAACCCATGACAGTAAACTAGCTTGAGGTAGTTCAGCAATTGGAAGGATCAAATAGCTAAGATTTAGTGATCAACAGCAGGATCTTTTGAACATATTTATGCTCAAAGAACTGTCCACTTCTAAATTTATAACCTACACAAGTGATTTCCAAAGTTTTCAAGCAACAAAAGAAGTTCAAGTTATCATTCCACAGATGTACCCTGGGGCAATCAGCTCTCTTACATCACAAAACCTAAGACATTTTCCACCAAAGGGTCATTCTTTACTTTTTTAATTAAAAGATAATGAGAAAGCTTCAAACTGTTCGAGTTCATATTCTGAAAATAAAGCTATTCAAGATACACACCTTATGGGGAACAGTAAAAAAAAAACCCAGAGGCTAACAGTCAAGGCAATTAAAATCTATATAGCTGTATAAGTCACACTGACTTTGCTAATACTGTAAATCCCTTATTTTTATGGCCAACTGTCCACTGCACTAAGAGCAGTTTATTAGTAAGAGAAGAAATTACAGTTGCTGGGAGTGTTTAAACACACTCAAGAAAAAAATGCACCCAAGAAAACCTGTTTGCCTTAAAAATTTCCAAGTTACACTAATAAATACAGCAGATACATCCAGACTCAATCAAATACTTAAATGAGCCTTTGAAAAAAATAATCGAGTTAGGAATTTATTACTTGTGGTATCAAGCACACAATGCACACAGTTATTTACTTGATAAAATGGAAACCAGGAAAGTATTGCCTTTCTAGCTAGTTAGTGACTGCTAAACAAAACTTTGTAACTTGCTAACCGATACATTCATTTATTTCACAGCAAGTGACAGGGTTTATTTTCCCCCCTTGTAACATTACTGATAATTCATGACTTAAAAGCTTATTATTTCCAAAAAACTTTTAATTATTCAAGAACCCTTTTAGCAATATAAAGGAAACACCATCTATAACATCCAGTAATCTTGGATGTTCAGTGTTTTCATTTCACCTAAAACTCCCAGTTAAGCCTTCTGTTAACCACAAACAACCACCTGAAGACAAATTGTCACAGACAGTTCAAGGACCTGATCCCAAGAGCTGCTAAGGGTATAAACCTCTTGATGGAAGCTTGCAGGTGCTCAGCATTGCTCAGAATCAGACCTTTTATGTAGTTTATTAAAAAGACGTTTTCATGCTACAAACAAATGTTACAGAGCAAACGTTAGCTGTTAGTGAATAAACATATGCAAAAGACAAGATGCTAATGAGCTTTCAAAAAGCAGTACACATACCATCCCAGGTATCTCCACCACCTAGAGAAAAGTGTAAGAGATGAACACAAGTACAGGACAAAAGGCTGCAGATAAAACATTAAATTACATGGCTCAGAGAAAAATATTATATTAGTACATTTATCAAGGGCTCAACTAATGCATGAAGTAGTCTATATAGTGCTGAGCACACTAGAAATTGGAGAATGAAACCAATGAACAGACTAAAGGATGAAAGCATTAGTTTCTGCAGATGGCCAAGTGATTCCCTGGTGATTTTGCATTACATCGTGTAATGAGCTCTAAAAACATCTTTATCCCTTTTAGCTGTGCGAGAGAAAAGCTACCTAGACAGCCTGAGGACACAGGGATTCTGAGAATCCTGGTCATATTCAAAAGTGATGCATGCAGGAAAAAAGCTCCTGCAATGGAGCCAGTATCTTTCCAAGAGTCTTCCTCACCTTCTGTCTCCATGTCTTGCCCCTTTGGAGCTTCCCCGATATCAATAGTGAACATCACTATCTTGGGAGTCATGGTGGACATTCTGTTGCTAAAGCAAAACTTGTAAGTTCCATCCATGTGGGCAGCAAACGTGTATTTTCCACTGGACTCTCGATCACCTTTATATATTCCTTTATTGTCAGGGCCTGTAATCTGGGCAGGGAACACAAAACATCATGCATTTTCTTTAAAACACAGTGGGTTTAAATACCCCATTACGACAGCACATGCATATTGTGAGCTTATCCAGTCAGAATTACCAGTATCATCTGTGATCTGACTTGTTTAGCATCCTTCACACATTCCTTCCCACAACTAGAAAGCAGTGATGCATTTGTCTGCACAGAAACCTTTACTTTTTAAAAACCAAAAAAGCTTCTTGGTGAAGAAATCCATACAAAAGCCTCTCTTACTAACCAAGATTGTTGGCCTTCTGTATTCCAGATAAGAAACACTCAAGAACGAGCCAACCACAAGCTATTGACAGTCCTGGCTGTTAGTCAAATGAACAACTGCAGGGGAAATCTTATCTCTGCTGCTTGAAGGAAAACAAAAAGGGGAAAAAAAACTTCTCCCATACGCCAACACTACATCAG